>NC_065445.1:14720000-15345000 GCF_917563875.1 Diabrotica virgifera virgifera
TTTATGTTTAGCTACATAGTTTATTTATTTTTAATGCAAAAAAGTTATATTTGTCCAATAACAAGATACATTTTGCGTTTTTAATACATTTTTGTTTTTTGTACTTTTTTTTCTTTCAAAAGATATGGTCACCGTATATATACACCATTTTTTTAAATATTTTACAGGCTATATTTTTAATAAGAATGTTTTTTCGACAAAATACATACTATTTGAGTTATTTGCGAGAAACCGTCTAAAAGCGTGGTTATCTTGTTGAAAAAATGAATATATTGACTGCCAAATAACTAGAAAAGTATTGACTTAGTGAAAAAACTCTATAGAACAAAAGTTACTCAAAATTAGCCAGTTTATCCATTTCCTGACTTTCTTTGGACGAATATTTTTTCACCCCCAAATGGGGGTGAAAACCACCCCCAGGGCAAAAGCACATATCGGCACAATATCTTTCTTTGACTTGTTAGCTATGTGTATGCCAAATTTCATGTCAATCCAAGCGGTTCTTTAAAATTTAGAGGTTTTGCAATATTTTACCGTTAAAGAACGGACTAAAGCATCAATCGCTTCATAAAATCACAGAGAGTGAGATGAAAGGGACACGTGATAAGAGTGGAAAGGAAGGGGATCAATCACGAAAAGAAGGAAAGGAAAACCCAGAAAAAGATGGTTTGACAGCGTAAGAAAGATCTGATAAATGAGGGAATTATTGATTGGGAAGAAAGAGCAAGAAACAGGGATAAATGGAGGAGAAGAGTAAGTCAATTTAGTAGGCAAGGAGCATGATTAAACAAGAAGACACCCCACTTGATATAAGTTTTGTAATATATAAGTTTTATATTAATAATTATATTTTTAGCCCTAGGTGTTCAAGCTTTGTAAATAAATAAATAACTCTATTATTTTTTTGTTACAGCTGTATGCCCATGCTATTTTAGGATATGGGTACGATTCAGGTGGAGATCAGTCAAGCTGCGGCCGTCCTTATAGGTCTGGAAAAATGTTCCAACCGCCTTGTGACCTAGTGAAGCAAGGATACTGTACGTCAGCGGGGAAAACTTATCCATGGCAAGCTGTTAGACGTTTCGTTAAAGACAACCAAGGGCTTATGAGGCGTATGTACGGAGACCAGAGACATGGGCATGTGCTGAGGGCTGAGTTTCCAGATGAGCCGGAGATCCTTAATCCTCTTGAGAATAGTATTAGATATTCTAGGTAAGTTAAACTGATCATCATCATCATTCCTCAACCTCTTGCATCTACTGTTAAATGTAGGTCTCTTCAATATTCTTCCATTGTTCTCTATCTTGTGTCTTCTGTATCCAATTTGCCATTGTTTTCCTCAAGTCATCCATCCATCTTTTTGGTGGTCTACCTCGGTATCTTTTATCTTTTCTAAGTCTCCATTCTATGAGTCTCTTGGTCCACCTATTATCATTTAAACGTGCTACATGTCCAGCCCATCTACATTTTGGTTTGTGCAATTTTTTCTGTGTCACTTTAGTCATCTCTTTCACTATCCTATTTGGTACCATATATCTTCTTGTTGTTCCCAATATTGCTCTTTCTATTTTTCTTGGGGTTATTTTCAATTTATTTGCAGAATGTTTAGTCAAAGTTATGATTTTGGAAGCATACGTTATTACTGGCAATATGGATTGGTTGTAAACTTTTTTCTTCAAGCAAATCGATAGCGTTCCTGATTAGTGTCAGTTAAACTGATAAGAATGAAATAAGCATTTCCCAGTTGTTCAATATCAGCACCGTCTTTAATGCTACTTAATTTACTTTTTCGTCTCCATATTTTTAAATTTTTCGTCCAGTACTGAGCTACGTCCAACGCTTCTTACTTATTAAGCCATAAATCATTGAGGTTGCAGATACTGGGGCAGTTGTGGCAAGTTAGTATGTGTTCCATGTTTTGTATGGCACCTCTATGGTTTTTACTGGTGCCATGCCGATTATGAGGTTCAGAGTTCTCCATATTGGCACTTGGAGTTCGCACCATCTCTGGAGCATCTCTTCTACGAGTGAGTAGTTGTCAGGTGGACTCTTTGGGTCACCTCGAGGAATCTGTTATAGGATTTTAATGGTTTCGAATAAGTGAAATGAATTTCGACTCGATTCAAGTTCTCTGTTTAACCCAGGTATGACAATACCAAAAGGCACCGCTAGGAAAATATTCCAATTTGCGGTTCAGAAAACCTGTATGAAACGAGTCTGTGTACTCTAATACAGAGTATGGCATTAGTAAAATATTTATTATTATTATTATAGACTTATTTTACTAATGCCATACCCTGTATTAGAGTACAGAAACTCGTTTCATAACCGCAAATTGAAATATTTTCCTAGCGGTGCCTTTTGGTATTGTCATACCTGGGTTAAACAGAGAACTTGAATCGAGTCGAAATTCATTTCACTTATTCCACGTTAGAGGGCGTTCTAACCATACCGCGATATAAATAGTTTTAATTTATATCGAGAAAGTACGGTCGTGTTGGTGTAAATTTTTCTTCCTCAGAGCCTCCTTGATAACAGATAGACCTAGAAATAGTACCTACTATCGGGGTATGGAGGGAGACAGATTTGAATCAAAACGAAACCGTAGACTTTTTTATTGGTTTCGAATAACTTTCGACTCCGAAAAGATAATGGCATTCATCAATTATCTTATTGGCCCGTTTCATGAATTCGTGTTCTTTTCTGCGGCAGTTGTGGCCAGCAAACCCAGCAGTTTTATAGAGCTCCCAGCAGTTTCTGTTAGTGTTGGCTTCATACAGCCTTTAGAAGTTATGTCAGCGTGTTTCGTTCAGGAAAAAATCAGTTTGTTGCATGAATTGATTTGGATCAAATCGGATTGGGGTAATCTACCCTAGAGGAGCAGATTGCAAGGGCAGTAGTTCTCAAAATGACCAGTATGGCCTCCACCTGCTACAGGAGAGTTTTCTAAGAATAAGGGTTCTATAGATGCTACTCTACTCTAGATGTTCTCTAAATGTTCTAGATGTTCTATGAAAATATGTACCTAGGTGTTTTCTCACGTTGTTGATATACTTTATTAAATTGCTTAACCTAAAAATATCTCAATATACGTACACTAGTTTATTTATTTATTTATTTATCTGTCACATTTTGGTATTCATTTATTGTTTATATTTTTAGATACCATTTTGAAAATGTCGAAAACGAAGATAACGAAGTAGAAAGTGAAGCTAGATTCCTCCGCGAAGATCTCTCCAACGACGACGTCCTCAACACCAAGTTCATTTATTCCGAAGAACCGATAATCTCCATCAAGTTAGCTGGTTTAAAAACGGCTCCGCACTTTCGACAAGCTACGGAGAGGACTACAAAGAGTACACCCATTAAAAAGTCTGAAGACATCACAACCACCGAGAACTACTCAGAAAGTGCCGATTTTACTACGACTACGGAATCGATTCTGGAATCTACGACGTATCTGATGAACGAAACTAGAGAGGATAGCACCATTACTACCACTACAACAGAAGGAGATTCTGTAGATAAGAAAGCTGACGAGAAAGAAAAAATGGCAGAAACTATGCTTTTTCAGGATGTTGATAACGACCAAACGAAGAAAAAGTTGCATGTGAACTATAACATGAAAGGAGTGTGAGTTTAATTATTATTGTTGTTATATTTTTTTCTATTTTTACGATAACTATTTTTTATCGATAGTGAAAACCAAAACCAAAAAAATATAATTTTTCGTAAAATACGAAAATCCGTGTAGTTTTTCTTCTTCTTTTATCATCACAACCCTGGATAGGTCTTTGCCAGTCTGGCTATATCGTTCCATTCAGATCTCTCTTGAGCCCTACTCCTCCTTTGTCCTACATTCGTAGTTTTCAGGGTTTTTGCTTTTATTATTTTATGGAATTTTCTGCTTTCGTTTCTTTTGTTATGATCTTGGATTTATTGTACTTCTTTTTTCAAAGCCTCTTTTTTCTTTCCTCTACTGGAGTTCTGCATTGATCATCATACCATTTCGTATTTCTTTGTCTCTTGGCTTTTCTGGCAGTTTCCTCGGCAGATTCCGTTATTATTGTTTCTCATTGTCTCCATTCGTCCTCTGCAGTTTCTTCCTCTCTAGTTCCGTTAAGTTTTATATAGAGAGCATTTTACTATTCTTGTTTATTTGTTGGATTTTTGATTTCTTCAACATTCCATTTTTTGATTCGACTTTTTTTTCATTTTGCCACTGTCGCGATTTTCTGTCGCAATTTTGCCCCACAAGATAATGATCTGAGTCATAGTTTGCCTCTCATATACGTTCTGACATTACTAATATGTCTTTTACCCATCTTTTTATATGATAATGTAGTCAATTTGATTGGCTTCTTTGGTTCCTGGTATTTTTCACGTTCCTTTTCACTTTCTCTTTTGTGACAACTACATAATTATTTGCTGCTTCGAATTGTGCAACTTTAAGTTCATTTAGACAGACGAAGCAAGTTTAGACAGGTTTCAATATGCAAACCATGTTTTTAAAATACATTTACAAAATATCATCTTTTTCCAGCTTAGCATTAAAATCGCCTAATGTTATAACATCGTATCTTTGGATTTTATCACATAATTCCTGTAATTCTCTATAGATTCTTTCAACCTCTTCTTCACCAGTGGTCATATACGGTTTTCCGTCGGCTCATATACATTAACCATTGTCACGTTATACAATTTTAATTCTTTTGCTGCAAATTCTGCCTGGTATTAGTATAAATGCGTTAATAGATTTTCGCAATATTTTGGTTACTATAAACCCTACTCCTCTTTCACCTTGTCCTTGTCTGATTTCGTGTCCGGAGTAGTATAGTGAGAATTTATTGTTGCAAATTTCTCCCTGGCTCTTCCATCTGATTTCCTGCAGTGTCATTATTTCAACTTCGTATTTTCCAATTTCTCCTGTCAAATCAATCGTAGATCCTGTCTTTAAGGGAGTTTATACATTATAGGCTCCAAATTTTAAATCCATAATCATGTTCATTTTTTTGCTAAATTTGTCGTTATGACATCCGTCCACTTGTTTCTTTAGCCATTGTATTTGCAACTATTACCTATTCATCGGAGGACCAAAACTCACTTCTTCATCAGTCCTGACGCCACCTTCCACTGGGGGTTGGTTACTTAGTCTTCAGTGGGGTTGCTTAGTTGCCGTTAAGTACCAACTTGGAGGTGAAGATAGAAATTGATTAGGAGAGGCTAAGTAATGCCAATAGGATATGGTATCACGTATTGCTCTTCACTAGTGTAAAGGGAAATTCATCATGTTATTAATGTGGCAGAGAAAGTATTAAAATAGCCATATTAGATAGAACCGTAATCCATACTTTTACTTTTAGGAATGCCTGTCCCGTCCGAGAAGAAGTCGTCGCCCCGTTCTGGGCTAACAACACCCGAGGAGAAGTCCTGGCTCTTCTCAATATGTACCCATTCGAACAGTATGTACACTGGGAAAAGTGCACATTCGAACATCGCCAAATGTACTGCAGAGACGGCTGCAGGTGCGAACAGCAGTACAGGCTTCACAGGCTACTGGCGTACGATCCCAGCAACGAGTGCAGAGGAATCTTCTCCGATTGGTTTAAGTTTCCATCGTGTTGCGTTTGTAAATGTTACGATATGCCTGTTGAGTTTAGGGTTACTTCGAGGAGTCCTAGATATCAAACAAACGCTGATGAAAATTAACTTTCAGGGGAATAATTAATGAAACCAATGGATGTGGATTGGTGTATAATATACCATTGTATCTTATGTTAAATTACTAAATTTTTTGCTTAAAGAGGCTTAAAACATTCATTCTAGTCTGGTTTAAGTCAGGGTGGGAATTAATTTATTAATCATGTAAATAGAGGACTCATATCCAAGTTTCTTGGAATACTCATTTTGAAACATTTGATATGTTGCAGCCTAGGTTTTTGTTGTTATAAACGATATATTTCATATAGATTGAGTTCATTCAGTCATATAGACAAAAATTATATCCAAAAATAAAGGACAATGTATGTATCTATGAGTTGAAGATCTTTTGGTTTTATCCAACAAATTTTAAAAAATCAAATAATTTGCAAGATAGCCTTATAACCTAAAAACCTATTTCTACGTACTAATTTTAAATGCTTCCTAGCATTATAAGGATATATTGAAGATAAGTGTCCTCCAGCACAGTTGAAACCTTTTTACACTGTCACTGAACTCACGATTGATATCTGAACTATATAACTGAATCCCTGAAGATGAAGTGTTCTTCTTCTTTTCTGGGCATCGTAATCCTGGATGTGTCGTTGCCTGTCTCGCTATGTTCCATTCAGACCTCTTTTATGCCGTTTTCAGGTCATCTTTTACGTCAACCAACCATCTCGTTAAAAGTGTTCCTTTTTTCGTGTTCATATCGGCATTCATTGTAATATTTTCTTTGGTGATTTTGTATCTTCTTACCTCTGAACATGTTCCAGCCATGACAGTCTGGCTATTAACAAATCTTACATCATGCCCTTCATTCAATTCATTAATCTCTTTGTTTCTCCTGATGATGTGTCATCTTCCTCTTGAATCGGACTGAGTTACGCTACATATTTTTTGGCATTACCCAGGTCTCACAACAATTGGTTAGTACGGGTCTAATAATTCTTTTGTCTAATAATTTAGATGTCATCAATCCTTTATTCGGACCTTCACATATCTGTGGCCAGATATGTGAAGGTACATCTGTCTACTGAAGGTCCACTGTCCACAGGTCCACTATAGTCCCCTCTCCTTGGTTTGCTACTTGAAAGACATCCGTAGTTTCAGATATTACTGTACACTTGTACTTTGTATAACGAAATCTATTGTTAAATAAAGAGACCTCTTACCTGTGACATTTGAATTTGGAAATTTCTTGTGTTTAACATTAAAAAGATCTTATTTTTTTAAAATAATGTATTATTGTTATGAGAAATTCCAAAAGTGACCATCAATGTGTAAAAAATTATACATATTTTATATGATTATTATTTTCTGTATATTTAATTTATAGTAGATATGTATTTATTTATTGTTAATATTATATTATGTATATTATTATATAATAACGCTAAATTGTTCAGAGTAAAGAAATTAGTTAAGTACTAGAAAAATAATATTTAGATAGAATAATTCAATATTGATAGATTTATTCAAATCTGTCAAATGCTATGTTCTTCTTTTGCTACTTTTCTAATCAGTTCTCGGATACTATGATATGTGTGGTGGTAGTATAGAGCAGATATGACGAATCTTATGTTGTGCTTACTTTCATCTTCGACCATATTAATATCAATCCCCTTTACCGACATATCCTGTCTAACAGCTCCCCAGGTCTTTTTGGTATTTCTATCCATAACCATCTTAACCTATGCTCTCTCATGTTTATCCTTTGCTGTCACTTCACACTTCAATCTGAGCATTTTCATTTCCGCCATATGCATTCGTTGTTCCTCTTTCTTTATATCTGCCCAATATTCAGTTGTGGCAGCCGGACTCACCATCCCTATAGGTTGAACCGCGTCGTTATCTCCACATCGAGCTTTCGACCTCTCTGATGTCTTCTTCAGGGTTTTCTGGGTCTCAGCCTGTTGAGCTTCCAGATCTCATCAACGCACTGTTCACTGATCACTGCACTACTGATAGGTCTCTAATATTCTATTTATTTCAGTGTAGATTTTCTTTCACTACTTTGGCAACATGAGGCCAAGCATTGTCGTGCAGAAGAATGACACTACGTGAGAGCTTCCCTGGACGTTTTCCTCTCATTTCTTAATGGAGCTTGTTCAAAAGCCATTATACAGGTTTGCCTTGATAGGCAGTCTAGGTTCTGTAAACTCTATGAGCCAGGTCTTTCATAGTTAAAAAAAAATGTTCTTTTCACCACCCGCTGATTACATTTGGACGGTTTACAAACGCCATTTTAAATCACAGTAGTTACGCAATCAAATACAAATGATATTAGACTGCGACCTGACCAAAAGCCGGAGTTTATCTGAACAAGGATATAATAAGCATTTGCCCTACCATGCAGTTATAAGTAAGACAAAGTGTCACTGCACGAACTGATCTACCAAACTAATATAGTTTTTATATTAAGCTCAGATGCTCATTAGTATTTGTTCAGTTGACCAGTAATCAATTACTAATTATTATAAAGTCCGCAAACTCCCCACCACTGCTATATACTCTTATTTACGCATGCGTTGTTGAGTTTATAGTTGAGTCCAGATATATATCAACCATCTACAGTCAATATCGCATTAAAAACGCAATGTCACATTAATAACAAAACAATTATTGAGTTATTTTTAAGATAAGATTAAAAATAACTTACATTTTGATTAACAAATTGACATTGTGAAAAATAATTTAAAATCCCGTTTCCTCTATTTTTTTTCGTTTTCGTTTTTGCAAATATATTATGGTAAAATGTTTTTAAGAGTACTACACTACGTTTATTCTCAAGATAAGCTCGAGGTTACACTGATTCGTGAATGTGTCGTGTCGAAGCAGCTTATCATTGGTTAAAAATTAATTTCTAACCAATGCGACGACATGACACACCTACCGATCACGTGACATGTGATCACGAACTGTGATCTCGAGCTTATCTTAGGAATAAACGTAGTATAGTACGCATTTGACAGGTATATAATACGTGTTTAGTCTATTTGGATATTCCTAATTGCAGAAATTTCAATGACAAATTAATCATGAGAAAATTTTTTAACGGCCTAGAATTTCTAGAGATGATATACCTACTTAGATCTGGAGTCGACTTTACTCATGTACCTATTTAATGTACACTTACACGTTTTAAGGCTAGTGTTATTGTTAATATTATTGTAAAAAGTATAACATATTATTATCCACAAAGTTTTAGCATACTGTTAATGTTACGTTATTGTTTGTTGTATTTATTTCAATATTTATGATATTACAATGTAAATACTCATTTTGTTAATATTATCTAATAAACACGATGTTACTGGAGTGTTGGTTTTAAACTTAGTTTTTTCACTTCTATAAGAATATTAAAAAACTGTTTTAAAATAGACGTAACCTGTTGAATTCTTTCTTCCTCTTCTTTGACCCTTTTGCTTCCAAAGTAAACCTCCAATAACTTTTCCATTCCTATCCCTGGTTTACTGTTTTCAGCCACGTTTTTCCTGCTACTTTTTTTAGGTCATTGTGCAATGGCATTAGAGGTCCTCCTTTTCTTCTTTTGGATGCCAAGGTCTCCATTTTATGATTTTTCCATTCCATATTTTGTCTTTTATTGTTGTAATATGGGCTCTTTCTGTTACATCAATTACTTTCGTTATCTCTTTGAGTTGTCAAATGTCACAAATGACACATTACGGACTGAGACTCTGTGAAAAAAACTCCGAAGACATCCAAGAAACACGTGAAATATCTGGAAGTGACGTTGCACCCGAATGAAAAGTGTGGGGAGCACCGGGAAGTGGTGCATTAGAGGTGCCAAATCCGAAAGGAGAAGGATTTTACACGGTGTTGTGCAGTCGATCGTCCTCTACACGGCAGCAGTTTAGATTGGGGTGTTATAGATATAGAAGGCTGCGATGCCACGAATAGACAGAACAAGTCTGCTTTAGTGGCATGCTCCTAGAGGACTATATCTGCAGCAGCTTCGTGGGTCATCAGTGGATGTATTCCATTCCCAAGTAGCAATTTTTCGACGCATTGGTTGTCAGTACAAACAAATGCACTGTCTACAACGTTGCCCGAGAGCATTTTCAGTTGTTTCGGCCAACGTCCCCTACCCCGACTGACATTACGATGTTACAACCTGTAGTTAGACGCGCAACTAATTTATTACCATTGTGACAACTACATATCACAGTTCAGTTTTTTCAACAATCGCAACGACTTAAAAATGTTATAATGCTAAACTAATTATTATATATTTTATTTTGATAGAAATTTTCGATTTATTTAACAACCTGTTTATTTGTTTTTTTAATAGCTGGTTTCCATTCCATTGTTTTATCAGTAGATTTGAGATTTGATAACCATCTTTGTATCTGCTTTGGTAGACAGGGTTGCCAGGTCAGTTTTAACTCTTTCAGTAGTTTTGTTTTCACAAAATCAGTAGATTCTTTTTAGGCCATGTAAATATACAGTAATACAGTGATATGCACATCCGTCCTAAATATCCCAAGAGCAATTCCACAAAATTGGAAACCTAATTATTCCAAACCACCAACTGGTAATTATCATTTTTTAGCTAAAATCTACTAAATCAAAAACTAAAATATACTTAAGTATTTTTGGGATATATTTGGGATTTTTTATAATAAAAACAACAGCTAACTTAAGGGGATAGGCGCAAAATGTCGTCTGTTAAAATGTTCAATGTATTTTAAATGTTTTCGTTTTTTGCGAATCCTTAGAAAACTAATAAGTATTTTTGAAAAATTTAAACGCACAAAGAAAGATTACGTTATTACCGAGGACCGAAAGTCCCTGAAAACTTCTATAATGTTTATTTTAATACGTTACAGGGGTGAAAAAAAGAAAAAATTTAGTGACTTTTAATTCCAAATATCTCGTTCAAAAGAAACGTTTTGGTTTTTCTAAATAATGCAGTCTTTCATTCTGCGTTTAAATTTTTCAAAAAGACTTATATTATAGTTTCCTCATGATTCGAAAAAAATGGATCAAATTCTGTTGAAATATACCAAAAATCTACAAAAAAATATTGCCTACTAGAATTTTTTAAAAAATTAACGCTGTTAATGAGAATGATACACTTTTGACACTGGTCACATGACCTCTGTCACCCAATAAGAGGGTGCGTTCTAAAATGGTTTTGATAGTTGGCGTGGCCGGGTTTGGTTGGCGATTGGACTTCTAAGTTGTCTTATCCGTCTAAGGTTGGTAATTAGGTATTTTTTTAGTAATATTGGTAATATTGTTTAATGCGCCATTTTGGTTTTACTTGAGATTTTTGGGATGTAAAGAAAATGAAAACACAGAATATAAAAAATGCAGGCATTTTCTGATAACTTTAAAAGCACCATCAATACATTAAATTTATACAGAACATCTTTAACATAAATTTTGACTTTTATATTAAAATTTGATTTTTTAAATTTGCATATTTTTTGTCAAAAATGTCATAAAAAAGCAGGGCGTGTGTTTTTTAAAGGTGAAATATCCATATTTGACGGTAATCTGAGATGCGTTTATAAATTTCACATCAGGTAATAAGTCCTTTATGTATTTATATCATATAAATTTAAATACCCAATACGATGTCAAAACAGTTTACTTTTTGAATTTCGCATTCACCATACAGGTGTTAAAAATATAGGTAAAAAAACATAACTAGTCTGACTCCTTGAGTAACCATTGCACGCGCAGGTGCTTTTTATAGTCGCTTCAGTTGTCTTATGCAACGGTTACGAAACGATGTTGCTTAAACAGGAGGTTGCCTAGGCAACGTCAAGACAACTCAAAAATCGTCCACCAAATCAGTGCAGAATAGGGTCGTCTTTTAGGCAATAACAACGTTGTAAGAAAACGTTGCCACGCGGTAGACAACGTTGTCGCGTCGACAAATTGCTACTTGGGTTGCCTTGTTGAAAATCGAAAGAAAATATACTCAGTGACATTAGAAGTGTTACACCCAGAAGGAATCATTTCTGGAACTTAATTTTTTGGCAACATGGTACACTTTCACCAAGAATGAAACGATAACATAAGCAAGAGTTTTTATCGACATGTAATCAAAAAAAAAATTAATAATATTTTTGGCGACCCCCTAGCTGAATACACTCCTGTACGCGTCTAGGCATTGACAAAACGAGATGATCGAGGTCTGCTTGTGACACCTCATTCCAAGCAACTTGAATTTCATGGATTAACTGTGCCAGAGTCTGTGGAGGATGGTGCAAAGTGGACAGTCTTCTCCCCATCATATCCCACTCATGTTCGATAGGATTTAAACCCAGTTGACGGGGTAGCCTCGGCAAAAAATTAACGCTAGCTTTTTGGAGAAAGTCCATAGTTCGTCTAGCAATATGGGAAAGCGTGTTGTCTCTCTCTCTCTGAAAAAGGGCATTTCGACGGCCGTCTAGATAAGGCAGTTAAGTGGTTTGTAAGATGTCATCAACATAACGCGCATCTGTCATACTGCCTTGAATAAACAAAAGAGGTGATCGGCTACCATAGGCAATAACCTGCCAAACCATTACTCCAACTGTCCTCTGTAGATGCCTCTCAACAGCAAACCCGATATCTCGTCGCTCTTCACGGCGGCGTCTTATCATCTTACGACCATCATGCATACCTAAACAAAATCGCGATTCATAGCTGAATGATGCATTATGCCATTGTGACACCCAATGCTGCAGTTCTCTGCACCAATTCAAACGTTGATGACAGTTATTCGCAGTCAAAGGAAGCACTCGTCGTGGGCGGAATGAAACCAGTCCAAAGGCTCGAATGCTACGGTATAGGGTACGTATAGTAACAACTCTACCTTCTACTTCAAACCATTGTTCAGCGATTTGACGCGTACTAGCAAAACGGTCTCGCAGAGCCGGAGTCTAAAGCGCCTATCTTGACGCCCTGTGGTACGCCTCGGTTGACCAGTTGGTCTTCTTCGTGTTCGTCTTTCTTCGTTTGTCCACACACGACACACTAGCATAATAATAGTCCATTAAAATGTTACATTTTTTAGGCCGTACCTTGCATTTCTTAGAGGAGTCAATTTTATTTCTTTAATGTGTCGGGGGGATCAGTAGAAGCTTAAGTTCAAGTTTTTGGGGCCGCCATCCTTGTCCCCCGGTCGCCATCTTGGAAATGGGGTGCAAAGGGGTTTCGCACTATATCTCGTAAACTACCAACTACCTTTGTCTTTATTACTTTTTATCGTCAAGTGACCAACAAAAAGATATAACCAAAAATATGTAAATTTTTAACCAAAAATATGTAAATTTTTTTAACAAGTTTCCTTTTGGATGTTATAACTTTTTTTGAGTTCATTTTAAAATAAAATAACATTATAGCAATTTTGTAGAGGGTTTTTCAGGGAAAATTTCCACTATAATAGTAGATTATACCACGAGTCAATAATGATGGCTATTATTCCCCAGGAATATTTACGAACCGAGCCGCGTTAGTGGCGAGGGAGTAACATTCCGAGGGAATGAGAGCCATTATTGCGAGTAGTATACTCTACTTTATCTACGACAAATTAATTAATTTAAGATTTTTAATGAACAACTTTATTTGTTAAAAACATTAAAATTAGTAATAGTACAATTAATAAACTGAATTGGTTGAGAATCATCATTAACTTTAGTAGAGTTTTTAATACAAATATTTACATAAGGTATTAAGGTAGATGCTGTTGCTGTAGCTAGTTCTACAATTTCTGGTGGTGTACAATTAAAAGATTCTTCATTTTCGTCCATCTCAACACAAACTGTCAAATATACTATTCGTTTGACAGTGACACTTTTTGAGGTTGATTATTTTGTTTCCGTGGTGAATTTTGTGATTGTTGTGCCAGAGGGATTAATAGCTATTAATCCCGCATTATTAATCCCTAAGGGATTATTATATGGCATTATATTGCAAACACCACAAGTATAATACATATATTATGTATCAGTCGTAGATAAAGTTGTTTAATTCTATTTATTTATATAGGTTTTACAGCGCTCCAAACTTGATCAGATTCTCGAATGCTCATAGGGATACAATAAAAACAAAAGTTAGGCTTACTTTTCTATCTATAAGTATATATTTTTTATTCGTACAATTTATTATGATTTTAACATTCCTATGCTATTATTAATCTGTTTTTGATCTTTTGTTTTGAGCCTGTTTGAGGACAAAGTCGCCTCTTCAGAAGAATGACGCAACCGCAAAATGCAAAATTCTTAAGCAGAGCAAAAAAACGATTTTTGATATCAAAATCATAAAGTATGATAAAAATTAGCCATTCACCACACCGTGGTCAGGATCTCGAGATATAAGCGTTTTTTGGGGTGTGCCGCTAGTATATGAAGTAACATAACTTTTTTCCTATTATATATTTTGACTTAAAATTTTCCAAAAAACTTCTTCATGAACTATATTTTATTGTTGTGGTGGTTAAAATTATAAACTAAAAAGTTTGTCACTCAACTTTTTTAAGTAAACATGAAACTAACGAAATATGATGACAAAATGTTAATAAAGTAACAACTCCTTTTTTAATGTGTTTAAACATTTTGGACAAATTTCATTGGTATCTACATACTTCAAAGATGACACAGTAAAATTTTTAAAAGAAAATATTTACAGCGACCAAAGATACAGCGAGGTAAATTTGAAAAATCATCAAAATTGATTTTTGTCATTTTTGTATAAAATTTATTTTTTTTTAACATGTTCCACCAACTCTAGATAAAAATAAACTTCATATTCGGATTCAGCGACCTCGAAAATATAAAAATAGACCAAAATTGACCATTCACCTTAAATTTGATTTTCGTGGTTGGCATAACGGTTAATGCCGCTCGTCTAATATACATATAGATAGAAAAGCATTATTTTTCTACGAGAATTCGAGAATATGGTCAAGTTTGGAGCGCTGTAATACCTAGATAATAAATAAAATTAAACAACTTTATAGTGAAAATTGTTTATTAAAAAATCCTCTACAAAATCGCTATGATGTTATTTTATTGTGAAATGAACGTAAAAATAGTTATAACCTCCAAAAGGAAATTTCTTACAAAATTTTCTCTTATTTTTGTTTATAACTTTTTTGTTGGTCACTTTACGATAAAAAGTAACAGATATAAAATTGTAGAAAATTTAATTTGCTTCATTTTATGTTACATTAAATTTTCTGTAGGGTAGCTAATTTACGAGATACAGCGCGAAAGCCCTTTGCACCTCTTTTTCCAAGATGGCGGCCGGGGGACAAGGGCCTCAACCCCAAAAACTTGAACTTAAGCTTCTACTGAACCCCCCTACACATTAAAAAAATAAAATTGACTCCTCTAAGAAATTCACACTAAATGTAACATTTCAATGGACTATAACTGTCATTGCCGTACAATTAACACGACGGCCAATTTCGCGATATGACAAACCCATATCTCTACAGTAGTCGAGGAAATGAATTTGATTTTCGTGGTTGGCATAACGGTTAATGCCGCTCGTCTAATATACATATAGATAGAAAAGCATTATTTTTCTAGGAGAATTCGAGAATATGGTCAAGTTTGGAGCGCTGTAAAACCTAGATAGTAAATAAAATTAAACAACTTTATAGTGAGAATTGTTTATTGAAAAATCCTCTACAAAATCGCTATGATGCTATTTTATTGTGAAATGAACGTAGAAATAGTTATAACCTCCAAAAGGAGATTTCTTACAAAATTTTCTCTTATTTTTGTTTATAACTTTTTTGTTGGTCACTTTACGATAAAAAGTAACAGATATAAAATTGTATAAAATTTAATTTGCTTCATTTTATGTTACATTAAATTTTCTGTAGAGTAGCTAGTTTACGAGATACAGCGCGAAAGCCCTTTGCACCTCTTTTTCCAAGATGGCGGCCGGGGGACAAGGGCCTCAACCCCAAAAACTTGAACTTAAGCTTCTACTGAACCCCCCTACACATTAAAAAAATAAAATTGACTCCTCTAAGAAATGCACACTAAATGTAACATTTCAATGGACTATAACTCTCATTGCCGTACAATTAACACGACGGCCAATTTCGCGATATGACAAACCCATATCTCTACAGTAGTCGAGGAAATGAAGCATTTTAGCTCGCAATTTTTTCGTCCAGCATGAATTTACTTGAAATTTTCACAGAAGGTATAAAATAGTCCAAGGATAATTTTCTATATCATGCCGCTGTACGCTAAAACCTTAGGGGTGGTTGCCACCCCATCTCGGGGGCGGAAATTTTTTATTACAATTTAACCATGTAAATCGATGTAAAAAGTAATTCTTAGAAAAAAATGATTTTTACATTTTCTTTGTAAAACTAATATTTTTCGAGTTATTCGCGCTTGAAAGTAACAGTTTTTCGATGAAAAAATCGACTTTTTTAGAGGGTTTTTTGAGAATACCTCGAAAAATATGCATTTAATCAAAAAAACTGTGGATATCAAAATTGTATCTTTAAGTAACACAAACCAAATTATTTTTCTGTAATATATTTAAGACCAACACAAACCGAGATGCGGCATGTTAAAAGTTAGCTTTTTTCGTCAAATGCATAATTTGAAACATTCAAAGTAAAATAACGGAAAAACTTTGCATTTTTCGCGGAAAACTTAAAATAGCTAAAAAGGGCAGTAATCATTCAAGGGAGGAAAAGGCACTTTACTCCAATGTTATACATATGGTTTTTCCACCTTCCTCAAATAACAAGTCATTTTTTCATTTTTACTTAATTTATTTATGTAACTAACCAACAAAATTTATTAGAACTAAAACTAACAAGTACGTACCATATAACTGTCAACTGTCAAATATAAGTCAAATTAATAAACATTGTAAACATTGTTAAATCAAAATAACAATTTACTGTTTTTTACCATTCTGCAAAATACAGAGTGTTTTATAAATAAACGTTAAAATGTACAGAAACTTACGTAATAGAAAATAGATATTGTACAGGGCGTCAATAAGTTACATTTCATGAATGAAATACCATGACGTCACTTTTACTTTTCCTCCCTAGGGAGGAAAAGTACAACTTTGCTCCCTACAATCAGGTCCGAAAAAGTATACTTTCGGTAGAGGTAGGTGGAAAAATATTTTTTGAAGTATACAGTTAGGCCTTTCAAAAAATAATAATAAAAAGTTATAGCCTGAAAATTAAGCGACTTATGATCAAAAAAAGGTCGGTAATTGCTTTTCTCTATGAAAAAATCAGTGAAAACAACCCCCTAACTACCCTCCTAAGTAAAAATTGGTCTTTATCTTTCTGTAATTCCTTTTATATTTTAGTCTAGGCGCCAAATAGAGGTCACCGTGTCATTTTCAATTCTGATGGACAAACTCAACGGTTTCTTATGGATTTTTGGCTGCTGATTACGAATTTCAAGGGGGGATTCCGATCCGAGTGGTCAAAAAATTGTTATAAACAATTTTATTGTTTATAAATTGTTTATAATGCTCTGGCTCATAAACTAAAAGAAAAAGAAAAAAATGTTTCAAATAAAATGTGTTCCTTAATAAAAAACGAAGAAATAACCGTTTACTAAACTTAAATCCGACAATCATAACTCAAGATATTGTAAAATTAGTGCACAATGCAAATTTCAAATTGCAAAATAAGTATTTTTCGAAGCTTTATCGATCGTAACTCGGCTTCTACGCATGCAAATGAGCCCTATAAGGTGTCCTTTTAAAGCTTAATCAAGAGGCTTCCAAACAAAGTTTATTAAATTATTTGATCTTCATTTGTTTTAAAGTTATACCCGTTTGAAGTTATAATTTTCTCAAAAAAATTGTACAATAATTTGTTTATAAAGGTTTCAAGAAAACTTGAGCTATAAACATTTATACTTTAATTAACAATAATGATAAAACAACTCAAAAGGAATAATTTGAGCTTACGAAAATGTTCGTAAGTTTATTTTTGGCTAAGATGTCGATATTTTAATGGCGCGCTATGAGGCGCAAGATTGGCTCACAGTCAAGTAAGTATGTATTCTTCGACGCTTTATCGATCGTAACTCGGCTTCTACGCAAGCAAATGAGCCAATATGTGATATACATATAAAAATGGATCGAATTCTTTTGCAGCATCATCATTGCATATAAACGAGCATTTATGATGTGGCGGCATACACACAATTGACGGGCCTTGATGATGCTGCAAAAGAACTAGATCCACTTTATATGGATATCATATAGATAATTAGACTCTGAAGCCTCAAAAAGTTTTAGTTTTACTGCCTACAAGAACAGACTTGTACCACCATGTAACTGTTAAAATTTCGCTAAGAACTTATGCAGATGTAAAAAATCTGATGATATTCCCTGTATATCTCTTTGCAGATTTGTAGATGCATGAAAAAAATGTTTGTAAAAATAGTACTAATAAATAATATCAACTTACTTTTTAGTTATACTTCTGAAATATTAGTTTTTAATGTTTTTTTTTCTCATTTAGTGCAAAAAATAGAAGACAAAGTAAATAGAATGAAAGGTGATACGAGGTACAGTATGATGATTTAATTATAAGAATTATATGATAAAATTTTATTAGGATCTTCAAAAATGAAAAATGAAGATAACGTATGTATACATAGAAATTATAATTTGCATCGAGAAGTTAGCGCGTGAACCTTTACGCGGTGAGCCGATCTTGCGCCTCATAGCGCGCGCCATTAAAATATCGACATCTTGGCCAAAAATAAACTTATGAACATTTTCACAACCTCAAATTGTTCCTTTTGAGTTTTTCTATCATTATTGTTCATTAAAGTATAAATGTTTATAGCTCAAATTTGCTTGAAACCCTTATAAACAAATGAATGTACAATATTTTTAAGAAAATTGTAACTTCAAACGGGTATAACTTTAAAACAAATGAAGATCAAGTAATTTAATAAAATTTGTTTGGAAGCCTGTTAATTAAACTTTAAAGCGACACCTTCTAAGACTCATTTGCATGCGCAGAAGCCGAGCTACGATCGATAAAGCTTCGAAAAATACTTATTTTGCAATTTGCAATTTGCATTGTGCACTAATTTTACAATATCTTGAGTTCTAATTGTTAGACTTAAGTTTAGTAAACGGTTTTTTCTTGGATTTTTATTAAGGAACAAATTTTGTTTGAAACATTTTTCTTTATCTCTTTTAGTTTATGAGCCAGAGCCTTATAAACAATTTATAAACAATTAAATTGTTTATAACAATTTTTTGACCACTCGGATCGAAATCCCCCCTCGAAATTCGTAATCAGCAGCCAAAAATCCATAACCAACCGTTGAGTTTGTCCATCAGAATTGAATATGACACGGTGACCCCTCTGGCGCCTAGACTATTTGTATTATCAATACATCCAAGAATTGTGACCTATTTAAAAGGCCTAATTTTTTGGAATTTCCCATTTTTCAACTTTTACTTCAAAATATCTTCGAAAATACTGGAGATACGAAAAAATTCATAGACTATTAAATTGTAGCTTTTTTAATAACTAAAAATTTCTTGTGCATAGATTTTCATTACAGTGAAAATTTAGAAAGATATAGCTGTTTAAAACTTCTATTTACGAACAAATACCCCCTTATTCAAGCCCTTTAAACCCACCCTAATTAAAAACTAAGGGATCTTACGGAATTTACTTATAACTCTTTAAAAATGAAGGAGCTATGTTTATAAAACGCTTTTTTTTTCGAAAAATTCTGATAGTCCGCTTATGAATAATTTTCAATATATATATATATATATATATATATATATATATATATATATATATATATATATATATATATATATATATATATATATATATTGATGTGATCTTGATTATTGATATGAGATAATATTCTTATATGTCACTTAATTTAATCAATGTATTAATACTAATCTAATTAATTAACCAGATCACATATCAATATGTTTTCAATCTCAGGGCGAATTATAAATTAATTACTTACTTTCGTGGATTCTAAATATTTCTTAATGGTTCCTAATCGGGATAGAAAAGAAAAGAGTAAAAAAAAAAATACACATATGGGTTACAATTATAATCAAAATATTTTTTATTTTATTTAAAAGGCAATCAATGCTTAATATTTGCTATTTCTTATTATTCTTAAACATAACATTTACAAATGGGAATCTTATTTCCTTTTGGTTTTCAATTGAAAGTTTTTATTAACATTTAACTATTAGGAGTTATTAGGAACAACTCTATTTAAGTTTGATGAAGCTTTTCTGATATTATTGATTATGTTATTCAATTTTTTATGTGGAATTTAATGCGAAAAACCCATACATTCATGTCCAAACAAATGAGACTGACCTTTTCCTGGTGAACTGAAAATGTCCTCACACAAAACCCGTTCCCTGCTATCCTTGGCTGCGATCAAACCTCGTCCTGGCTTCCAGTAATGTTCTGCTTTGAAAAACTAGCTCGAATAGCTCTCGTTCCTGCGTCTGTCGTGATGCTGTGTTCTACCTTTCTCGAAACTGCTATCAGCTACCGGGACACTCTTGGCTCAAGGAGGTTCTTTTACTCTCGACCTGGCCTACTTCTCGTTCCACGATAGATACTCCACACTCACGGAACTACACCGGCTTTCTCACTCTCCGTACACTACCGTCTACTACTCGACTTCACTTCTCGACAGCTCAAAACATTCTGCTCTCTATTTGTCATTCATTCCCCTACTTTCTAAATATCCCTTCCAAATTCACAAATCAAACTTCCACCACTAACTCTCATTCGCCGTATTCCTCAAAACCAATTTTTAATCTTTCTAAATATGCTTAATGGATTTCAAAAGAAAATATTTAATTCCCATTCTAAACTTACTTTCTATTATTTACAAATTTTAATGACCTATTCTCTCTTTCAAATGAGTCTTATTCAGCATAGGCTAATGATCGAAACCTTCCGCGAAAAACGATAATGAACTATCATCTATTTCACTGAGTTTTATTTAGCATAGGCTAATGATCGACCTTCCGCGAAGAAACGATAATGGTACGCGTCATTCACTTTGTTTATTTTAAGCACATTGTTCCGAGTTTCGTACGCTTATTCTAATCACTTCTTAAAATTACATATAATAATTTGTTGTATACAGGTTGTTTTAAATTTATATGCCCGTGGTTGAGAAAATTGAAATTATTTTATATTAAATTGAATTTTGTTTATAATTATCAAAATTTAATTTTCATATCAAATAGAAATATAACAAATCCCCGCCTTGTATTCGACAAAATTTATCTGCATTTTTAAATAAATTTTCTCGAGGCAAAACCAACTCCCTGTATATTTCCTTACTTTAATCTACGTCTTATATCCTAACTTACTATCTACTTCATGTAATTCTGTCTTCTATTCGTGATATTTGTATACATCGTGAATATTATAAATTCCTCGGATCTTTTCCGAGTTCCTGTGCCTCAACTCATAACTATTTATCCCATTTTCATTATTCACGATGTACGGGCCTTCGAAAACAGGCATCAACTTTGCGCAAATGCCCCCAGGAAGATTTGATACTCGTAATGCCCTCACGAGTACTTTTTCACCCTTTTGGAAAGTCACTGGTCTTCTTTTTCTATTTTGTTCCTGTCTTTGGATATATTTTTCGTTGCTTCGCCGTAATCTTCTCTGTACGGTTTCAATCACCTGTTGATATTCTTTTGGCTCTTGGTCTTCCCATGGCCTTATCGGCAATACACCCTTCATGATGTATTCTGGGGTCTCTTTTGTTACTGTGCTCGGAATTGTATTTAGATACCTTTCTATTTCCGCCATTTTCCTGTCCCAGTGGCGATGTTGACCATCTGTTGCAATGCGAAGAAATTTCGTCACTTCCTGTATGAATCGTTCCGAAGGATTACTCTGTGGATGCCTGATGCTGACAAAATTTGTCTCTATTCCTCGTTCTCGAAGTTGTCCCTTGAAACGATCATTTCGGAAATACGTTGCATTGTCCAGTAGAATATTTTTTGGTGTTCCTACTATGGCTATAAAATTGTCGATTTTTCTTAATATTTCCTCCCCCTTTGTGGTGCGGCAACTATATAATTTTACGTATTTTGAAAACACATCCACCATTACCAGAATATGTTTGTTCCTTTTAGTGGTCATAATTAGATCGCTTAACATATCTATTGCTACAATGTCTAGTTTGTTTCGGGCTTCAATATTTTTGGCAACATTTTCGTTTTTGAAATTCCGACTCTTATATTTTTGACATACATCGCACTTCTGGGTAATTTCCTTTGCAATGCGGTAATCCTGTCGGCTGATGTAATTTTCCCTAAAAACGAGCCAAACTTTTCTGCTACCGATATGCCCATTGTCCTCATGTAATTTCTTTATTATCTTTTCGGCCAATGTCTGTGTCACTAAATTATAGTTCCTTTCCGTCTATTCTCTTAAAATATATGTCATTTTCTACTTCCGCTCTTCTTTTCTCTCTTTCCTCTAGGTCTTCTTGGTTTGTCCTTATCTCATTTAACGAATATATCCCTTCTTCTTGTATTAATCTATTTAGTCCCACCTGTAGAGTAATTGTTTCCTTTTTTCCCGTGTCCTCATCCCGTGTTAGAGCGTCGGCTATTATGTTGTCTTTTCCTTTTATATATCGGAACTCAAAATCATACTCCTGTAATAATAGAATGCCTCTATGTATTCTATTATTTACTAATCTATTCTTCATGATATGTACTAAAGCTGCATGGTCTGTTTCGATTGTGAATTTTGCTCCCAATAAGTAAAACCTCAATTTGTTTACGCAATATAGTACACTGGCAAACTCCAATTCTGTAACACTATATTTTCTCTCATGTGTTTTAGTCACTCGCGATATAAAACATATCGGCACTTCTTGGTCGTTTTGTATTTGAGACAGAACTCCTGCAAATTTTTGTATGGACGCATCAGTTCGGAGTATAAAAGGTAAATTGTAAATGGGGTGGTATATTTTCGTTCCTTTTGCGAATTCTCGTTTTAATGTTTCGAAAGCTTTCTCCTGTTCTTCTTTCCAATTCCATTTTATTCCTTTTTTAAGCAACTTTATCAGAGGGATTTCCTTTTGGCTCAAATCGGGAATCAGTTTTTTAAAATAATTAATCGTGCCAAGAAAACCTCTCAATGTTTTCAAATTCGTTGGTCTTGGGTAT
The DNA here is from genome assembly GCF_917563875.1 of Diabrotica virgifera virgifera. Lineage (NCBI taxonomy): Eukaryota > Metazoa > Arthropoda > Insecta > Coleoptera > Chrysomelidae > Diabrotica > Diabrotica virgifera. The sequence continues at coordinate 14,742,897 of NC_065445.1, forward strand.
TCATCTATGAGCTTGACTCTGTCTTCGGATAATCTTACTGTTTTGGTGTCCAATTGAAAACCCAAATAAATGACTTCTTTTTGAAAAAATTGACATTTTTCAATGTTTAATTTCAATCCCGCTGTGTCCAATTCTTCCAGAATTATTTCTATGTGTTTCAGATGACTCTGAGTATCTTGTGAAAAATTAATAAATCATCGATATAATGAACTATGAAATCTTCGTGGCGATTCAAAATGGTATGTAGAGCTCGGACGAGTGCAGCACAAGCACTCTGCAATCCAAACGGCACTACCTTAAACCGGTAGACAATACCATCAATAGAAAAAGCGGTGTAGTTTCTACACTTTTCAGCTAACGGTATCAACCAAAAACTGTGTTTTAAGTCAATTTTCGAAAATATGTGTGACCCGGTGATTCTTCCAAAAATGGCCTCGATGTTTAGAGGTGATTCATATTGTGATACAGTGTGCTGGTTGATATTCCTGGCATCTAAACATAATCTCAATTCTCCACTGCTTTTCTTTACTATCACAATCGGGTTAACATACGGTGAATCACATCTTTCGATGATTTGATCTTCCAACATTTTATTTATTTCTTCTTTCACCTCTTGTCGATACTTGTATGGAATCGGGTAAGTCTTTGATCGAAAATTTCCCAAGTTTTTCACCTCAAATGAATGTTCGTACTTTTAGCCACTCTGTTTTCCTCATTGATCAAATTTTCGTAGTTTCTTAACATCAACCGCAATTCTTTTTCTTTCCCTTCTCCACATATCAATTTTCTGTCTTTTTTCTCAGATTCTTCACACATGTTTACCGTGCATTCTGCATCCTCGTTTGCATATACCTCCTCTTCAAATACCACTGTTTCAATCATATTCTTTTCACTTTCATTTTTTTGCTTTATTTCTTCTTCTCCTGAGCCCGTCTCTTCTTTTGAGGAATCCCAGGTTTCCTTTGTTTCTGATACTCTCAAATTTTCTTCTTCTGGGCTCAACTCTTCTTTTGAGGAGCCACAGGTTTCATTTTCTTTTATCTTTTTCTGACCTTTTCTCCTTTTTCTTCTTTGTCCTTGCTTCGCTGCCAAATTCATTTCCACTGTTTGTTCTTTACCTGATTCGTCCGTATTTTGTTTCTCATGTTCCTTGTCCTGTTCTTTTTCTTTTTCTTCTGTTAGTTTCATCGTATTATTTTTAAAATCTATCACTACATGTTTTTCTGCCAATTCGTCCACTCCTACTATCATGTCATGTGACATGTTTGGCATTATTACACATTGTAGTGCATACATATTCTTACCCAGTCGTACCATTACTCGTATTCCTTCATTTATAGTTGCCAATGTCCGTTTGTTTGCGCCCACTAAATTTACCCTAGGTATTTTGTAAATTAAATTTGTTAAGTTAACTTCTTCTATTAGTTTTCTGTTGACCAATGTTATTTCAGATCCAGTGTCTATCATAATTTTAATTGGTTTCTCGTTGATAAATTCATCCACAAATTTTAAATTAACTCCATTTTTCTTTTCGTTGTTTCCTGCCAATTTAATAAACTCCTTGGGGTGACAAAAGATTCCTGTTTGATTTTTGGTTTTTAGTGAGCGCCGTCGTGAAAAGACGCCGGTTGCTCATCGTTGTTTATATTTTCGTCATAATGTCTCTCTCCGTCATATTCATCTGTCTGGGTATTATTTACTTCTCTTCTATTTTCTCTTGGTCTGTCGGATCTGTTTCGGTTTTCTCGATATCCCTGTTCATTTTGTCTACCATTATTTCTGTTTTCTTGATTTGAGCGTGTGGTGTTTCTATTCTGGTATTCTCGATTTCTGTCCTCATTCCATTGCCTATTTCTTTGTTCATAATTTCCTCTTCCGTTGTCTCTATTTTCGTTTTCCCTTCTGGGATTAAAATCTCGTCTTGTATAGTCTCTCCTATTTTGATTTCTATCTCTGTAATCTTGTGTTTCTCGGGGCCTGTAATCTTCTCGCGACCTTCTTGATTTTCTTTCTCTTAGACGTGATTCTCTTATTTGTAGGAATTGGCATAAACTATCTATGTCTTTGTAATTTTGCAATGTGATATGGTCTTCCAGCGTTTCCTCGAAATGTCTTGCAATCAGTTCGACTAATTGTTCCGATGAGTAATTATATTGTAAATGTTTTGCATTATTGTAAATTTGCAAAGCATATGTCCTTTCTGATACACCCATCCTATCATTGTATTTCCCATTTTGCAATTCCTTGTTAATTTCCAATTGTTGGACCTTTCCCCAGAAATAATTCAAAAATTTTTGTTCAAATTGTTGCCAATTGCCGAATTCTTCTTCTTTACTATCGAACCATAGGCTTGCTTCATATTTGAGATGGTTTCTGATAGTTTCTTTTGCTGTATCGAAATTTCCGATGTGTTGTATTTTCTTTTTCAGGCTATTTATGAACGGCACTGGGTGTAATCTTCTTACATCCCCGCCAAACCTTATCTTCACGTCATCTGTGCTATGTATAACCATTTCTCTTCTTTCTCCGACATTTTGTTGCGTCCGGTTTTCGGTGACTTGTTTTTATATTTCTGTGATTCTTTTTTCCACTTCTTCTCTGTCTACTTGAATAGCATTTTCCAACTTATTTTCCAAATTTTCTAGTTCCTTTTTCTGGCCATTCGTTAACTCCTTTATTTTATCTTGAATTTTCATTTCATACTTTTCTATGCGTTCCTCCATTTTCTTGTTGTTCTCTTCTATGGCTTGTTTTGTTTCCTTCTGATTTTCTTGCATTATTCTTTTTGTTTCATCCATTTTTTTATCCAATTTTTGTTGTGTTTCATCCATTTTTCGTTGTGTTTCTTCCTGATTTTTATCCATTGTCCTTTTTGCTTCATCCATTGCTTGTTTTGTTTCTCTTTGATTGTCATCCAGTTTTTGTGACTGGAGTTGCATCAGTTGTAATAGTTTATCTATTCCTGATAATTCTTGCTGTTCTGATGCCATGATTGTCGTGTCTAAAATATCTTCTTGGTCTGAATGTTCTTTTTGTTTTTTGTTGTCCTTGCTTTGGCTTCTTGTCACAGACATTTGTTTTCAAGAAGTATTATCCCCGCCAAATATGAAATTTTACTAGTATGTTACCAAGACGACTTTTTCTCACCCAAATATTATAAATTGTCAATAAATATATCAAATGTAAATATCGTAAAAATAAAATATTAAATCAGTTATGTAAAATTTGTACCTAAAGAGATCTAAAATTTTATGTTATCAAATGTAAGTATCTCACTTTTTACCACAGGCATATAAATTTTCAAATACCGGCTTTACTCTTTCTATCCTTCAAATTTGCCACTAGAAATACTTTACAATGCTTTCCACGTTGGACGACAGTTGATGTGATCTTGATTATTGATATGAGATAATATTCTTATATGTCACTTAATTTAATCAATGTATTAATACTAATCTAATTAATTAACCAGATCACATATCAATATGTTTTCAATCTCAGGGCGAATTATAAATTAATTACTTACTTTCGTGGATTCTAAATATTTCTTAATGGTTCCTAATCGGGATAGAAAAGAAAAGAGTAAAAAAAAAAATACACATATGGGTTACAATTATAATCAAAATATTTTTTATTTTATTTAAAAGGCAATCAATGCTTAATATTTGCTATTTCTTATTATTCTTAAACATAACATTTACAAATGGGAATCTTATTTCCTTTTGGTTTTCAATTGAAAGTTTTTATTAACATTTAACTATTAGGAGTTATTAGGAACAACTCTATTTAAGTTTGATGAAGCTTTTCTGATATTATTGATTATGTTATTCAATTTTTTATGTGGAATTTAATGCGAAAAACCCATACATTCATGTCCAAACAAATGAGACTGACCTTTTCCTGGTGAACTGAAAATGTCCTCACACAAAACCCGTTCCCTGCTATCCTTGGCTGCGATCAAACCTCGTCCTGGCTTCCAGTAATGTTCTGCTTTGAAAAACTAGCTCGAATAGCTCTCGTTCCTGCGTCTGTCGTGATGCTGTGTTCTACCTTTCTCGAAACTGCTATCAGCTACCGGGACACTCTTGGCTCAAGGAGGTTCTTTTACTCTCGACCTGGCCTACTTCTCGTTCCACGATAGATACTCCACACTCACGGAACTACACCGGCTTTCTCACTCTCCGTACACTACCGTCTACTACTCGACTTCACTTCTCGACAGCTCAAAACATTCTGCTCTCTATTGGTCATTCATTCCCCTACTTTCTAAATATCCCTTCCAAATTCACAAATCAAACTTCCACCACTAACTCTCATTCGCCGTATTCCTCAAAACCAATTTTTAATCTTTCTAAATATGCTTAATGGATTTCAAAAGAAAATATTTAATTCCCATTCTAAACTTACTTTCTATTATTTACAAATTTTAATGACCTATTCTCTCTTTCAAATGAGTCTTATTCAGCATAGGCTAATGATCGAAACCTTCCGCGAAAAACGATAATGAACTATCATCTATTTCACTGAGTTTTATATAGCATAGGCTAATGATCGACCTTCCGCGAAGAAACGATAATGGTACGCGTCATTCACTTTGTTTATTTTAAGCACATTGTTCCGAGTTTCGTACGCTTATTCTAATCACTTCTTAAAATTACATATAATAATTTGTTGTATACAGGTTGTTTTAAATTTATATGCCCGTGGTTGAGAAAATTGAAATTATTTTATATTAAATTGAATTTTGTTTATAATTATCAAAATTTAAATTTTATATCAAATAGAAATATAACAATATATATATATATATATATATATATATACATCCCGCTATCATTATGTCATCTTTTCATGTTGCAGTCATTTGGCATCACCAAGAAATACTATCATTTTCGAATTTTAATTCGTGTATGTTTGTTGAGCGCATTTTTTAACGCCCTGTATCGTTCTCAGTTTTCTAAAATTTTAATTTTAAAAATTTAAATTATATACAAAAATTTTTACACTTCATAACCATTTTGACTTCCACCACATAAAAATGTGTATTTCCCATCATTTTGCCGCTTTTCGACGTTGCCACGAGTTAAAAATACCGATCTTTTGAGGACAGGTAGAAAAGGTCTATTGTAAACTTAGAGGATGGAATATTTTGGTAAAATATTCCATCCTCTCAGATTATAAACTACATAAAAGGTAGGTTCTTTACCTGTTCAGCTGGATTACCAAGCAAGGGTCTAAATATTTTACGAGTTGAATTGTGTTTATTTGATTTCATCTGTTAAATTAAAATTTCTCATACCGACTTAAAATATTTGTTTGAAAAATTCATTTTATATTTTCGTTTAATTTACTTAGGGTTTTTGGTCAGAATTTTGAAGAAACGCTTGGTTTGACATAAAATTTGGGACACGTACCTATAGCTAATATGTTAAAGAAAAAAAGTGATATTGTGCCGATATGTGCTTTTGATCTGGAGGTGAGTTTCGTCGGTTATAGGGTATGAAAACAAATACGTTCAAATAAGTCCGGAATTGGATAAACTGACTAATTCTAAGCAACTTCTATTTTATAGCGTTTTTCACTAAGTCAATACTTTTAGAGATATTTGCGAGTGAATATGTTCATTTTTCAACAAAAAAAAAAAAACGTTTTTATACGGTTTTTCGCAAATAACTCAAAAAGTAGGTACTTTATTGAAAAAAAATTAGCAAATAGTAAATATAGCTTATAAAAAAGTGAAAAAATGGTATATGTGTCAGGTCTGTAGACCCAGTAGAAGCAGAGTTATTGCTAAGCTTTGTTTTAAAACCAAGAGGAGTAGGTAAACTAAATGGCAGATTCACACCCAAGAAAGTCACTAGAAATATCATCAAATAAATCTTCTTTTTTGGTTGATCATATCGGCCTTTGACGGTAATCTTGACTAAAAATCTAAAAATAAAAGGAAGAACGCAGAAAATACAAAAATTGCTGATAAAATAAATAAACTGACCTATGAAATGCCAATAGTGTCAAAATTTGATATGAGTAAAATTGCCTGAGGTTGTACCAATTACAAACAAGGTGTACGGCGCGGGAAATTTGAATGACTCCTCTTGTTTAAAAACAGACTATAGTGAAAAATAAGCTCTTATATCTCAAATTCCAAATCGAATATTTTAACGTGAAATAAAAAAAATGAAACACTTTTCTGGGAAAACTTATTACAACTTTCTTAAAGTGTTTAAGAAAACGTTTATTTTTATTTTTTTTTAAGTTTCCAGCAGCAAGAGTAAGCAGGTTACGCTCAAAATACAGTTGTTCCTTTTTTTTTGGTTAAAAATATTCTAAAAACTCCCTCTAATTAACAGCCCAAATGGAATTAATCGTTACCACTTCACAAGTAACTTTATGGATTGTTTGTGTTTGTAAGTTTCATCAGTTCAAAGTGCTTATTTGTGGAAAAATTTGGTTTTAAAGTAAATTTTTTTAAATCTTTAATTTTGAAAAAAAGACTTTTGTCAAAATAACTTAAAAATTATTAGTGATACCAAATATCTTAAAGAGTAAAAAATGTAGGTGTTGCTTTTTTAAATATTTGGAATTTTTTGATTTTCTGGAAGACAAAAATTGGTTAAGATATGGCTGTTCAAAATTTGCATATACATACTCGTGACTAGTGATTCGTTCGAGGCCTTTCAACAAAACCCCTTTCAAAAATAAGCATTTTGAACCAATGCAACTTACAGATCATATACAGGGTTTCCCCGAAAATAGTGCGTTCCTTAAAGGTATAGATAGAAAGCACAATGTAGAGCAAAAAAGTCTTATAACATTTTATTCTAAATTCAGCCGTTTGACCAAAAAACGAAAATACATTTTGATATGCAAATTGATACTCAATTAGTAAATAAACAAGGGGTCCCATTAGATTAAATTTCACAGTCACAGGTTCTTCTACGCCATGTTGCCAGGTCATATAAATTTATGAAAATAAAAATTTACTCTTATGGAGAACAACGTAATTTTTGTTGAAACGGTTAACTTTAGGAAAAAATGTTACAACACCTTTTTGTTCTAAATTGTGTATTATATCCACACCTTAAAGGAACGCACTATTTTCGGAGACACCCTGTATAAACAATACATTTATCTAAAGTAACGTGTGAAGCGGTAACAATTAATTTTCATGACTTTCTTTTGCCAAAAAAAAGGGAACGATTTTATTTTCAGCGTAACTTGCTTACTTTTCACGCTAGAAACTGTTTTAAAAACACCAAAAAAAATTTTTTTTAAACACTTTAAAAGAGTTATGATGAGTGTTTCCCGAAAAGTGCTTTATTTTTTTGGTTATTTTACGTTGAAATATTCGATTTGGTATTTGACGAATAAGAACCTATTTTTCATTAGCTGCAACCCTGCTTCTACTGGGTCTACAGACCTTATACTGACACCTCTTTTTCATAAGCTATATTATTGCTAGGAATATTTTCTTCGATAAAATATGTACATACTTACTTTTTGAGTTATTTGCGAAAATCCGTCCAAAACGTGTTTTTCTATGAAAAATAAACATATTCACTCGCACATACCTCGAAAAGTATTGACCTAAAACTTTTATAGATCAAAATTTGCTTAGAATTAGAATTAGTCAGTTTATCCACTTCCGGACTTATTTTGCACGTATGTTTTTTCACCTCCAAGAAGGGGTGAAAGTCACATCCAGGACAAGAGAACATATCGGCATAATCTCACTTTTTTCTTTGGCATTTTAGCTACGTGTGTGCCAAATTTTATGTCAATCCAAGCGGTTCTTTAAAATCTGGAGGTTTTGCGATATTTTATCGTGAGTGAATGGAATAATAATTATTACAACGGCAATTATTGCCGTTGTCACTTTTAGATAAGAAGTCATTATCACAATGATATAGTCAGGTTAACTGAATTGTATAATTATTGTTTTTATCATTAAATGTGAAAACCTAGAATTATCCATGTCTGTCCGTCAATAAACACAACTCGTCTATTAGTAGGACAGAAAGAATGACAAATAAGGTGTCAAATGAAAGCCTATAACCAAAATATGATATTACATGTGAGAAGTTTGACCTCGGACTGCCTGTTCCAGAGTTGCAACCGAAAGTACTGTTTTAAATTCGTCGAAATAGTACAAACTATTGGTCAACACGACTAAGAAAGACCAGAACAAATACATACTTCCGGTTTCATGCCTGTCTGTTCGTCCATATCTGTAGGTGAACAAAATTCATCCGTCATATCAGCTGACAAAAAGTTACACGAAGGGTTCAAATATCGACTGCCGGTTCAACTTCCGGTCACTTTTTGTGAAAAATTAGAACTTACGATGTCCAATTGCTTGTTACAATTTTTTTTATAAGTGTTCTACTCTATCTATTCTGACTTTTCATTAACTTACTTAGATCACATATAATTTAATACAGTTTTGATGTCAGGGTCTTCAAAATTTATGTGGTGAGTTCCGGTATGTGATGAATGAAAAACGACTCCATAAGCAGAATAAAAAAGTGTTCTCAAGACCTAAGACAATACATCGACTCACAAGAGCGTTGTGACAGTAGCAAAAATTCGAGTTGGGGTTCTAATTACTTTCTCATGCGGCTTACTCTCCTGACTTGGCCCCCTCCGATTATTAAGTGTTCCCAAATCTGAAGAAATGATGGGCGAGTCACAAAGTTTCACAAAAAAGCGAATATTTCGCGAAATGAACGTCAGATCGAAAAACTAAAAAATGCGTGTTCAATATTTTTCAAAAGTCTATCGAATGATACCAAAAACGAACCCCCACGGAAAGGGGTGAGGAGTAAATTAAAAATTTTAAATACGAACCCTGCGATATTTCGCGAAATGAACATCAGAGTGCCAGTGTGTGCTTTTTTTCTGGGGATGAGTACCACCCCCTTCTCGAGTGTGAAAAAATATAGGTCCAAATAAGTCCGTAAGTGGATAAACTAATTAAATTCCTTGTAACTTTTGTTTTTAGATGGTTTTTCGCAAATAAATCAAAAAGTAAGTATTTGATCGAAAAACTATTCCTAGCAAATATAAAGCTTATAAAACAGTAAAAAAAATGATGTATGTATGAAGTCTGGACACACAATAAAAACAGAGTTGGAGCTAATCAAAAGTTGGTTCTTATTCGTCAAATTCCAAATCGACTAGTTCAACGTAAAATGTCCAAAAAATAACGCACTTTTCGGGGAAAACCCGCCACAAATTTTTTAAAGAGTTTAAAAAAAGTTTTATTTTTGTTATATAAAAAGTATCTATTCTATCACCATCAGCATCAAAAGTAGACCGGGCAGTATCGTCGCCCCCGCTAGCGAAATTATTCCGATTCGATTTTTTTGCACAAACTTACTCAAAAAGAGGTCCTTATAACATATCCAAAGGGTGCCGGGCGGTGCATTGGTCGAAAAATTGTTTAAAAAATTTTTTTGAAACAAATTCACAAAAACAATTTTTTCATTTCGAACAATTTTTTTTAGATAACTTGTGTCATTCTGGGCAAAAAAGGTGTCTTGCCATTTTTGTTTAAAATTGATTGTTGTCGAGTTATATGCGATTAAAAATTTGAAAAATGCGAAAATGGCCATTTTTAAGTCTTAATAACTCGATTAAAAGTTATTATTATGAAATTAAAAAGTGAGCAGATCAAGTTTCAAACCCTTGCTTCAAGGTCCTTAAGAGATTTTTGTCATTATTTTATTACAAAGCTGTTATTTTTAATTATTAATAATTAGCGCTATAGTCCCGGATTTATCGTCGCCCCTGTTAGTGAAATTATTCCGATTTGATTTTTTTGCACAAACTTACTCAAAAATAGGTCCTTATAACATATTCACAAGGTGCCGTGGTCGAAAAATTGTTTAAACAATTTTTTAAACAAATCCACAAAAATAATTTTTTCACTTTGAACAATTTTTTTTAGATAATTTTGGACATTCTGAACAAAAAAGGTCTCTTGTCAATTTTCTCTAAAATTGATTGTTGTCGAGTTATACGCGATTTAAAACCTGAAAAATGCGAAAATGGCCATATAACTCGACAAAAATCAATTTTAGGGAAAAATCTCAAGATACCTTTTTTGCTCAGAATAACCCAACTTATCTAAAAAATCGTTCGTAATGAAAAAATTATTTTTGTGAATTTGTTTAAAAAATTGTTTAAGGTGATACAGTAGCGATCAACAGGTAGCCAAAACGCGTTCCAAGATTGCGGCTGTAATTTTGAATATTTTTTCAAGATATTTGGCACACGTATCCGTAATATAATAAAGAATGGCGGTACAGAGCCCAATTTGAAAAATATATTAGGTAATATTTGAAAATTATTCTGTAATTAAATACAATATTAAAAAAACGAGCCTGTACCGCCATTAAGAAGAACAAAAAAATACACTTTCTTCAAATAAACTTTTTTATCCGATGCCTAGATTTTGTGTCATTTTGGAACTACTAAACTCTTTTATTTCATTAGTCCAAAACAAAATTTAAATTTTTTAATTCGACAAAATATTTCCACGCACAGGCTGTGGTCTGTATTAATTCGAGAACCAAGAGAGACAGCTCATTAACCGCCTTTCATTTTTTCTTAGAAAATAAACGATCTCTACACAAAGTACTTATAGGATAATACGCCGCCGTTATGAAATGATTGTAGGATGTTAAAATGACGAAGGATGTTTTACCCGGAAATCCGAATTTTATATACTTTTGTTATATTTAATACCCTAATAGCACACGACGTCCAAAATAGGTCAATTTTTGGTCCTAACGTCCATGGACCATAAACGGACGTCCTTTGGACGTCCGACGCTGCACGTACTTCGGGTGTACTAAATATGTACGTCCTTTGGACGTCCGGCGTTGGACGTCCGGCGTTGGACGTCCTTCAGGTGGACTAAATATGTACGTCCTTTGGACGTCCGGCGTTGGACGTCCTTCGGGTGGACTAAATATGTACGTCCTTCGGACGTCCGGTGTTGGACGTCCTTCGGGTGGAATAAATATGAACGTCCTTTGGACGTCCGTACTCGGACGAAATACGGACCATTTCCAATCGTCCATATTGGACATATTCTACCAATAAGGGGATTAAACAGCAAAATTATTTAATAAAATATTAACTTAATTATGTTAATAAAATAGTTTAAATGGAAAAGATTATAAATCATATTTAATTCAAAACTGTATATGTAGTTTAATATCTAATACATGTTTTTGTTTTTATGTAAAGTGTGAAAATCTGATCGGTAAATTACTCGTTATGTCCACTCTACATCAACAATAAATTGAACAAGAAATTGACTAAGTTATTCAAGGCCAAATTTGACGAGTACAAAATGTATGATTTGTAAAAGAAAATGAAGGAATTTGATGAAATAGAACAATTGGATATGTTTTATTTTGTCAAATTTCTTTATTTTCTGTTTATTCACGGCAAAATTGGAAGTAGAATTGTGTTTTGTATAAGCCAAATTTGACCTTGAATAACTTGTCGTCAATTTCTTGTTCAATTATTGTTGATGTAAAGTGGACTTTATAATGTTTTATTATTCCCGTTACCAAGATGATAGAAGTTTGGTGGTTAATTCTAATAAGCAAAAATATAATTTTTATCAATGTATCCTTACTACAGATGAATATTGAGAGCATCTTTTTGAAGTTGAGCGTACGTGTGCCCAAAATAGGTCCAGTTTTAGTCCTAATGCGGATGGACTATAAATGAACGTCCTTCGGACGTCCGACGTTGGACGTACTTACGTGTTGAATAAATATGAACGTCCTTTGGACGTCCATTGGACGTCCGTGCTCGGACGTCCGTTGGACATTGACATCGATCCGTGAGCGTCATCTGCAAAGAAGAAAATCACAAGCCAGGACAACCAATCCAAATAGTGAGTGTTTCAAACTTTTGTGTTGTGTTGTCAAAAGTTTATTTAATTATTTATGTTTTTCCTTACATACTTACATATTTTTTCAAGCTTTTTGGTATATTTTTCATATTTTTTACTATATTTCGATAAAAAAATTCTTCGCAGTTTTATCCTAATCAACATCATCATCATTCTATCCAAAAAGGCAAATCGCCAAAATCGCAATTTTATCATAATATGATATGTATATTTGCATTTTACCACATTTTTTCGATGTTTTGAAACATTTTTGTATATCTTTTGTGTATCTATCTATATTTTGTATATCACCCCTCCTCGGGGTGAAACTCACCCCCCAAATTCACATACTAATTTGTAAGTACACATACTTTGTAAGTATGGAATAAAGGTTGCTTAATATTAATCAGTTTATCGAAGTCCGGACTTATTTTGAACGTTTTTCACCCCAGAGAAAGAGTGAAACTCACCCCAGGGCAATAGCACACATTGGCACAATATCACTTTTTTTCTTTGGCATGTTAGCTATGCGTATGCCAAATTTCATGTCAATCCTTTAAAATTTACAGCAAAAACCATCAAAGAATGTAGTAATACTTGTTTTCATGAAGTCGGTGATAGAGTTTGACAAATCTTTATGGTTGTTAAATATCTTTTAATTTGTGTATTCGATTTTTAAAGGTAGGTACTATATACGTCCATTTGGCACAATAAAAAATAACCTTCGACCGGTACATATTGCTTGTATCGATGCTCGGTGCATTGTTCAGTCATAAATTTTACCTGTCCCTATAGCGTCGGCCGTCGGGTCCTATTGTAAATTATTATAATAATAGTCCGTCTCGGTATTTTATTATTTCTGTCATAAGTATCTCTGTGGAAATGCAAATGCTGCTTGTAACATCCCAAAAACCAGCTCTACTATTAATTGTACTCGTATAAATAAGTGTATAATATGTACCTACCTACTTATTTATTGTATTCATTTATAGACCTGGATCCCGCGTAATAAAAAAAGTTGATTAACAGCAAGCTGAAAATTTGTTAATAGCTTCACGGTGTCTAGTCGGACAAACTTTGATGTACGGGAATACTGGAACCGGGGAAGTTTTAATTGTGGAACAGGTTAAAAACTTGGAACATCAGACTACCGAAAACGTTCCATGTATTTTGTCGGACAGAACTTCCAATTGATTTGTTACCATTTCATTAAACTCTTATGCAAAAATCAGACTGCGTACCAGTCTACTTTTATTCTCTTAATATTTTTACTTAAAAAAAGTGTACTACAATCATCTCGCTAAACTTAATATAACTGTTTTCGAGATAAACCCATTTTAAATCTGCGATATAACATAATTTTTTGCATAATATTGTAGTTAAATCCGAAAAATCAACTTAAAACCATAATAATAATTGTGCCAATTCTCATTTATGTCATTTATATTTTTGGAGATTTTTATGGTTTATAAGTTATTTTTCGACTTTAGCGAGACGAATGTAGTATATATTTTTTAAGTAATAATATTAAGAGAATAAAAGTTTTGATTCGAAAAGTATATGTAATGTAGAGTTCCCTCAGCGATGTGATATAATATTATTACAGTATAGCTCCCCGTGCATGACAAGCTTATGGAGGTAGCCCATATAGCCTAGGCTATAATATTATTAAAAAAATCACTTAGATGGGACAATGGCTTTAGGAAATTCGAGACATCAAAAATGGCCCATTTTTAAGGTGGTGCGTTAATTTCTTGGAGAAATGTAATTATAATTTAATGTAAATAATCTAATATCCAATAATTGTAAATTAATATAAGATGTAATATAAGTTCCTTAAAAAATATATTTTTTATTTCCCACAATACATTCTCCACAGGTATAAATATCGTCTCTAGACGTCCACCGAACGTCCTCCCAGGACGTTAGATGGATGATCGGCAGCAATACATTGGACCAAACTGGGACGTCCTATGAAGGCCCAATTGACGTCCACCGAACGTCCCTTCGGACGTTAGGTGGACCTCCATTGGGCGTTTGGCAACGTGGAATTTGGACCAAAATTGGACGTCCTGTTAAGGTCCAATTCACGTCCCCTAAGACGTCCGATTAAGATCCAATTTACTCCGATTAAGGTCCAATTTACGTCCAATTAAGGTCCCATTTACGTCCGATTAAGGTCCAATTTACGTTCGATTAAAGTCCAATTTACGTCCGATTAAGGTTCAATTTACGTCCGATTAAGGTCCAATTTACGTCCGATTAAGGTTCAATTTACGTCCGATTAAGGTCCAATTTACGTCCGATTAGGGTCCAATTTACGTCCCCTAGGACGTCCGATTAAGGTCCAATTTACGTCCGATTAAGATCCAATATATGTCCCCTCGGACATTAGATGGACGTCCAATGGACGTTCGGTAGCGCGACATTTGGACCAAAATAGGACGTATAAAGGACGTTCCTCGGACGAAAACGGACGTCCAATGGACGTCCCTAAATTCCGTGAAGGACGTCCATTGGACGTCCTTGTGCTATTAGGGTAGGTACCTACCTATAATTCTGGTGATTTTTTAAATCCTCTATTGTTAAGAGAATTTACACCTTTAGCCAAAGTTTTACGATTTTCTAACGGAAATTAACAAGTTATTTTAAATACGCACCAATTATCGATGTTGAAAGGAGTTTTTCAAGTTATAAAAATATTTTGTCTGATCAAAGAATATGTGTCCTCGTAAAGAATTTGGAAAAACACATTGTAGTGAATTATAATCGAAGATATATTTATAGTGATATTGTTGTTTTATTTTAAATAGGTAACTATTGGTAGCAGTTTTTGTAAAAACTGTGAATAAATTGCATATATAAAAAATGATTTTATTTGAAAAATAATAAATAAGATTACTAAATAAGACAGAAAATTTGTGGTTTCCCGAAATGCGCATTTTTTGAATTTTTGTGCATATCTTGCGCATATTTCGTAATTTTTTACCGCATATATATGCGAATATTTCATCAAAATTGATCGCATATAAATCCGCTCCCTAGTCATTGTATTCTGTTGGCTGATTCCAATGATTTGAGCCGCCGTACGACACGTTGGGACCAATGGGAGTGAAGATACGTAACTAATACCTATCAAGAGGTTTACTCAAACTTCTTTTCTGTACTTATACCTACCACTCGGTATAAGTACAAAAAAGAAGTTTGTGTAAACCTTTGCACAACTGTGTAAATACTAAAGAAAAATCTAAAATATTAAAAAAAAATAGTGGAATCCGTTAATCTGTTCTCGAAAAAATTAGCTATGAAAATGAGCATAATTTTCTATATCCCTAACTTTTGACGAGCAGTTTAGCTTAAATGGGGAAAAGCGGTAAGCTTAGACCAAACACCAGTAGGAGGCATTCAATTAATTGAGGAAAAAAATTAAATGGATAACAATATTCATTTCAGTTATAGAAAAGGCATTGCCCCGCTAGAATGGTTGAAATCACAAGTAACAATTAATAGTCCTACAAAAAAGACAGGCGCTTGAAAGTGATAAGCCCATTGAACAATAAGCCTGCGAACTGCCTTTTAAACACATTCTTAAAAATAATCCATAACACAATTAAAAAAAGGTTTGTTAAGAAATTCTTTTATAGACTTCAGAAATTCAACAACTTCTCCTGATTATGTTTAAAAAACGTACGGAATGCACTAAATGAAAAAAAGAAGAAAAAGATTTATCATACCGTTATACTCTAATATATTCTTACGTTGAATATTTGATGCTTCCCTGTAGAGTATAAAACGGACAGTTGTGTTTTTCCCGTGAGCTGCCTTGTTTAGTCTTCTTTGTCGTTCTATTCGTTAAATCCTATCCTCTCAAGTCACAGCGTCAGAAAGCAGTGGGTATATGCAGTGAACGGGAGGCCTATGTCGAGCAGTGAACGTTGGGGCCCTTTCGCGTTTATCATATGTAGAGAAGTCGCTTGTCAAAAACTGGACATATGTAATCGTATTCTATTTGTTAAATACTCTCACCTAATATGTCATACCATGTGTGTTAATCCATTTTATTTCTACAATTTTAAAGTGTTATTACATGCCGTCATTTTCATTTGTCTACACAATCTTATTCTGCCAGTTAAATCCCATCATTTCAGACGCTGTACGTCACGATTGAACCAATAGAACCGTAGATACAAGACTAAGGCCCTTTTGACATGATGCTGTAATTGATTTTCATACGTCATTGTATTATATTAGTCAAATCCAGTTATTTTAGGTGCTGTACGCCACGATTGGACCAATAGGAGCGAAGATACGTAAATAAGGCCCTTTTGACATATTGCTGTATTTGATTTTTCTGTGTCATTGTATTCTGTTCATTAAACCCTACCATTTGAGCTGCTGTACGTCACAATTGGACCAATAGGACTAGATATACATAACTAGGGCCCTTTTGACTTGTTGCTGTATTTGATTTCTCTGTGTCATTGTATTTTATTTGTCAAGTCCTATTATTTGAGATGCCGTACGTCACGATTGGTCTTATAGGACCGAAGATACGCGACTAAGGCCCTTTTGACATGAGGTTGTATTTGATTTTTCTCTCATTGTATTCTGTTTGTCAAATCCTATCATTTGAGGTGCTATACATCACGATTGGACCAACAGGACCGAAGATACATAACTAAGGCCCTTTTGACATATTGCTTGTTTGATTTTTCTGTGTCATTGTCTTCTATGATGTCTAAGGCATATCTCTGATATGCCCTATTTTTAAATTGGACTTCGTAAGTCCTAGGTTTTCACCCACAAGCTTTTATTTGACACCTCATTTGTCATTCTACCCGGTATAATGGCGGAGGAGTTATATTGGCGGTCGTACGGACCGACAGAAAGAGTACCCAGCTCAAATATCTCACCTTTAGTACCATCCTTGGATTATAAGCTTTCATTTGACACCTCATTTATTATTATAGCTGGTATAATGATAGAGGAGTTACATTCGCGGTCGGACGGACCCACCGACAGACCGCCTAGGTCAAATATCTCACCTTTAGTACCATCCTTGTATTACCAGCTTACATTTGACACCTTATTTGTCGTTCTACCTGGTATAATGACGGAGAAGTTATATTCGCGGTCGTACGGACAGACAGAAAGATTGTCTAGGCCAAATATCTCACCTTTAGTACCATCCTTGGATTATAAGCTTTCATTTGACACCTTATTTATCATTCTACTTGGTATAAAGACGCAGAAGTTATAGTCGCGGTCGTACGGACCGGCGGAAAGACAGCTTAGGTCAAATCGCTCACCTGTAGTACCATCATTGGATTATCAGCTTTCATTTGACACCTCATTTGTCATTCTACTTGGTATAAAGACGCAGAAGTTATAGTCGCGGTCGTACGGACCGGCGGAAAGACAGCCTAGGTCAAATCGCTCACCTGTAGTACTATCATTGGATTATCAGCTTTCATTTGACACCTCATTTGTCATTCTACCTGGTATAACGACGGAGGGGTTATATGCGCGGTCGTACGGATCGACGGAAAGACAGCCTGGGTCAAATATCTCACCTTTAGTACCATCCTTGGAATATAAGCTTTCATTTGACACCTCATTTGTCATTCTACCTGGTATAATGACGGAGAAGTTATATTCGCGGTCGTACGGACCGACAGAAAGATTGCCTAGGCCAAATATCTCACCTTTAGTACCATCCTTGGATTATAAGCTTTCATTTGACACCTCATTTATCATTCTACCTGGTATAATGATTGAGGAGTTATACTCGCGGTCGGACGGACCGACGGACAGACCATGTAGGTCAAATATCTCACCTTTAGTACCATCCTTGGAATATCAGCCTTCATTTGACACCTCATTTCTCATTCTACATGGTATAATGACGGAGGAGTTATATTCCCGGTCGTACGGACCGTCGGAAAGACAGCCTAGGTCAAATATCTCACCTTTATTACCATCCTTGGAATATAAGCTTTCATTTGACACCTCATTTGTCATTCTACCTGGTATAATGATGGAGGAGTTATATTGGCGGTCGGAGGGACCGGCGCACAGATCGCCTAAGTTAAATATCTCACCTTTAGTACCATCCTTGTATTATAAGCTTTCTTTTGACACCTCATTTGTCATTCTACCTGGTATAATGACGGAGGAGTTATATTCGCGGTCGGAGGGACCGACGGAAAGACAGCCTAGGTCAAATATCTCACCTTTAGTACCATCCTAGGATTATCAGCTTTCATTTGACACCTCATTTGTCATTCTACCTGGTATAATGACGGATAAGTTATATTCGCGGTCGGAGGGACCGAGTCACAGACCGCCTAAGTCAAATATCTCACCTTTAGTACCATCCTTGTATTATAAGCTTTCTTTTGACACCTCATTTGTCATTCTACCTGGTATAATGACGGAGGAGTTATATTTGCGGTCGGAGGGACCGACGGAAAGACAGCCTAGGTCAAATATCTCACCGTTAGTACCATCCTTGGATTATATGCTTTCATTTGACACCTCATTTGTCATTCTACCTGGTATAATGATGGAGGAGTTATATTCGCGGTCGTAAAGACCGACGGACAGACCGCCAAGGTCAAATATCTCACCTTTAGTACCATCCTTGGATTATCAGCTTTCATTTGATACCTCATTTGTCATTCTAGCTGGTATATTGACGGAGGAGTTGTGGTTACAGACAGACGGACAGACGGACGTGGATAATACAAAGTTTTCACATTTTTTCAAAATTGGGTGAAAACAATAAAACATGATGCCAGACTGATTTCTTTATGAAAATAATATATACATTCTCAAATTGTCTATTTTTCGTTGTGAATAATATTGTATTCAACAGTGATGCCAAATTTCTGATGCCAAAATGATTGATAATGAAAGTGGGATATACGTTTTCATGTATATAACGGCAGCGACAAAACGGTAAAACACTGAACTAAATGTATATAATATTTTCACTGTACGATCATTTTGGACTCAAACATTTTATGGAATAAACTTATATAACTTAGTAAGAGGTAAACAAGGAAAGCTGATATATTAAAGTAACATCAAGGAATCAAATCTCTAACTACCGAGCTGATTAGACTTCTGGTAGCAAGTACAGGAATAAAGTTATTAAGGTAGTGTAAAGTGGCATCGATATACAGATGCCACTTTGCAAGACGATGCCAAATCGATGGTAAATGCATAATGTATCGATGCCAAATTGATAGTAGGATGTATATATATATATATATATATATATATATATATATATATATATATATATATATATATATATATATATATATATATATATATATATATAATACCACAGAACCGGTTCGTATACTGGAAGATGACTAAAAAACTATTTGTATTTGTATTTGTACATATTTGTAAATTCATATTTTTGTGCAAATAAATGTTTTTATAATTCGTTATTTCTACTTTTTTTTCTGTATAGATCTATTAAAATATCCTCTGTAATGTTATTAAGGGTGGTTTTTAAGAGTTGAAATATTATGATATTATATCCTAAAGTATAAAACAATCACTATTCAACCAATCAAACCGAATTTTGCCCATATTAAAGTTTACTATGTTTTTATATAATTTTTGACAATAAGGGGTCCTAAAAATAATCAACGCCCTTAAGCATGATATAGAATTTGAAGTACAGGGTGAGATGATTCTAATCCCAAATTTTTATGTAAATCGATGCAAGCCGAAACTATTCTTTTAGGATAAGTAAATTTTTTATATATCGTTCCAACAAGGTTGGTTTTAAGTGTTGAAATATTATGATAGTATATCTAAAAGCATAAAACAATCATAATGTAACTAATAAGAACCAAATGTAGACAATATTAAAGTTTAAAATGTTATTTTATTATTTTTTACGATAAGGGGTAGTATGTATGTATGTATGTATGTATTAGGGATAGGAAAAACCTACCGGTTATAACCTAAAACCGGTTTTTTCCTTTGCAATAATCGGTTTTTCCGCTTGTTTTTTTTTGTCCCGGTTATAACCGGTTTTTTCTTTCTAAAGAAATAACCGGTAAAAAGCCGGATAAGTGGAGAATATACTGAATTTAGAGAGAAAATGGGAAAAATTTTCGCCCCCGTGCGTAAATGAGAAACTTTAAGGTGACTGAAACCGATTTTACAACACTGACGACTGATTTCTATACTGATATGGACTGATATCGATTCGAATGTAGGATCGCAAAATAAAGCGCAATGTAAATGTAACTTATTTGGTATTGGCTATGACTAAAAAAACCTAACACCGGTTTTGGAATAACAGGTTTTTTTGACCGGTTATAACCGCCAGGTTAAACTGTAGGTAAAAAAAAACGGTATAACCGAAAACCGGTGTTTTTGTCAACAACCGCCATCCCTAGTATGTATAAACTATTCAGTTCATATAATTAACATAAAAGTATAAAAACTATATTTAATGGATGCAGACCTAAAAAACAATTGTATAATTATCTACAAGTTGCAGTTAAATAGAAGAGATAACACAAATGGTAAAGAAAAACGATTTAGTTTAATTAAGTATAACGAAAAGAAATTATAATAATGGAACAGATTATCACTCAACTGTTTTAGTTTTAAAATCGTTGATAGCACAATTTATGCTCAGCCATATCAATTATTGTGAACAGCTTTTAAAAAATGGCATTAATCGATAATATTTGTTTAAATTGTGTAAGGAAAGATTTTATTTTTATAACTAATTCTCTGTTAAATTTTTTAATTCACTATAGAACCATCGGAGGGACCGCTGATCTAAAGACAATGAAGGCGACTTTACCAAGTAACAAGACATTTACTCAACACACACTTTACTATAATCTGATTACGAAACCATCTGTACCATGCCAATGGCCTCATGTAGTTATCAAGACATTTACCTGAGCTAAATAAAAAAAACTATCGAGCCTTGGTGGCACGTTCCAATTTTTTCTTTTTGCTTTGTTTTTCGCATCTTATTTGAATGTTACACAATACAAGTATTTAATTTTATATAAATAAAATCATAAATGGTTTTTGATGAGTTTAATGAAAAATAATGATACATCATAGGCGGTGAAAACTTGACAAGAACAACAAAAAGTGGCACACAGTGCATTTAAAAAAATAAAACCCACGGTTCTTATGACATATTATTATTCTTATTCATAGACATTACTACGGTTGCCCAGATCGACTAACCAATGAAAATTAAAGACGGGTTGACATTACTAGTGAATAACGAACGTGGCTCACGCTTACGTATTTTGCCCGTGCTATTGTTACATATTTTATTATCTATTTTCAAACTAGAGCAGTACATTTGTATTTATGCAATACATAGATACAAATGTACTGCTCGAGTTTGAAAATAGATAATAAAATATCTAACAATAGCACGGGCAAAATACGTAAGCGTGGGCCACGTTCGTTATTCACTAGTAATGTCAACCCGCCTTAATGGTGCGATTACGTCACGAGTGTACTGTCATTTGAATCGTAATATGATTTTTTTCGAATCTTAAGAAAACTAATAAGTATTTTAGAAAAATTTAAACGCAGAATGAAAGATTACATTATTACCGAGGGCGGAAAGTCCCTTAGAATAAACAAGCAGTTTCTTTTGAATGAAATATTTGAAATTAAATATCACACTTCTCTTTTATTTTCAGCCGTGTAACTTATTAAAATAAACATTATAGAAGTTTTCAGGGACTTTCGGCCCTGCCTCGTTAATAATGTAGTCTTTCATTCTGAGTTTAAATTTTTCAAAAATATTTATCAGTTTTCTCAGGCTTCGAAAAAAATGAATACAAATAAAATACAATATAAAATAAAATACAATAAAATACAATTAAAACACATTGCGAATTTTGACATGCGTCAAAATTTTGCATTTTGCTCCTTCCTCTTAATCGGTGTTTTTATGTCTTTGATATATGGAAAATAGTAAAGATAGTTAAGAAATAAAGATATTTAGTGGATTATACTACCTAATTATGGAAAACTGTTGATATTTATCCATGCAATATTTACGGAAATCTAGGACTTCAATCTCCACTCTACACTGAAAATTTGTCGATGATTTTCCATTAATACTGGATTAACTATTGAATATATACTATTCTTAGAGGTCAGCTACAGTCGGAAAAATTAAAGAATACCCATGAACGAACATATATAACAGGCTGTATTTTCCTGTCACCGTGTCACACAAAAAATTGGCCAGCGCAAGTATATGTAATAATAATTATTGTTACATGTACTTGCAGTGGACAATTTTCTTTGTGAGTGTGTCACAGTGTGTTTTATATGTTCGTTCATAGGTATTCTTTCATTTTTCCGACAGTAGAATTATGTGAATTAGAATTACTTGTATAATTTATTGTAAGAATTTAAATAATAGTTACCTAATAAATTTGGCCACACTACAGCCTATACCTAGCATTCTAAAATGTCATCAACATTATTATTACGTTAATACTTAATGAACTTTTAACGTTTTAACTTACCTTATAAATATACAGGGTGTCCCGAAAATATTGGTCATAAATTATACCACACATTCTGGAGTCAAAAATAGTTCGATTGAACCTAACTTACCTTAGTACAAATGTGCTCATAAAAAAAGTTACAGCCCTTTGACGTTACAAAATGAAAATCGATTTTTTTCAATATATCGAAAACTATTAAAGATTTTTTATTGAACATGGACATGTATCATTCTTATGGCAGGATAATCTTAAAAAAACATTATAGTGAGATTTGTCCACTCCATAATAATTTTATGGGGGTTTTGATCCCTTAAACCTCCCCCCAAACTTTTGTGTACGTTCCAATTAATTCATTATTGAGGTACCATTAGTTAAACACAACGTTTCTGAAACTTTTTGCCTCTTAGTATTTTTTCGATAAGCTGGTTTTTATCGGGATGCGGCTTCGTTTTTATTTTTTCTTTCTATATTTACATAAAAAATTTATGGGAGTTTTGTTTCTTTAAACCTCCCAAATGTTTGTGTACGTTCCAATTAAACTATTATTGTTATACCATTAGTTAAACACAGTGTTTTTAAAACTTTTTTGCCTCTTAGCCTTTTTTGATAAGTCACCTTTTATCGAGATGTGGCTTCTTTTTCAAAATATACCTAAAAATGTAAATTATAAATACATTTTCCGATTATTAACAGGTCTCTATAATCGTACTTAACCATATACCAATATGTGGTGGATTCGATAAATATTCAAAATATCTCGATAAACACTGGCTTATCAAAAAAGTCCTAAGAGGCAGAAATGTTTTAAAAACAGTGTGTTTAACTAATGGTGCCACACTAATAATTAAATTGGAACGTACACAAAAGTTTGGGGGGTTTAAGGGAGCAAAACCCTATAAATTTTTTATGGGGTACACAAATTTTACTTTAATTTTTATTTAAGATGCTGCTGCCATAACAATGCCACATGTCCATTTTCATTAAAAAATCTATAAGCGTTTTCGATATATGAAAAAAAATTGATTTTCATTTTTTAACTTCAAAGGGCTGTAACTTTTTTTGTGTGCACTATTGTATATAGGTAAGTGGGTTCGATCAACCTATTTTTGACCCCAGAATCTGTGCTATAATTTATGACCAATCTTTTCGGGACACCCCGTATATTCTATTTTAAACTCCTACAATACGTAGGTACGATCTACAACTTTCGTGAATAATTCAAAATAAGTTTTTACGGGAAACAACACCAAAATTACAAATACAAAAATATAATGTAAACTAGGATAGGTATACCGGGTTGTGAATTGGAAAACGGACCATAGGAAACTCAATGTAAAATTCTAAACTGAAATCCTGCTTCCCTAATTATTTTACATCAAAAGACATTAGAAACTATTTGTAGAGTATTGAAATCTTTAGTGAAAACAACTGTTAAAATTGTTCTACGAATTAAATATATTCCAAAATTTTGTAAAAATGTAATACAGTTAAGTTTTTCAGCCCAAAATTAGGCCACACACAATGCAATAATGTGTCAATAAAGTTATTTATTTTCACATTTTTTAACTGTCAATATTTTTATTTTATCATTTATTTTTTAAAAACAGTACAGTTAAAAAGATACCCTCAGTTGCGGAGAAAGTATTAATATTAAAGATTTTTTATTCAGTCAATGATGTGAGCACTGTCAGTTAAATAGTAGGCCGTCGTAAGTTTTGCTTTGAGTTCCTTAAACGCGTTTTCCTGCTTATCCGTCCATTTCCATCTTATCTTCTTCTTTAGAAGCATGTTTAGTGGTCCTGCTTATTGTCGAATAGTTCTCTATGAATCGCTGATACCATGAGGTTATTCCTAAAAAGCGACGGAGCTGACGTACATTTCTAGGTGCTGCAAGTTCGGTTATAGCGTTGGTTTTCTCCGGGTCAGTTTTTATTCCCAGGGCCTATTTTACCACTAGGCCCGTGAGGCACCTGCCTCGGGCCTGTATTTGAATAGGGCCCGGAAATATCACCAAAAAAAGTTTTTATTGCAAGAACAAAATAAATTTTAAAATTTGTAAAATGTGGTCTTAGAACAATCAAAAACTTGACATTAGTAGTAACTAGTGTCGGGGACAAAGCTATGACAATGATTCTAACATGAACATGTCAGGAACATAATGGCATACAGGCGAAGATTAAAGAAAAATCCAAAAGCGCCCATTATGTACCGTGCGCCAGTCTTACTTTAAATTTAGTAGGTAATAGTACAGCAGAAACTTGTTTCGAAGCTGCGAAGTATTTTGATAATGTACAGTATATTTCTACGCTTCAGGTGAAAGATTTATCTCGGTACTGAAAAGAGTAAAGTCGTATTTAGAAAATTCTCTAAATCAACAAAATCTGTCGTCTTTGGCTATACTTATATAGAAAATGATATACATATTACAAAAAAAATTATACAAATGTAATATTTGATAAATTACAAATTTATATTTAAGGGGGTAGGCGCAAAATTTCGGCTCCATTGCTGTTTAAATGCATTCATTTTTTTTTAATCTTGAGAAAACTAATAAGTATTTTTGAAAAATTTAAACGCAACATCAAAGATTACGTTATTACCGAGTGCCGAAAGTCCCTGAAAACTTCTATAATGTTTATTTTAATAAGTTACAGGGGTGAACAGAAAAAGAGAAAATTTAGTAAGATTTTTAATTTTAAATATCTCATTCAAAAGAAACTTTTTGTTTATTCTAAGGGACTTTCGGCCCTCGGTAAGAATGTAATCTTTCATTCTGCGTTTAAATTTTTTAAAAATATTTATTAATTTTCTCGAAAGGATTCGAAAAAAGTTAATGCATTTAAAAATCGTTGAGCCGAAATTTTGCGCCTACGCCCTTAAACAATTAAACAATGTTTATTGTTTAAATATAAATTTTATTTATTGTTAATAAAGATTTAAACTTCTGGTTCAGCTATATTTCTATTAAATAATTAATGCATTTATTTTTGAAGTCCAGATTACTCCCACAGGTTATTTTTGAAGCTACTATTATTATTATTATTAAATTATATTTAGGGGCCCGAAAATTATTAATATCTCGGGCCTGATTTGAAGTAAAATAGGCTCTGTTTATTCCCTCTGCTCCCACAACGTGTCCTAAGTATTTAAGTTCTGGCTGGCAGAATGTGCATTTTTCGAAGTTAAGTTGTAATCTGGCTTCTTTCCCATCGCCAGGGTTTAATATATAACACGCCAATGTAAGACTTTTGGTCGGCGTTTTAAGGGTTTTAACCCATGTATTTTTGGTGGCTTAGTATGTAGAGCTTGCTTAGAACACTGATATGCTCTCTTTAGAGCGAAAACGTTCTGTTTTTTAATGTAGCTCTTTATTGGGGTTTTAAATAAATATACTAGACCGATCAAATAAAATTACAATACATGTAAATCAAAATGTAATTCCGTACAGGTTGGAATAATTTTTTTATCAAAGTTTAGGTCCAAGCAAAAGATATTTTCAAGAAAGTATATGATTCATATGAGGGGATCATTGTTTAAATAATTAAAAATAGGTAATTTTTGCACAAAATTTACTTTTTAGCTGCTGCGGTAATTCGTGTTTATATTAAGGATTTTACAGTTTATTTTTGCAAAGGCGATGAAACAGTCTTTTATATGAGACTTACTAAATTAATTTTGACCCTTAATTTATTTAAATAATAATTGTAAATCAAAATTGAAAAACATATTTCCAAAAAAATATTATTTGCAATATAAATAACTCTATAAAATATTCTATTTTACAGAGAAAGTTGCGCTATGATATTACTATAAATTGACAAAAAGATTGGTTGATAAATATTGAGTAGTTTATGATGAGATATTCAATTTGTTTATAAAAAATTGCCATTCTTTCAATTGCAAAAACGCGGTTGTTGCCAATAGAGTGTACAAGTTTTTAAAGTCTCACTTGTTTTGTTTTTATGTATATTTTTGATAAATGTATTGACAAATCAAAATTTCAATTAAACACCCCTCCAAAATGGCGTTTGAAAATTGGTGTAATTTGTTTAAAATTTCCATCGCCGGGATTAAAAATTTTGAAATTATTTTTCGATATTCGTATTCTTGGTAATTTTTTAAATATTCACAAAAGCATAGAAATTTTCTAGAAGCATTTTTGGCTGAGATAGCTTTTCCCAGTTTAAAAATTCATAATTTGTTTATTTATCAATATTGACATTTAAAAGTACGTGAGTACATCTATTATTCTTACTACTTAACAATATCATTTATAAACATAATAAAAATTGTAGAATATTTTGACAAATGATGATTTTCGTAGCACCTTAAATGAAAACTTTTTGTCTGAAAATTGGCGGACGAGTAGTTTCCAATATCTCCGTTAATAATGAGCCAATTTCAATGTTTTCAACGTTTTTTTCTGTTTTCTGTCAGTAGTAGATTGTATTTTGAGTAAAATAAATTACATACATTCTTCTTTTTGTGTCAATCAATTTAATTCATAATAATTTTTCTTAGACACCCTGTATAAATAATTATGTCAATGTTAATATTACTGAATAGAGAATTGAATAACCTTTCAAATGAGCTAGCACACGATCCCTACTCCCTATTTAAAAATGAGGGGTGGGGGATGTGGAAGGGAGGGGGTTGACGAATGACAGATGTATGTACCGTAAAAATGTGTCCCCCTTAGATTAAAAATCGACCTATTTCGTCATTTCCTTAAAATCTAATAAATACTGGCAAATATCAAGGTGGATCCTTTTCGTTGGCTCACACTGTATATATTTTAATATTCTACACAGAAAAAAGCTTTTAACAAATTTTTAATGCTAATTCAGTATTATTTTTTTATTTTTTTTTTATAAAAAAACTTTTGTCTCAATTTTTATTTACATCAATCACATCTAGAGAAAAAAAATTTAAAAAAATGTTTATAACAAATTGACGAATATTTTTATTCTTAAAAGAGTCATTTACTGTGTCAGTTACTATTTTTATAAGCTACCATGAACTAAAAAAGAAACATTAAAATTGGTCCATCATTAACGAAGGTATTGCAAAGTACTACTGCACCACTCTTCTTGTAAAAATTTTCAGTTAAGGTCGCTACGAAAAACATTATTTTTTAAAATATTCTAAAATTTTAACTCTATGTATAAATGGCATTGTTAAGTAGTAGGATTGATAGATGTACTCACGCACTTAAAT
The DNA here is from genome assembly GCF_917563875.1 of Diabrotica virgifera virgifera. Lineage (NCBI taxonomy): Eukaryota > Metazoa > Arthropoda > Insecta > Coleoptera > Chrysomelidae > Diabrotica > Diabrotica virgifera. The sequence continues at coordinate 14,770,566 of NC_065445.1, forward strand.
GTTAATATTGATAAATAAACAAATTATGAATTTTTAAACTTAGAAAAGCTATCTAGAAAAGCTTGGCAAAAAATGGTTCTAGAAAATTTTTTTTCTTTTATAAATGTGTCAAAAACTACCAGGAACACGACTATCGAAAAATAATTTCAAAATTTTTAATCCCAGTGATGTTATTAAAAGAACATATTCTAAACAAATTACACCAATTTTCAAATGCCATTTTGAAGGGCTGTTTAATTAAAAGTTTAATTTGTCAATACATTTATCGAAAATATGCATAAAAGCAAAAAAAATGAGATCTTAAAAACTTATATACTCTATCGGCAACAACCGCGTTTTTGCATTTGAAAAAATGGTAATTTTTTATAAACAAATTAAATATCTTATAAACTGCTCAATATTTATCAACCAATTTTTTTGACAATTTATAGTGATAGCGCAACTTTTTGTGCAAAACAAAATATTTTATAGTACTTATTTATATTGCAAATAATATTTTTTTTGGAAATTTGTTTTTTAATTTTTATTTACAATTATTTAAATAAATTAAGGGTCAAATTTAATTTAGTAAGTCTCATGTAAAATACTATGTCTTCATCTTCGTAGGAAAAAATTGTAAAATCCTTAATAACAACAAGAATTATCGCAGCAGTTAAAAAAGTAAATTTTGTGCAAAAATTACCAATTTTTAATTATTTAAACAATGATCCCCTCACATGAATCATATACTTTCTAGAAAATATCTTTTGTTTTGACCTAAACTTTAATAAAAAATTTATTCCAACCTGTACGGAATTACATTTTGATTTTATTTTATTTTATTGGGCTATTACCTTTTACACAGAAGATTGTCTTCAATTTTTGAATATAAAAAAGACCAAATACATGATAATAACTAAGCAAAGCACACAAACATACAAATGGGAAATGTGCCGATAGAAAGGGTTGTGAAATAGAAATACCTAGAAACCTGGATTTCAGACCATAATGATCAAACAATAGAAATAAGGGCCAGGATAGAAATAGCAAGAAATGCGTTTGTAAAAATGAACATTCTCTGCAACAAAGACCTTAGATTAAAACTGAGAGTTAGAGGTTTGAGATGCTACGTGTTCTCGATACTGCAATATGAACTTGAAAGCTGGACATTGAAGCAAGAAGCAAGAATACATAGATAAGCTACAGCTACAGTCATTTAAAATGTGGTGTTACAGAAGGATGTTTAGAGTAGCATGGACACAGTAGAAAACGAACACGGAACTATTGCGATAAATGGGCAAAGAATATCAAATAATAAACACAAGAAAAATAAGAAAGTTACAATATCTGGAACACGTAATGAGGGGACAGCGACATGAAATACTAAGATTGATAATACAGGGAAATATAAGAGGCGGAAGAAGTATAGGAAGAAGGAGAGTGTCATGGTTGAAAATTTTAAGAACTCGAACTCATCAGAGCAGCTGTAGATAGAGTAAAGATAGTGATGATGATAACCAACCTCCGATTGTAAGACGACACTTAAAGAAGAAGGCTAGTACTACAATAATTGGTAAGTATTTTTGGGGGGTGCGTTGAGGTAGGTCATAAAAACTCTTAGAAGTCCCAAGGGCGTCACAATACGAATAAATTTGGGAAATCCTGGTATGTATAAATATGTCGAATTCTACACAATATACATCTATTTCTTTAAGGCCAAAAACATATTTTGAAATTTGAGGGCACACTCTTGGAAACATTTTTTTTTTGTTTTCTGGTACTTAAATCTGGGGAAAGAATATTACCGCCGCCCATAACAGGGATAATCATGTCTTTTTGAGAAATTTCATAAATTGAATGAGCGAAATAATAATAATAGGTACCTAATAACAATATCGTATAAATACTCGAAATACTCCAGCACACTAATAAGTCACCTAGCTCTCGATAACACGGAAAGAGTCTCACCAGAGCTCAATCCTTTTGATACCGTAGGTATCTGGGATGAGTAAATTTTCCCCTTTGAGTGAAAGCCGTATGGCTAAATCTGGTCGTACAGGACGAGTCATGAGGAACTGTACATACTCCTACCTCGTATGCAGGCCTCTATTGGGAATAACAAATGACGATTAAAAAGTGTCTACTCCCATTGTTTAATAATATACAGAATTATTAATTTTTACAGAAATTTGTATTCGTCATAATTTTTGAACAGTAAGGTCGATGTCTCTCTTATTTTGGTCAATCGTTGCACTATTACCACCCAATCAACTGATTTATTCAAACTAGAAAAACATCAGGTCCGGCTTTAAAAAATTAGTTCGTTTTGGTCTTAGAAAAAAATTTCTCCCTGTATACGGTGTTTGAAAACTCTAATAAGAATTTTACAAATTAGACAAATACAATTTTTTCCCTACACAATTACTTAATTTTTTATAAAAAAATCAAATTTGACTATGAATTAAAAGTTTTTTTACAAAAATTAATTTTTTTGAACAAATATTTAATTTATAGGTTACCGCCCAATCAAATGATTCATTCAAATTAGAAAAAAACAGGTCCGGCTTTAAAAATTAATTCGTTTTGGTATGAGAAAAAAATTTCACCCTGTATACGGTTTTTGAAAACTCTAATAAGAATTTTACAAATTAGACAAATAGGTAATTAAAATGGCATATTTATTTTTTCCCCACACGATTACTTAATGTTTTATAAAAAAAATCAAATTTGACTATGAATTAAAAGTTTGAAGTGAACCATAGATTTAAAAAAATTAACTTTTATTACAAAAATTAATTTTTTTTGAACAAACATTTAATTTATAAGTAATAATTATACCACTGCTCGTGCTATTGGAACCGTGCAAGTTCGGCAAAGCGACACCTGGTTTCTACGCTCTGCAACTTTATTCGCACTTTTAATTATATTGGCCAATTATATTAGTCCTGGTTGCTGGATAATTGTCAAGGCCATAGTCCAACAAAGTAATAAGAAGAAAAAATAAGATTCAGGTTATGTTATTAAAACGTAAACAATTGTATGTAGTAAATAAAATTAGTTATTAAAATGCAGTACTGCAAGCAAAGTACAATTAATTAAATTTACCTTTATATAATAATTGCATATCATATCAATATTGTGGAGCAATATATAATGTTTCTTCTTCAACGACAGTAGGTATGAAATGTACGTCAATTTGACAATTTCAATTGACAATATGAATTATTTAAGAAAGTTGCAATATTTCTCCGCTATTCGCGCACGATCGTTTCTCGTATGCCTTCCAAGTACTTGCACAACGCGAATACGTTTTAAATAATACAACCTTTTTAACCAATTTCCAGAATTTTAAAAGGAACAGTTTGTTTTGAATAATACTAAAACATCATCCTATATAATATTTGTTTGTCAAAAAGAAGATAAACAAATGCTTAAACCTAAATTAAACAAAAACAAAAAGAAATATTGTTCCCGTCCTTTTTTGCATCACTACCTTCTCACCATGTATTAATACTATGTATTAGGGATGGAAAAAACCTACCGGTTTAAACCTAAAACCGGTTTTTTTACTTTGCAATAACCGGTTTTACCGGTTGTTTTTTTGTCCCGGCTATAACCGGTTTTTTCTTTTTAAAGTAAAAACCGGTTATTAGGTTTTTACGGTGATTAGTATTAGGTTAGGTATTATTTTGGATCCCAATCATAATTATTATTCTCAAGTAATTATTCCAAACAAATCCATAATTCAAATTTTATTTTATTTTATAAAATACAGAAGCAAACTGAAAGTGCAATCTCACATCAGCCAGAAACAATTATTAAGTTTTATTATAATATTTCCTTGAAAAGGTATTTGTAATCATAATATTTACATAAGAAGTGATCTGGTTGAATTAGACGCAAACATCATCTATTTTTCACACTTAACTCTTGACATTGAAAGTGGGTGAATGACTTTTTCTAATTACCAAAAATAATGCTCTGACTATGAATATCGAATTACTGATTACGAATACGAATCTCCAAGAATTTCGCTACGTTTTCAAAACGATACACTCATACAGGAAGTATTAAATGAGTTAAAATTTACCTATTCTACAAATATACTACAAACGTGTTAAAAGTAATACATGTTCTTTCGATAGTACTAATTTTGATCATATTGATATCGAGTCGAATGGAGTATCACAAACTAAAGTGTATTGTAAATGTAACTTGAAACTGTTGTAAAACCGAAAACCGGTTTTAACAAAAACCGGTTTTTTTGGCCGGTTATAACCGCCAGGTTAAACCGTAAGCAAAAAAAACCGGTATAACCGAAAACCGGTGTTTTGTCAAAAACCGCCATCCCTACTATGTATGTGTATAAAAATGATAATTTGACATTTTCGTTGTTTGCGTACATAATCAGTGCCGCGCTAGCACCAGTCAGCGCCTGTGTGCAAAACATTTAATGGCGCCCAAAAATACGCATTTTTTTTTAAATCGTCTTGTTAAATTATAAAAATGTGAATAAAAAGGAACAGTTATTTATTTTAACCAAACAAAAATAACTAAAAATTCTCAAACATGCAACAGAAAAATAAATTACCTAATTTAAAAAATGTTTGTAAAAATAAATCGTTGCCGTAACAACATAAAAAAATAAAGATACAGGTAAACCTGAAAATAAATATATTATCTATTTAACTTTTCGCGACTTCAGTTCGGAAAATCTTTTTATGACATGGTGAATATTATCTAATATTGACGATTCTATAGAGATGATAGATAAAGTCAACCGATCTTGACTGAATAGGGCTTTTCACAATCGATGAAAAAATAAATATGCCACTTTAATTGCCTATTTGTCTAAGTTGTAAAATTATTATTAGAGTTTTCAAAAACCGTATACAGGGTGAAATTTTTTCTAAGACCAAAACGAACTAATTTTTTAAAGCCGGGCCTGATTTTTTTGCAGTTTGAATAAATCAGTTGATTGGATGGTAATAGTGTAACAATTGACCAAAATAAGAGACACATCGATCTTACCGTTCAAAAATTATAACGAATACAAATTTCTGTAAAAATTAACAACTCGCCATGTATATTATTAAACAATGGGAGCAGACACTTGTTAAAGGTCATTTTTTATTCCCCATAGGGGCCTCCATACGAGGTAGGAGTATGTACAGTTCCTCATGACTCACCCTGTATAACATTTTTGCTGGGAGATCCTATAGGACAGGTTCCGGCGCAACTTGCATCTTTAACCCTGTTTGAAGTAGCTAGTGTCGATGCACACTAGCCCAGGGGGACCGACGGCTTAACGTACCCTCCGAAGCACGGTGAACTGCTCGTATCATTTTTATAAATGAAAATGTTATTGGTGCCGAGAGCGAAATAATAATGATTTTTTTAAGAGTAGAATAATTCCATTATGAATGAGGTTTAAACAAGTTATATGTTTGCTTCTTTATTTCTTGCAGTAAAATTTAAACATGTGTAATGTTATTTAACTATTATATGTTTTTTTATCTTGGTTTTGCGTCAAGGTACCACTTTCCACTAAATTCTTCGTAAAATATGCATCATCCGCTTGAATTTCTAAAATTTTGGATTTCCTAATTATGACAACAATAATTAATAATTTGTTACCACTGATGAGTATGCGCAGACAAAACCTAGCAACATTACTATCCCGCCACACAACTTTTGTTATTGACAATCAGAACCGAGTGAACGAAACAAGAGAAGCAGCGGAACAAATGGTAGTACTAGTCGCTTTGGATCCTCATCCTCATTAGCGGTCATCAAGTCGTTCTTGACAATGAACATGAATTTTTGTATTTTTAATTGAGAAGTGTGCCTTGGAAGTGATGGAAAACTTGGTGTTTGTTGTGTTGTGTGCAGCCTCTATTATCTGTGGTTCCAGGATTTCGTATGCTTATGAAGATTATGACAGTAAGTTTTAATTATTTGCGACCAAAAATGACTTTGTAGGGGTTATCGTCTTCGAGATAATCAAGTTGCTTTGTAAAAATTGTTTCTTTGAAAAATATGTGAAGTATACGAAATGATGGTAATTAGAAAAGATATTACTAGCAATTTATTACATATTTCTGTTTGGTACAACATTAATATACTATAAATAAGTATCTATCATTCTATTCGGTAGTTTAATAGAAAAATGTTGTTTAAAGATATTTTTGTAGACAGGATTCTATCTACACAACGGAAACAACTTGTGGGCCTTGGGGATTTACAACGAATACATCTCTCACTTTACATCATTTTTAGAAATGTTAACTGAATCCCCTTCAAACCAAAAAGTAAAAAACATGAACAATTTTGTAAATAAGTTGGCTGATATTTTTCCTAGAAACACTTTTTTAAAGTTATTTGTAATTTTTAGTAAATTCTGTATTTACCTTAATTTGTCTTTTAGTTTCAGTGCAATTTGTTATCACTTATTACATCTCTTGATTTCTTTCGTCTCACTATCGTATCGTACCGTAGTTGTGCTGCCTTTAACTATCTCCTTCTGCCCTACATCCTTCGTGAGGATGTAGTGGTTCGTTTCATCTACCATGCTCTAGGTGTACTGCCGTTAACTAACTCCTCTTATCATTTTTTCTTCATGAGGATCTAGTGGCGGTATACCATTCGATTGACTAGTGCGTGCATTGTTCTCCTTCTTGTTTATATTGTTTTACTTTCGAGAATAAGTTAGTAACCAGTCATGTTCTTTATTTAGTCTGACCATCACGATGGAAATCTTCCTCTGGGTGTTATAGACTAATAAACCGAAAAGAAAATTATTCAACAAAAACGCACTTTAAATCCTTTGCAAAGGGACTATCCGAATACAAGAAAAAAATAGACGCGATGAACAGAAAAGAATTCTACTCCATAGGTCGAAGACAAATAAAGGAATAAGCTAAACTTGGCCGAAAAACAGTATATTGGTAACAAACAACAAGTGTATAGTCAGTTGATTGACTCATTCCCATAACCAACAGAGAACAATGCACCGAAAATTTTGGACCAATTAAAGCAGTTTAGGACCTGTTTCAACTTGAGCAGGTAAACTTGATACAAAATATATATACTTAACCACCTTACAAATTTTGCGTCACAATGAAATTTATTAAGGGAGTCTAAAGATCCAATTTATAGAAATCTGTTGACATTGGCAGTCTAGTGATACTTATTAAAATTTCTATTGATTTAATTTTTGTAAGTAGTCATAAACTGGTTCTAATCACTAGAATGATGACGTATTACGATGAAATTTTCGGTAGCATTCGAGGTAGACCGCCATATACACCAGGGAAATAAGGCAAAAATATACCATGTTCGGGACACTTGAGCAGCCAGGTTGCAAATGGGTTTTTTGGGTACTATATACCTAATACATTATAAATACAAAAATGACCGTCACAGTTTGGACGAGAAATTTAGTTATTAACAAATAAGGGTCAAAAATGAGAGTTTTTTCGTTTAAATCGCCACAGGTAAAAATAGGGTAATTAAATGTCTTATTTATAATATTTTTCTTTTAGTTAATGAGAAGGTTTAAAATAGCGTTTTTTGAATTTTGGTCCGATTATTTGTTGCCTCGGATATTGCAAAATAAAACTAAAATTTCGAAAATAAAAAATTTGCTATAACTTTTGCGAAAATGAATTTAGGACTTTCATATTACATGAAAAGTTGAGTCAAACAGTCCATACAATGCACAAAAAAATTTTAAGACGATGCGTCAATTAGTTTAAATTTTATTCAATTTGTTTATCCCAAAGAGCTTTTTTTGCAATGTTATTGTTCAGAAAATAATAATGATACAGCAATTCTGTGAAAACAACATAAAATAAGAATAGTTATATTTTCAACGCATTAAAAAAATCATTAAAAAGTCATTTTTATCACTCAGAAAACATTTTACTAAAATAGAGTCATTTTTTGCTTATAAACAATTTGAATAACTTTGTTAATATTGACTGTAGGCTAAAACTACAATGGAATTTGAAAAACTGGTATTTTTATACGAATTTTCAAAGAAAAACTTTTTGCCTAGGTTAATTACGGTCAAAGTTACCCACTTTTTTTATTTAATTGACGGCTAGTTTGTTTATAACAATTAAACAACCTAACTAGAGCCATTTTGAAGTTAAAGATATATAGGTTATGTGTAAAAGTTTGAGTAAACTTTAAACCTCAACAGAGTGGTTAATAAAGCTTTAAAAATGACGTCCGAACGGAATTAATTCGTGGTCGGTGGAGGGTAATTACTAAAATACCTGCACTCAAAAAATGAAACTGATTCTGCAAACATATGCTGCAATTAATATCGCTGGAACTTGTTAATGGATTTTGATTATAATTTTTTTAATTTGTATGTACTCGTAGTCTTATAGAGTACGTTATGTACACCCAACCCCACCTAACATTACAAAATGTTAGGGGGAAGTCCCCTTATCACTCAGGAATATGAAAAATAGATTACGACCGATTCTAAGACCTACCGAATATACATATATAATTTCATAAAAATCGGTCAAGCGGTCTCGGCGGAGTATGGAAACTAACACTGTGACAGGAGAATTTTATAGGTGTAAATATATAGATGGCTATTAACAAATAGAGGTTGGTGATAGAAGAGTGAAAATTAAGGGTTGTATGTATTTTTTCATTCTACATCATATAAAATTAAGGTAGATAATGTTGTCCAAAAAAATAAAAAAAAATGTCAGGGGGTAACTCCCCTTATAACTTATGGGTATAAAAAATAAATTAAAACCTCTTCAACGTCCTACAGGATAAACGTGTAAAATTTTATAAAAATCGGCCAAGCCGTTTCGGAGTAGTATGGCAACTAACACCGTTACAGGAGAATTTGATGTATATAGAAGTAACTGCGAATTAAATAATAAAAGTGGGTAACTTTGAACCTAATTAACCTAGGGAAAAAGTTTTTTCTGAAAATTCATATACAAATACCAGCTTTTGAAATCCTAAAGTAGATTTACTCTATAGTCAACATTAACAAAGTTATTCAAACTGTTTAGAACCCAAAAATGAACTCTATTTTACTAAAATTTTTCGGAGTAATAAAAACGACTTTGCATTATTTGCTAATTATTTGCAAGAAAATATCGATTATCAGTTTAATGGTTATATTTTAATTAAAGATTATAAATATATTTTTTGTAATTTACACGCGCGAAAGTAGACTAATACAGTACTGTAGCTAAAATTTTCACTCGGAGCGACGATCGGCCGCGCGACGTACACTTTTAATAAATAATGTATGCTGCGTGTTACTCGCTTCGAGTGAACATTTTAGCTCGGACTCTGTATCAGGCTTACTTTTGCGCTAAAAAATACAAAAAAAGTATTTTTAATCTTTGATTAAAATATAACCATTGCACTAATTTTTGACATTCTTTGTGAGTAATTAGATTGTAGCATATACTCACTTTTAAGCTTTGAAACAATTAAAACAAATTATAAACAACGGAGAAATCGTATATTTACTTTGCTGTTTCATAACTTTTTTGCAAATCGTTGGAAATTTTTTTTAAAGCATTCACTTTCAAGACCTACGAAATACGCATTTTAAGTATTTTTTAAAATTAGAATATAATAAACAATTTCTGAGAAATGTTAATTTGTTTATAACAATTTTTTTTAAACATTTAAAGATTATGTAAAAAAATGAAAAAATTATATTTTGTCGACAAAATATTAAATAGACATCACACCTTTATAATCTTTCTAAGTTTGATCAATGTCTCATGACTATTTTGGTTGTTATTGCGACTGTAAATTGTTAGTTAACAATTGAATTGTTGCTAAAATATTCGTTTCATTTTCACCGGCTTCTAAATTTATAATATATACCAAGAAAGCTTTTATTTCACCAAGCTATATAATTATTGATACATAATTACTGGCCCAAAAAATTTATTTGAAAATTCGAGAGTTTGTTGGGAAAACCCACATTTTCCGAGGAAAATTTTCGTCGGAGCAAATCAGGAAAAACATGCCTCTATGTAGAATTAAATTGGGGTGAATTTTTATTTGAGTATTTTTGGTGTAAAGTTAAACTCTTCGGAGTTATAGACCAATAATTGAAAAAAAATACGACTTGTCGGCGCCATTTTGTTTATAAAAAAAGTAGCACACTATCTGCGGACTTTGCATACCTATATTAATAATATTTAGGATCTTATAATTCGATTCCAGCAATAAAATTGCTGGTAAATGACCTTTCTTTGTACTTTACTAATTAGACCAGCGCAGCGTATTATAACTATTTTTTTTTCAAAATTTAAAGATTATGCAAAAAAATGAAAAATTTATATTTTGTCGATAAAATATTAAATAAGCATCTCATCTTTATAATCTTTATAAGTTTGACCAATGTATCATGATTATTTTGGTTATTATTGCGATCGTAAATTGTTAATTAACAATTGAATTGTTGCTAAAACTTTCGTTTAATTTTCACCGGCTTCTGGAATTACAATCTATACCAAGAAAGCTTTGATGTCACTAAGTTATTTAATTATTGATTAATAATTACTTACCTAAAACTTTATTTGAAAATTAGAGTTTTTGTTAGGAAAACCCGCATTTTTCGAGGAAAATTTTCGTCGAAGCAAATCGTGAAAAACATATTTCTATGCAGAATTTAATTGCGGTGAATTTTTATTTGAGTGTTTTTGTTGTAAAGTTAAAATCTTCGGAGTTATAGAGCAATAATTGAAAAAAATACGATTTGTCGGTGCCATTTTGTTTATAAAAAAAATAGCACACTATCTGCGGACTTTGCATACCTATATTATTAATATATAGGATCTTATAATTCGATTCCAGTAATAAAATTGCTGGTAAATAACTTTTCCATGAATTTTGCTAATTAGCCCAGAGTATTACATTTTGTTGTAAGTTTTCGAGTGCAATATTCTTAAAAACATCAGTAAATGGCTCATCAGCCTGACAGTACGATTATCGCTACATTCTGCACTCTGCATTTTGCTTTTCTTAATAAACACCAACATAATAATATACAAAAATGGTTTGTCTCTAATGGACCGTTTAAATACCATATTTACCATATTTGGATTTTTATTTTCTTGTAATAATAATGCACAGTGAGGTAACATAGGCCTGGATCCCGCGTACCAAAAAAAGTTGATTAATAGCAAGCTGAAAATTTGTTAAAATGGGAATACTGGAACAGCGGAAGTTTTAATTGTAAAACGTGATTTTAATTGAGGAAGGTGCCATTCTGACAAGTTTATGATTGTGAAAACTAGCTAGTCCAGAAAGCCACTGCGCATCCGCTAGGAAAATTATTCCGATTCGGATTTTTTGCACAATCTTACTCAAAAAGGACTCCTTTTAACAAATTTGCATGTTGCCAGGTCCAAAAGTGGGTCAAAAATTTTTTAAACTTTTTTTTTTTTGTTTTCTTCTTAAAATTATTTTTTTGCACCGAACAAAGTTTTTTTAGGTTTTTTTGGATCATTTCAAACAGAAAAGGTCTTTAGTGACTTTTCTATTGATAGTTTTTGACATATAAGCGATTAAAAATTTAAAAATTGCGAAATCGGCCATTTTTAACCCTCAGAAACTATGTGAAAAACTGAAAATTTCGATGTTGCCAAGGTAAGAAGATATTCTTTGAACATCGATTGATGAAATCCCGAAGAGTTTTTTGCAATACAGTATCGAAAACCCCTTTGTTTTTTAATTGCCAATAAAGCGGGCGCTTGATTGGCAACCGTTGCATGTATATGTAACATGCGTAAATACATATGTGCGGAGAAATATTTCGATTCAATTTTTTTTCACCATCTTGCTTGAAAATATCCCCTCTTAACAAATTTGTATGTTGCCAGGATCAAAAAGTCAAAAAAATTTTAAACGTTTGTTTTTTGTTTTTTCCTAAAACTAATTTTTTGCATCGGACAAATTTTTTTAGGTTTTCTGGATCATTCCAAATAGAAAATATATTAAGTGACTTTTCTGTAAATGTGATAGGTTTCGAGATATAAGCGATTGAAAATTTAAAAATTGCAAAATCGGCCATTTTTAACCCGAAAAAACTATGTAAAACACCGAAAATTTCAATGATACCAACGTACGTAGATATTCTAAAAATACCGATTGATGAAGTCTCGAAGAGCTTTTTGCAATACAATATCGACAACCCCTTTGTTTTTTAATTGCTAGTCAAGCGGTCGCTACACTATTTTTAACCGTTGCATGTACCTATACAACATTGTATGTAATATAATATGCGTAAATATATGTGCGGAAAATATTCTGATTCAATTTTTTTTCCACCATCTTGCTTAAAAATGTTCCCTATTAACAAATTTGCATATTGCCAGGGTCAAAAATGTGTCAAAAAACATTTAAACAATTTTTTTAAACTTAAAATGTTATCCGATTACATAATATACAGTACACGTACACATACATATGCAACGGTTGAAAATAGTGTCGCTCCCGCTTGATTAGCGATTAAAAAACAAAGGGGTTTTCGATATTGTATTGCAAAAAGCTCTTCGGGATTTCATCGATCGATATTCTTAGAATATCTATGTACCTTGGTATTAGTGAAATTTTTGGTGTTTCACATAGTTTTTGATGGTTAAAAATGGCCAATTTTGCAATTTTAAAATTTCAATCGTTTATATCTCGAAAACTATCACATTTACAGAAAAGTCACTTTAGGTCTTTTTTATTTGGAATGATCCAAAAAACCTAAAAAAAATTGTCCGATGCAAAAAAATTAGTTTTAGGAAAAAACAAAAAACAAACTTTAAAAAAAATTTTTGACTTTTTAATCCTGGCAACATACAAATTTGTTAAGAGGGGATATTTTCAAGCAATATGGTGAAAAAAAATTGAATCGAAATATTTTTCCGCACATATATTTACGCATGTTACATATACATTCAACGGTTGAAGTCAAGCGGGAGCTTGATTGGCAATTAAAAAACAAAGGGGTTTTCGATATTGTATTGAAAAAAATTCTTTAGGATTTCATCAATCGATGTTCAAAGAATATCTTCTTACCTTGACAACATCGAAATTTTCAGTTTTTCACATAGTTTCTGAGGGTTAAAAATGGCCGATTACGCAATAATTTTTAAATTTTTAATCGCTTGTATGTCAAAAACTATCAACTTTAGAGAAAAGTCACTAAAGACCTTTTCTGTTTGAAATGATCCAAAAACCTAAAAAAAACTTTGTTCAATGCAAAAAAAAATTTTAGAAAAAAAAACAAAAAAAACGTTTAAAAAAATTTTTACCCATTTTTAGACCTAGCAACATGCAAATTTGTTAAAAGGGGTCCTTTTTGAGTAAGATTGTGCAAAAAATCCGAATCGGAATATTTTTCCTAGCGGATGCGCAGTGGCTTTCTGGACTAAGCAGGTTGTTTTTAAGTTGTTAAATGACATTCAATAGCAAACTTTCTATAATATATGAAAAAATGTTTGTCCGACAAATATGTTGGGCATTTTAATAAGTCCGACACGTAGAACATGTTAAATGACACGAATTATGTTGGTGGCAAATAGCAGTCTGATTTTTGCATAAGAGTTTAATGAAAGGGTAACAAATCAGTTGGAAGTTCTGTCCGACAAAATACATGGGACGTTTTCGTAGTCTGACGTTCGAAACCTGTAACCTGTTCCACAATTAAAACTTCACCTGTTTTAGTGTTCCCGTACATCAAAGTTTGTCCGACTAGACAACGTTAAGCTATTAACAAATTTTCAGCTTGCTATTGATAAACTTTTTTTGGTACGCGGAATCCAGACCTAACACTGACGGATCAAAAATAGAAGGTCATTTTTTCTAAGAATGGATCATTGTATATTTTTACTTTTTTATTTATTGCCTATTATTTTTATACACTTCAATAAAAACACGATTTTCATGGGTTCAACATAATCATATTATGTGATTATGTATCTATTAACAGTAAGTCGCAGAAAAGCATTTCTTACAATACAGTGAATGTAATAAAGATAATATTATAATTATAATTCGTAAAAAAACTTATTTTATAGGCCTTACCTGTGTTCCGCTTGTCATTTCCCTAGAAACGTGCAGTTTGCTTCATTTTTTTGCCGTACCTATATCATTTAGGTACCATCTCATTGTTCTATCTTCCATTTTCAAAGCTTTCATTATGCCCAGCCTACTTCGATTTGTGACGATAATATAATTTTATCGTCTGGAGTACGCCAATGAATTAAGTAAAACGTGTTTTTGTACCGTCCCGGACGATATAAAAGTCAGAACGAAAAGCCTAGTTGATTATTATTTTTGGAACGTTGATCGAAGGATAATAAACAACAACGAGATATAAGAGGTGAGTTTAAGTAGTATATTTCGACCATTTTCCGCAATCCTACAACCCCCGTCGTCTTTGGTGTGCTGAACGAATTTCGACGGTTTCCCTTTTACCTATCCTTATACGAGCGGTGATCGTATTTCCCAACATGTCTTTTCCTCTGGCGAGCTGAGCGAGATTTCCTCCCCTTATACGCCCATTTCATATTAATAAAAGTAATTCCTAATCCACGCGATTGTCAATATCATTCATTCATGTACAAAATATCGTCACATCGACCCGAACCGAAAGTTCGATGCGTAGATTATAAATATATTTTATTAGCGAAATTAACGAGTAATTAAGGCTAATTATCTTATCTTTTGTATGTTTTGATTCCAAATAAAAATGTCTTAAAAAGTGAACTTTTGTCTTCGGCTGATTTTGTTACCTGGAGCAACAAACACAACGACCACGTTACATTGCTCCCTGCTCGGACGCCAGGTCTTTTTAAGTCTTCTATCAGGAATCTACAGAGCAATTCTTCATATTGATTGATTCGCGTCTCAAGGTTGAACATGCTTTACCCATGAACAGAAATTCATTAGTGATGATTCTCGGTGTGTTGAACGGAGAATAACTACCTGCCTATCGAAACAGGTGAGCTGAACGTGTTCCGAACCCTGTCGATTTGCTGTGTTGAACGAAATTAATAAATACCCATCCTATCTGACTACCACATGTGTTGAATATAGTTGTCATTATTTTCATTGCAAATAAATATTACCCCTAATTAATTCCACCAGTCGTCGGATTATTGAAATATAGATGGATAAAATATACCATGGATAAAAATATGTAATATTTTGAAATTAACATGTGAAGTGAAATTTTTTGTGCTCCAATCCCTAGCCCTCCAAGTGTCGTAGGAATAAGATTTCTTTTCCGAATGCGGTGTTTTAAAGTGCCATACTTATAAATGCTCCTTCTCTTCTTAACGTGCCCTATCAAGTCCTTTTGACGTTGGCGATTAACATGGCGAAACTGTATCTGTCTCGAACTATTCTAAATAGGTGCTTTCTTTATTCCTGTCCACTCCCGGATATTCTTCAACCAAGAGGCCTGTTTTCTACCAATTCCTCTGCTTCCTTCGATTTTACCGATCATAATAAGTTAAAGAATATTATACCGGTCTCCCCTTACTACGTGTCCAAAATAGGATATCTTTCTATATTTGATGTTATCAAGCAGCTCGCGGGCAGCATTTGCTCTCTTAAGGACTGCCACATTTGTCAGCATATGCTGTCCATGGTATTTTCAGTGTACGTCTGTGCAGCCCCATTTCAAAGGCCTCCAAACGATTAATGGTGGACATTTTTAATGTCCATGCTTCGACACCATACAAGAGGACTGACTAAATGTAACATTTAATCATGCGCTTTCAAAATTAAAGTTGCAAGTTATCATTACAGAAGAATGACCTCATTTTTAAAAATGTCGTGCGGGTTATCTCGATTCTACATTTTATCTCTTTATCTGGATCAAGTTGTTCAGTAATATGGCAACCAAGATATATAAAACTTGGTACTCTTTAAATTATATGACCATCAACATATAACCGTGAATCTTGATGGGCCAAACAGCTGAATACCATGTATTTTGTTTTTGAACAGTTTATGTTTAGGCCAAACTCTCTTCCCACTGTGTCAATGGCATTTAAAAGGTGTTGTAATCCATTTATATCATCACTTAAAATAACTGTATCGTCTGCATATCTGATTGTATTTATCAGAATTCCATTAACTTTCACACCCCATTCCAAATTATGCAGCGCTTCCTTAAATATTCTATCTGAATATAAATTGAATAACAGTGGGGACAGTATACAACCCTGTCTGACACCTCTTTGTATTTTGCATATTTCTGTTGATTTTCCATTTATGCAAGCTGTCGCTGTTTGACACCAGTATAATTTTTCTGTGATTCGTACATCTTGACTATCAACTCCTTTATCCTTTAATATTTTAATTAATTTGTGATGGACTCGATCAAAGGCCTTTTCATAGTCATTAAATACAGCGAAGACGTCTTTTCTTTGATCTCTACATTTCTGCAATAATACGTTTAGTGCAAAGAGTGCGTCCCGGGTTCCCAGTCCATTTCTGAAGCCAAATTGTGTTTCATCCTGGTCTTCTTCACATTTATCTCTGATTCTACCGTGGATGATACGTAGAAAGATTTTCAAAGTGTGGCTCATAAGGCTTATCATTCTATAATCGCTACAGTTTTTCGGACGTTGTTTTTTTGGTAGGGTTATGAATTCGGACGTTAACCAATCTTCAGGGATATCACCAGTCGAATAAACATAATTGAAAAGTTTGACTAGTATTCCAATGTTTTCCTCATTTATGAGCTTTAACATTTCTGTAGGTATGTTGTCAGGACCAACGGCTTTCTTGTTTTTTGCCAATTTTATAGCATGTAGTATTTCTGATTTTAGTCTCCAGTTCTTCGGGTCTATCATCATTATACAGTTCATTTATATAATTATATCAGGTAGTTCGAATTTCGTGTTCGTCTATTATCATTTTTCCATAAATGCTCCACCGGAGTTAAATCTGATATGGGCTATATGGTGACCAATATAATATTTTAAATTGAATCTCATCTAGGTAAGTATTCATTATTCTAGTGACATGAGTCTGCCATATCCAAACGGCAAATCATAAGCTTCCAAGATGTTTTCAATGTACATGTCTGCTGTCTTTCGCTCAATCACCTCCGCAGGTTCCGTATGTCCTTTCCAAACAATACCCGGTCCATGGCACAATACCTACCACCACCACCAAAACTCTATATGAGATTATGCCGTATATGCCGTTTGCCATACCGTAGCGAGATTGAGGAAACTTTATCTACAGAAGAGTTGGTGAACGGTATGCCAGTTGTAACCTCATACAGAGTTTTGGTGGTGGTGGTAGGTATATTGCCATGGACCGGTATTGTTTGGAAAGGACATACCGAACCTGCGGAGGTGATTGGGCGAATGACAGCAGATTTGTACATTGAAAACATCTTAGAAGATAATGTTTTGCCATTTTTGGTATGAGTGTATTTTTTAGAATGCCCAACTTTAATAATTATTTTACGTCACACTATTTAACCATAACGGTATATACGGCTTAAACCGATGTTTAACGTTTGTTTAACCATTCGACATTAAGTATTTATCTACTTCAAATGGGAAAATTGGTACTCATTTTCAGAAAACGATTTGTTTTTTAATAACTCCTAAATTCTGGAAAAACCAGTGCGATAACATCTTATTTATATACATATTTTAACATATTATTATTGAAGGTATTAATTTTAAGAAATAAAAAAAAATAATACTATTTAAAAGGCCATACTTATATTAGCTTATAACATAATAGTAAATAGGTACACTTCTTCTTTCTATATACAGGCTCATAAGACCTATTTTTTCTTTCATATTAGCCCCCTGCATGGTTTAGAAGTTTAGATTATCATTCTAACTCTTCCTTTGTCTTCCAATACTTCTACCATTTGGTGATTTGTACTGTGCAGTTCTTACTATTCTTTCTTCTGCCATTCTGATAATGTATTCGTTCCATTCCTGTTGTCGTTTTGTGAATCAAGTATTTATGTCTTACACTATTCTGACCATCTAATTCTGCTTGGTTTTGTGATTATATATATATTCGGTTCTATAACGTCTTACGACGTTGTCCGACTCCCAAACGCCACTGTATTCTGTCCTGAGTTAGGTCTTCATTTAGATTTCGGGCGCTAATCGCTTTTCTAACTCCCAGATTCCAGCTCTGGTCGTCCTCGTTTTTTCTTCTCTGGGGGTTGCCACATCATAGTTTTTTTAAGCAATCTTTCGTCCCCCATTCGGCCCACATGCCCATACCATATGAGCTGTTTTCTTTCAATATCCTCAACTAATTGTGTGATTGCCTTGTGATAATATTTGTGCTACCCCATATGGTGTGGTGGGTATTGCCATCACAGTAGAATTTTGTATTTTGACAACGACATCCGATTTGGGCCTCGAAACCTTAATAAAAAATTTTTTTCATCAAAAATGAATAACCATTTTCAATTTCGTAAATTGTAAAATTCCCTCATCTTCCTTAGTCTCAGCATCCGTTATGGCTTGCAAATTGTAGAAGCCTCGGAGGTGTAACCAGAGAAGGTTCCCAATGTTTTCAGTCTGGTGGGATGTAGAGTAACATTATGTTATTCTATATGCCATGAGAGTGAAAACTTAGTCTTTTATTTTTTTCAATTTAATTGTGGCTTATTTCCCATCTAAATAGTTAATCCTATAATGAGCTGGAATCCTTTACCTAGACATGGAACTATATCACTTATAATGATTGGTGGACCTAGAGCATCATCACCCAAAGAAGTAGGCTGAACACACCATCAGTTTCTTCTCTCATACTTCCGTGGTTATAGTTAGGATGCCTGTAACAATATCATTGGTGTAGAGCACCGGAATCAGTGTGACTGTGAATCAGTCATACTTTATTACTGCGAATTATGCTCAGACAATCCTCTTTGGTATTTCTCTTTTTCTTCTTTTAGGAACTTGCAATTTCGACTTTTGACATGCTATAAACATCTTAACTTATGCTCCCCCATTTTGGAATTCATTGATTTCACACCTAGTCTGTTGTTAATTACTCATTCTTCATCGTATTCTTTATTTTCATTTTCATTTATACAGCTAAGCAATCTCATTTCCTTCACATACATTCATCGTTCTTATTCCTTTTTAATTGTCCAAATTCAGTGAAGTTTTCTTGTATATTATTTTATAATTTTTAAACGCTTTTCTTTAGTTCAATCGTTTGCGTCAAATTTTTAGACGTTAATTTGACTGCCTTTTCTTCAATGCAAATGAATGAAATTTTGCAGACATATGTATTTGCATGAACAATACACGAATAGTCAATAAAAAAATTGTATGCTTATTAATTGTTTAAATAAAAAAACGATTTTAATGGAAAATACTTAAATTCTCTTGTTTTTTACAATGTAGAGACTTGAAACTTTTACAGATTGTAGCTAATTATATGGACTATACATAATTTCACTTTTTACATTAATTGTTTACGTTATGCTTCATAAATAAATAATAAAGTTTCAAATTTATCCAGTTTCTGTCCTATTTCTATACAGTTTTCAGCTAAAGAAAGTTAAGGCACCGCAGAGAGACGAATGCTGCCCTTAGTATTGTCGTGGGCTTTGACTGTCCATAAAACGGAAGGTTCGACTGTTGACTACGCTGTCGTGAACTTGGGCCCGATAATGTTTGCGTAAGGACAGGTTTACGTTGCATTGAGCCGAGTGCGATCATTAAGGTACGTATCCATACAAGGATGAACCCCGCTCGGTGTAGCTGCTCAAATGGATACGGCATGCGCTTCCCTACATATAAACCGCAAACAGGTTGAATCGAAGAGGGTGAGCGCCGAGCGGCGATCACCGACGTATTCACTATGTGGAGCTGCTACACCGAGCGAGGTTTACCCTTGTATGGATACGTACCTTTAGAGAGCTTGCGCATCTAAAAACTGCATTGCGAGAAATTAACAGGGTCTACACCGTGAAATAGTAAAGCATTAGAAGAGATGGAAAGACTGCGAAAACTGTAATAGGTGTAAATAATGATTTTGATTTAAGAAATGTATGAAGAAATTATAGAAAATGTACAAAGTATCAACAGTTGAAATAATGCAAAAAATGTGTCTATCATATACTTACATTGTTTTTTAACATGACGATATATTTTAATGTTTGAAAAGTGTAAGACTAAAAAGTAAAAAATAAAAAAATATGAAAAAAAATTTAAGAAACGCTTTTCTTTAGTTATGAGTGACTCAAATTAAAAATATTACAAAAAAATCAACTAAAAAGCAAAAAATAAAAAAATATCAAACTCGAAGGATTATTCGAAAAAAACGTTCGTTAAAAAAATGAAAAAATCTAACACATTCGTTAAAGAAAAGCGTGGGGCGCTATCCTCAAACCGTTTATTCGATGAAGACGATGCCATGCTTTTCTTTAACGAATTGTTAGATTTTTTCATTTTTGTAACGAACGTTTTTTTCGAATAATCCTTCGAGTTTGATTTTTTTTTATTTTTTGCTTTTTAGTTGATTTTTTTATAATATTTATAATTTTAGTCACTCATAATCATAACTAAAGAAAAGCGTTTCTTAAATTTTTTTTCTTTTTTTTTATTATTTTTATCCTCGATTGTTAAATCAGACAAATACTTATGCTATTTATTAAATACGTGTTCTTGATTTTCATATTTCTTAATTATATTTACAATATTTTTTATAAACATTCTGCGTATTTATCTGGGGCACGATAACCCTGTCTGAACCCGAGAAAACCGCTGTTTATACACAATACACTTTCTTGAGAATTCTCTATGTCGTTATAATTCTTTTAATTTAGATAGTGCGTTATGAATACCAAATTTAAAAAATATTGAGTGGGTTGCACGTGTGAATCCATTTCAATTTTGGTAAGAGAAATCAAAATAGACTTCTCATGTTCTCATAGTCAGTTTATCTAATATTTTCTAGGGCGACCGGTTTTGCATACTACAATTTGCTATTCATCCTCATGTAGTCTAAGAGCTAGAGCCGAAGAATCATCGTCATAAGTAATATGGAGTTTGGCATGTGAAATGTGTCTATTGTATATTGACAGTTACGACCCCTTTCAGGGCGACACCTCAGTGGATACAGGAAGTAGCAATAAGGGATGAAAGGGGAAAGTTAGTGTAGTCTTTAAAGGTTTTCACCTCCTATTTTGTTAAACCTATATCGATTTGCATGAACATTGGTGACCAGTTAGAGCATACCCCAAGAAATAAAAATGATTTGGTGCCAACTTGCACTCAGGGCCGCCGCTACCATGTGTGCAAAGTGTGCATCGCACACGGGCGGCCGATTATAGGGGCGGCCAAAAGCAGGCCACTGATGATAATACTTTTTTAAAACGAAAATAAATTAAAAAAATTAAATAGTAATGATTCAGATATTTCTATAAACTCTAATATTTCAAACAATCTAAACAAAAATGCCAGAAAATGTTATTTATTATATGAACTGCCCTTTTGCAGCTGTAGTCATAAAGTAATTCCGGGAATGCTTTTTAGTTCAAAGTGGCTGGCGGATTTCGGACTTTAAGATATTTTTATCTACGTGGCCCATATGCGATTTTTTCAAATTCTGAACATTTATGATTTGTTAAGAGAGTACGATACGACAATAGGATACTTTCCGAGAATTCAGATAAGTGCTTGTTAAGTTGCTCTCATTGAGTAATAAAAAAGTCTTTTT
The DNA here is from genome assembly GCF_917563875.1 of Diabrotica virgifera virgifera. Lineage (NCBI taxonomy): Eukaryota > Metazoa > Arthropoda > Insecta > Coleoptera > Chrysomelidae > Diabrotica > Diabrotica virgifera. Next base: position 14,792,280 of record NC_065445.1, read on the forward strand.
TATTACCAGATGGTTTAAAAAAATATTTTTTTATTACTCGACGGTTGCCGTTATGATATTGTTCCTTTATGCTTATGTATTGTTATGGATAGGGTTATAGTTCAGTCTAAGTTGAGAATTTGATGATTTTGGACACGCTTTTCTTTTGCACACTACTGTATTTCAAATAGGCCTGGGTCCCGCGTACCAAAAAAAGTTGATTAATAGCAAGCTGAAAACTTGTTAATTGCTTAACGGTATCTAGTCGGGCAAACTTTGATGTACAGGAACACTAGAACAGGGGAACTTTTAATTGTGGAACAGTTTAAAAATTTGGACCGTCAGATTACGAAAACGTCCCATGTATTTTGTCGAACAGAGCATCCAATTGATTTGTTACCCTTTCATTAAACTCTCATGCAAAAATCAGACTGATATTACTAACCAACATAATTCCTGTCATTTGACATGTTCTTCGTGTTCCACTCATCAAAATGCCCAGTTGGTGATAAACACCTGTTTGATTTCTGCATGAGAGTTTAATGAAATGGTAACAAATCAATTGGATGTTCTGTCCGACAAAATACATGGAACGTTTTCGTAGTCTGACGTTCCAAATTTTTAACCTGTTCCACAATTAAAACGTCCCCTGTTCCAGTGTTCCCATACATCAAAGTTTGTCCGAATAGACACCCTTAAGCTATTAACAATTTTTCAGCTTGCTATTAATCAACTTTTTTTGGTACGCGGGATCCAGGCCTATATATTTATATATAGTAACGTCGAGATCAGAGCAATTATTATTCATATACGCGTTATGGTGCCCTACATATTTCTTTAAATACTAGTACCTACGTTGAAACGACTAAAGTGTTGGAAGGGGGCGGCAAATATTAAGTTGCACACGGGCGGTCAACACTTTAGCGGCGGCCCTGCTTGCACTTTTACCTTGGTGTGGATACCACCCCTTCTCGGGGGTGAAAACTATTTTATTAAAAATAACCCCACAAATCGATAGAGGGACAAATTATAAGTAAAATTTGTTATATCATGTTATTAAAATAAATCAATATTTTTTGAGTTATTAAAGATCAAAAATATGTCTGTTTAAGAGCACATGCGTGAAGTTGCGGATGATAAAAAGAACATATTAATTAATTGTATGTTACTAAAATATTATTTTTATATTATTTAGATATTATAAATTTAGCAAAAGTGTATTCGAATATGTCAACTGTACCCATTATTGGACACCCCCAGTTTCTGGACATATTCAGTTTATATTGATAGAAAAAATTCAATTAAATATCGAAATAATATAAAAATAATATTTTACTAACATACAATTAATTACGAGATCACGTAATATGTTCTTTTTATCATCCGTAACTTCACGCATGTGCTCTTAAATAGACAAATCTTTGATTTTTAATAACTCAAAAAGTATATTTACTTAAAATTTGTCCCTCTATCGATTTGTGGGGTTATTTTTAATAAAATTGTTTTCACCCGCGGGAAGGGGAGTTATTCACCACCAGGGTAAAAGTACAAGTTGGCACCAAATCAGTTTTATTTCTTGAGGTATGCTCTAACTAGTCACCAATTTTCATGCAAATCGATGGAGGTTTAACAAAATAGGAGGTGAAAACCTTTAATGACTACACTAACTTTCCCCTTTCATCCCTTATTGCTACTTCCTGTATCCACTGAGGTGTCAGCCTGAAAGGGGTCGTAATTGTCAATATACAATGGACACATTTCACAGAAAAAACTCCATATTACTTATGACGATGATTTTTCGGCTCTAGCTCTCCGTCTAATCTCTCCGGTAAAAGGTAACTAAACGATGCCGATACAAGTCGACAAAAATCAAAATATGTTTTAAACGTGAAGAATTTTTGCATTTTGCCGAGTCAATTTCTATAAAGCTGTTGAATAAATAAACGTTCTACGATGTGTGCCATTGTTTACGATTCTCGTGAGATCAGTAAAATGTAATTACTTCCATTGGCCGGTTACTATGGAATTTCCATTGTTAGTGCCTAATCTTGAAAACCTATATTTAGTCCTGTCGCCAGGGGGGGGGGAATACAAGGGCCTTGTTTATTCAGATGGACTTACCCAAGTTTTTTTTATGTATTTTGACCCGTAGAACAAGAATTTTTTGGGTAACACTTGATCCGGATGTCGATAAGATTGTTATAAACAAAGAACTTAGGGAATTACATAACAGCGATTTTTCGCAAAACAAAACATGTTCTTATATTTTTTGGGTCATTCTAAGCAAAAAAATGTTCTTACAAGTTGTTTCGTAGGATGTATAGTTTTCGACATAAACGCGATTGAACTTTAAAAAAATCGAAAAATTGCAATTTTTTAACCCGAATAACTTTTGGTTAAAAAATAAAATAGCAATTATGCTTACCGCATTGGAAAGTTCAAGTCAAAATCTGTCGGTTTTGATTATTTGCATTGCTAAAAATTAATTTTTTTTTATTGTTAAACAAAGCTAAAAACACATAGTGCTTGAGTGATGTTTTCAATGCATTTCTCATTTAAAATCGAACAAGTAGTCGAGCGTACAAACAGTCAAGCATTAAAACGCATGCATTGGGCACGGGAAACACTATTTCTTTAGAGCTTTGTTTGACAATAAAAAGATTAAATTTAGCAATGCAAATAATCAAAACCGGTATAATTTGACTTGAACTTTCAAATGCAGTGAGCAGAATTGCTATTTTATTTTTTAATCAAAAGTTATTCGGGTTAAAAAATTGCAATTCTTAGTTTTTTAAAGCTCAACCGCGTAAGAACTTGTAAGAACATTTTTTGCTTATAATGACCCAAAAAATACAAAAAAAAATGTTTATCTACTCTACGTCATATTATGCATAAGTTTTTAGTTTGTGAAAACTGTCATTATAGATAGCAGTGCGTGAAGGATTAAAAGTGTGCGTGAAGTAACAATGTATTTTAAATGGGATTTACTTTTTCGCACTGTTTTAACTTTCGCGTTGTCATGGTGACAATCCTTAACTTTCGCGTTATCATGGTGATGACAATATGAGCAATGAATTACAACAAAAGTTTTGACAGTTTTGTGGTTTGAAAGTAGTTAGAATTTTTAAATGTCAAAGTTCTAAAAATTGTAGAATAGAAATGAATTCCAGTGACGAAGAGTTACAGCTTTTTTAGTTGCTTATCGTAGATAAAATATTGTATGAAAATGTGCGTGAAGTACTTTTTTGCGAACTTACGCGATTTATAGCACTCGCTCCGTTGTCGCTCGTGCTCTAAAAATCGCGTGCGTTTGCAAAAAGCATAATTCACGAACTGTTTCATAAATAACTATTTGTTTTGCTATAATGTAAAATCGCTGTTATGCAATTCCTCAAGTTCTATGTTTATAACAATATTATCGACATCCGGATCAAGTGTTACCCAAAAAATTCGTGTTCTACGGGTCAAAATACATAAAAAAACTTGGGTAAGTCCATCTAAATAAAGGAGGCCGTTGTACCCCCTGGCGACAGGACTAATTATGAAAGCTCGACTTTGAGTTTTTGCAACAAATGAGGCCTTTAAAATATGTCTAAAAAACGCTGAATTTAAGCTTTCGCATTACAAACGGTCTAAAACGTTTAAAACGACTTTAAGCTGTGAGAACCAATAAGGTATAGTATCGATCTGTTTTGCTGCAAAAAGTCGATTAGGCGATTGTCCCTCTTATCTCTTCTTCCGAATCCGTAAGGTCTCATACATGCACAAGCAGCACCTTCTCGTTCTGTGGCGCTAAAATCTTCGAGCAGTATTCAGATATCATTAGTCCAGAAAGCCACTGCGCATCCGCTAGGAAAAATATTCTAATTCGGATTTTTTGCACAATCTTACTCAAAAAGGACCCCTTTTAACAAATTTGCATGTTGCCAGGACCAAAAGTTGGTAAAAATTTTTTTAAACGTTTTTTTTTTTGTTTTTTTTTTAAATTATTTTTTTGCATGGAACAAAATTTTTATAGGTTTTTTGGATCATTCCAAACAGAAAAGGTCTTTGGTGACTTTTCTCTAAAGTTGATAGTTTTTGACATATAAGCGATTAAAAATTGTAAAATTGCGAAATCGGCCATTTTTAACCCTCAAAAACTATGTGAAAAACTGAAAATTTGAATGTTACCAAGGTAGGTAGATATTCTTTAAATATCGATTGATGAAATCCCGAAGAGATTTTTGCAATGCAGTATCAAACACCCCTTTGTTTTTTAATTGCCAATCAAGCGTGCGCGACACTATTTTCCATCGTTGCATGTGTATGCAGTATAGTGCAAATGAAAGGAATAGATTCGTTATTTCGTAAACCGGCGACTTTAAGGAAAAATCCCGAAACAGGTCGATTTTTATTTTTAAGTTATGTAAACATTTACAGTAATATAAACATTTACATAATTATTTATACATGGTGTCCAATAATTTAATTTTTTTGTCAATTTGCCAAATGATTTAATTTAATAAAAATTTTTTGGACACCCTGTATAAATAATTATGTACATGTTTATATTACTGAATAGATAATTGAAGAACCTTTCAAATAAGCCAGCACACGACCCGTATTCTCATTTAAAAAAATCATCGGTTATGTCATCACGCCCAGATGGATGACGTCACTAGTATACTATATATGCCACAATATCATAACCTAAAAATAAAAACCGACCTGTTTTGGGATTTTTCCTTAAAGTCACCGGTTTACGAAATAACGAATTTATTCATTTCATTTGCACCATACTGTATACACATGCAACGTGGAAAATAGTGTCGCGCACGCTTGATTGGCAATTAAAAAACAAAGGGGTTTTTGATATTGTATTGCAAAAAACTCTTCGGGATTTCATTAATCGATGTTTAAAGAATATCTCCCTACCTTGGCAACATTCAAATTTTCAGTATTTCACATAGTTTTTGAGGGTTAAAAATGGCCGATTTCGCAATTTTTCAATTTTTAATCGCTTATATGTCAAAACTTTAGAGCAGTCATGTCAAAGATACGGCCCGCGGGTCGCATCCGGCCCCCGGGCCATACCAATACGGCCCGCGATCGCAATGTGTCACAGAAAGAAGAATCATGTTTTTTAGAGCTTTTAGACTTCACTCGATTGCTCTACGGAAGTTTTAAAATGCGTACACTACACTACATTTATAAGTCATTTCAAAGGCAGCGCGTGCCTAGACAAGCGAGAGAGATAGACAGTAACACCATCTCTTAGCGGAAACACCCTATTATTTTTGTTGAGAACAATAGAATCTTCCATGCGCTTCGAGTCTAGACTAGAACCTTCCTTATCGATATAAAAGAAGTGCGTCGACGTGTCACGTGAGTCAGTTGCGAAGTAGTGGTTGAGAAGGTATTGTACATTTGTTTGTGTCGTGCGTGTGCGATATCCATAATTGTGTCGAGTTCCATATTTGTTACGATTTCGGCATAATGTCACAAAAACGTAAAGTTGATAGTGAACGTAGAGTTTTTCAGTCTAAATGGGAAAATGCATATTTTTTCATAGAATGGAAAGGTAAACCACTGTGTTTGATTTGCAATCAAACAGTTGCTGTTTGTAAGGAGTTTAACTTGAAGAGACACTATGATACGAATCATAAATCAAAATTCGATTGTTACACTGAAAAAATAAGAATGGACAGATTGTCATCTTTAAAATCTAAACTTCAAGGTCAACAATCGATGTTTACTAAAGCTAATACTGAGAGCGAAGATGCCCTGAAATCAAGTTTTATTATTGCATTAGAAATCGCGAAGAGATCAAAACCTTTCACTGATGGTGATTTTATTAAAGACTGTATGTTGAAAGTTGCCGATGTTTCATTTCCATTTCAAAAGTCAATAATTCAAAATATTTCGCTGTCAAGAAACACTGTTGCTTCAAGAATAAATGATTTATCTCAAAATTTGGTTCCTCAACTGAAGGAGAAAATTAAGGAATTTACAAACTTTTCACTGGCTGTTGATGAGAGCACTAATACTGTTGATACAGCTCAACTTGCTGTTTTTATACGAGGTATTAACAGTAACTTTGAAATAACTGAAGAACTATTAAAGTGCGTTCCATTGACAGGTACTACAACAGCAAATGATATTTATTCTGCATTGGAGCATTTGATGGCAGAATATGGACTCGATTGGAATATACTTAGCAGCACAACTACGGATGGCGCTCCTGCCATGGTTGGCCAACATTCGGGCGTTGTAACTAAATTAAAACAGAAAACATCAGGAAATTTTGTGGGATTTCACTGTATAATTCACCAGGAATCATTGGCATCCAAACATTTAAAAATGCACCATGTCATGCAACCTATAATTAAAATAGTAAATTTTATAAGGAGCAGAGGACTAAATCACCGACAGTTCAGGCAGTTTTTACAAGATTTGGACGAAAAGTTTTCTGATGTCCCTTATTTCACCGAAGTTCGTTGGCTCAGTCGAGGAGTAGTTTTAGAAAGATTTTTTGCATTACGTGACCCTATTCAAGCTTTCATGTTAGAAAAAGGCAACCCAATTGATTATGACAATGACTGGTGGGTTGATTGTGCCTTTTTGGTAGATATGAATAAACACTTGACTGATCTGAATGTAAAGTTACAGGGTAAAAATCTGATTGTCACTCAAATGTACTCATGTATTCAAGCCTTTGAAACAAAGTTGAGGCTGTGGGAAAATCAGGTAAAAAATCAAACTTTGGATCATTTCCCTCATTTAAAATCATTTGGCACAGTGGATCAAAAAAAATTGGATCAATATTCTCAACTTCTGCAAAATCTTATCACGGAATTCAACAATCGTTTTGAAGACTTCCACAAAATGAATGAAATGGAATTCCCAATTTTCAACAATCCATTCAATTTTGAAGCTTCACAGGCACCAGTTCATTTGCAAATGGAGTTGATAGATCTTCAATCGGACAGTATTTTGAAAGAAAAATTTAAAGAGGTTAACGCACTTACATTTTATACACAATATTTCAAGAGTTTGGATAACTACCCGGAATTAAAAAAGCATGCAGCACGCATTCTGTGCATGTTTGGTAGCACCTATTTATGTGAGCAGATGTTTTCCGTCATGAAAATAAATAAGAACAAACATCGCACAAGACTTACAAATGAACATCTCCAATCAATTCTTAAAATAAATACAACGAATATGATACCTGACATCAATGAGCTTGTCAAAAACAAGAGAAGTCAGGTATCTGGATCCTCGAGCTCAAAATAATTACCCTCTTTTATAACTTTGATATGATTTTTAACAACCGTATATTATAAGTATACTATTAAATAAAATGTTATAATAATTCAGTACGTTTTTTTTTATTTGAATCTGGCCCGCCGACACATTCTGAATTTAATATATGGCCCTCTGCAAAATTGAGTTTGACACCCCTGCTTTAGAGAAAAGTCACTAAAGACCTTTTCTGTTTGGAATGATCCAAAAAACCTAAAAAAATTTTGTTGCATGCAAAAAAAATAATTTTAGGAAAAAAACAAAAAAAAAACGTTTAAAAAATTTTTGACCAACTTTTGGTCCTGGCAACATGCAAATTTGTTAAAAGGGGTCCTTTTTGAGTAAGAATGTGCAAAAAATCTGAATTAGAATATTTTTCCTAGCGGATGCGCAGTGGCTTTCTGGACTACATGTGTTTCGGTTTATTTCCACATCAGTTAAAGATTACTTGAAATTTTTTCTACAATGTACTTATTGTAATGAAACTGCAAAACCTTTATAAACTAGGTTTTAATATACAAGAAATCAGCATGAGGTGATTAATGAAATTACAAAAACATTACATAAGCAGATGACAGTAACTAAGATGAGAAATAACAAACATAGCAGTTCACAGACTACTACACTTATTAATAACCTATGTCCTAAAAGTTTTGACACAAAATTCAATGACAAAATAATTTTAACAAAAACAAAATAACATCATATTGCCTATAGAAACAAAAGTTTGTTTACTTTTTTTACTGTTAGTTGAGATTTATTTATTTTGATTTTTTTGGCTATAAGGTCTATAAATTAGAAATAAGAAAAAATATCTACAAGTTTGTTGGACGGGTACCCAAAACTGAAATCTGTCGAATATTCCAGAATGAAAACATTTCACGCAGAATCATTTATAGAACAAAATAACGTTCCGAGCACGAAATACCATATCTAAATCTACCAAAAAGTTGAGAATCACGTGCGTTTACTGCACAGAGCTCAGAGAGATTGGTGAGCAGAGCAAAAAACTAGGTTGGAATGTCAACTATGAGATTGGCTCGTCAATACAGATGCTCTGAGCGTGCTATATCGTTGGAATTTAGGAGGAATGGTCTTAAATATCGAAAGAGACGTAAGTGACCCAAATACGCTCAAACGCAACTCATTATACCGAGATACTGTCATCAAGTGAGGCATGAAATTTACAGATAAAATCCTTATCTGACGAGCAATTTCTAACAAAGAGGTATCCCTACATGTTGTAGGAAGAGTCAGGGTAAAGCCTTAAATGGTCACAATTATATTAATAACTGCCTTTCCAAATTGCTTCAGTTTCTCCACGAACATCATGTTAATGACGACCTTATGTTTGACCAGACTTACCATCATGTCGTTACTCAAAAGAAACCTAAAAATGACTTCGACATCACTTTCTCTTTCTTCCCAAAAATGATAGCCCTCCAAACTTGCCGCAGGATCGCCCAATGGAGAATTTGTAGGCATTATTTATTTTAAAAATAGAAAAATAGACGGTTTCGTTTTGATTTAAATCTGTCTCCTGCCATCCCCGATAGCGCTATTTCTAGGTCTACCTGTTGTCAAGGAGGCTATGCAAGAAGACAAATTTACATCAAAACTTCCGTAGTTCTCGGTATAAAATAAAACTATTTATACCGGAGTATGGTTAGAACGCCCTCTAACGGGAATAAGTGAAATGAATGTCGACTCGATTCAAGTTTTCTGTTAACCCAGATATGAAAATTCACTTATTCCCCGTTAGAGGGCGTTCTAACCTTACTCCGGTATAAATAGTTTTATTTTATACCGAGATCTAAGGAAGTTTTGATGTAAATTTGTCTTCTTGCATAGCCTCCTTGACAACAGGTAGACCTAGAAATAGCGCTATCGGGGGATGGCAGGAGACAGATTTAAATCAAAACGAGACCGTCTATTTTTCTATTTTTACTAATGCTATACTCTGTATGAGAGTACAAAGACTCGTTGCATATAAGTTCTCTGAATCGCATTTTGGAATATTTTCCTAGCGGTGCCTTTTGATATTTTCATATCTGGATTAACAGAAAACTTGAATCGAGTCGACATTCATTTCAATTATTTATTTTATTTAGGAAAGTTTATCACGGAGGCTAAGCCCAATAAAAAGAACAATAATTAAGACTACGAAAAACAAAAATTGATCTGAATTACGTCCAGGACCTCATGAGGTGGTTTCGAAGAAATTTGCGTCTGGTAGAGCAGAATGGGTCACTCCACATAATTCGATAGTATAGTTTCGTTAAGTATTGAGTTGTAATTTATGAAAACTAGTAGTGTTTAAATAAATTTCTTCATTAAAAAAATCCGATAAATACCTATTTGTACCAACACTTTTAGGACATGTATACGTTATTAATAATTCAAATATTCTGATACTATTATTGTAATCAATTTTCTTCTTTGTTGCAGTTGGCAGTAAATGCCACACTTCAGGACTACCTGGTATATGCAAAAGTGTCACAGAATGTCCACAGGCATTGGACTCGTTACGAAAATTCCATAAACACAATTTTAAAAGATGTCTTTGGGACCATATGGACGAAATCATATGCTGCCCTGGCAATGTGGTAAAGGGCCCTACAGAGATAGATCCCTATCCCGACGGTAGTACGGAAGTACCTACTAAAAGACCCAACACGGACAATAAAGGACAATTTCCTAATAAAAGAAGATACCAACAAGGTAAACACTGTATTCAAGAATAAGACTAAGTTTTTAATCTAATAGCACATAAAATAATACTAAAAATATTACTCTACATCCCACCAGATTGAAAACAATAGGAACCTTCTCTGGTTACACCTCTGAGGCTTCTAAAATTTGCAAGCCATAACGGATGCTGAGACTAAAGAAGATGAGGGAATTTTACAATTTATAATTCATGTCCCATCTGCTCAGCGAGGTAAAGTTCCAACGAGAATGGTTCCCTTCGTACTCCAATCAGAGTAAACATGTAAATAAAAGATGAATAACCATTTTCAATTTCGTTGCAACACGAAACTACAGCCGCATCATATTCTAGTTCAATCAGAGAGTGCAGCAAGTACCTATACCGGTTTCGAAACTTATTAGTCTCTCATCAGGAGACACATATGCTAGCACATATCCGTACCTGCACGCCGGGGTTTGTCCTGGTTGGGCCAGAGAGAGCAGCATATGTGCCTCCTGATGAGAGACTAATAAGTTTCGAAACCGGTAGAGGTGCTTGCTGCACTCTCTGATTGAACTAGAATATGATGCGGCTGTAGTTTTGTGTTGCAACGAAATTGAGAATGGTTATTTATTTTTGATTTACATGTTTACTTTGATTGGAGTACGAAGGGAACCATTCTCGTTGGAACTTTACCGCGCTGAGCAGATTGGACGTGAATTATAAATTGTAAAATTCCCTCATCTTCTTTAGTCTCAGCATCTGTTATGGCTTGCAAATTTTAGAAGCCTCGGAGGTGTAACCAGAGAAGGTTCCTATTGTTTTCAATCTGGTGGGATGTAGAGTAATATTTTTAATGTTATTTTAAGTGCTATTAGATTGAAAACTTAGTCTTTTGCTAGCAGTTTCCGCTAGGGTATCCCTGCCATCTCGTTCGTTGCAAGCCGTGACTGCATGCCGGGGTTTGATCTGGTTGGGTCAGAGAGAGCAGCAAATGTGCCTCCTGATGAGAGACTAATAAGTTTCGAAACCGGTAGAGGTGTTTGCTGCACTCTCTGATTGAACTAGAATATGATGCGGCTGTAGTTTCGTGTTGCAACGAAATTGAAAATGGTTATTCATTTTTGATGTATCCAAGAATCTTTATTCTATGATTAATCTCATCCTCTCTCTCTTTAATAGCACTACAACCATATCAAGCCTTGGCCTCCTCCAAACCTCCAAACCGGTGCCTCCAATCTTGCCGGTCCCGCGCAGATTTTTTCCAGGTTCTTACATGTAGCAAATATTGCGCGTCCGCTGTCACTTCATCCCCTCATGTTCCGTGGCTTTCCTTTTGGTCTTACGCCCTGCATTTTACTATCTTCAGCTCTTTCTTGGCAATATTTCAGTCTCCATGTTCACTAGATGACAATCCCATCGAAGACTTTGAAGTTTAACGAATTCTGAGTAGGGTGTCTCTTTGAACAGTTGGTAGAGTTCATAGTTGCATCTGGATTTCCATACTTCGTTTTCGTTAAAAATTCCAAAATTTTCTCCCTAAGGGGAGAAAATTTTGGAATCTTTTTTGGAATTTTTCTCCCTTTTCTTTCGAGTACTTCCAGCTTTCTTTTTGTATTTTCTGTCATCATCCATGTCTCGCATTCATAACGTACTACTGACTACTGGTATTAGTCCAGAGAAATAAGATTTTTCTTGTAACACATCCCCCTCCAGGCCGAAGCCAAATTTTTTGAGTAGTATGGACATCTATATTAATAATCTAAATGTTTCCTGCAGCTGATTTTGATGATATACATAGTTATAAACAAATGAAGATCAAAAAACGGTAAATTTTCGCTTTTTTCGTCTATTACCAAAAAGTTAAGCATTTTAAACAAATTTGAGAGTAAGAAACTCATAAATCGTATAAAGAACTTCAATATGACATTCGCTAAATATGTCTATCCTTATTGGTTGCTTAGAAAATTACAAAATAAATCATAAATTTTGAGTTTTTATAAATATTCATAACTTATGTAAAAATTAACTTAGAACCTTCTTATTACGCGGAAAGCTGAGACTTCTTGTGCTTAAATTATATTTTAAATTTTAAAGTAATTGGTCAAATAGTTTTAAAGTAATTTAATTTGTTTATCCCAAATTCATTTTACATTGTAAGTCAGAAAATTATGAGGATACAGTAATACTTCGGACAGTTTATGAAAGAAGAACATTTTATACTATTAACTTAATTTAAAAAAATGACAAAAATAATTTTAAACAGTGTAAAATTATTTTTCAAAAGCATGTCGACTTTTTGCTTACGTATAAATAATTAGAATAACTTTTTTAACCGTTACTTAGGACAATTAAGAACGAAGTTAGCCCCCCCTCCCTTCCTGCAAAATAATTTTGCAATATTTAGAATTATTTTTTTTGTCATTTTTTTTAATTAAATTATTAGTGTAAATCTTCTTCTTTCATAAACTATTCAAAGTATTACTGTAATCTCATAATTTTCTGACTTATAGTGTTGCAAAAAAATTAATTTGGGATAAACAAATTAAATAACTTTTAAACTATTTGACCAATTGCTTTGAAATTTAGGGTATGATTTAAGCACCAGAATTCTCGGCATTCCGTGTAATGGTTCTAAGTTGATTTTTACATAAGTTATGAATATTTATAAAAACTCAAAATTTATGATTTATTTTGCAATTTTCTAAGCAACCAATAAGGATAGACATATTGAGCGAACGCCATATTGAAGTTTTTTATACGATTTATAAGTTTCTTACTCTCAAATTTGTTTAAAATGCTTAACTTTTTGGTAATAGACGAAAAAAGCGAAAATTTACCGTTTTTTGATCTTCATTTGTTTATAACTATGTATATCATCAAAATCGGCTGCAGGAAACATATAGGTTATTATTATAGATGTCCATACTACTCAAAAAATTTGGTTTCGGCCTGGAGGGGATTGTGTCACCAACAGGATATATTTTTTTCTTATTTCTCTGAACAATAGTCTTGTAAGCCCTAATGTTTTATCTCCAATCTGTGTTTTAGAGCGATAGGTGATAGGTAGACATGTGCGAGTGAAAAATAAGCTTTGTTTCCCTTTTCTATTCTCCTTTGAATTTCTAGTTCTTCTGTCTCATCAGTGTTCAATGGAACTCCCAAATATTTGAAACTTTCTATAGTTTCAATATCGTTCTCATCGTCCTCTAATTCAACTGCGTGTCTGTTTCCTCAAGCTGTTGGCTGTGTTGCCTTTTTTGTCTTTTGAATATTTATTTCTAGTCCACTGTTTTTAGTTGCGAATAAATGCTATTATTTTAGTTAATGTAAGCTAGTAATAGGAGTTTTCAACGCTTCCCATTCGTTTCGAGCTTCTGTCATATGTCGTATATTAATATTATACACGGATTGTACGACATATGACAGTATGGACATAAGCCCGAAACAAATGAGATGCGTTGAAAATCCTATGGTTTAAGAAACTAAAATTGTTATAGGAAAATATTAAAAGCATTTCTTATTATTTTAGCTTGCGATGCAATTGAAACAGAATCTAGATCAAATATTATTTTTCACATCACAGATGGTGAAGATGCTTTGGACAAGGAGTTTCCACATATGGTAAGAATGAAAAAATACTTTATATTACTATTTTTGTAAATATTACATGGTATATAATAATAATAATTTAATGATGATCTAATGATAATTTAATGGACAATGGAAAGTACTCAGACGATATCTATTATTGTTTCTATTACTGGAGTCATTCTGAAGTACCTATGTACTAGAAAACATAAAAAAGCTGGGTCTCAATGAACATCTTTATAAGACCACGCAGAAAGCTGTGCTACTCTCGACGTTCAGATACGCACGAAAATTTTTGGGAGATAATCCGGAGTATCAAGTCACCTAGGGTTCGATAACATGGAAAGAGTCCTTCCAGAGCTAAAACCTTTTGATACTATGGGTATCTGGGATGAGTGAATCTTCCCCTTAGAGGGTGTGACAGCCGTATGGCTAAATCTGGATTTAATGAGAGTATGCTTGAGAATGGCAACTACAGGATATACTGGGACCGCACTGTGCTCATTCTTCTTGTACTTCATTGTACTTCAATCTCTCATTGATGCACTCCCATCTTACGTACAGATCTTCTTTAAGAACCATCCCCGCGACGAAGGTTGGTAATCATCATGGGTATTCTGCTATTGAGCATGGCTATTGAACCATTCTCTCAGGTGCTTCAAACGCGCCTGCTTCCAACGCTTCACCTACCCTATTTTCCCTTGAATTATAATGTCAGATACGTACAGATATTCCTCTATATTTCTTACAAACATGTTTATTTCCATTTTTGTGGAAACATACTATAAGGCTCTCACTCCATTCTATCAACATTTCTTTTCTTTGCCATATTTCATTTATAAGGTGCTGTATTTTTACATGAAGTTGTTCTACTCCTTTCTTAATCACTACCCCATGAATGCCATTTGGACCCGGCGCTTTGCTATTTCTTATTGCCAATAGTGTTGCCTTTACTTTCTCAAGAGCTGGTAACGCTATATCGGGTTCTGCTGAGTGGTACTGTTTTTGTTGACTCATCAGTATTTAACAACTGTTTGAAATACTCTTTCCATTGTCGGATTATGTCCTTATTTTCCGTAAGCAGTTGTCCCCTATCATCTTTTATGAATCCCGGTTTATTTATCTTATTGCCCTTTACTGTTTTTTTTTTCTTATAAAATTGCCTAGACTGACAGCTTCTATGGTTGCTCTCAAGTTGTTTTATCAGATTTTTCTAGGTATTGTTTTTTCTTCCTTCTCAACACTTTTCTTGTTTTTCCTAATTCTATGGTAAGCCTCTCTATTCTCATTTATTGGTCTTGTACCTCCATCCTTATGTTGGTTTTAGCTTTAAACTTTGTTCACATTCCTGGTCGAACCACTTCTTTTTTTCTTCACACTTTTCCGTATACATTCTGTTGCTGTCCTTTCTATAGTTTCTCTTATACTTTGGCATTTCTAGTTTAATGTCAGCTCTGTATTTTCTATCGGTTCTTGTTCTTTCTCATGTAATTCGAGATTTTGTATATTCCAGTCGTTGTCTTGTAAGTTCTACTTTGTCCACTTCGTGCTTCTCTTTATTAAAATCTTTGTTCTTTTTCTTCTTAGGGTGCCTGTCCGTTCCGAACGTTGGCGATCATTCTGGCTATGATGACTTTGTTGTTTGCTATACGAAATAGTTGTGCTGAGGTCTTTTTATACCATGCTCTCAGGTTAGATTTTCTTCTTCGTCCTAGGGCCCTTTTTCCTTCAATTTTACCTTGTAAAATGCATTGGAGTAGCTCATATCTGCCTTGATTTCTCATTATATGTCCCAAGTACTGCAGCTTACGGCCCTTCACGATGTTAACTGTTGACTAAATCTGCGGTTGTGTTCATCCTTCGTATTACTTCTTCATTGATGACTTTGTCTGTCCATGGTATCTTCAGGATCCTTATGTACAACCATAGCTCAAAAGCCTGAAGTTTCGATAGAGTTTCTGCCTTCAATGTCCACGTTTCTACTCCGTATAGAAGCACTGAGTACACGTAACGTTTGAGGAGCCTTATTTTTGTTTTTAGAGTGAGGTCATGGCTCTTGAACACAGAGCTCATAGTCAAGAATGCACTTTTTGCCTTTCCGATGCGACATCTAATCTCTTGAATATTGTCCCACGACTCATTGATTATAGTTCCCAAATAATTGTATTGTGAGACACGTTCAAATCGCATTTGGTACACATACATATTTGCTCCAATTATGTTTTACTTGCTGATGATCATTAGCTTGGTTTTGCAGCTGTTTATATCTAATCCATATGTTCTACTTGTTTCCGATATTTTATTCATTAAGTTTTATAGCCCTTCTATGGTATTGGAAAACACTATTGTATCATATGCATACCGCAAGTTACTGAGCTTGACTCCATTTATTGAGATGCCTTCATCAATATCTTTTAGAGCCTCTTCAAAAATATATTCTGAGTACAGATTGAATATCAGCGGTGAAGTTATGCATCCTTATCTCACTCCCCTTAAGATTTTGACCTGATCTGTATATTCTCCAACTATTCGGAGCACTGCTGATTGATTCCAATACAGGTTAGCTATTATTTTCAGGTCTCTTCCGTCAATCCCTGCCCTCTTAAGCACTTCCATCATTTGTTCATGTCGGACTCTATCGAAAGCCTTCTTGTAGTCAATCAGGCATGCAAAAACATCACAGCTGACATCTCTAAATTTCTGAAACAACACCTGCACGCTAAATAAAGCTTCCCTCGTACTAACGGTGTTCAGAAATCCAAATTGGTTGGGCGCAATTTGTTCTTAATAAGAAGTAAAACGAGCTGAACTCTGCACTTCTCATTCTATGTGCGCTGATGATACTACTAGAGTGCCTTCCATCAATGAGTACATGATCTCTCTGGTGCTGAGTAGTCTACTTACTAAATTTTATCTTTCAGGTAGCCCTTGGCTTCGAAGATAGTGATCTTCCACCGGGAGAACTCAGCTGGAAATGTGGAGCATCTCTAATCTCTCCCAATTTCTTGCTGACAGCGGCCCACTGTGTATCTAAAGAGAAACCTATAAGAGCCCGTATGGGAGTTACAAAAATCACCGATACCCATCATCAAGAAATCGATGTTAAGAGAATTAGAATACACGAATCTTATGATCCGTTAGGGAAACACGGTGATCTTGCCATTGTAGAGTTAACAAGAAATGCCACTTTATCCGATAGCGTGAAACCAGCGTGTCTGTACTGGAAACATGACGATCCTCTAGGACTACTTGTAACAGGATGGGGGAAAACGTCTGTGTGTGAGTATTATTTTGTACTTAGAATTTTACCGTAAGAAATTTTACTAGAATTTTCTTCTTCTTCAAGTGTCATCTTCGTTCCGAAGGTTGGCGATCATCAGGGCTATACGTATTTTTGAAACTGCTGACCGAAACAATTCGTTGTTGCTACAGCTATACCATTCCCGTAGATTCTTTAGCCAGGAGTTTCGTCTTCTTTCTATGGACCTTTTTCCTGCTATCTTCCCCTGCATAATTATCCGAAGCAGTTCATATCTTTCGCCTCTTGTAATGTGTCCCAAGTATTGCAATTTTCGTTTTTTGATCGTAAATATGACTTCCTTTTCTTTATTCATTCTTCTCAAGACCTCGACGTTTGTGACTCTTTCCGTCCATGATATTCTCAAGATTCTGCGATACATCCACAGTTCAAATGCCTTTAATTTTTTGGTATCAATCTTTTTCAGCGTCCATGACTCCATTCCGTAGAGCAGCACAGAAAGTACGTAACATCTCATCAGGCGAAGTTTCATTTCAACGCTCAAATCTCTTCCACAGAACACTCTCTTCATTTTAGTGACAATTTTTTGCTCAATTAGAAATCCAATGAAATCAATTAATTTGTGGTCATCTGATTGAATACAACCAATAAAACCAACATTATACTGAAAACAGATCCCATGGGCTATTTTCACTCAATCATGTAGCTATGGATACCTACATTTCGTTTCATTTCGATTTTGACATTTCAAATATTCAATATTTCAAAATGTCACGATTTGGTTATAATACTGATGAGAATATTAATGAAATTATCGAATCAAATATACCAAAGAATACTGTTTACAGTAAAAAATTTGTATGGAAAGCGTTTATGGACTTTTGCAATGATAGAAAATATGAATTAGATGGAAATCGGACGGTGGAAGAATTGGCGTCGATTTTAAAGGATTGGGCTGTGAACATGAGAAGAAAAGATGGTACAGTGTTTAAAGAAGCTACTGTCAAAACCATGTGGAACCTAACAAGTAAGCTTTTACAAGACAAGTATTATAAGGAAATGAAAGTTATTATTGACCCATTCAAAAGCGTTGTATTTCAACAAGCGCGAGCTGCCCGCGATTCTATACGACGAAAACTACAATCGGATCCCTGTAAAAGGAAACAAAGTTCAGAGGCATTGAGTGCAGTAGAAATAACAAAAATGATAAATTTGTGGAACGAAGACACCCCTGAAGGGCTACAACGGAAATTCTATCACATAACCGCCGTAGAATTAGCTTGGCGAGGTGGGGAAGCTGCTGCTTGTTTGATTGACTTTTTTTGTATTGAAACAAATAACGATGATTCTGTAACAAATCGAGTACAATATAACCCTGTATTCAGCAAGACTTGCCAAGGTGGTTCAAGAAGGTGTACTGACAGCAAATTTTTAATAGAAAACAACAACAGTAACGTATGTCCTGTCAGATTATTTAAAAAATTGTTATCAAAAAGGGGCCCAAATATTAAAACGGATAGATTATTCCTAAGAACAAATCGTTACTGGAAAACCGAAAATGATCATTGGTATGATAATATGCCCATTGGAAAAAACATGATTCAAAATTGGACAAAAACGTCTGCCGAAGCGATTGGCTTGAAAACCAAGGAAAAAAAAATTACTAATCACTCCAATAGATCGACCGCGGTCAGTTGGTTGGCCAAAAGTGGTGTTCAAGAGCAAGAGCTTATAAAAATTACGGGGCATAACAATCCCAACTCAATAAAACCGTACTTGAACATTGACGAAGAACATCATAATAAAATTATTAACAGCATGCGTAGTGGAAATACATCTTCATCAGTTATAGAAACTAACATGTCTGGATCTTCATTAAATTTTTCTAATTGTTCCTTTGTTAATTGCACATTTAAATAAATTGTTTCTGCTCTGTATTTTTTTTTTTCATAACCAGCAAAAAATTTTCTATCCGAATAACCCTCGAACATTGATAAATGCTCAAAAATTTTTTAACAACTTTCTCAAGCTTGTTGCTTACAGGCAACAGACCTCCGCCTACGGCGTCGGTCTGTTTCCAAGCAACAAGCTTTCGAAATCTGTAATAAAATTTTTTCGAACAATTATCAATGTCCTTGGGTTATTACTACTGAATATGGATCTGGCTTTTTCTATTTTTATTTTGATTTCTACTGAGCTATCGTTGTCTTCATTTATAAAAGTGCCTAAATATTTGTATTTGCTAACTCGATCGATAATTTCATTGTGTAAATATAAATTTTGGACATTTCGTGTTGATTTCGATATTACCATAAATTTAGTTTCCTTTATGTTCAAAGATAGTCCATATTCTTCGCTGCAGTCTGCTATCTTATTCACCAATGTCTGTAGCTCTTCAAGTGTTTCTGCGATCAGAACGGTGTCGTCGGCAAATCTCAGATTGTTTAATCTAACACCATTTATTTTAATACCTATGGATTGCTCAGAGAGTGTCCTATTCATTACGTCCTCGGAATAGAGATTAAACAGGGTTGGTGACGGTATACACCCTTGTCTCACACCCCGCTTTATTTCAATTTCTTCAGTGGTATTATTCTCTACTCTCATTACTGCTTTCTGATTGTAGTACATATTTGCTATTAGTCAGATGTCTCTTTTATCTAAATTCTTTTCTGCCAGGAGTCTGATTAGATGATCATGCCGTACTTTATCAAAGGCCTTGTTATAATCTATGAAACACATGAATACATCTTGATTTATGTCAAGATATCTTTGAGACATAACGTTCAGTGCAAACAACGCCTCTCTTGTTCCGAGTCCATTTCGGAATCCAAATTGGGTATCATTGATGTCCATTTCCAGTTTTCTGTGTACTCTAGTGTCTATAATTTTCAGGAATATTTTCAATATATGGCTTATCAAACTGATTGTACGGTTCTCACCACATTGTTTGGCATTCATCTTTTTTGGTATAATAACACAGGTGGATAAAAGCCATTCTTGTGGTATTTTTCCTGATGTATAAATGCTATTGAAAAGTTCAACTAAAATGTGGATCGAGTCTTCTTTTATCAGTTTAAAGATTTCCGTTGGTATTTCATCTGGACCTGGGGCTTTACCGTTTTTCATTCTTTTTAGTGCGTACATTACTTCCTATTCCGTTATTTCTGGACCTTCGTGTTCTTGTATGTTACTTAGTTCAGATTGTTGTCTATCATCTGCAAAGAGTTCTTCAACATATTTTTTCCATGTCTTCAACTGTTCTTCTAGTTCTGTTATTATGTTTCCGTTGACATTATACAGGGTATTCGGCTGCTTACGTTTTTGTGTACCTGCAAGTTCTTTCACTTTTTTATGTACATTAAAAATATCATGTTTTGCCTGCAATTGCTCTATTTCTTCACATTTTTTTTTATAAAAATCTTCCTTTGTTATTCTGATTTCTTTTTTGATTTCTTTCTGTATTTGTTTATACCTTTGTTCGTTTTTTCCTTTCATTATTCTCCGACTGTCCATGAGAAGAAGGCTTTTATCAGTCATCCACCTTAGCTTTATTTTTGGTTTTTCTTTAGTCAGAATTTTCTTCGCAGGACATTTTTACGTTTTGCCATTTTTTATCTATGTTGTTCGTTGGCTGAGATGTTTCTTTTTCATGAAGTATTTTCAAATTATTATTAATACATCTTTGCAGTTCCTCCTTTACCTTCAGGTTACATAAATGACTGACGTCTATCTGGTTTGCTCTTCTTTTCCGCACCAAGAAACAAATGCTAATATTTTTTTCTTTTTAAATTTTTAGATAACGAAGATGATAGAAGTATAATTTTGCAAAAAGCCAAATTGGTTCCTGTTTCTACTACATCATGTAACAATACATACTCTACTAGATCTCTGGGTATTCAAACAATAGAAAACACACAAATCTGTGCTTTTGGAAACTCTTCTGACGCCTGCTGGGTAAGTCTACTTTAAATATATTATCAGTTTTGACACTGACTTAGAGTGATATACATTATCCATTCTTACTTAAAGAAATTCCATTCTTTATGCCTTTTTTTCTGGGGCTGTTCTTTGTTTTTACCACATCTTGTTATCTACCAAGATTGAATAATAACCAGGATTGAAATTTCACGTAAGGCTTTTATGATCTGGAAACCAGTTTTATGTAACCGAAGCCTGTCGATGAAGATTCGCAAAAAGGTCCTAAAATGTTACGTGTGGTCTATATTATTGTATGGTTGTGAGACATGGACGTTAAAAACCACAATGCTAAATAAATTAGAAGCATTCGAATTGTGGTGCTATCGACGAATCCTAAAGATATCGTGGGTTTCGCACACTTCCAATGAAAATGTTCTGCAAATGATGAATTCAGAACGTCTGCTCATAAAAATCATAAAGAGGAGTAAAACACAATACTTTGGCCATGTAATTAGAGGGCCTAAATACCATCTACTTCGCCTTATAATACAAGGAAAAGTGGAGGGAAAGAGATGGATTGGTCGAAAGAAACTTTCATGGTTGCGTAATATTAGACAATGGTGTGGTTGGCGAAATTAGATCTAGGATAGAGCAGGCTAGAGCCGCTTTTGGAAGGATGTTCAAGGTGTTATGTAACAGAGACCTAAAATTGGCATTGAGAATCCGCCTACTTCGCTGCTACGAGTTCTCGGTCTTACTTTATGGCGTCGAGTCCTGGAATGTAAATAAAATAGATCTAAAACGCCTTGAGGCTTTCGAAATGTGCTGCTATAGAAGAATTTTAAAAGTTTCCTGGGTAGAGAAGATTCGAAACTCCACAATACTAGAACGTCTCAGCAAGACTACTGAAATAATAAAAAGCATCAAGCAGAGAAAGCTGAAGTATTTCGGACATGTAATGAGAGGTCCCAAATATAGGTTGCTACAAAATATCATGCAAGGAAAAATAGCAGGCAAACGCAGTCCAGGACGAAGACGAACCTCATGGTTGAAGAACTTGCGAGATTGGTATAGTGCTCATACAAGCATGCTATTTAGGGTGTCAGTGATTTAAAATTAAGATAGCTATGTTGGTAACCAACGTTCTGAAAGGACATGGTACATGAAGAAGAAGAAGTCTACAGGGGCCATCCTGCTTTCAGAATTCAGTACGTGTGACTGTCAACTGCGTACAAGTAGGAGAGGGTAGTTTTAGTTGGTAAGCAGGATATCACGAAGACATCGGTTTGCAGGACCTCCTTTTAGGGAAGAATGTACTTTGATGTACTCCTCTATTCTGAATCCAACACACGCCAGCCATCCCCCCTAGGGATACAACCAGGTACGACCAGGTTTTTACAAAAATTTCCACCCTCAGAAGAAAAAAAAAGTAATAAGACCAATAATGACGTATGTGTCAGAAGCCCAACGCATGACAGTTAAAACATAAAGACAGGAGAATACTGACAAGAATTGCAAGAAATACTCTGAGAGAGCGAAAGCGGAGTGAAAACTTAAGAAGAGAATGTAATAAAATTGATAATGGAGAAGAATATCGCTCTAAATATTAGTCTAGTCGCAACATAGGGGGTCCCGTGGACACCCTCAGTTCGCCTCGATTTTATGGTGGTATTATAGGTTTTTTGGGTCGCTGTGGCCCAAATGTGGTACGTTTAATTGTTATTAACAAATTATTATAAATTGATAGTGTTAAGGTCTTCTCTGGTGTTTTGTTGGTCGCTGAATCGAATGAGACTAGTCGCGATTACTCAAAATGTGTTCTTATTTTGTTAATAACAAAATAATTGTTTATTCGCCGAAAAGCTCGAAACGCTCTATCTACAGCAAGTTTGTAGTCTTTTTCATAATATTTTTATACGCTAAATCGATTGCCACTAGTCGTGATAGCTTAAACCACGTTCCGACTTTGTTATTAATAAATTATTGCAAAAATAACGGTTTATAGTACGTTTACTCACGGTTTTTGCTCTAAATTTTAAAAAACCACTTGGAGTGACATAAAATTTGGCATCCACGTAGCTAACATGTCAAACAAAACAAGTGATATTGTGCCGATGTGTGCTTTTACCTGGGGGTGAGTTTCACCCCGTTTTGGGGGGGAAGAAGAAACCTTTAAAATAAGTCCGGAATTAGATAAACTGATTAATTCTAAGCAACTTTTGTTCTATCCAGTTTTTTCACTAAGTCAATACTTTTCGAGTTATTTCGTTTTTTTGTTGAAAAATGAACATATTCACTCGCAAATAACTCAAAAAGTATTGACTTAGTGAAAAAACTGTATAGAACAAAAGTTGCTTAGAATTAATCAGTTTATCAACTTCCGGACCTATTTTAAAGGTTTTTTCACAAGCAGTAGTTTCAGA
Source organism: Diabrotica virgifera virgifera (assembly GCF_917563875.1). Taxonomy (NCBI): domain Eukaryota; kingdom Metazoa; phylum Arthropoda; class Insecta; order Coleoptera; family Chrysomelidae; genus Diabrotica; species Diabrotica virgifera. The sequence continues at coordinate 14,815,429 of NC_065445.1, forward strand.
GTAAAAGCAGACATCAGCACAATATCACTTGTTTTGTTTGACATGTTAGCTACGTGTATGCCAAATTTCATGTCAATCCAAGTGGTTTATTAAAATTTAGAACAAAAACCGTGAGTGAACGTACTATAAACCGTTATTTTTGCAATAATTTATTAATAACAAAGTCGGAACCTGGTTTAAGCTATCACGACTAGCGGCAATCGATTTAGCGTATAAAAATACTATGAAAAAGACTACAAACTTGCTGTAGATAGCGCATTTCGAGCTTTTCGGCGAATAAATTATTATTTTGTTATTAACAAAATAAGAACATATTTTGAGTAATCGCGACTAGTCGCATTCGATTCAGCAACCAAAAATACACCAGAGAAGACCTTAACACTATCAATTTATTTACAGGGCTCCTAATAATTCCTGAAAAACACCTAATTTTACCATAATTTGTTAATAACAATTAAACGCACCACATTTGGGCTTCCAGACCATTTCCATTGGATTCGTCGCCGAAAAAACCTATAATACCACCATTGTCCAATAACAAATATTCAGAATTCATATCCGATATTGAACAGAATAATTATACCACCCAGTAGATTGCACGAATTTATTTGTTTTTATATTCACACACGTAGATTATTAGTTTAGATCCAAATTGGTCAATTATCAACAATATAATTTGGAAATGACACGAAAGTGCTGACAAAAGTAGAATTATTTACCTTAATTAAATATACAAATCACGCGGGCATCGTGTCACCAATGACCCAATTTAAGCTTCTATAAAACCAAGATATCTGGCCTAGAGAAAGAGCATTCATCAGTCTACATCAGTCTTTAGCTAATCGCGTATCAGTAATTAGTCAGTGTTCGGAAGTACTCCCGGGGTAGAATTACCCTAGTGTCGGTTCTATCAATAAATACCTTTATCGCTATTCGGTGTTTATATCCTTATCTTTATACAACCATCAAATTGCGGCGAACTAAATGTGTCCACGGGACCCCCTATGTTGCGACTAGACTATATAGGTCAGTAAAGGATTTTGAAGATTTATAACAAATCGTTGACAGAGTGGTAGAAGTCAGCGAAGAAAACGGACTGTCCCTAATCACAAAAAAGACACAATTAATGGTAATAACAAAAGCCCAACAGCGCCAAGAAATCATAACAATACATGGAGAACAAATTTAAAATGTGAAAAAATATAAATATCTGGGTATAATAATTAATTAAAATAATAAAACAGCCATAAGACCAGCTATGATGTACGGAACTGAATGTTGGGTAGTGAAAAAGAAAGAGGAACAACGAATGCATGTGGCGGAAATAAGAATGCTTAGATGGATGAGTGGAGTGACAAAAAAGGATAAAATTAGAAATGAGTATATTAGGGGAAGTCTAGATGTGAATTGATGCCAAAATGAGAGAGCATAGGTTAAGATGGTTTGGTCATGTTCAACGTCGAGACATTAATCACCCAATACGACGAATAGCTGAAGTGCAGATTCCTGGAAGGAGTAGGAGAGGAAGACCAAAGAAGACCTGGGGGAGACGATAAGGCAGGACATGTTGGTAAAGGGGATTAACATTGATATGACCCAAGATAGAATTGTGTGGAGAAATGCAATTAGAGAAACCGACCCTGCATAGGGATAAGGCAAAGAGAATGATGATGATGAGGAGTGAATACACAGAAGAGATTAAAGCAAGAATAGGACAAGCAAGAAATGCTTTCAACAAACTGAAAAAAGTATTCTGTAGCAGGGATATTACAATTTCTTTAAAGATAAGACTTCTGACATGCTACGTGTTTTCCGTATTGTTTTATGGGTTGGAAGTTTTGACATTAAAGGAGGATGTTTCGGACAGATTAGAAGCTTTCGAGTTATGGGCCTACAGAAGGATGTTAGAAGAATAAGTTGGGTGGATAGTCACGAATGTCGAGGTGTTGAGAAGAATGGGAAAAGAAATAGAGGTTTTGAATACAATTAAAATTAGAAAACTGCAATATCTGGGACATATCATGAGGGGCGACCGTTATAACTTGTTGCAATTAATAATACAAGAAAGAATACAGGGCAGAACGAGTCATGGAAGAAGACGAATCTCCTGGGTAAACAATTTGAGAGCTTGGTTTAACTGCTCTTCTGCTGATCTCTTTAGAGCAGCGGTATCGAAAGTGGTGCGAATTGAGATGATGAATGACGACCTTCGCAGAGGAGATGGCACATGAAGAAGAAGAAGAGGTTTTTTCTGTTACTTTATGGCTTCATCGATGAGAATATTAGGGTAAACTGACTGAACATCGAGATATTCGTATAATATAGGGTAAAAAGACGACTTGAGTCAGTAAAGATGTTGAATAATAATAAAAAAAAAGGATTTCAGTGAAAAAAATGTGTAATTGTTTATATTCTGGAACTACGCTTTTTTGCGAATCCAAACAAAATTTGAATCAATGTGAAATCATGATGGGTAAGATAGGAGTTGTCAAGAAAAAACGAGCTGAAAAGTAAGGTTGAGAAAACGATTACCACAGTGAAAACTATGGAATTCCTTAGTAGTAGTATAATTAGCCTGTATTTTCTTAAATATAAATTGTATTTATATTTTAGGGTGACTCAGGAGGTCCTTTGCAAATCAGAGAGAGAACAGGAGCTTTCTCAATTGTTGGAATCGTGTCCTATGGAGCAGGCTGTGGTGGTAAAATCCCTGGTGTATATACTCGAGTCTCTGAATTTGTAGATTGGATCGAAAAATATGTGTGGCCATGACAAATAAAGTAGTTAATAGTGCTGATATTGTTTTACTTATACATATAGCAAAAACTATAAATACCCTTTTTCCCAAATAGCTGTTCGGTTGTCTGTTGTCACAAGATACCTACCTATATTTTTAGGGCACTGAGATATTCGTATAATATAGGGTAAAAAGACGACTTGAGTCAGTAAAGATGTTGAATAATAATAAAAAAAAAGGATTTCAGTGAAAAAAATGTGTAATTGTTTATATTCTGGAACTACGCTTTTTTGCGAATCCAAACAAAATTTGAATCAATGTGAAATCATGATGGGTAAGATAGGAGTTGTCAAGAAAAAACGAGCTGAAAAGTAAGGTTGAGAAAACGATTACCACAGTGAAAACTATGGAATTCCTTAGTAGTAGTATAATTAGCCTGTATTTTCTTAAATATAAATTGTATTTATATTTTAGGGTGACTCAGGAGGTCCTTTGCAAATCAGAGAGAGAACAGGAGCTTTCTCAATTGTTGGAATCGTGTCCTATGGAGCAGGCTGTGGTGGTAAAATCCCTGGTGTATATACTCGAGTCTCTGAATTTGTAGATTGGATCGAAAAATATGTGTGGCCATGACAAATAAAGTAGTTAATAGTTCTGATATTGTTTTACTTATACATATAGCAAAAACTATAAATACCCTTTTTCCCAAATAGCTGTTCGGTTGTCTGTTGTCACAAGATACCTACCTATATTTTTAGGGCACTGACTTGGGTCCACGTCCTCAGGTGGATGATAGGGAAATTCCCGATCCAGTTTACCGATGGGTAAAAGGGAAATAAAATACCTCCCTTAGACCAATAGATACTTGTCAACCCGCCTGGCCAGTGTGGCAAGTTAAGGCTAAAACAATCCAAGCGAGGAGAAATAGTGTCTCAGAATCTCGCACTAAAACTTCAGGTAACCCATGGATACTAGAGGGGGGACAGAAATTTGATAAGAAACAACAGAATCAGACATAAAACATCAATATTCCCAGTTAGAATAAATGATACCCAAGTTCCTTATGCAACATCAGCAAAATACTTGGGCATCACCCTAGACGCGAAGCTGCGCTGGAAAGTCCATGTCAAAAAGAAAAGAGAGGAGCTAGATATGAGGTATAAAAAATTCTATTGTGTGTGTGTGTGTGTGTGTGTGTGTGTGTGTGTGTGTGTGTGTGTGTGTGTGTGTGTGTGTGTGTGTGTGTGTGTGTGTGTGTGTGTGTGTGTGTGTGTGTGTGTGTGTGTGTGTGTGTGTGTGTGTGTGTGTGTGTGTGTGTGTGTGTGTGTGTGTGTGTGTGTGTGTGTGTGTGTGTGTGTGTGTGTGTGTGTGTGTGTGTGTGTGTGTGTGTGTGTGTGTGTGTGTGTGTGTGTGTGTGTGTGTGTGTGTGTGTGTGTGTGTGTGTGTGTGTGTGTGTGTGTGTGTGTGTGTGTGTGTGTGTGTGTGTGTGTGTGTGTGTGTGTGTGTGTGTGTGTGTGTGTGTGTGTGTGTGTGTGTGTGTGTGTGTGTGTGTGTGTGTGTGTGTGTGTGTGTGTGTGTGTGTGTGTGTGTGTGTGTGTGTGTGTGTGTGTGTGTGTGTGTGTGTGTGTGTGTGTGTGTGTGTGTGTGTGTGTGTGTGTGTGTGTGTGTGTGTGTGTGTGTGTGTGTGTGTGTGTGTGTGTGTGTGTGTGTGTGTGTGTGTGTGTGTGTGTGTGTGTGTGTGTGTGTGTGTGTGTGTGTGTGTGTGTGTGTGTGTGTGTGTGTGTGTGTGTGTGTGTGTGTGTGTGTGTGTGTGTGTGTGTGTGTGTGTGTGTGTGTGTGTGTGTGTGTGTGTGTGTGTGTGTGTGTGTGTGTGTGTGTGTGTGTGTGTGTGTGTGTGTGTGTGTGTGTGTGTGTGTGTGTGTGTGTGTGTGTGTGTGTGTGTGTGTGTGTGTGTGTGTGTGTGTGTGTGTGTGTGTGTGTGTGTGTGTGTGTGTGTGTGTGTGTGTGTGTGTGTGTGTGTGTGTGTGTGTGTGTGTGTGTGTGTGTGTGTGTGTGTGTGTGTGTGTGTGTGTGTGTGTGTGTGTGTGTGTGTGTGTGTGTGTGTGTGTGTGTGTGTGTGTGTGTGTGTGTGTGTGTGTGTGTGTGTGTGTGTGTGTGTGTGTGTGTGTGTGTGTGTGTGTGTGTGTGTGTGTGTGTGTGTGTGTGTGTGTGTGTGTGTGTGTGTGTGTGTGTGTGTGTGTGTGTGTGTGTGTGTGTGTGTGTGTGTGTGTGTGTGTGTGTGTGTGTGTGTGTGTGTGTGTGTGTGTGTGTGTGTGTGTGTGTGTGTGTGTGTGTGTGTGTGTGTGTGTGTGTGTGTGTGTGTGTGTGTGTGTGTGTGTGTGTGTGTGTGTGTGTGTGTGTGTGTGTGTGTGTGTGTGTGTGTGTGTGTGTGTGTGTGTGTGTGTGTGTGTGTGTGTGTGTGTGTGTGTATTTCACTTAAATGATTATATTTGTTTCTTTCAAGTAGTTTATGAGTAATTTAAATATTTCCATTTTATGACAACTTAGTAGATATTCTATACTAATTGGAAAAAAATTGGAATGTCGAGGCAATCCAGCTTCTTGACAACACTGAACTAAAGAGAAGACTCATAAGGACAAAACCATTCGAGTGTAAATGTGTAACAGTTTAGTGTAAAAAGCAGAGCATAGTGCTGTGATGTTGTTGCATGTTAGTTGTAGTGCATTAGTTAGTTAATAGATAAAATAAGAGTAATCCATAGAGTATGCCCTTAGATTTAAGTATTTGTTGTTTATTAAGTTAGGTCAGAGAATACCTGATAATTAGTCATTTGTGACCAGATAGCAGTATACAAACATCGTATAAGGTGTTATAAAAAAACTGGGTGAAAAACAGAAGAGTAGAATGAAACGACCACATAAGCCGAATGACAACAAATAGCGTAGTAAGAACGGCGAGAGACGGTTCCCCAATAGGAAGACGATCAGTGGGAAGACCACGGAAACGATGGAATCGAAACTTACTGGAGGCACATTGAAAAATAGACAGAGTCATATCTACACAAAAAAAAGAAGAAGACACTAAGTACAGAAGAAAAGCTGTTAAAATTAGAAAAAGAAATTCAGAAAATAAAGGGGACAGTGATAGGACTGACAGAAGTACGACGAAAAGGAGAGTACCTAATGTATCGAACTAAAAAGTTGGTGGCCAACTATTTTTCAATGGAGATGAAAATCAAGCAGTAGGCGGCGTAAGCTTGCTTATTAATAAAAAAGTGATATATAGGATCACACAATATAAGACTATATCAACAAGAATATCATTAACTATTTTTATGGGAAATAAGCCACAATTAAATTGAAAAAAATAATTTTATTAACGTTTCGACGCCCATTTATGGTGGAGATGTGTTTTCAATATGGCCTCATAGATCAGAATTGTTGGATACATTCCTGAATATTATAAACGATCAAGAAGAGACAACAAAATTTACAATGGAAAAGGAATACAATAACACCCTGCCTTTCCTCGATGTTTTAGTCTCAAAGAAGGATACTGGATATGAGATTCAAGTGTATAGAAAACCAACACACACCAACAGATATCTCAATTATAAATCAAATCACAACATCAACGTTAAAAAGGGAATCATTAAATCCTTATATAGCCCAGTCGGGATACCATTTGACCTTGCATTAGGAGCTGCCCCAAATTTTATTTTTCTAATCTTTAGGGGGGGGGGTCAATAGTAGTATAAATTTAAAATCTCGACTAAATTTGACCGTTGCGTTAACCGCCATCTTGATTTTAAACGAGAACCGTTTTTGCTCGATATCTCCGCCATTTTCAACTTTCCGACAAAAAATATAGAAACTGAAATTGTTGAAAATGTGATTTTCTATAATTTCGTTTATTATAATTTTTTTCGTGCGGTCCATATTTTCCGAGTTATGGGGAAAAAACAGTGACAGTTAAAGCATAATTAGTGATTTATTGAATTATCTCGTTTATTATTACTTTTACAACAAATTTTAACCTATACAAAAATAAAGATAATTAAATTTTGAACACTTTTGTTTGTTTCATTTTTTTGATAAAATCAATATTTAAGGTAGTAGGTATGCGGTAAAGGTGCGAGCGTAAGACCCGATTAATTTTAAAGCAATTGTTTTTGTTCAATATCTTCCCCTTTTTGAACTTTTCGACAAAAAGTGTAAGGACTGAAATGGTTGCAGTTATGATTTACTACAATTTTTCGAGAGAACCAGTGGCGGGTCTAAGAGGGGGAATGGGAAAATTCCCCCCAACGGGGTCCCAAATTAAAAAAAAATGTTGAAATATTAAAATATGTTAGCTGACATGAAACTTAATTATCGACAGACAAATTCAACCAATAAAACCCGCTAGTTAATAAAATTAAGTGAACTTAATGCATATAAGTTATTATTTATGTCTTTTATGTACTTAGTTTGGTTGGTGTTTCATTGGAAGTTTCAAAAATTGTATAAAATATAATTCTCTTTATTTTTGTTTATGTGCAATTATGTCGTAAAGTTAATAATAAATGAGACAATTCAATAATATTATGCTTCCCCTCCGCTTCCTCTATTTTCCTCCTTAACTTGGAGAATATTGATCGCATAAAAAATTGTGGAAAAAAAATTATAGGAAATTGCGTTTCCAACAATTTTAGTTCCTACCGTTTTTGTCGAAAAGTTGAAAATGGCGGAGATATTAAGCAACAACGGTTCTCCTTTAAAATCAATATGGCGACTAATGCAACCGCGGAATTCAGTCGATATTTTAAATTTACACTACTATCGATCTCCCCTAAAGGATAGAATTATAAAATTTGGGGCAGCTCGGAAAAAAGATTCAATTCAGTAAGTATGCTCCCCCCACCACTTTTTAATATTTTCCCACTTAACTCGGAAAATATCAACCGCACGAAAAAAATTGTTAAAAAGAAATTGTAGGAAATCATATTTGGAACAATTTAAGTTGAAAATGGCGTAGATATTGAACAAAAACAATTGTTACAAAATCAATCAGGTCTTACGCTCGCGCCATTATCGCATACATACTACCTTAAATATTAACTTTAGCAAAAAAATGAAAGAAACTAAAATTGTGTAGAATTCAATTCTCTCTATTTTTTTGTAAAGGAACATTTTTGTCGTAAAACTAACAATAAACGAGATAATTCAATAATTATGGTCTATTTATATACATATAACTATCACTATTTTCCGCTATAACTCGGAAAATATCGATGGCATGAAAAAATTGTAAAAATAGAAATGATAGAAAATTACATTTTCAACAATTTTGGTTGTTATACTTTTTGTCGAAGGTTCTCGTTTAAAATCAAGATGGCGGCTAACGCAATGGCGAAATTCAGTCGAGATTTTAAATTTACACTACTATTGACCCCCCTAAAGATTAAAAAAATAAAATTTGGGGCAGCTCCTAATGCAAGGTTAGGCCTGTTATTCGTCTAACCCGACTGGACCAATATGATAGAGCCAAAATTACTTGTTCTAACGAAAATTCATTTTTAGAAGAAAAACAATTGTTAACATATGTTTTATTAAAAAATGATTATACTTTATCGTTTATAAATAAGGAATTGTCAAGATTGGATCGAATTGAACAGAACAACTTAGAACGGGATCCTACAACATTCACAAGAAATAATACGAGGAAAATATCAATACCATATACAGGGTGTTCAGAAACTCTACCGACAAACGAAGACAGAAGATTCTTCAGATAATTTTAAGACAATTTACCCCAATTCACTTAGTCCGAAAATGCTTCCTAAGGGAGCTAGAGCTCTTTGAAGATGGCGTTGAGTTTTTCTTAAATACCTCCAGAACGCTTCTATTTAGAAAAACAGAAATTGGTACGCGTATTTATCTTGCAGAGATAAATCTATTCCATCCATTGCGAATTTCTAGTACCGACCATAGGCGTCCGTTTTGGGAAGGGCAACGATTATTTTATCGCATAACTTTTTTGTCTTTAATTTTTAAGCAGTTTTGACTTTGAATTAATAAATTGTGAGGTATTCTAGTACCAAAAGATACTCTTGTTTTAGGTCGATAAGATACACCGTTTTCTAGAAAAATCGATTTGAAAATTTTTCGTTTTTTGAATTCCAAAAAAAAATTTCAAAAGAAAACTATTTAGAAAGACGAAAACTGGTACATTTATTTATATTCCAAAGATGAATCGATTTCATTAATTGCGAATTTCTAGTACCGGTCATAGGCGCCCGTTTTGGGTAGGTCAACAGTTATTTTATATCATAACTTTTTTGTCTTTAATTTTTAAGCATTTTTGACACTAGATTAATAAATTATGAGGTATTCGAGTACTAAAAGTTACTCTTGCTTTAAGCTAGTAAAATACATAGTTCTTTTTTGAACACTTTTTTCAATTTTTTTTCAAATTCCAAAAACGGAAAGCTTTCAAATCGATTTTTCTAGAAATCGGTGTGTCCTATCGACTTAAAGTAAGAGTACCTTTTAGTTCTAGAATACCTCACAATTTAATAATCCGGTGTCAAAAATGCTTAAAAGTTAAAGAAAAAAAGTTATGCGATAAAATAACCGTTGTCCTACCCAAAACGTACGCCTATGATCGGTACTAGAAATTCCCAATGGATGGAATCGATGAATTTCCGGAAAATAAATATGCATACCAATTTTCGTTTTTCTAAATAGAAGCGTTCCGGAGGTATTTAAGAAAAACTAATTACATGACGCCATCTTCAAAGAGCTCTAGCTCCCTTAAGAAGCATTTTCGGACTAGGTGAATTGGGTTAAATTATCTGAGGAATCTCCTGTCTTCGTTTGTCGATAGAGTTTCTGGATAAATTTTTTGAAGTGAAAACTTCTTTAGGGACGTTGTGCACTTTTGGCTGGGAAAAGTATTAAATTAGCGACTGTCATCGCTTCGATGAAATAAATTTTTGAGAGAAAACTTCTTGAGGGACGTTGTGCACTTTTTGGATGGAGAGAAAGTATTGAATTAGCGACCGTCATCGCTTCGATGAAATACATTTTTGAAGTGAAAACCTTTTGAGGAACGTTGTGCACTTTTTGGATGGGGAAAAATTATTAAATTAGCGACCATCATCGCTTCGACGAAATAAATTTTTGAAGTAAAAATTTCTTTAGGGACGTTGTGCATTTCTTAGATGGGGAAAAAGTAATAAATTAGCGACCGTCATCGCTTTGACGAAATAAACATTTGAAGTGAAAACTTCTTTAGGGAGGTTATGCTCGATTTGGATGGGGAAAAAGTATTAAATTAGCGACCGTCATCGCTTCGATGAAATACATTTTTGAAGTGAAAACCTTTTGAGGGACGTTGTGCACTTTTTGGATGAGGAAAAATTATTAAATTAGCGACCGTCATCGCTTCGACGAAATAAATTTTTGAAGTGAAAACTTCTTTAGGGACGTTGTGCACTTTTTGGCTGGGAAAAAGTAATAAATTAGCGACCGTCATCGCTTCGACGAAATAAATATTTGAAGTGAAACTTCTTTAGGGACGTTGTGCACTTTTTCGATGGAAAAAAGTATTAAATTAGCGACCGTCATCGCTTCGATGAAATAAATTTTTGAGTGAAAGCTTCTTGAGGGACGTTGTGCACTTTTTGGATGGGGAAACATTATTAAATTAGCGACCATTCTTCGACGAAATAAATTTTTGAAGTGAAAATTTCTTTAGAGACGTTGTGCACTTTTTGGATGGGGGAAAAGTGTTGAATTAGCGACCGTCATCGCTTCGACGAAATAAGCTTTTGAAGTAAAAACTTCTTTAGGGACGTTGTGCGCTTTTTGGATGGAAGAAAGTATTAAATTAGCGACCGTCATCACGACCATCATACCATCATACGACGAAATAAATTTTTGAATTGAAAATTTCTTTAGGGACGTTGTGCACTTCTTGGATGAAATAAATCATCATTTCGCTGAAATAAATTTTTTACGTATATAAATTATGTGTATGTATACATAAATAGCATAGGGCATAGGGCATACGCATCGCGTATATGATATAGGTATAGCACTTTTTTTTGATGGGAAAAGCATTGAGGTGGTCATTTATATACTATAAGAAGTTTTCACTTCTGTCGGCACTCCCACAAGTGCCTTCAATTTTTTTATAATTTAAACATATTAAAGTCAGAGTTTGGTATTAGTTTCTTGAGAATAAATTAAATGTAAGACCAAATACTTACGATGACGGGATAGTATCACGAGGTTTTTTCCTGGTTTTCCCTAGTGATTTACTATGGAATCTCTAACACGAGAATTTTACTGTCATCGTTGCTTTTTAAAGACAGATTACATGCTATGATTTTTTGTGACGGATATTCTTGGGATTGATTTCATGTAATCGAATGAACTATCTTTCAGTAAAGTCGTCCCAGGAACGCAACTCATAAATATTGGCAATATCATTTTAAAGTCTTCTACTTTAAAATGTATAATATAATATGTATGTCTGAATTGCCAGTATAAATGAGTCAGATTAAATAAATTATTAGAAGAATATTTTACTTAGCAACAACAATTTTGTTTATTTTAGTAGTATTTTGTATTTTGATAACGACACCCGATTTGGGCGTCGAAACGTTAATAAAATTATTTTTTCAATTTAATTATGGCTTATTTCCCATAAAAATACCTATTAAAACCGACCTATTAATTAGTCCAGGCTGTATCGTCGTCCCCGTTAGGTAAATTATTCCGATTCGATTTCTTTGCACAAACTTACTAAAAAGAGGTCCTTATAACAAATCCACAAGGTGCCAAGCGGTACCGTGGTCGAAAAATTGTTTAAACAATGTTTTTAATAGTCCATTAAAATGTTACATTTTTTAAGCCATACCGTGCATTTGTTAGAGGGGTCAATTTTATTTCTTTAATGTGTAGGGGTGATCAGTAGAAGCTTAACTTCAAGTTTTTGGGGTCGCCACCCTTGGGGTGCAAAGGGGTTTCGCGCTATATCTCGTAAACTACCAACCCTACTGAAAATCTAATTAAACATAAAATGTAGAAAATTAAATTTTCTACAATTTTGTTTCTATCACTTTTTATCGTCAAGTGACCAACAATAAAGATATAAACAAAAATATGTAAAAACATTTTAACAAGTTTCCTTTTGGAGGTTATAACTTTTTTCAGCTCATTTTACAATAGAGTATCATTAAAGCAATTTGGTAGAGGGTTTTTCAGCGAACAGTTTCCACGATAGAGCTCTTTAATTCCATTTATCTATATAGGTTTTACAGCGCTCCAAACTTGACCAGATTCTCTGTAGTGGAGTCACTGAAGGTTTTCACCTCAGATTTCGTTGAACCTTCAAAGATTTTCATGAAAATTGGTGAGTAGTTAGAAGATACTTCAAGGAACAAAGGTGATATGATGCCAACTTGCGCTTTTACCCTGGGGGTAGATGCCACCCCTTCTCGGGAGCAAAATTTTTTTTATTAAAAATAATACCAGAAATCGATAGAGGGGCAACTTCTAAGCAGCAAAATTTTGTTATATAAAGTTATTAACATAAATCAATACTTTTTGAGTTATTAAATATCAAAGATTTTATTTTTTCTTAAAAAATGCATGTTTTAAAGCTGTTTTCACGTATTACTCAAAAACTATAAGCTTTTGTAAAAAAGTTATTGTTACCAAAATTAAAGATAATAAAAAATTTAATACACTCCGTACTTAAAGAACTAAACTAATGTTATTTCAAAGTGAGTTATGGGTAATTGAATGTATATTTTTTTCGACGAGTACTCAAATCTAAGTATTCAAGCTTACATAACGGGAAAACGATGCATTTTATAGAATATACTTGTTAAACACTTGTCAAAGTCCTTCGGAATCCTATCAAATAAGCTCCAGTATAAGTTAATAGCATCAAAATTAAGCAAGTTATGATTAAAATAAGAGAACCCTTTCGATTATTTTTTTTAGGAAAAAGTGAAAAATAAAACATACGCCATTTTCACAAAAATTAAAATTTGTAGTATTCCTCACAAGAATTTCTTTAGGTTAACATTGTAACGAAAAAGGCGATAGACTACCCCAGCTAATTGAAATAATATTCGAAAATATTACCCCAACTAACCAAGATAGCCATCGTTACACCCTTAGCTTAGCTCAGTCACTCAGGTGTGTGTTCGTCTTGTCCTAACCTCAGATATGAACTATGAAAATTGGAATGGAAGCAAACAAAACATAGTTTTTAACTAATCATGTTTATTGTTCATAAAGATATAATAAATAAAATGACTTGTAAATTGCATTAACAAATGTATTTAAATTCTTGCCAAAAACTAACAATTCTGGATTATACTTATGGCTTTTGGTAGCTGATGGTATCTTCTTGATGTCGTATGGTTCTGCTGTTGTAGACTCCTCGTAGGCCTGGGCGGATCTTCGGCCCAAGGCCCCTGCAGCTAGAGATGGTGGTTGTGCAGTCTGGATGTCATTGTCTTCGCCTTCAAGTGTGCATCACCGGTGATGTGAGGCTTAAGTTCCCGAAGAGGGAAAGGTTGATCTCTTTCCAAAAAACTATAAAACAGAGACACATATCAATCATCAAGAAGAAAAACCAACGTGTGCCATCTGCCGTTCTAATCGTCAGAAAGAGTAGCAGATGACAAGAATAAATCAAATGAAATTTAGATGAGAATAGTTAAAATTCTGATTACTAAACGTGCATACATGTAAATTAAAAGATAATTATATTTGAAACTAAAATATCAGAACACATGGTCTGACATTGGAAGTTAGGTTAGATAAAAAAACAATATAAAAACTGTTAGATGTAGAAATATAATTACTGTAAGAAATTATTAAAAAAACTATTTGTAGCTCACCCCAAGAGGAAGATGATTTGTTGAAATAGAAATGATTTATTTTTCGAATTACATGCCTTTTTAAGGATTAATTTTTCCCTTCCAGTGTATGTCAGGGAGTAGGGGGTCAAGTCGATGAAGTGACACTGTCATTGAAAACGTCGTTTAAAATGACAACCAAGTACTATGAAGTAGCGGCATGTTCCGTATTGAAAATACAGATATTTGGAGAGTATGAATATACGAGGTATGTTCAGTATGATGATCTAAATAAAAAGAGATATATTAAATAGAAGATAATAAAAAAGGATAATAAAATGATAATCAAAGAGGATAATAAAAGAGCGCCAACCAATTTTTAAAGGGGGAAATGGGTAAACCAAATAGAAGAAGATAATTATTAATGAAATATTAAAGAAAATAAGGTAAAATAATTATTTAAAAATAAAATATCAAAGATGTGACGTTTGTAACGTTACAACATAGTTAATGATTTCAACAATTTTGACCGGTTTAGAATGCATATTTTTGAAAAAAAGATATAATTTAAAAAAATCAGAATTTTTAAAATTATCGTACTTTTCATTTTCTTTTGATAATAACTCCAAAAATACTCAAGATACGTAAAAAATGACATATAACTAAATTTTATTTTTTTTTCTGCTCCAACTACTTTATCCATTTTACTATTTCCGTAGAGTAAAAAATAACCGAGATAGAAACTCGCTAACTATTACCTTTCAGTCCTTGCATTCACGTATGTCTTCTTTCCTTATCATAAAATAGTCTATTCGGGAGTGATGTTGTCCACTTTTGTACGTAATAAGTTGAGTTTCTCTCTTTTTAAAGAATGTGTTAACAATCACCCTATCTAATGATGTTGCTAATTCAAGCATGTCATCTCCAGCTTCATTTTTAGTTCCAAAGCCTAATCCAAGGGCGGATCCAGGGAGGGGGCCATGGGGGCCATGGCCCCCTCCGAGAATTTAAAAAAATATAAATTTAAATATTTGCAGTTCAAATGTTTTTAATTTTAAACACATATAATAAATATATGTACAAAACGGGATAAATATGTTTTCTGGACTAGAATTGAACAAAGGCTGTAATGGAAGCTTCAAGAATGACACAGGATGTTTTATAAATCAAAATGTTGATAATTTTACAAAGGGCCAATTGTTAGAATGACCTTTACAGCCATCAAAATTGTATCAATTTCAATATTCTATAATTCTATACACACAAAGAATAAAAAAGAAATGAAGCATTACTTGGTCACTAGCACTTGGAACAAAGGAGTTGAATGGTAACTTCGCACAGTGAAAAAGAATGGTTTTACAAATATTGCGTTTTTTTTTCTAATGAAAAATATGGTCACAATAAAGGGATGACAGCCCAAAGCCTTGCCACTAAACCTTTAACATCTTTCGCCAAACTCATGAGCAAAGACGGAGCCATACAAACCCATGAAAAAACATCATACCACAAGGAGAGCGTTCAGGTTGAGCTGGATTTTCTACAAAGTTATCGCAACTCTAAAAAGTCAGTCATTAACCAGAGAGACTCTCAGAGATCTAAAAAGATACAAAAAACTAAAGAAAGACTATGACCTAGAGTAGGGTCTATACTCTTCGTGTTAGAGGTCGACAAAATATTCCTCGTGATGCTTGCCTTCTGCTTCTGGACGAAGGTGCTGGACCTAGCAATGAGGGGAATTGTTAAGGTTTAAAATCTCATCAGGAGATAAGTCTTTTAAATAACACCTATCCACAGCATCTTTCTGAGCAACATACATTAGTAGCACCAGTCATAATCAATTAATGTTAAGGTGAAGAAATAATTGAACAAATTATGGATGAGGTTAAAAGTGCAAATTATTACTCTGTCATATTTGACGAAACGAAAACGTATCCCACGTGGAAAAGTTTTCCCTAAATTTGATATACAACAGCAGACATTTGATACAATAACAACATTCGTGAAGACTTTGTCAAGTTCATTGACGCTTATGAGAACCTAAAAATAATTACTGAAAATCAAGAATGAGGGAAGAACAAGGCCTGACAGGAGAAGCATTGGGAAAAACGGTATTATTAAACTTGTTGAAAGAACTGCACTTGGATCCGAAGAAATGTGTAGGAATCGGTATTACGGCAGGAATGGTGAATTTTAAGGCACTTTTCACACACGGTAAAAGTGTATGAAAAGTGCCTTGAAACTCATTACTGTAACCCTAATTTTTAAAAATCCCCCCCTACCTACGGTCTCCCTCCCCAAAAAAATGTATGGCCCCTCCCGAAAATCGGTCCTGGATCCGCCCTTGGCCTAATCCCCCATGTATTGTTTCATATCCTGTCTTGGCTTGGCCCACATGTGCACTGAAATCACCTCCTATTATAATTTTCTCTATCTGATGGAATATCACTCAGTACGTCTCCTAATTGGTCATAGAAAGCTCTTCTTTCATTCTCACGCAGACCTGTTTGAGGAGCATACACACACAACATTCAATACTTCTTTATCAATTACAAATTTTATCACTGACATCATTCTATCACTCGTTCTTACAATTTTTACTACGTTACCTTTCATTTCACTATCAGCAATTATACCAACTCCATTTCTAGTGTTACTACTCCCTACATACCACAATTTGTATCCTTAACCTAGTTCTTCCTCCCTTTGTCCTTTCCACCTAGTTTCTTAAATGCAAGCAATTTGAACTCTCATTCGTTTGAGCGCATCCACTAACTCCAGACTCTTACCTGTAAGACTACCAAGATTTCACGACCCTATCTTGATTTTTCTAACCTGTAATGATGTTCCCCCTGAGATAGTCCGAAAGGAGGCTCATTTTACTTCCGGAATATTTTACCTCAGGAGATGCCATCATTTCAGTATAAGTTTTTATTGCATTGGAGAAGGTATTTTCATTATTATGGCCCGAAAAGATTTTTTGGATATTTGATGCCTGAATGCCTTTTCTATCAACATCATATCCTGCACGATCCAGCCAATACACCACCAATGCAACCAAAGTGCAGTATTACCCCATTACGTCCGCTTGAAATTTTCTGTATAGGCCAGGATCCCTACTGCAATGACTGCCCTATAAGCCAATGTATTGTTGCCCGTATCCCGCCACTATAGGAGGCACGTAGTACTTTATTCGGGATACGACTATTAGACATAAATATAAAATCAAAAGAAATAGGATTAAAAATAAATCTAGCAAAAACTAAATATCTACAAACGATTCTCTAGATATAACTGAGGATGTAACTCTATCCAATAGCAACATAGAAAAGGTTGAGTCGTATACAGGTGTAACAAAAATACAGGTCATAAATTAAATCACATATTCTGGGACCAAAAATAGTTCGAATGAACCTAACTTACCTTAGTACAAATATGCACATAAAAAAAGTTATAGCCCTTTGAAGTTACAAAATTAAAATCGATTTTTTCGAATATATCGAAAACTATTAGAGATTTTTTATTGAAAATAGACATGTGGCATTTTTACGGCAGGAGCATCTTAAAGAAAAATTATAGTGAAATTTGTGCTCCCCATAAAAATTTTATGGGGGTTTTGTTCCCTTAAATCCCCCCAAACTTTTCTGTACGTTCAAATTAAATTATTATTGTGGTACCATTAGTTAAATTCAATATTTTTAAAACTTTTTTGGCTCTTAGTATTTTTTCCATAAGGCAGTTTTTATCGAGTTGAGGCTTCTTTTTTAATATGTTTACATAAAAATTTTATGGGGGTTTTGTTCCTTTAAACCCCCCAAATGTTTGTGTACGCTCCAATTAAACTATTACTGCGATACCATTAGTTAAACAAAATGTTTTTAAAACTTTTTTGCCTCTTTGTATTTTTTTAAGAAGGCAACTTTTATCGAGATATGGCTTCTTTTTTAATACGGTTCAAAATATACCTAAAAATGTAAATCATACATAAATTTTCATATTTTTACCAAGTCTCCATAATCGTACTTAACCATATACAAATATGTGGTGGATTTGACAAATATTTAAAATATCTCGATAAAAACTGAATTTTCGAAAAAGTACTAAGAGCCAAAAAAGTTTTAAAAAGATTGTGTTTAAGTAATGGTACTACAATAACAATTTATTTGGAACGTACACAAAAGTTTGGGGGGGTTTAAAGGAACTAAACCCCCATAAAATTTTTATAGGGTGTCCAAATTTCACTATAATTTTTTCTTACGATGCTACTGTCATAAAAATACCATATGTCCATTTTCAATAAAAAATCTTTAATAGTTTTCGATATATTGGAAAAAATCAATTTTCATTTTGTAACTTCAAAGGGTTGTAACTTTTTTCATATGCACATTTGTACTAAGGTAAGTTAGGTTCAATCAAACTATTTTTGGTCCCAGAATATGTGATTAAATTTATGACCTGTATTTTCGTTACACCCTGTATACAGTGAGGACGTTTGAGTTGGAATAAAATCATTTTCTCGAGAATTAGCGACTCTGGAGATAAATCCCGAAACAGGTCGATTTTTATTTTTAGATTATAATTTTTTGGCATATATACCATACTAGTGACGTCATCCATCTGGGCGTGATGACGTAATCGGCGATTTTTTAAATACGAATAGGGGTTGTGTGATAGCTCTTCGAAAGGTTATTTAATTCTCTATTGACTAATATAAACATTAACATAATTATTTATAAAGGGTACACAAAAAAAAATTTGAATTAAATTAATTGAGACAAAAACAAGAATGTATGTAATTTGTTTACCGCAAAATACATTTTACTGTTGTCAGAAAACAGAAAAAAATGTTAATTTGAAAAATAAACATTGCTTTTTGCTTAAATTCAATGTTCAAACTGATAAGAGGCAGGCGGGTGGCTGCTTTAATATTGAATTTAAGCAAAAAACAATATTTATTTACAAAATAAACATTTTTTCCTGTTTCCGGACAACAGTAAAATGTATTTCGAATTAAATAAATTATATACATTCTTCTTTTTGTCTCAATTAATTTAATTAAAACAATTTTTTTGGGCACCCTGCATAAATAATTATGTTAATGTGAATAGAGTATGGCATGACCTTTCGAATGAGCTACCACACAACCCCTATTCTTATTAAAAAAAATCACCGATTACGTCATCACGCCCAGGTGGATGACGTCACTAGTATGATATATATGCCAAAAAATTATAATTTAAAAATAAAAATTGACCTGTTTCGGGATTTATCTCCAGAGTCGCCCATTCTCGAGAAAATGAATTTAATCCAACTCAAACGTCCTCACTGTATACTTAGGACAAAAAATAGAACTATCAAAGCTTAGTCTAGACTAACATACATTAAGTAAAACTTAAATTTTCTCCAGTGTGATAGCAATGTGTACATACTTTCCTATTTTGTACAATTTGTTCATTTGTTGCCACCGATGTGTATGCGCAGATAAATCCCAGTAACATTAGATAAGTACTAATCCCCCGTGCAACTTTTGTTATTGATATTCAGAATCGAATGAACACACAAGAGAAGCAGCAGAACAGATGAAAGTAGCTGCTTTGCATTCTCATTAGCGGTCATCATGTCGATCTTGGTATTGAACATGAATGTTTTGTATTTTTAATTGAGAAGTGTGCCTTTTAAAGTGATGGAAAACTTGGTGTTTTTTGTTTTCTGTGCAGTCTCTATTATTTGTGGTTCTAGCATTTCGTATGCTTATGAATATTATGAAAGTAAGTTTTGATATTTTTGTGGCGCAAAATGACTTTGTGGGTGTTACCATCTTCGAGGTAATTAAGTTGGGTTTTAGAATGTGTTTCTTTGAGGAATATGTGAAGTATACGAAGTGACAATAATTAATAAAGATTTTACCAGCAATCTCGTGAGCAATCTATTATATATTTCGGCTATAATATTAATATATTATATACCATAATTAAGCATTTATGATTCTATTCGGTAGTTTAATAAAAAATGTAAAAGGTTATGTCTAGAGAGCGGAATATATGCAAAGTGCATATACAGGGTGTCCAGAAACTCTACCGACAAACAAAGACAGGAGATTCCTCAGATAATTTTAAGATCATTTAATTCTATTCACCTAGTCCGAAAATGCTTCCTAAGGGAGCTAGAGCTCTTTGAAGATGGCGTCATGTAATTAGTTTTTCTTAAATACCTCCAGAACACTTCTATTTAGAAAAACAAAAATTGGTATACATATTTATTTTCCAGAAATGAATCGATTCCATCCATTGCTAATTTCTAGTACAGGTCATAGGCGTCCGTTTTGGGTAGGGCAACGGTTATTTTATCGCCTAACTTTTTTGTCTTTAATTTTTAAGCATTTTTGACTCTGAATTATTTAACTGTGAGTTATTCTAGTACTAAAAGGTACTCTTAGTTTAAGTCGATAGAACACACCGTTTTCTAGAAAAATCGATTTGAAAATTTTTCGTTCCTTAAATTAAAAAAAAAAGATTAAAAAAAAACTATTTAGAAAGATGAAAACTGGTACATTTATTTATATTCCAGAGATTAATCGATTTCATTAATGGCGAATTTCTAGTACCGGTCATAGGCGTCCGTTTTGGGTAGGTCAACAGTTATTTTATAGCATACCTTTATTGTCTTTAATTTTTAAGTATTTTTGACACGAGATTATTCAATTATGAGATATTCGAGTACTAAAAGTTACTCTTGCTTTAAGTTGGTAAAATACATCGGTTTTTTTTTTAATTTTTTTTAACTTTTTTTTTCAAATTCCCAAAACTAAAAATTTTCAAATAGATTTTTCTAGAAAACGGTGTATCCTATCGACTTAAAGTAAGAATACCTTTTAGTACTAGAATACCTTACAATTTAATAATCCAGTATCAAAAATGCTTAAAAGTTGAAGACAAAAAAGTTATGCAATAAAATATCCGTTGTCCTACCCAAAACGTACGCCTACGACCGGTACTAGAAATTGGCAATGGATGGAATCGATTCATTTCAGGAAAATAAATAAATATACCAATTTTCGTTTTTCTAAATAGAAGCGTTCTGGAGGTATTTAAGAAAAACTAATTACATGGCGCCATCTTCAAGGAGCTCTAGCTCCCTTAGGAAGCATTTTCGGACTAGATGAATTGGGTTAAATTGTCATAAAATTATCTGAGGAATCTTCTGTCTTCGTTTGTCGGTAGAGTTTCTGGACACCCTGTAGATGCATATATTGCATATTTTCAGACAACAAACACAACATTGCATATTTAAGCTAAACACGATTTATTTTGCATATTTTAAAAATAAATTATATAAAAGTTTAAAATTTTCCTCTCTTAGTTGGAATTTTATAACTTCGATATGAACGAGCTCGTTATTTATCTATCTATTGCTCATCTGGACTTTCCCATTACTACCTGAATCTAACAATTATGGGTGTTCCCAGAAAAATATTATTTTATTAGCGTAGCTAAGTCGTAGGTACCTACCTGCTATTAAGGGTCTAATAATTATTTTGCCAGTTTCCGCACAACATTTGTTTAAAATAAACGTATCGTATTTAGTGTTTTTGAAGTGATTGGTATATATTAAATTTAAATATGTCTACCATTCAAAAAAGTGCTTGGATAAAGTGTTTTCCCGAGTTAAAGCTAAGTGGAGACAAAGTATTTTGCAAGGCCTGTTCCAAAATCATAAGTTACATTCATTTTCACATTTCATTTTTTTAAATGAGGAACTGACAAACAAAAGCATCATGTCCCACAAAAGAATTTTTTCTGGAAAGAGTGTTTTTATTCGACAAATTCGCTTTTACTTCTATAAAGACGGACATAGAGAGAAGCATCAAAATACAAAAATCCATCAAATTGCAGACAATTCCGCTTTTGTTCTTCAGCTTAAGTAACGTACTTTGTTCTTTAAGTAACGTACAAATTGCTAAAGAACTTATGTTCATAAAAGTTAATTTTAGTTTTTTACCAGATCTAATAAAGTCATTAGAACAAAGGAATTTACAATTAAGTTAATCTTGTTAACACTTTTTCTGCTCATTGTCAAAAAATTCCCGGAAATACAGGGATTACAATTAGAACTAAATTAAAAAATGTTCTAGAAAAAAATGAGGGCTTCGATTGTTTGAGGAAAGTTGTACGTATTTTTGAAGGTAACTTTTCTGAAGATCTTACGACTTAATATATTGTTTTATTTTTGAGTATTTTTAATATGCATTTGCATATTTAGACAAATTTAGAAAAAATACCTGCATATTTGTAGTAAAAGTAATGCATATATTATATGCGCATATTTTGGTAATGTTGTGTTGCATATATTCCGCTCTCTAGTTATGTCTACAGGGTGTAACAAAAATGCAGGTCAAAAATTAAATCACATATTCTGGGAGCAAAAACAGTTCGATTGAACCTAACTTACCTTAGTACAAATGTGCACATAAAAAAAGTTACAGCACTTTGAAGTTACAAAATGAAAATCGATTTTTTTCAATATTTCTTATGCCAGGAAAATCTTAAAAAAAAATAACAGTGACATTTGTAAACACCTTATAAAAATTTTATGGAGTTTTGTTCCTTTACAGCCCCCCAAACTTTTGTGTACGTTAAAATTAAATTATTATTGTGGTACCATTAGTTAAACACAGTGCACTTAAAATATTTTTGCTTCTTAGTATTTTTTCGATAAGCCACCTTTTATAGAGATGTGGCTTCTGGTTTAATATGTTTAAAAATATACCTAAAAATGTAAATTAAAAATAAAATTAACAGGTCACTATAATCGTACTTAACCATAAACAAATGTGTGGTGGATTCGACAAATATTCAAAATATCTCGATAAACATTGATTTATCGAAAAAGTACTAAGAGGTCAAAAAGTTTTAAAAACATTGTGTTTACCTAATGGTACCACAATAATAATTTAATTGGAACGTAGAAAAAATTTGGGGGGGGGGTTCAAGGGAACAAAACACCCATAAAATTTTTATGGGGTAGGTACACAAATTTCACTATATTTTTTTAGGATGTTCATGCCGTAAGAATGCTACATGTCCATTTTCAATAAAAAATCTATAATAGTTTTCTATATATTGGAAAAAATCGATTTTTATTTTGTAACTTCAAAGGGCTGTAACTTTTTTTATGTGAACATTTTTACTAAGGTAAGTTAGGTTTAGTCGAAATATTTTTGATCCCAGAAGATGTGATTGAATTTATGACCTGTATTTTTGTTACACCCTGTATATCTACAACAGAAACAACTGATAATCAAGTATTTTGAGTGGGAAATAAGCCACAATTTTACCAAAAAAAATGATTTTATTAACGTTTCGAGTTTTAAAGTCTTCTACTTTAAAATGTATAATATATGGCTGAATTGCCGATATAAATGAGTCAGATTAAATAAATTATTAGAAGAATTTTTCACTAAGCAACAACATTTTTGTTTAATTTAGTATTATTTTGTATTTTGACAACGATATCCGACTTGGGTGTCGAAACGTTAATAAAATCATTTTTTTGGTAAAATTGTGGCTTATTTCCCATTGAAAATAGTTGATTATAAAAATGCCACAAGGAAATAGCTTCAGAACAACATTAAGAAACAACTTGTGGGCCTTGGGGATTTACAATGAATACGTATGTTACTATTTAATAAGTGTTGCAATGGTGTTGCATTTGGAAACATTCATTTCTTCTTCTGAAAACGTTAAGTTAAAGTTAAGACGAAACTAATGTCGACCAATGCCTCTTAGCCAACCTAAATATTCTCCTATCAAATCAGTTAACGTCGAAAGAAGTTTCTCTATTTATAAAAAACTATAATCTGACAGAAAACATAAATTTTCAACATTAATATCACAAGAAAGTGAGAATAAATTGACAATAATGCCACAATTTTTCGAAAACTTGTTGCTTGGCAATATAGGCAAAAAGGACTCCTTTTAACAAATTTGCATGTTGCCAGGACCAAAAGGTGGTCAAAAATTTTTTAAACGTTTTTTTTTTTTGTTTTTTTCCTAAAATTATTTTTTTTGCACGGAAAAAAGTTTTTTTAGGTTTTTTGGATCATTCCAAACAGAAAAGGTCTTTAATGACTTTTCTCTAAAAATGATAGTTTTTGACATATAAGCGATTAAAAATTGAAAAATTGCGAAATCGGCCATTTTTAACCCTCAAAAACTATGTGAAATACTGAAAATTTGAATGTTGCCAAGGTAGGTAGATATTCTTTAAACATCGGTTGATGAAACCCCGAAGAGTTTTTTGCAATACAATATTCAAAACTACTTTGTTTTTTAATTGCTAATTAAGCGTGCGCGACACTATTTTCCACCGACAGTATGGTGCAAATGAAAGGAATAAATACGTTATTTCGTAAACCGGCAACTTTAAGGAAAAATCCCGAAACAGGTCGATTTTTATTTTTAAGTTATGATATTGTGGCATATATGGTTTTCCAGTGACGTCATCCGTCTGGGCGTGATGACGTAATCGATGATTTTTTTAAATGAGAATAGGGGTCGTGTGGTAGCTCATTTGAAAGGTTCTTCAATTCTCTATTCAGTAATGTAAACATTTACATAATTATTTATACAGCGTGTCCTTCTACTTCTTTTTTTGTCAAATAATTTAATTTAATAAAAATTTTTTGGACACCCTGTATAAATAATTATGTAAATGTTTATATTACTGAATAGAGAATTAAAGAACCTTTCAAATGAGCTAGCACATGACCCCTATTCTCATTTAAAAAAATCATTGATTACGTCCAGATGGATGAC
Organism: Diabrotica virgifera virgifera; assembly: GCF_917563875.1. Classification (NCBI taxonomy): domain Eukaryota; kingdom Metazoa; phylum Arthropoda; class Insecta; order Coleoptera; family Chrysomelidae; genus Diabrotica; species Diabrotica virgifera. The sequence continues at coordinate 14,839,842 of NC_065445.1, forward strand.
GTCACTAGTATACCATATATACCACAATATCATAACTTAAAAATAAAAATCGACCTGTTTCGGGATTTTTCCTTAAAGTCGCCGGTTTAGGAAATAACGAATTTATTCCTTTCATTTGCACCATACTGTCGGTGGAAAATAGTGTCGCGCACGCTTGATTAGCAATTAAAAAACAAAGGAGTTTTGAATATTGTATTGCAAAAACCTCTTCGAGGTTTCATCAATCGATGTTTAAAGAATATCTACCTACCTTGGCAACATTCAAATTTTCAGTTTTTCACATAGTTTTTGAGGGTTAAAAATTGCCGATTTCGCAATTTTTCAATTTTTAATCGCTTATATGTCAAAAACTATTATTTTTAGAGAAAAGTCACTAAAGACCTTTTCTGTTTGGAATGATCCAAAAAACCTAAAAAAACTTTTTTCCGTGCAAAAAAATAATTTTAGGAAAAAAACAAAAAAAAACGTTTAAAAAATTTTTGACCACCTTTTGGTCCTGGCAACATGCAAATTTGTTAAAAGGAGTCCTATTTGAGTAAGATTGTGCAAAAAATCCGAATTAGAATATTTTTCCTAGCGGATCCGCAGTGGCTTTCTGGACTAAAACAGATTTAAGAAAAAAATTGGAGCATTATTTTCTTATTTATTCTTACTATCGTGTGATATTCGACAGATTATTTTTTAATACTTATATATAAAATTCAAGTCTTTGTATAAAAACATTCAGTGACATTGATCCTAATTAATGTGACACACATTTTTCAACTTGTCAAAGTGAACAGCACAGTTTAGCAAATATTCAGACGAAAATATTAATAAAATATTAGTTAAAATTATTTATAAATATGTATAGTTTTATTCCAATCCAATCCAATCCAATTGGATTATAAGCGCCCAGGACAGAAGACAGTGGAGGGAAATAGGGGAGGCCTATATCCAGCAGTGGATGCAAAGGGCTGATTGATGATGATGATGATGATGATAGTTTTATTCATGAAATCGTCTTACAGAAGTACAATCGAGCGCTTAAAATTGCCGATGTGTGTTGTCCTCGTGATAATTTAACATTAGATGCAGAACTAAAAGTTTATTATGGTTCATTTTCTTAAATGTGACAGTTGTCAAAACTAGAAAATTCGTTGTAAATAAACAGAAACAATCTACCTAAAAATATTCCCACTATAATAATCTAGGTAGAAAATTCCCATTATAATAATAATCTGATTGGACAGAATTAAACACGTGATGAAAAATCTTACTACACGATTGGAAATTTAAAAATCATTAAAAAATAATCAATAAAAAAATAGGAGAAACATTTAATTGTCTACTGTTTTTATGAGAAATGTGAAGTATAAAAAGAACAATTATTGTAAATTTTGGTTTTGTCTATTTAATATAATAACCTATACTTTAAAATTTATAGTGTATTTTGTTTAACGCGATGTTGAATTTTTTCTGCATAGTATTGACAAACTCGTGCATATTTATGAGAATATACTTTTGAATATGCTCACACTCATAAATATTGAATATGCATATTCGCCTAATAATATAATAGTAGGGAAATATAACCTAATAATATAATCGCCTATAATAGTAGGGGAGCCGAAGCGGAGATTTTTGCAGTTACTCTAGCGCGTCAGATTATCACATGGGGAGAAACCTTGTACACGCTTGTACCCTGTAAATGTACCCCTACCATATATTGGATCTTAATAAATGGGACTTCATTAAGGGGGTTCGAAAAAAATCTATCCTTAGAAAAACCCCAAATCGTCAGATTAAGATAAGGTAAGTTAAGTACATGCAGAACAGTGTATATTTCACATGAGCGCACAAGGAAATGAGTGGGTCACAAAGTTTCACAAGAAAAAAGTGAATATTTCGTGAAATAAACGTCAGATCGAAGAACTAAAAAATACGTCTTCTATATTTTTTAAATATATATCGAATGACACTAAACACGACCTCCCACGGAGAGGGGTGGGGGTAAATTTAAAATTTTAAATAGGAATCCCGCGATATTTCGCGAAATAAAGATCAGAATAAATCAGATCGAAAAACGTATTCAATATTTTTGAAAAATCTATCGAATGGCACCAACGACCCCCCACGGAGGTGGGGAGGCCGGTTACTTTAAAATATTGAATAAGAGCCCCCATTTTTTATTGCAGATTTGGATTCCTTACGTAAAAATAAGTAACTTTACTCGAAACATTTTTTTGAATTATGGATAGATGGCGTTATAATCAGAAAAAACGATTGTTGAAAATGGAAAATTAATTTAAAAAATGGAAAGTCCCCACTTAAATGGAAAACTTTACTTAACTCTTTTTGGTTTTAGGACCTAATGTTCACAACTCAATAGGTCTCCATAACGCTCGAGTAACTGCACATTTAGCATATCTTCCTCTCCTACTATAACTCTGGTCATTAGTCGAGTGTTTATAACCCGATAATGATATGAACTGAAATCAATAGATAAATTCTAGGGTGCTCGGTAAAAGAAGTATAAGTCAATTTAGTCAACTTTTCAGGAGAAGCAAAAAACGAAAAATAATTTTGTTCTGAAGCTAATTAATTGTCATATCTCCTAAATCGTAGTACACAGAATTGTTATATTTACCTATTTTACTTTGTAAACATTAATCTTGAAAATGGTCTATCTTTTTTTTAATAAATGGAAATTACTAAAAAAAAATGTGACTTATATTATTTGGACCACACGTACCATATGACTTATACTAATTTTTTCAGCCCAAAAAAGCTGTTGTTTATTAAAAAATAAATAAACAAAAACATATTTATGCAATATTTATTAAAAAAACAATACAAAAACATAGAAATAATGGCAAAGGAGAAAAGTATTACTCTGCGTCAGATGAATCTTCATCACCTGGAATCACATCAGCAGCATAAGTTGTCTTTAAATTTTTATAAAGGTCGTGAAATACTGGACTTATCAGAGGAAAAAGATTAAAAATATCCTTTTTCTTCTGCACTGCTATAGCAAGAGTGCTTTTATACAAATTGCTGGGCACCAACCTAGCATTAGTTTGTCCTCTACGTAGTACACTTAGCGTCAGAAATTTCTCTTTTTCATCAAGTGATGTTTTATAAACAATAATTCCATTTTCTCTTGTATAACGAAATTATTTCACATCAAACCAGTTGAAAGGATTTCCTCTTATATCTTTTTTACGCATGAGACAGCTACTTTTCAGGAGATCTGAAAATTTTAAGAAATCACCATGGTAAAGTTCTACAACATTGAATTTCTTTTTTTTTTCCTGTAGTTCTCACAAGCTGATACCAGTCGTGAGGATGGCTTATTGGAACACTTAACCGTTTTTTTGCTTTTCGATCAATCCATGATCAATATCACACTCCATATGACTGTGCCCACTCACCGTGAATTTATGGTCAATAACTTCTAAATTAATGATATTTTGCATTGCTACTAAAAATATCATGGCAACATGTGAATTTTTGTTCTGACCACCGCATGTATCCGAGTACAGGGTTACTTTGGAAACATGTGGTGTTAGTGATATTAATTCTTTAAATACATGTAGCTATATTGTTACCTCCCCGGCCTCCTTCACCTTCGTGCAACATGTAACATGCCACACTTCCTTCTCCATTCTCATGAATATGTAGGTAGGTTGTATGTCCATAACTGTCTTTTGTAAAAGGCAACAGAGGAATTTACATATGGAGTTGGGAGACAAGTTTGCAAGTCAAAAGTGAGGCATCTAAAAGTACTACCACATTTTGCTTTTCTGTGTCGTTGCTCTTCATAACATATGCATTGTCTGCAGCAGTGTGATGAATACTTATCTCATCTTTTATTTTAGTTTTATCATCTTCGCTTTCAGTAACTTTGAGTTTATTACTCAGCACATCACATTTATGGCACGTATCTACTTTAGGTTTTTTAAATGAAATGTTCATTTTATGGAACTCTCTTTCATAGATAGGTCTACAGACAGGTGATTCATTTTCTTCACAGTATAATTTGTACATTATCTTAAGATTAAGATGGCATGGCAAATACAATCTACTACTTTCTCGTCGAATATAATGAGATTCATATAGGGGAAAAGAATTTATGTGGGACTTCACTGCATTAATTTTTTCTGCATTGTGCTTGTAGCAGAAGGATCACGACCACGTTGGTCATCAGTTATTTTCCCTGAAATATTTGAATCCCTATTTGCAAGAGCCAGTGTAATAAACATATTTGTCTCGTCAAATGTGTTCATAAAACATTTTTTACAAACTTGAATTCTAGCGCCATTCACCTTTAAATGAAAAACAATAGCCACTTTGCGAACTTTTTCTTTATCCGGATCCAAGGTCCTTTTTCTAGTGATTTTAGGTGGTTCTGAGTCTATAAGGCTAACAATATATGCAACACGTTTGTTACGACCACACATATTGCACAGTGGTCCAGGAAATAAACCACTTACTCATCTATTTTAATCAAATTAAACCTACGTAAGAAGTTAGTATTACTTATTCTCGCTGTCCCTATTAAGTGTAATCTTTAATTGGTAAAATTCCCACGGTTTAGTTATCAGCCAAACGCGAATAGTTATCAGCTGTTTCTTGAAAATCTCGTACAAAAAAGAGTAATATTTGCTTAGTAAGCTTGACACACGTATCTGAAAGCGATCGTCTTAGTATAAGTCGACCGCCTTACTTGGATATTATTCAGTATCAATGGTCAAAACAGTACATAATATTATGTTGACATGTATTATTAGAGCCAAGAATAGTTCACAAACTCTAAGTGTGTAAACAGTATAAGTTGACATAAACTGTTTTTACCAAATTAAAGTTCATTTAAGTAGTTGTACTAAAAAGACCAATTAATTTTATTTAATTTATATTAGCATATTGACTTGTTCTATTGATACCAAGGTAAAGATATAGTCCTTTATAGTCTTATTCTGCAAAAATAATATTTTGACCATTTTTGACTTATACTCTTTTTACCGAGCACCCTAGAATTATTGATATTATATTTTTATATATAGGTACATATTTTTGGCGGAATGGGACGTTTCGATGCCGCCGGTTCATCGCCGGCCGTTTCGATGCCGCCGGTTCATCGCCAGTCCATTTCATCGCCGTCATATCTCGCATTTCCTAGAATTCCTAATTAATACTAAAAATAACTAATAATTGTAACTGTCGAAAATTCGGAAATATATCAGATAGCGATTAATTGACTGGCGATGAATCGGCCGGCATCGGCATCGAACTGGCGGCATCGAAACGGCGGCGATGAAACGTCCTAGACCCTATTTTTGGATATATATTTAGATAGAAATCAATATCAAAAGATATTTTATAGATATATTAATACAATCTGTAGACCGCCAAGGTCAAACAAATTTATATTTATAAATCCTGTCTTTGAGACTACCATAACAAATTCTATGGTTACGAAAAATTTGTGAGATGGTTTGGGTAAATAGCAGGTTTATCTGCAGATACAAGTTTTAAACAGCTTTAATTACCTACGTTTAATTTATATATTTGTTTTGTGCTAAAGTTGTCAAGAGAGTTAGTCAATCAACTAAATATATGCTTCTTATTATTTATATACCAACAGATTGTTTTTCGGTCACGTTTCCTCAATACCTTTATTTGTCTTCGACTAATGGAGTAAAGGTAAGTGGTTTTCTTCATCCTTTTTGTGCATATCTATAGTGGCTATTTTGGCTTTGTTACGTATTTTCTTATTTTTCAATAGTTCGTTTATTATTACTGAAACTTCTTTTGGTCCTTTCATTTCGATTACTGACTGATGCTTTTAATCGTATACATCACTTCTCTTTCTTTTCTCATTCTTCGTAGTACGATTTCGTTGGTTACCTTTTCCATTCAGCGTATCCCTAGGATTCGCCTTTATAGCCACATCTTGAAAATTTTAAGTTTCTTCTCCATCGCTTCAGTAGGTGCTCAGAATGAATTCAACTCCATAGTAGAGTATAGAGAAGATGTAAGATACGTAGGAGCCTTATTGATGTCCAGATTAAGGTTGTGGCGTTTAAAGAGTTTGGCCATATTGTGGAATATCCTTCTCTATTCTACTTTTTATCTCCTATGAGTGATCCCATTGTTCGTTTACTATTGTTCCAAAATAAGTAAACTGTTTTACTTTGGTGTATTCTCGATAAATAGATGGACATCTCCATATTTGTTTTTTCGGATGACTATAGATTTAGTTTTTGATATGTTTAATTATATTCCAAATATTTTACTTCCTTCATTTACTTTGTTCATTAGCTATTGTAATCTTTTTAGACAGACTACAAAAAACGGTATCATCCGCATATCGGATGTTATTTCGGCGTTCTCCATGTAGAAGTATTCCATGTTCGCAATTTTTCAAAGCTTCACTAAATATTTTCTCTGGCCTCGCAGATCTTCAGGGTTTCTTCTTCTGTGGCTGATTGGTTCTAGTATAAATTTTCTATTATACGCCGGTCTTTATCATCCATTGAGGCTTTTGTTAGAACATCCATCATCTTTAGGTGATAAACTATGTGAATGCTTTATAATGGTCCACAAAGCAGATGAGCAACCAGATACCACAAATCATATCTCTGTATCGTTGGAATAATACCTGTGGACCTGATAATATTGTAATCAATTTTCTGCTTTGTTGCAGTTGGCAGTAAATGCTACACTTCAAGAACCCCTGGTATATATAAATGTCTCAAACACTGCCCACAAGCATTAGAATCGTTAAGAAAAGTGCTTAAATACAATTTGGACGAAATCATATGTTGTCCCGGCAATGTGGAAAAGGGGTCTACAGAGATAGATCCCTATCCGGACGGTAGTGCGAAAGTACCTACTAAAAAACCCAACACAACAGACAATGAAGGACAATTTCCTAAAAGAAAGTACCAACAAGGTAAGAAATAATTCCAAGAATCTTTACTTTATGATTAATCAGTACAATAGTTATTTATGTACCAAGTCAGTAAAGTGACTGTTTATCGAAAGAGTCTGATATTACGAGCAGAGGGAGCGAAGCGAGTAACAGACGAGTTCGATAAAGAGTGTTTACTGACGTGGTGTATACAAAATTTTATCGCCAATCATAAAAAACATTATTAACACAAATAAAAAAGAGTGTGTGTAGGTTTGTACGCACGTAAGAAGTTATACTTCTATTATTATGATTTCTACGAAATAAATATATTTTAAAAAGTTTAATTGTATTTTTGTTTAAAAATTAGATTAATTTTAATACTTAAAATAAAATACCAAAAATTAAATGACGTCATTGTCTATGAAGTGTAGCCTCCCGCAGTTGCTTTTCCCTTGATGAATCGTAGAAAATCTAAATAAATATATTTACTAACAAATTATCAGTAAATATCTATCACCGTCCTATATATAATCGAATTAAGAAAAACAGAATTTCATACTTTATTTGCATTAATACATAACTTAAAATATTTAAGAATTTTTTAGATTTTAGACGAAATAAAAATTTCGTATGGCAGTAATGACATGCTTTTGAATAATGGCCGTTTCGATGTTTAATCGATAGTTGTTATCAATATTGAATACCTAATTACTAAATCTGTAGTTTTGATTTATGTTTTATGAATATAATAATTGCAAAAACTACAGAATTCCACTTTCTGACATAAATTTAATTAATAATGACATAAAGTTTGTACAATATTTTTAATAATTAAAGTAAATAAATTTTAACTTCACTCAAATAAATAATATATTACTAGAGAGCGGAATATATGCAAAGTGCATATAGATGCATATATTGCATATTTTCAGACAACAAACACAACATTGCATATTTAAGCTAAACACGATTTATTTTGCATATTTTAAAAATAAATTATATAAAAGTTTAAAATTCTCCTCTCTTAGTTGGAATTTTATAACTTCGATATGAACGAGCTCGTTATTTATCTATCTATCGCTCATCTGGACTTTCCCATTACTACCTGAATTTAACAATTATGGGTGTTCCCAGAAAAATATTATTTTATTAGCGTAGCAAGTCGTAGGTACCTACCTGCTTTTAAGGGTCTAATAATTATTTTGTCAGTTTCCGGCCAACATTTGTTTAAAGTAAACGTTGTATCGTATTTAGTGTTTTTGAAGTGATTGGTATATATTAAATTTAAATATGTCTACCATTCAAAAAAAGTGCTTGGATAAAGTGTTTTCCCGAGTTAAAGCTAAGTGGAGACAAAGTATTTTGCAAAGTCTGTTCCAAAATCGTAAGTTACATTCATTTTCACATTTCATTTTTTAAATGAGGAACTGACAAACAAAAGCATCATGTCCCACAAAAGAAATTTTTCTGGAAAGAGTGTTTTTATTCGACAAATTCGCTTTTACTTCTATAAAGACGGACACAGAGAGAAGCATCAAAATACAAAAATCCATCAAATTGTGGACAATTCCACTTTTGTTCTTCAGCTTAAGTAACGTACTTTGTTCTTTAAGTAACGTACAAATTGCTAAAGAACTTATGTTCATAAAAGTTAATTTTAGTTTTTTACGAGATCTAATAAAGTCATTAGAACAAAGGAATTTACAATTAAGTGATTCGGTTAATCTTGTTAACACTTTTTCTGCTCATTGTCAAAAAATTCCCGGAAATACAGGGATTACAATTAGAAATAAATTAAAAAATGTTTTAGAAAAAAATGAGGGCTTCGATTGTTTGAAGAAAGTTGTACGTATTTTTGAAGGCAACTTTTCTGAAGATCTTACGACTTAATATATTGTTTTATTTTTGAGTATTTTTAATATGCATTTGCATATTTAGACAAATTTAGAAAAAATACCTGCATATTTGTAGTAAAAGTAATGCATATATATGCGCATATTTTGGTAATGTTGTGTTGCATATATTCCGCTCTCTATCTATTACTGCCATCGACCACTTACATTCAATCTCAGTTAATTTGATTAATAATCGCGGCAGGTAAAGTAAAATTCTTCTTTCAGTACAAAAAGTGTTACTTTACTGTCGCAAATGAGGGCAAATGAGTACAATAATGAACGACTTTAGGGACGGTTGGCGATAAAATAATTTTATTTGAGTGTTATAATACACTGATCAAAACGAAAAAGAAGCCACTTATGAAGATGTTCATAATTTTGAACTAATTCATTTTATGACTATATTATTTTTATATGTACAGTACGTAAATCGTTCAGCTGGACATAGGGAACATACATTGTATATATTTAGCTACATAAACACATACATTGAATTATATTGAGGTAATTGTGGCAACTGAGCTCTCTCGACGACAATTTGGTTGTTAGCATTAAGGGGCATTAACCTCAAAATTGACAACTCATTTCGACTGATACAAATAAACGTCAAAATAGTACGATGTAGTAGCTAAATATTTTTGGCCTAAGGGAATGGGAAAACTGTTTAGTTTTGGAATTAGTTTTTAATTAAAAAATATTTTAAAAATTAAAGTAAAATTATTAACTCATTAATTATAAACTTTGTTTTTGATTTATTTGTGGAGAGCCTTGTTTCAAAACTCACTCATTCTATTTGTTCTAACAGCTCTATTGCACCAAAAACTCATACTCGAACAGAAGCTTCAACTAACACAGGTTAGCGCAGTTGCCACAATGCTCTCAATGTATATTCCCTATGTCCAGCTGAATGATTTACGTACTGTATAATTGCAGTCAAGGCTTTTCGCTATAAGCATAGCAAAGTTTTTGTTACTCAACTGCAAATTTTCTGGTGAAAAAAAAATAAAAATTGATAAATTCGAAACATTTGATTTATTTGTTTAATAACAGAGTTGCTAAAAATTCTTTTAAAACAAAACTAGTAGCGTCTATGGGCTCCTCTGACTGACCAAACTTCTGCAAAACGTCCAGGCATGCTTTCAATCAAATTTCCAATAGTTCCTTGATCTAGTTGTTCCCATTCTTCCACGAGATCTTACTTGACATGGCTTCTTACTGGCTGACGATCCTTTAGGCGCATTCCGAGTGTATGGTATTCAAATCTGGACTCCTCGCTGGCCACTCCATAACCTGAATATTTTGGGTATTAAAATAATTTTGCACTATTCTTGCCACGTGCGGTCTCAGATTATCTTGCTGAACGATAAATTCTGGATCCATATTTTCAGCAAGTGGGACAGCATATAGTTCAAGAACTTCATTTATGTACCGACCTGCCGTCGTCGCCCCTCGCCGAACAACTACTAAGACAGAATAGCCATTTAAAGTTATCCCACCCCAAACCATAATGGAACCTCTGCCAAAAAGCCTGGATTTCTTGAATTGTGGAATCCAAAAAGCGCTCGCCTGGTCTTCTCCAAACTGTAACACGTCCATCAACATGATTTAAAAGATATCTGAACTCGTCAGTAAACATTACGTTACTTCATTGTGCCCTGGTCCAATTATTCATATTATGTTCTTCTAACAATCGTCTGGCTCTATAATGTGCAGGGGTCAAAAGTCAAAGGAGGCTCTAGCTGGCCTTCAACCTATGTTCGTGAAGTATAGTTTGAGTATTTACTCTTGTACCCGTAGCTTCTACTAACTCATTTTGTAGCATTCGAGCAGTACTTCGAAGGTCTCTGACGGCCCATAATTGTAAAAAAATCAATCTTCTCTAGCTGTAGTCGAGCTTGCACGATGCGTATAAGGTTGTCTTCTAATAACTCCATACATTTCATGTCTGCTCCAGGCTTTTTTTTATTGCAGCACAGCTAACATTTAACATCTCTGCCACACGGCGTCTTGAGTAACCTTCTTAAATTAAAGTTATTGCTCTAGCAATTTGAATATCTGTGAGATACACTCTGCGCCTTCGGAGCCTCCAAGCACATCAAAATAAATCATTAATTCTTAACAACATTAACGTAAATATCGATAGAAACTCAGTGACGGAATAAATATGATTCCAAAATTTTATCAAGTTTTGCTTTTTTACTGAATACAAGAAAAACATTTCAATAATATATGTATGTAAACTAATATATTAATATATCTATGTAAAGTAACTATATATTATAGTAGGGGAGCCCAAGCGGGGATTTTTGTAGTTACTCGAGCGCGTCAGAAAATCACATGGGGAGAAACCTTGTACTTCAAATCGAAAAACTGAAAAATTTATGTTCAATATTTTTCAAAATTCTATCGAATGATACCAAACACGACCCCCCACTGAGGAGGGTGGGTGGATGGGTAACTTTAAAATTTTAAATAGCAACCCCGCGATATTTCGCGAAATGAACATCAGATCGAAAAACTGAAAAGTACGTGTTTAATATTTTTCAAAAATCTGTCAAATATCACCCACGGTGTTGAGGTGGGGGGTCGTACTTTCAAATCTTAAATAGGAACCCCCATTTTTTATTGCAGATTTGGATTACTTACATGAGAATAACCTTACATAGCCTTACACCACTAGGTGGTAACAGGGATTTTTTTTGAAAATATATGCACAAGAATAAGTATCTTTAATTCGAGACATTTTTTCGAATTATGGATAGATGGCGCTATAATCGGAAAAAAACGAAAAAATGCCTCCATTAAAATGGAAAATTTAACTTAACTTTTTTTGGTTTTAGGATCTAATCTTTACAACCCAATAGGTCCCCATAATGGCTCTTTAGTAACTGCAAATTTAGCATATCGGATGCATAGTAGGATATAAATCGGAAGAAAATACCTTATCAATAATACTGTCTAATGACTCAATAATAATTAATTTTGTTTGTTGTCTCAACTAAAATTGGTGTAGGGAAATAGTAAAAGCATTTTTCTTATTATTTTAGCTTGCGAAGAAATTAAAATAGGACCTAGACCAAATATTTTTTTCCACATCACCACAATTGGTGTAGACGCTTTGGACAAGGAGTTTCCACATATGGTAAAAATGAAAAAATACCGTTCATTGTTTTTTTTTTGTAAATATTACGCGGTATAGGTAGTGTGATCAACTAGTCCGAAAAATCCGGAACATGGCCCGAATTACGAAGTTGTGTCCCGGCGTCCCGGAAAAAGCTTCCGGGCCATCCGAATTTTCAACGTTTTGGTAAAATCTATTTTGATATTTTGAATACGTTATTCTTCTAAGAATTCACATCAAATTGAACTTAGTTATTTACTTTTTTAGTTATTAGTAAGAAAAATATTATTGTGTTCATATAGTATATCTTTATTTCGAATAAAAACATGATTAAAAAATTAAAAAATAAAAACGTTTATTTTACGAACTTTTTATGCCACTACTTACGACCGACCATCTTTGCCAAAACGCTATAAAATTTGAATTCAATACTGGCATATGTATATCAAAGTTCTCGAAATTTATACAATGGAAAAAAAAAGTAATATGTAACCATTCATTGACAAGTATTTGGTTTCTTCTGTCGACCTCTTATCCATAAATTGTAATTTTGAATGGTATTCTATGATGTCACGAACTTCATTTTTGCGGTTGTGCCACTATAGAAATCAGTGAGCGATAGGTAAATAATAACTTATATGCATTAACTTCACTTAATTTTATTAACTAGCGGGTTTTATTGGTTGAATTTGTCTGTCGATAATTAAGATTCATGTCAGCTAACATACTTTAATATTTCAACATTTTTTTTTTATTTTGGACCCTGTTGGGGGGAATATCCCCATCCCCCCTCGTAGACCCGCCACTGGTTCTCTCGAAAAATTGTAGTAAATCGTAATTGCAACAATTATTTCAGTCCTTACACTTTTTGTCGAAAAGTTAAAAATGGCAGAGATATTAAACAAAAACCATTGCTATAAAATCAATCGGATCTTACGCTCGCACCTTTACCGCATCTAATACCCTAAATAGTGATTTTATCAAAAAAATTAAAAGATCAAAATTGTACAAAATTTAATTCTCTTCATTTTTGTATAGGTTCAAATTTGTTGTAAAACTAATAATAAACGAGATAATTCAATAAATCAATAATTATGCTCTAACTGTCACTATTTTTTTTTCATAACTCGGAGAATATCAACCGCACGAAAAAATTATAAAAAACGAAATTATAGAAAATCATGTTTTCAACAATTTCAGTTTTTACACTTTTAGTCGAAAAGTTGAAAATGGCGGAGATATTGAGCAAAAACGATTCTCGTTTAAAATCAAGATGGCGGCTAACGCAACGGTCAAATTCAGTCGAGATTTTAAATTTATACTACTATTGACTCCCCCCTAAAGATTAGAAAAATAAAATTTGGGGCAGCTCGTAATGCAAGGTCAAATGCTATCCCGACTAGGCTACAGCCAAAATTCAGTAGTGAAACGCTGCTTACCAATTCAGGAAATGCTTGTCGACTTTCCAGTCTAAAATCGTGACATCGTATCACGTCTAGCACATGGCAGCATAATAATTGAGAGTTGAATCTCTTTTGAGGACCAGTGTGTGAATCCATCTTCATTATAATATAACTCTTAAAGTAGCTCAATCGGCAGAAACTCTGAAAAGTGGCAACCAATGGGTCAATATATTCGCTATGAAATTCAATAAAAATATCTATAATATAACTAAAATAAGTGCATTATTCTGCTTAGTAAATTTTGTTTTTAGGTAGCCCTTGGCTACGAAGACAGCAATCTTCCACCGGGAGAACTCAGCTGGAAATGTGGAGCAACTCTAATCTCTCCCAATTTCTTGCTGACAGCGGCCCATTGTGTATTTAAAGATAAACCTTTAAAAGCCCGCATGGGTGTAACAAAAATCAATGATACCAATCATCAAGATATCGATGTTAAGAGAATTAGAATACACGAATCTTACGATCCATTAGGGAAACAAGGTGATCTTGCCATTATAGAGTTAAAAAGAAATGCCACTTTTTCCGAGACGATAAGGCCAGCGTGTCTATACGGGAAACATGACGATCCTCTAGGATTGATTGTAACAGGATGGGGGAAAACGTCTATCTGTAAGTTTTATGCTGTAATTGAACTTTTTCCTTAAAAAAAATTTACTAGAATTTTAACTTAAGAATGAAATGCTAATATTTTTTACTTTTAAAATTTTTAGTTAACGAAGATGATAGAAGTATAATTTTACAAAAAGCCAAATTGGCTCCTGTATCTGCTACATCATGTAACGATACATACTCTACTATATCTCTGGGTATTCGAACAATTGACAGCACACAAATTTGTGCCTTTGGAAATGCTTCAGACGCCTGCTGGGTAAGTTAACTTTAAAATTTAAATGTACATGTTTAATATATTAGCAAGTTTGGCATTTATTTAGAATGAACTACATTATCTATTAAATAATTTTTCTACAATCACTTGATAAAGAAGACTTTTTCGCTTGTCAATGGCAACGAAAAGTTTACGTTTACTGAGTACCGTCACTTTATCGCTCTAGCGCCTTAAAGTTTAAAAAACGCGCGTCGTCTGTAGCAACCATACCACCACACAATACAAACAAATTGAACATTAATACTTATAAACGCGCGTCGTCCGTAGCAACCATACATCCATACAATACAAACAAATTGGATATTCAAACTCATAAAGTTAATGATTTAAAAATAGTTTAATTTTATTAAGTGATTGTAGAAAAAATGTTGTATGTATTACAAGCAAAAAGTGACATTATTGCTTTAGAGTAATTACCGCTCTTCGCTTCGTGTCGTGCGGTAACTCTTACTCTCAAGCAATAATGTATCACTTTCCGCTCTTACTACATAAACAACTATTTAACATCGAAGTAAAAACTCCTGTTGTAGAAATTAAAATGATATAAGTGTTAAGAACGAACGTTTTCGGACTTCTTCCGTCCATCTTCAGTGAACTTTTTACTTGTTACTTGAAACAGTGGCTGTATTTATTTAAAGGTTACATTATAAAATTGTAAAAATAAAACGACTTATAGCCGATGAAATTTGATAACTATCCGGGAATATAATAGTCCCTACTTGAATAGGAAGTCACATGTACGTATTGGTCTACTGTCGCCTGCCAACTCTTGTTATAAATAAATAATAGATAGAAATAATAGATAATAATAAGTAATAAATAATAACAGACGCGGGGCAACAATTACAAGGACAAAAACAAAACAAAAGTAGAAAGGTAAAACTGTGCGATTATGGCAGACTCTGATGATTCGTCAACAGATGGGGGGAAAAGAAAAGCCGGTGATATGGATGGGATATTCAAAAAATCTAAGAAAACAATGAGATCCCCGAGGAGAGAGGATAACTTAAATAAGGAAATGCTAATACAAATGATGAAGATGCTGAGAGGATATAAACGAAATAAAGAACCGGCAGAGAAGACATGAGGAGAACATGAATCAGGTAACCGAAAATATCAAGGAACTCAAAAAGGAGAAAAAAGGATATCGAAAGGAAATGGAAGAACTGAAACGATATTAATGAAAAGGCGCTTCAAGATATTAATCAATTACGAAATGAATTAAAGATCTCCAACGAAAGAATACAAAAATTAGAAAGAGAGGGAAGAAGGAAAAATATTGTGATTCAAGGACTGCAGATTGACACCGATTAACCACTTTTGCTAGGGAATGAGGTAGAAAAATTCATAGAAAAGAAAATGCGAGTCAAAGTAAAAGTTAATGAAGCAAGAAAGCTGGGAGACAAAATATATTTGGTAGAGATGGATAGCAAGACAGTACTAGAAGAGCAAACAAAGATGACCCGTCAAAGAAAACGGAAACGAGAATCGAAAACTAATAAACGAGATAATGGCAATAAAGAAGAATTAGTTAAAATAGCGACGTGGAATATAAGAGGATCATTCCAGGAAGGTAAACTGAATCCTCTAGTAAACGAAGCCAAAAAGTATAAATTTTATCTGGTGGCTCTACAAGAGACTACAAGGGACTAAGCAACTGGGATAGAGCAGTCAGGAAATAGATGGCTATATATTCTTTAACAGTAGACGCAACAACAGAATATTGGGCACAGGTTTTCTAATAAGTAAGAAATTAAAAAAACCTGTTGTAGACTTTAAAGCAGTATCGGATAAACTATGCACCCTCAGGCTAAAAGGTAAATTCCAAAAGATATCGTTTGTAAATATACATGCACCTTCAGAAGAAAAAGAAATAGAAATAAACGAGCAAGTATATGAGGCTATTCTTAAGTACGATATGAAGATTGTCCTAGGAGATGCTAATGCTAAAATAGGCAGGGAGGAATTATTGTTCCCCACAATAGGAAAACACAGCTTACATACAGAGACAAACGAAAATGGCTACGTTCTAGTGGATTTTGCTAAAGAAAAGGGACTAATAATAAAGAGCACATACTTCCAACGAAAAGATATTCACAAAAGTACATGAAGATCGCCTGATGGGAATACAGTTAGGAAATACAGATGGGAAAAATAAGCCAATAAGATTACGTACAGAAAATGAACGAACACTATATGAATAAATTAGTAATGAAAAACTAGAACACACAGCAGAAGACGGAATCGTAGAGTGATTGTGGCGGACAACAAAAGATGCAATTAACGAGGCAGCGGAAAGTGTCAATACAAAGATTAATGCCAAGCTGAAGTAAAATCAAAAACATGGTTCGACAAAGAATGTGAAGAAGAACTAGAAAAGCGAGGCAAACAGCGGTTAAAGATGTTAACTCAAAATACAGAAGACGCGAAAAGAAATTATATGGAGCAGAGAAATAGAACTAACAGAATACTTAGAGAGAAAAAAGGAAGCACTATGAACTAAAGTTGAGAAATATAGAGGAAAACTATAAAAATAAAGAAATTAGGAACCTGTACCAAGAATTAAAAAATTAGAAGCGAGGTTACCAGTCGAAAACTATGCATTATAAAAATAGAAATGGAGAAATAATTATGGGCGAAATGGAAGTATTAGAGCTCTGGAAAGAATATTTTGACGGTCTTTGAATGGACCACACGAGACAGATGTGGATAACGATGAAATAATGGAGCCACCAGCTAACGCACAAAATCAACAGCAGGAAGAAGAACCACCCACCATAAGCGACATTCAAGATATTATCGGGAATTTAAAGATGAACAAGAGCCCGGGAAGTGATCACATAACAGCAGAAATGATTATATTATATGTAGAGTACCAGCTAGCAGAGAAAATACAGAAATTACTTGAAAATATATGGAAAGAAGAAGTGATACCTGCTGAATGGACAGATGCAATATTATGCCCTATACATAAAAAAGGAAGTAAAGCAGAATGTCAGAACTATCGAGGCATAGCGCTATTTAACATAGCTTATAAAACACTAGCCATGCATATTAAAAATAGATTAACAAGCAACGACTGATAATAGCATAGGAGAATATCAGTGTGGGTTCAGGAAAGGCAGAAGCACCGTAGATCAAATTTTCAAGCTAAAGGAAATACAAGCCGAAAGCCATGAATACAATAAACCCACGATGGTTCTTTTCATTGATTTTAAACAGGCTTTCGATCGAGTCAGAAGAAAAGAACTATTCACAGCATTGTAAGATATGGGTGTTTGTCCAAAACTTGTTAGGATGATACAATTAACTTTACAAAGAAAGCTTTGATGTCAAAGAAGGAGTACGGCAAGGTGATCCATTATCATCTGTAATGTTTACCATAATATTGGAAAAGGTCATAAAAGAAGCAAATATTAATAGAACAGGTCTTATTTATCATAAGAAGCACCAGTGCTTAGCATTTGCCGACGACCTGGTAATATTGGCTAGGAGCAAAGTGGAACTGATGGAAACAGCCAAGAAGCTCGATGAGAAAGCGGTGACCAAAGGATTACATTAGATGAACGAAGAAAAAACAAAATATATGGAATGGTCAAACAAACAATTTACTCAGGGTCAATACATAACGATGAAAAGAACAAAAGGAATCCAATATAAATTCGAAGAAGTGGAAAGGTTTGAAGACTTAGGAAGTATTTTCACAAGGGACTCTAATATCCAAAAAGCAATACGGAGAACAATTTTGTCAGGTAACCGTGCCGTATATAATTCTTTTCATGAGCATTTTTCAGTGCGTCACAGTTTTTCGATTTCTCTCTAACGCATTAAATTGTATGTGACAGAAAAAAACGCACGTCTCTGATTACATTTCGTCGGTGACATTTATAACATTTAATCTAGTTGTCAATAGATGGCGCTAATAATACAATATTAAATAATATTATATTATTCTATATAAAAAAATTTAATCTGTACAATTTATAAGACTATACAAATCAAAGAAAATACCATTTTATAAATGCAATAACCAAAATTGATTTGTTTTTATACCAAATTGCAAATAAAATGTGATAACTGTCAGATTTAACTAAAATGTCGTGTTAGAATAAATGTCATAAATGTGTATTGATCACGGACTAACCTTTTTTTCTATCATTTGTGACGCACTGAAAAATGCTCATGAAAAGAACATTATGCTCTCAACAGGCTGTTGAGAAGCAAAAATATATTCCGAGGAGCAAAGTTACGAACCTACAAAACCGTAATAAGGCTAATTGTAACTTATGCATCTGAGAAATGGATCACATAAAAAAAACAGCAATAAATGCTATTAGTGTGGGAGCGAAAAGTGCTGCGCAAAATCTTTGGGGGAAGAACGTAAATGGACAATGGATGCGAAGAACAAACAAGGAGATATCAGATCTTTACCAAGAACCTAATATACTAGCAGTAACAACTAGCAGTAACAGCGAGACTCCCAAAAATGATATCTAGTGCGTTGGCAGGAAGAAAAAGAAGGGGAAGACCGAAGTCAAGATGGAGCAATGAGGTCAAAGAAGACATGAAAAGACTTAACATAACCAACTGGAAAAGGAAAGCTAACGATAAACGAGAATGGAAGAGCCATGAATCAAGCCATGGGCCTGCTAGGCCTGTAGTGCTCATATATTATTAATATCAGACGATATTTTTAACTTAAACTCTATTTATATTTTAGGGTGACTCAGGAGGTCCTTTGCAAATCAGGGAGAAAACAGGAGCATTCTCAATTGTTGGAATCGTATCCTATGGAGCAGGCTGTGGTGGAAAAATCCCTGGTGTATATACTCGAGTCTCTCAATTTGTAGATTGGATCGAAAAATATGTGTGGCCATGACAAATAAAGTAGCTGCTAGTTCTGGATATTGTTTTACTTATACATAATATAACAAAAACCATAGATCCCCTTTGTCTAAATAGCTGATATCGGTATACCTCTACCGTAGAGGTAGCCATATAAGTTTTATTCTTTATAAAATGATGTGTGTTCGTTGGATAATTATAGTAACGAAACTACTAAAGGAAATGCACAAGTTTTATTTAGATGTTAACAGCTCAGAGTACAAAACGATACTAAAAAGTAAAAACTAATTATTCCTTAAAATCTTTTATGGTCCTTGAAAATATCACTGACACCTCAAAATTATCAGTTATCTCCGATGTAGTCCAGATATTAAAATAAAAGCACACAGTGGCGTGTTCGCCATAACATATATACCCCTCTGAAGATCTCTAATGAGAGTGAAACGTACGTAAGGGCGTTTATGGTTCTCTCTGAACAAACTGAAATATAATACGTTGTAGCACGACAAATTAAACAATCATAAAAATATACTTAAACAATGTTATCAGGTCATAGGCATGATACACTAAATATACTTTGTGCTACTTAACTTTCGGAATGCCCCGGTAAGCTACAGTCTCGGAGATCAACGAGGGTGAGTTCTTGAAGTAACATTTCAAATTAAAAAGTATTAAGATAGAAAAGATCAAGGCAGGTTTTGTTTATATTTGATTCAGAGTTGGACCACCATCTCCATATAGCTATTTCAGCATCCTTATGCCTCATCGGTGAAGCTCAGAGTAAAAAGTATTAATTAATGGGCGCCATCAACAAATTAAGTATATTATGGGCTACATGGTGGCCAATATTATTTTTAAATTGAATATCATCAAGGTAAGTATTCACTATTATACCGACATGAAGACCTGCGTGTGGTGCATTAACACGAATTTGTTATCCAATATGGCTGGCAAATAACATGATCTTCTAAAATGTTTTTAATGTACCGGGTGTCCCAATAAGAATGGCTCTCGGCCATATCTCAGGAACCGTTTATAGTAGAGATTTGAAATAAAAAATTTTATAACAAAAGCTGCCTCAGGAAAAGCCTGGAAATTATTTTCATAATTGTGGGACCACCGCTAGAGGGCGTAATTGAATATCAAAAATTAAAAAATCTAAATTTTACAAAATTTTCCTAATGAAGGGGCACTGGAAATCCGATCGTCGTATTCTTCATAAAATTCTACGCATATTTGATTTGACAAGTTTAGGTCTACCTTTGGAAATAAGAGGTGGGGGTGAGTGGGAACCTTGTTATGAAAAACGGGCTGTGAGTCCGGTTCTGCTTAATCAAATTTTGCAAACTTGGTCTTGTTGAAGACAGATCTTTTTCGTCAATGTAAAAGTTATGATTTCCAACCAACTTACTGAGTAATATGCCAGCTAGAAGGCGTTATTTAATTTTTTTCAGAAATCTAGTGTTCCTTGGAAAATATTAAATATAAACATGCATTTTTAATACCATATTACAAAATTAGACAAAATTAGCAACAGAATAGCGAAAACCGATTGTTAATACCTTTTTTCTATCTCGAGATATCTTACAAAACGTGTAAATTTAAAAACATAACTGTTACTGTCACCGGTAAACGAAATTAATTAAAAGTAGTGTGCTATGGAAACAACAAAGAAACATTTTCCAGCTGTCAACGTATATTAGGTCTTTTCAACGCTTCTCATTTGTTTCGAGCCTCGTTCATATCTCGTATATGAATATTATACACGGATTATACGGCATATGACAGAGGTTCGAAACAAATGAGAAGCGTTGAAAAGCCCTATTACAAAGATATAAAAACAACTATTTAGTGATGACATAAACGTTCAAATTTTTGCCCATCATTTTCGTTGCAAACATTTACTCTTTCAAGAGTAGATTGAACAGCAGTCTCAATTTCTGCTTTCGATATGCTTTGAATGGCATTTAGTATTCTCTGGATAATGTATCCTAGAGTAGTGTATGATGGGCAACAATTTGAATATTTAGGTCGTCACTAAGTAGTTCTTTTTGTTCTGTGTTATATTTAATTTTAATAGTATTGTCTCTCTTTATATTGTTGTTTTAATTAATTATATTTTTATACGTTGACATCTGGAAAATGTTATTTTGTTTTTTCCCACAGCACACTACTTTTCATTAACTTAGGTTACCGGTGATAGTAACAGTTATGTATAAAATTTACACGTTTCTCGAGATATCTTGAGATAGAAAAAAGGTATCGACATGCGGTTTTCGCTATTCTATTGCTAATTTAATCTAATTTTATAAAGTATGATCAAAAATGCATACTTGTATTTAATATTTTCCAAAGAAAACTAGATTTCTGAAAAAAATTAAATAACGCCTCCCAGCTGGCTTATTACTTATTAGAATGGTTCAAAGTTATCACGCTTACATTGAAAAAAAAGATCTGTCTTCAACAACACCCAGTTTTCAAAATTTGATTAAGCAGAACCGGACTCACAGCCCGTTTTTCATAACAAGGTTCCCACTCACCCCCACCTCTTATTTCCAAAGGTAGACCTAAACTTGTCAAATCAAATATGCGTAGAATTTTATGAAGAATACGACGATCGGATTTCCAGTGCCCCTTCATTAGGAAAATTTTGTAAAATTTAGATTTTTTAATTTTTGATATTCAATTACGCCCTCTAGCGGTGGTCCCACAATTATGAAAATAATTTCCAGGCTTTTCCTGAGGCAGCTTTTGTTATAAATTTTTTTATTTCAAAGCTCTACTATAAACGGTTCCCGAGATATGGCCGAGAGCCATTCTTATTGGGACACCCGGTACATATCAGCTGTCATTCACCCAATCACCTCCACAAGCTCGGTCTCTCTTTTTCAAGAAATACCACCAAATGCCGCCACCACCAAAATTAACATTATGTATGATGTTACATCTGGCATACCGTTCATGATATGGAAGCAACATTTACAAAACTTCGTGTACAGAAGAGTTGGCTAACAGTATTTCAGTTGTAACCTCATACAGAGCGTTAGTCTTGGTGGTGGCGGCATAGTGCTACAAAGCGGTTTTGCTTTTAAAGGACATACTGAACACGTGGAGGTGATTAGGCGAATGCCAACTGATTGTACATTGAATACATTTTAAAGATCACGTTTTGCCATTTGAAAGCCATATTGGATATGACATATTGGTGCTAATGCACGTCTTCATGCAATTAGCATAGTGAGTACTTACCTTGATGAGATCCAATTTAAAAATTATATTGGCCAGCATATAGCCCAGATCAGATTTAATTCCGATTTTAGCATTTATATGATACTTTAAAACATCGCATTCTGTATTAAATAGTGTGTTGTTACTGCCTTCTGGTTCTAATTAATTAAAAAGACTAAACACGTCTTACTATACATTATATTTTATTCACTGGTATCCAATATCTAAACAATGACATTAATGATTCATAGCGCCTCGCCTTACTACATACTAACTTCTAATAATTATTTGTATATCTATATCCATACTGATTGCTCAGCGTGTTTTTATACCTATCTGAACCATAACAAATATAGTTCAAGTTCACTCGTAATAAACATGTGATACAAACTATAAGCTATTGTTTTTATGTATGTTCAATACCCTAAAGGTTAATAACATCATATTTAAATTATGATTTATACAGAGGGTTCATAATATACCACATCTCCGCCGTTTTAAAAAAAGAAAGTCCTAAGAAGAGAAGAAGAATATCTGACGGTATATTCCTCTTTCCCTTTTACAAAATGTTTATGGTTACCTAATACTATTTTCAAAAATTAAATTTCCTAACTATCCTAACTAACTGTAACATGGTACGTTTCAGAGTTTTTTTTTTAATCCTAAAAATTGTTTATTATTATCACTAATTCACTTTCTGTTCCGTCTTGCTTTTTGAGTCTTTTCTCCATTCACAAAACAGTGTCCACATGAAAACAGTGACTAAACCTATCGGGATTTTTAATATAGTCTTTTAGTGCCTATATGCATCTCATATAAGCAGGGGAATAATCTAATCTACCTAACTAAAAATCTCGTATCTAACTAAAAGTCCTAAGCTAAGCTAATATTACTCGAATAAGTAAAAAAATGTATCCTTTACTCTATTAATAATTCCTATTTCAGTCTTCTTTTGATTTATTTATATATGTCTTACTAACTCTAAAATAATGTACCTATAATAAAAATGTAATCTCTCTAAACATTTCTAATATTTCTCTAAACTTCTAATAACTCTTTTGTAGCTATAATAAAGATTTAATCTCTGTTGCTGAATGTCTAAGAATTTCACTTTTTGTGTCCCTTTGCTTACTATCTACTAACACTATTGTAAGATATTGTCTATCCTTAATTCAAATACTTCCATTTTCCGCGAAAATTTAACCTGAATTCATTATCTACATTTAAAAATAAGTTATTTATAATTAACATTACTTTAGAGAAAAAAAAATTTACAGCTTTAATTCTTAGACATAATTCAATGATTAGCTACTTATTTGATATTATTCTTAATTTTGCTTCTTTTCTTGCAATTTTTATGTGTCTTCTTTCATTTTTCCCACATATTTTAATAAAAAAAATTATCTTTTTTTCTCTTCTTCTTCTTGTCTGGTACTACAACTATATTTCTTCATTTTCTCCACATAATAACACTTCTACAGTGTACATAATTCATCTTCATATACATCTTTCATATAACAATCATATATCATTTATCTCATATATCATTTCATATAACATCATAATCATCACTTCATATACTAGGTCCGATACCTTCGTTTTACCTTAATAAAAGAGGTTTCACTCGGATGTCTTAGTTCTCCGCCAATATTAACCCGAATTTTCGTCCTGATCTGTACGCACCATCTAGGTGGTATAGTTAACTCAAAACACGAAATAGGTATTTTATGCGGTTCAAATTCTTCTAAAAATATCACAACCTCAATCCCTTGCTTTGAGGCCGTTGTTTATTCACGAATAATCATGAATAAAATAGGTACCCTTCAAAACACAGAGTGGGTCTCTAATAAGCGTTCAAGCTTCTATAAATCATTAGTACCTTCCTAATTTGACAAGAGCAGTGGGTTTCTTATTGTCTCTAGTTGCCTCATAATATTTAGCTTATAATATTGTTAGTTCTTCTTCTTATCTATATAGTCCTCCAGATTCTTTATCTCGACTCTTCAGGTCGGTTCGTTAAAAATATATCTCTTGCTTATAGCAATGTTTGTCTTAAAGCTCTTATATCAACGTATGTCATCACTAATCATTATTCATTAAAAAAATATCATTTATCACTCAAAAAAATATTAATTCAGGTTCATCTCATACAAAATTTAACACAAAATCGATGAAAATGTATCTATAGAAACAACAAATATCAATAATAAAAACAAAATGGCTAATAAAAATTCAATAATAGTATACATATTCGATACAAATTCAATTCAAAATTCAAAAACAGCCTATGCAAAAGTTAGATAAAAATATTCAAAATCAGTGCAAATCTCAAAATTCGATAGAATTTTTTTTGGAAAAAATTCGATATTCCATACAATATTTAAAAATAACCGTACTAAAAATCGAAATCGGATATAGATTTTTCAAATAAATTTAATAACAATTCAAAATTCAATAAAAATTCAAGAATAGCATATATAATAAACTTCTATAAAAATATTCAATTCAAAAATCACTTCATATTTCAAAATTTATAGATATTCTTAAAAAAAATCGATACTTCATAAATTATTCAAAAATCAGAACTTACAGAACTACCCCTCATTCAGTGACATTTCAAACTCCTGCCTATCTCATGTTTGGGCGTAAAATTAAAACCAAATTTGACTTTTTGACATTTAACGATAAGATATTGCGAGCTAGAGAACAACAGATAAAATACCATAAAGGTAATAGGGTGGTAGAATTTATAGAAGGAGAAGATGTTTATGTTAGGGATTACAGGGTAAATGCACAAAAGCCTAAATGGGCAAAGAGTAAAATAGTTAGAAAATTAGGACATCAAACATTTCTATGTCAGCCTTTAGATAATCCAAGTCTTGAATGGAAAAGACATTTGGACCAAATTGTTAAATGTGGTCATTTTTACGATGAAGAAATATCTAAAATTTCTGATGACAAGGATAGAGATACGTGTGATCCACTAAGTTCAGTTCCAAGTACTTCTGTAAGTTCACCATTACCTTTAAGTGAAACTGAAGCTTTGGTAACCTTAAAAAATACCAGTGAGACCCAAGGAGTGTCCGGTAGTGTTGAAACCGAATTTTCGAGTGAAGATATCAGTGCGGTTCCTTCGTCAATTAAAGACAGTGCATCACAATCAACCGTTGGGTTGCAGTCACCTAATATTAAGGAAAGATTGAGAAGAACCATCAGACCGCCGGATCGTTTAGATTTCTAATTAAGACTATGACAATGTGGTTTTTATATTCGGATCTTGGTGTGGAGGGATGTAATGTATGCTACCTGTAACAGTTATGTTACTTCCCACCTCTACAAATCTATCTATGACCAACTTCACAGATAACCTATAATATGTAATTCAGATATTAGCATATGTTCAATTAGTATAATGAATAAAGGTTTTCATGCCGTCTAAATTGTTTAATATTCTTAGATGTGGACACCACATACTCCTCTATTCTGAATCCAACACACGCCAGCCATCCTAGGGATACAACCAGGTACGACCAGGTTTTTACAAAAATTTCCACCCTCAGAAGAAAAAAAAAAGTAATAAGACCAATAATGACGTATGTTTCAGAAGCCCAACGCATGACAGTTAAAACATAAAGACAGGAGAATACTGACAAGCATTGCAAGAAATACTCTGAGAGAGCGAAAGTGGAGTGAAAACTTAAGAAGAGAATATAATAAAATTGATAATGGAGAAGAATATCGCTCTAAATATTAGTCTAGTCGCAACATAGGGGGTCCCGTGGACACCCTCAGTTCGCCTCGATTTTATGGTGGTATTATAGGTTTTTTGGGTCGCTGTGGCCCAAATGTGGTGCGTTTAACTGTTATTAACAAATTATGGTAAAATTAGGTGTTTTTCAGGAATTATTAGGAGCCCTGTAAATAAATTGATAGTGTTAAGGTCTTCCCTGGTGTATTGTTGGCCGCTGAATCGAATGCGACTAGTCGCGATTACTCAAAATGTGTTCTTATTTTGTTAATAACAAAATAATTGTTTGCAAGTTTGTAGTATTTTTCATAGTATTTTTATACGCTAAATCGATTGTCATTAGTCCTGATAGCTTAAAACACGTTCCGACTTTGTTACTAATAAATTATTGCAAAAATAACGGTTTATAGTACGTTTACTCACGGTTTTTGCTCTAAATTTTAAAAAACCACTTGGAGTGACATGAAATTTGGCATCCACGTAGCTAACATGTCAAACAAAACAAGTGATATTGTGCCGATGTGTGCTTTTACCTGGGGGGTGAGTTTCACCCCGTTTTGGGGGTGAAAGAAGAAACCTTTAAAATAAGTCCGGAATTAGATAAACTGATTAATTCTAAGCAACTTTTGTTCTATACAGTTTTTTCACTAAGTCAATACTTTTCGAGTTATTTGGTTTTTTTGTTGAAAAATGAACATATTCACTCGCAAATAACTCAAAAAGTATTGACTTAGTGAAAAAACTGTATAGAACAAAAGTTGCTTAGAATTAATCAGTTTATCAACTTCCGGACCTATTTTAAAGGTTTTTTCACCCCCTAAAAGGGGTGAAACTCACCCCCAGAGTAAAAGCAGACATCAGCACAATATCATTTGTTTTGTTTGACATGTTAGCTACGTGTATGCCAAATTTCATGTTAATCCAAGTGGTTTATTAAAATTTAGAACAAAAACCGTGAGTGAACGTACTATAAACCGTTATTTTTGCAATAATTTATTAATAACAAAGTCGGAACTTGGTTTAAGCTATCACGACTAGCGGCAATCGATTTAGCGTATAAAAATACTATGAAAAAGACTACAAACTTGCTGTAGATAGCGCATTTCGAGCTTTTCGGCGAATAAATTATTATTTTGTTATTAACAAAATAAGAACATATTTTGAGTAATCGCGACTAGTCGCATTCGATTCAGCAACCAAAAATACACCAGAGAAGACCTTAACACTATCAATTTATTTACAGGGCTCCTAATAATTCCTGAAAAACACCTAATTTTACCATAATTTGTTAATAACAATTAAACGCACCACATTTGGGCTTCCAGACCATTTCCATTGGATTCGTCGACCGAAAAAACCTATAATACCACCATCAAATTGCGGCGAACTAAATGTGTCCACGGGACCCCCTATGTTGCGACTAGACTATATAGGTCAGTAAAGGATTTTGAAGATTTATAACAAATCGTTGACAGAGTGGTAGAAGTCAGCGAAGAAAACGGACTGTCCCTAATCACAAAAAAGACACAATTAATGGTAATAACAAAAGCCCAACAGCGCCAAGAAATCATAACAATACATGGAGAACAAATTTAAAATGTGAAAAAATATAAATATCTGGGTATAATAATTAATTAAAATAATAAAACAGCCATAAGACCAGCTATGATGTACGGAACTGAATGTTGGGTAGTGAAAAAGAAAGAGGAACAACGAATGCATGTGGCGGAAATAAGAATGCTTAGATGGATGAGTGGAGTGACAAAAAAGGATAAAATTAGAAATGAGTATATTAGGGGAAGTCTAGATGTGAATTGATGCCAAAATGAGAGAGCATAGGTTAAGATAAGGAGAGAGAGACGATAAGGCAGGACATGTTGGTAAAGGGGATTAACATTGATATGACCCAAGATAGAATTGTGTGGAGAAATGCAATTAGAGAAACCGACCCTGCATACGGATAAGGCAAAGAGAATGATGATGATGAGGAGTGAATACACAGAAGAGATTAAAGCAAGAATAGGACAAGCAAGAAATGCTTTCAACAAACTGAAAAAAGTATTCTGTAGCAGGGATATTACAATTTCTTTAAAGATAAGACTTCTGAGATGCTACGTGTTTTCCGTATTGTTCTATGGGTTGGAAGTTTTGACATTAAAGGAAGATGTTTCGGACAGATTAGAAGCTTTCGAGTTATGGGCCTACAGAAGGATGTTAGAAGAATAAGTTGGGTGGATAGTCACGAATGTCGAGGTGTTGAGAAGAATGGGAAAAGAAATAGAGGTTTTGAATACAATTAAAATTAGAAAACTGCAATATCTGGGACATATCATGAGGGGCGACCGTTATAACTTGTTGCAATTAATAATACAAGAAAGAATACAGGGCAAAACGAGTCATGGAAGAAGACGAATCTCCTGGGTAAACAATTTGAGAGCTTGGTTTAACTGCTCTTCTGCTGATCTCTTTAGAGCAGCGGTATCGAAAGTGGTGCGAATTGAGATGATGAATGCCGACCTTCGCAGAGGAGATGGCACATGAAGAAGAAGAAGAGGTTTTTTTCTGTTACTTTATGGCTTCATCGATGAGGATATTAGGGTAAACTGACTGAACATCGAGATATTCGTATAATATAGGGTAAAAAGACGACTTGAGTCAGTAAAAATGTTAAATAATAATAAAAAAAGGATTTCAGTGAAAAAAATGTGTAATTGTTTATATTCTGGAACTACGCTTTTTTGCGAATCCAAACA
This sequence comes from Diabrotica virgifera virgifera, assembly GCF_917563875.1. Taxonomy (NCBI): domain Eukaryota; kingdom Metazoa; phylum Arthropoda; class Insecta; order Coleoptera; family Chrysomelidae; genus Diabrotica; species Diabrotica virgifera. The sequence goes on from NC_065445.1 coordinate 14,868,679, forward strand.
AAACTTGAATCAATGTGAAATCATGATGGGTAAGATAGGAGTTGTCAAGAAAAAACGAGCTGAAAAGTAAGGTTGAGAAAACGACTACCACAGTGAAAACTATGGAATTCCTTAGTAGTAGTATAATTAGCCTGTATTTTCTTAAACATAAATTGTATTTATATTTTAGGGTGACTCAGGAGGTCCTTTGCAAATCAGAGAGAGAACAGGAGCTTTCTCAATTGTTGGAATCGTGTCCTATGGAGCAGGCTGTGGTGGTAAAATCCCTGGTGTATATACTCGAGTCTCTGAATTTGTAGATTGGATCGAAAAATATGTGTGGCCATGACAAATAAAGTAGTTAATAGTTCTGATATTGTTTTACTTATACATATAGCAAAAACTATAAATACCCTTTTTCCCAAATAGCTGTTTGGTTGTCTGTTGTCACAAGACACCTACCTATATTTTTAGGGCACTGACTTGGGTCCACGTCCTCAGGTGGATGATAGGGGAATTCCCGATCCAGTTTACCGATGGGTAAAAGGGAAATAAAATACCTCCCTTAGACCAATAGATACTTGTCAACCCGCCTGGCCAGTGTGGCAAGTTAAGGCTAAAACAATCCAAGCGAGGAGAAGTAGTGTCTCAGAATCTCGCACTAAAACTTCAGGCAACCCATGGATACTAAGGGGGGACAGAAATTTTATAAGAAACAATGGAACCAGACACATAAAACATCACACAAGTAAGAGGTTCATAGCTATATTTAACATACGCACACTAAGGTCAAATTAAAGGACGTTGTCCATTTATTAAAAAGACAACGGACAAATGGACTAGGAATAATTAAAACGATTAAAAATATCTACCAGAACAACACAATAAAAGTAAAAGTAGATGAAGAACTAATTGACCCAATTAAAGCTGACAATATGATAAGACAGGAAGACTCTTTGAGTCCTTTATTGTTCAACCTGATCATGGATAAAATAATAAAAAAAGTAAGAACACAAAAAGGATAACAAATGGGAGAAAAACAACTTAAAATAATCTGCTATTCAGATGACGCAATACTAATCTCTCAAAGTGAAGATGATTTACAAAGTATGCTGCACCTTGCACCAATTTAATATAACCGCTAGAAAATTTAACATGTTAATTTCCCCAAAAAAAGACTAAATACATGACGAAGAGAAGGTAAATGCGTGGCCTAAGTGTCCTCTATTTGCTTTCTCCTATTTTCGTCGTCTCTACGTGATTATATATTGTAAAATCCGGAGATATGGGATGCAGCCAGAAAGCAGTTTATTAACGAAAAGTCTTAGATTTAAAATATTGTTCATTATATTTTTATTTCAATTATTCTAATTGTTTAAAAAGTAGTAAACTTTGTATCTGGGGCTTTTCGTTGTTTTCCTCGTAATACGAGAGATGTCGCTGATTTGCGTCTCAAAAGGTGGGTTCATTGCATCGCGATGTTTTGCCTTAAAAGAGGCAGAATGTTTATATTCCCTTCAGAGTTGTGACTGCATAATCTTCACTGATTATGCATAAGGATGCTGAAATAGTTGCTATATGGAGATGGTAGTCCAACTCTGAATCGAATATAAACAAAACCTGCTGAACCCTTTTTAACTAAATACATGGTTATAACAGCAAATCTAGTAAGGTGTAAATTAGAGCTGGAGGGTCAGATAAAATAGAACAAGTCATGGGGTTTAAATATTTTAAGATCACACTATCTAGCTACGGAAAGCTCAAAACAGAAGTGGAAGATCAGATGAATAAAGCAAACAGAGCTGCAGGTTGACTGAATGAAACAATATGGAGAAATAAAAATATCGGAAAAGAAGTGTAAAACAGAATGTACAAAACAGTCATCAAACCAATAATGACATATGCAGCAAAACCACGACCTGATACAGAAAGAACAAAAAGAATGCTAGAAATAGCAGGGATGAAAACCCTTCGAAAAATCGATGGTAAGATACTATGGGATATAGCTATACTGAATATAAAATCAAGATGCAGTAGAAATAAACAAACCAAGACACGTTAACCGCTACTAGGAGCACTCCCAAATCATAATTTACAATATATATGCATTGAAAATTCCAAATCTTGATTTGCAAAGTTTATACATTGTAAGTTATGATTCGGGAGTGTTTCTAGTAGCATTTAACGTGTCTTAGTTTGTTTATTTTTACTGCATCTTAATTGTAAATTTAGTATAGAAGCAGGGCCCCCGCTACCATATGTGCAAAGTGTGCATTGCACACGGGCGCCATCCTTTAGGGGCGCCACATCCAGGAGTCAAAAAGTGCAAAAAAAACAAAAATAAATTTTAAAATAAAAGTGGAGAAAGTAAATTTAAGTATAAAAACACAGAAATTGTTATTAGTCTATCGTCCAGTTACTGCCGATTCCCATTTGAGAGAACATGTCAGAAGCCAGGCATTTTAATTTATTTTGTTATGATTTCATTATGTTTGTTTCATTTTGATATTTTAGTATACAAATAATAGTCCATTTACTCACGGTTTTTGCTGTAAATTTTAAAGAACTGCTTATATATTGACATGAAATTTGTCATATACATAGCTAACAAGAAAAGAAGTGATATTGTGCCGATGTGTTCTTTGCCCTGGGGGAAAAGGGATATTCTCAGGGGAATACGCGCGAAAATACCTGGGGATATTCTCGGGGGTGAAAAAACATACGTTCAAAATAAATCCGGATTTGGATAAACTGACTAATTCTAAGCAACTTTTGTTGTATAGAGATTTTCACTAAGTCAATATTTTTCGAGTTATTTGCGAGTGAATATATGTCAATTTTCCAATAAAAAACCCCGTTTTTTAAACTCCGGTAAAAATATAGCTTACATTACAAAGAAGTGAAAAAATAATTTATGTATGAAGTCTACAAATCCACTAGAAGCAGAGTTGTAGCTAATGAAAAGTAGGTTCTTATTCGTCATATTCCAAATCAAATATTTCAACGTGAAATAGCCAAAAAAGTAAGCACTTTTCGGGGAAAACTCATTACAATTTCTTTAAAGTGTTTAAAAAAGAAAAAAAAATCAATGGGAAAATCCCAATAGTTGGCTGTATACCATAGTTTAAAAAAGCTTTATATTTGATTTTTAAATAGTTTCTAGCAACAAGAACAACATACAAGCAACCTTTTTTTGGTAAAAAAAAAACCGTAAAAATCACCCCCCCAATTAGCATTCAAAATTAAATTAATCGTTACCGTTGCATACTATTTATTTTATATAGGTACCTACTTGTAAAACTGAACCAACATTATTTGGAGCGTAGCTTACTTACTTTTGATGTTAAAAAAAACAAAAATATAGCTTCTTTTAAACACTTTAAAAAAGTTATAATGAGTTTTCCCTGATAAGTGCTTGATTTTTTGGTTATTTCACGTTAAAATGTTCGATTTGTAATTTGATGAATAAGAACCTCTTTTTCATTAGCTATAACTCTGCTTCTACTGGGTTTGCAGATTTCAAATATAGGTACTTACACCATTTTTTCACTTTTTTATAAGTTATATTTTTTTCGATAATTATTAACTTACTTTTTGAGGTATTTGCAAAAATCCGTCTAAAAATGTGTTTTTTTGTTGTTGAAAAATGAACATATTTACTCGCAAATAACTTGAAAAGTATTAAAACGTATTGACTTAGTGAAAACACTTTATAGAACAAAAGTTGTTTAAAATAATTGGTCATTTTATCCAATTCCAGACTTTTTGAACGTATGTTTTTTCACCCCCGAAAATGGGTGAGACTCACATTCATGGCAAAAGCACACATCGGGGCAGTATCACTTTTTTCTCTGACATGTTAGCTATGTGTATACCATATGTCATGTCAATCCAAGCGGTACTTTAAAATTCGAAGGTTTTACAATATTTTACCTTGAGTATTATAGTCATATTTATAGTTCTTCAGATTGTAAATATGACTTCTGAAGTTCAGTTTGTTGGTTTATTTTAAGCACCTACCTACCTTCAAAAAATAAATAAAAAGCATGATCCAAAATGCCTTAAGGGGCGCCAAAATCCTTTTTTGCACACAGGCGCCAGTAACCCTTACGGGGGCCCTGTATAGAAGTGCAGAGATACGACGGAGATGCAAGGTGGACAACATTAGTAACAGGGTGAAAAACAGAAGAGTAGAATGGAACGACCACATAAGCCGAATGACAATAAATAGGACGTAAGGACGGTGAGAGACGGTTCCACAATAGGAAGATGATCAGTGGGAAGACCATGAAAACGATGGAATGACAACTTACCGGAGGCACATTGAAAAACAGACAGAGTCATATCTACTCAAAAAGAAGAAGAAGAAGACACTAACTACAGAAGAAAAGCTGCTAGAATTAGAAGAAGAAATTAAGAAAATAAAGAGGGCAGTGATAGGACTGACAGAAGTACGACGAAAAGGAGAGTACCTAATGTATCGAACTATAATAAAGTGGCCACCAACTAGTTTTCAATAGAGATCAAAATCAAGCAGTAGGCGGCGTAAGCTTGCTTAAAAAAGTGATATCCAGGATCACACAATATAAGACATATCGATAAGAGTAATATCAATAGACATCCAAATGCCTATGCCCCGATATTAGATCACGAAGATGAGGAAACAAGAAATTAATGATGCAATGACGACACATTTTTCTTCGTTGAGTAGGATAGCTTTTTTGTCTTTTCCCTTTTTTATGTCAGTTTCTTCCATGGTTATTGATGCATCTTTCCATTGTCGTCTGTGTTCTTTCTCCCTCCATTCAAAACAACCAACACTCTGAGATCTATCCTGCATAAAACTAAACCCAACAACACACAAGAAAGGTCCAAAAACTGCATCTACAAAATACCCTGTGAATGCGACAACTTCTAAGCAAGCAAGCAAGCAATTTGATTTAACCCGGCCTGTGAGAAATGTCCAGGGCCCCCGCAAGGCTGATTGGCGCCCGCGTGCGGGACATATTTTAGCGCCCTTTAAATCTACTATACAGGGTGAGTGGGAAGAAACGCACCAAACTTTAAGACTGTATAATATACGTAAAAATAATCAAAAATAACTCATATGTTGTTATTCGATCTCCATTTTTGCTTCTTCTTCATTCATTAATAACAATAAAGAAGTTATCCCATTATTCGTAATAAATGAAAAAAGCGTTGGGCATCTGTAATTTGAGAAAAAAAATTCAATTAATAGAATGTAATTGCATATTAAAACATAGTTTTTAATTAATTACAAACAACTTTTCATAATAATAATTTTCGATATTGTGAAATATAAGGTACTCTTGATCGAAATTCATATTTTTGATACTCATAAGATTGATACAATTTTATATTTGGTTGCATTTTAGTTTTTAGACTATGCAAAGCATTTTATTAGGAATAAACTTTTTCCGTAAATTTAGTAATAAAAAGTTTCCCATGTGGTTCTAAGTTACGTATACACAATGTCTTGATTATTTTCTTTTTTTTTCAAAATAAATTCTAAATTATGGATTTTATTAGAGGAAACCCGATTGTAACTACTTAAAATGAACTATTATTATTCTATGCAATGATTATGATAGGTACCTACCTACCATTTTCACAATTAATTTAATTTCCACACCACTTAAAATAACAACAAATAAAAAAGATTGTCCTATATTTTTTACCCGAAAACAAAAGTTTAAAATCAGGGCAGAACAAATTAAACGGCTATTGCAATAATAGTCGTAGGTAATGATTAACACCGATATAAAATAAAATTTTAAACCTTTCACTGCAGGAAACCACCCGTTCACCAGTAACAGTAAATAATGTTTGTGCCTAATAAACGCATAGACGAGAAGGGAAAAGATACTCAAGTCAAATACATAAACATAATTCATAGAGTAATTGTTTACTTAAGGGTAATTATCATAAATTCGAGTAAAAGATTCAAGTTATACGAGTAAAACTGCTTGATCCAGCAAGTTGTGTTTTTGTTGGAGTAAAACTGCTAAGTTGCGTTTTATGGGTGTTAATAATTTATGTTTCTACTCGTCAAGGAGTGTGATTTGATGTTTATTTGACTATTTTGAGTGTCGCTTTAGTCTGTAAAATCGATTGGATGGTACGCCAAGCTTAATTCAATCTACTTCAAAGAAAAAAATTAGGAAGAAACAACAAAATGTAATATATTTTGACGGAGTAAGTTCAACATTTCAGGACGGGAATAATTATTTTTTCAGTAATAACACAATATTTGATTTTTGAGATTTCTCTAGCTGTTCATGAAATAATTAAAATTGTATATAAAAAATGATTATCTCATTTAAAATAAATATTTCATATTTACCAAACCTTCGGTTTGGCGCCCCTTTGGGGTTACGCCCGCGTGCGCCGCACGCGTTGCACGCCCGGTTACGGGGGCCCTGGAAATGTCCACCCTTTCGAAAGGCACATTCGGGTTTAACAATTCATTGGAGCGAGATGTATTAACCCAAGTAAAAAACATGAGTCACTTCACCCCGCTCCAATGCTCCAGACCATCCCTTTCCCCCTTAGCACGCTGATGCGCTATAGGGGCACAACTATCAGCCATATGCTCTTCACATGGGAATCCTGGGTAATAAGATTCCAACGTGGTACCCTAATCGATTTCAAAACTAGGCCAGCGTGAAGCGCTCTATGCCTGTATCCTCTATTGACTTGTCCGCGAACTAAAAATTGCTTGCTTGGGCCCCAGGTCACTGTACCGAGCCAAACGAGGCTCGGTCCAGTGACCTGGTGCTCAAGTATTTTTTTGGTCCCTATGTGCCCTGGTTTTTTGTTTTTATTATTTTTTTGGTGGCTTACGCCGTTTTTTATATTTTTTTGTAGGCTGCCTTTAATTAGGATCTTGGTATTGGACCTACGCATGGGTTACATGTTTCTTCGGCACTTGGTGTTTCTAGCTACGAACTATCTACTACTTTTATTTTCACTTCTTTATTCTTCTTTATCTCTCTTTATTTATTTTACATTATTTTCTTTGTCCACTTTCTTTACTTATTTATTCCACTATCTGTTGTTTACGACGTTTGTGCTTCCACCGGTGGAAAGCGTCATACCCTAGCATCTCTCGCAAAATGGAACTTGGGGGGTGCTCCAGCTCCGCGAATTTTACCCTTGCCTTGTCTGCTATCATCCCTGTGACTCTCGCCTGCTGTAACTCTCGGAATGAGAATCGTTCAGCGACGTATTTTGGGACTTTGGCTGCTTCTCTTAGGCTGTTGTTGTGGGCCTCCTGTATCTCCTTTTTAGTTGTATTGCATACGTGCAACAACTTCTACGTGGGAGAAACTGCAAGACCACTAAGTGTGAGATGAATGAAACATAAAAATGTGTACTGAAACATACATCAAGAACAAGAAATACCAGATATGCCAAGATAAGTTTTTTTCAATTTTGTTATGACTGCAGGACGCAGTTAATGATAATGTACAAAGACTAATTACATCTCCAAATTATATGTTAAACATACATTAATTATTGTTTTAAAAATGACAGTGATCTGTACGAGAGGCATTTTATTACCTACAATTTATGAGCTATTTTTCGAAAAAAGTAATTTGATGGTTTTTAGGAAGTAGTTTTGATTGCATAAATATAAATAAAAACCTAATCGTCGTTTTGCTGAAGCGTTATAGTAGGGGAGGAAAGTATGCTAAATGTGCAGTCACTCGAGCGCTTTGTAGTGCAGTCACTGAAGATGGATATGAACTATTACCTCCGATTTCGTTGAACCTCAATCGATTTGCATGAAAATTGGTGAGTGGTTAGAGGATATCTCAAGGAACAAAGGTGACATGGTGCCAACTTGCACTTTTGCCCTGGGGGTGGATGCCACCCCTTCTCGGGGGTGAAAATTATTTTATTAAAAATAACCCCATAATTCGATATAGGGACAAATTCTAAGCAAAATTTGTTATATAAAGTTATTAAAATAAATCAAAACTTTTTGAGTTATTTTAGATCAAAGATTTTAATTTTTCATGAGAAAAATGCATGTTTTTGCCAAATTTTTCATAAATAACTCCATAATAACTTTTCATAAATAAATAATATTATTACCAAAATTGAAACTAATAAAATATGAAATAAAGTCCCTACTGGAAAAACCTTTTGGTGTTAACTAAAAGTGAGTTATAGGTAATTGAATCTATATTTTTTCGGCTAATACCCAAATCTAAGTATTCAAGCTTAAATAACGGGAAGAGATGAATTTTATAACATAAACTTATTAAATATAATTTATCAACGTACTTAGAAATATCTATCAAATGAACCCTCGAACAAGTTGATAGCATTAAAATTTATGCTCCAAAAATTTTTCAAAATTTAACTTTTAAAAATTTTTTTTTTAATAACTCCGTTAGTTTGTAAGATATCAGGTTCACCTAACAACAATTTAAAAGTTAATGAAAGGCTATTAAACCACATTGAAATTAATATTTTAAATGCCTTACTTTTTTAAAGATAAAAGGTTAAATTTCCCCGGTTACATGGTTCTCGCAGCAAAATTTAAGCTTTAAACGTTTCTATCTCGGTTATTTTTTACCCCACAGAAATAATGAAACAGGTAGAGTATTTGAAACAGAAAAAACTAAAATTTGGTTAAATAACATTTTTATGTAAATTGAGTAATTTTTGAGTTATTATCAAAAGAAAATGAAAATTACGATCATTTTAAAAATTTTGTATTTTTAAAATTACAACTTTTTTTCAAAAATATGCGTTCTAAACCAGTCAAAGTTTATGAAATTTTTGCTAATATAAAGAAATTATTGTAAGGATTACTATAAATTTAAATTTTTGTGGAAATGGCGTAGGTATGTTTAATTTTTTACTTTTTCCTAAAATATTCGAAAGGGTTCTCTTATTTTCATCATAACTTGCTTAATATTGATGTTATTAACTTCTACGGGAGCTCATTTGATAGGTATTCTAAAGTACTTTGACAAATGTTGAGCAGGTATATTTTATAAAATGCATCGTTTTCCTGTCATTTAAGCTTGAATATTTACATTGAGAACTCGTCGAAAAAAATATACATGCAATTACCCATAACTCACTGCGAACTAACATTATTTAGTTTTTTAAGTAAGAAGTGTATTTAATTTTTTATAATCTTCAATTTTGGTAATAATAACTTTTTTGATTTTTGAATTATACGTGAAAAACTGCTTTAAAACATGCATTTTTTTAGAAAAAAATAAAATTTTTGATCTTTAATAACTCAAGAAGTATTGATTTATGTTAATAACTTTATATAACAAATTTTGCTTATAATTTGTCCCTTTCTCGATTTATGGTATTATTTTGAACAAAATAATTTTCACCCCTGAGAAGGGGTGGCATCCACCTCAAGGGTAAAAGCGCAAATTGGCATCATGTCAGCTTTGTTCCGTGAGGTATCCTCTAACTACGCACCAACTTTTATGAAAATCGATGTAGGTTCAACGAAATCGGAGGTAAAAACCTTCAGTGACTGCACTATTGGGGACCTATTGGGTTGTGAAGAGTAGGTTCTAAAACCAAAAAAAGTTAAGTAAAGTTTTCCATTTTAGTGGGGACTTTCTACTTTTAATTTAATTTTCCATTTCCAACAATCGTTTTTTTCCGATTATAGCGCCATCTATCCATAATTCGAAATAATCTTTCAAATAAAAGTTACTTATTTTTACGTACGGAATCCGAATTTGCAATAAAAAATGGGGGCGCCTATTTAAAATTTTAAAGTAACCCCCTACCCCACATCCGTGGAGGGTCGTGTTTGGTTCCATTCGATAGATTTTTCAAACATATTGAATAAGTGTATTTTTCAGTTTTTCGATCTGATGTTCATTTCGCGAAATATCGCGGGATTCGTATTTAAAATTTTAAATTTACCCCACCCCTCTCCGTGGGCAATCGTGTTTGGTATCATTCGATAGATTTTTGACAAATATTGAGCACGTATTTTTTAGTTTTTATATATATCGTTCATTTCGCGAAATATTCGCTTTTTTCTTGTGAAACTTTGTGACTCACCCATTTCCTTACGCTCCGCCCAAATCGTCAGATTTTTTAAATATACACTGTTTTGCATGTACTTAACTTACCTTATCTTAATCTGACAATTTCGAGTTTTTCTAAGGATAGATTTTTTTTTCGGCCCCCCCTTAACGAACTCCCCTGTGTTTAGAGGCAATATATGGTAGAGGTACATCTACAGGGTACCAGGGTTCTCCCCATATGATAATCTGACGCGCTCGAGTTACTGCAAAAATCCCCGCTTGGGCTCCCCTACCATTAGCAAAGTTAGTTTTCAAACATTAAGTATTTTAATGTTTGAAAATTAATAGATATAAAAATTAATTTGTCTCTATTGGTATTTAAACATCACATCACTCTTTGGTCATCATCGACAATAGAAATATAGTTTATATATGATGATTTTTTTTTATTTTGTTATTGATAATCAGAATCGAGTGAACGAAACAAGGGAAACAGTAGAGCAGATGAAAGTAGCCGCTTTGCATCCTCATTAGCGGTCATCGTCATCATATCGATCTTGCCAATGAACATGAATTTTTTGTATTTTTGAAAATTGTGCCTTGGAAGTTATGGATAACTTGGTGTTTATTGTGTTCTGTGCATTCTCCATTATCTGTGGTTCCAGTATTTTGAAGGATTATGAAGGTTATGAATGTAAGTTTTGATTTTTTTGCGACTTGGAAAAATTACTTTGTAGGGGTTGTCGTCTAGCTCTAGGGCCTAGGAGTTGGAGATAATCAAGTTAATTTGTAAAAATAGTTTCTTTGAAGAATGTATGAAGCATACGAAGTAATAGTAATTAAAAAGATATTACTAGCAACCGATTACATATTTCTAGTTGGTATAATATAATACTATAAAATAAATATTTATGATTCTATTCGTTAGTTTAAGAGAAAAATGGTGTTTAAAGTTATTTTTGTAAACAGGACTTTATCTACACAACGGTTTCAGTTTCATTTTTGATAACGATTTCTGAAGTGGAAGTTGAAATGTCAAGTAAATTTAATTTCAAACTTAAACAAATTGCATAAGATGCCACCAGGAAATAGCTTCAGAACAATATTCTGATATTGTAATCAATTTTGTTCTTTTTTGCAGTTGGCAGTAAATGCCACACTTCTGGAGTACCTGGTATATGCAAAAGGGCCACAGAATGCCCGCAGGCATTGGACTCGATACGAAAATTCCATAAACACAATTTTAAACTGTGTCTTTGGGACAATTTGGACGAAGTCATATGTTGTCCCGACAATGTGGAAAAGGGGCCCACACAGATAGATTCCTACCCGGGCAGTAGTACGGAAGTACCTACCAAAATACCCAGCACCAGCAATAAAGGACAATTTCCTAAAAGAAAATACCAACAAGGTAAGAAATCTGTCCAAGAATCTTTATTCTATGATTACTTTCTCCCTCTCTTTCCAATAGCTCTACAGCCCAAATCGTTCGATTATTCTTTTGCATTTTGCTTCTTAGGAATATCTACGAATGTGAATACTAACCATTCTTTTGGTAAAATACCTGTTTGATAAATATGATCATATAGTTCTACTAAAACGTCTATTATTTCTTCATCTATCAGTTTAAGAAACTCAATCGGAATTTCATCCGGACCTGTAGCCTTTTTCCCTTCTTATCTGTCTGTTTTAATGTGTATTGAACTTCCTGTTTTAAAATTTTTTGTCCCGGTTCTTTAGATTCCTCAGCTATGATTTGTTGTCTGTCATCCCCGAATAGTTCTTTTACGTATTATGTCCATGTGTTTAGTTGTTGTTTTATATCTATGAGAATATTACCGTTTGAATCTTTTAAAATATGTAGGTATTCTTTTTCTCATAGGCATCTTTCACTGAGTCACAGTTTTTCGATTTCTTTCTAACGCATTAAATTGTATGTGACAGAAAAAAAGGCACGTCCGTGATTACAGAAATTTATAACATTTATTCTAGTTGTCGATAGATGGTGCTATAATCGAAAAAAATTATTTACGAATTGTATAATATATCTACGAATATAATCTCTACAATTTATACTATACAAATCAAAGAAAATTCCATTTTATAAATGCAATAAACAAAATTGATTTGTTCTTATGCCAAATTGCCAATAAAATGTGACAACTGCCAGATTTAACTAAAATGTCATGTTAGAATAATTGTTATAAATGTATATTATGACGGACCATTACCTTTTTTCTATTATTTGTGCACTGACGCACTGAAAATGCCCATGAAAAGGACTTTACCTATATTATTTTATTTTCCCCACGTTCATTGCTTTTTATATTCCTCTATTTCGTCCCACTGTTCAGTTAACCGTCTTTCTTTTGGTGTTATTATATCTTTTCTAATCCTGCTGTTTAAGGATTTGTATTTTGTAATGTTTTTGTTTATATATTTTCTTCTTTCATTCATGAGAGTTAGTATTTCGTCTGTCATCCACATATGACTTTTCTTTGGTATGGATCCAAGTATTTCTTCTCTCGCTTCTTTTAGAACTTGTTGAATCTCCCTCCAATTTTCATTAACGTCTTTAGAGTTGGTTTTTTTGGCTTATCTTCTCTAGGTTCTGACATCTAGATTAAAAAAGAAACTAAATAAACTAAAATTTTTACCTATAGGAATATAGTAAAAGCACTTTTCTTGTTATTTTAGCTTGTGATGAAATTGAAAGAGACTCTAGATCAAGTATTATTTTTCATATAACAGATGGTGAAGATGCTGTGGACAAAGAGTTTCCGCATATGGTAAGAATGAAAAAATAGAGTTATTATTATTTTTGTAAACATTACATTGTACATAATAATACAAGGTGGCCAAACGAATTCAAAATAGAGCTATTATCAGGAACTACGACAATAGTTTTGAAAAACCCAGCGTCTGTTTATTAAATTTTGTTTACAGGTAGCACTGGGCTACGAAGACAGCAAGCTTCCACCAGGAGAGCTCAGCTGGAAATGTGGGGCATCTCTAATCTCTCCCAATTTCTTGCTGACAGCAGCCCACTGTGTGTCTAAAGAGAAACCATTAAGAGCCCGTATGGGAGTAACAAAAATCAATGATACCAATCATCAAGATATCGATTTTAAGAGAATTAGAATACACGAATCTTATGATCCATTAGGAAAACGCGGTGATCTTGCCATCATCGAGTTGAAAAGAAATGCCACTTTTTCAGATACTGTAAAACCAGCGTGTCTCTACTGGAAACATGACGATCCTCTGGGACTACTTGTAACAGGGTGGGGAAAAACGTCGTATGACTGTAAGTGTTAAGGCTGATTTATGTTAGGAAGGGGCGTGCACGTTACGTGCCGTAGAACAATAGAAAGTGCACGTCGCAACACGTCCCCGGAGTCGCCATGTTCCGTTGTATGATAAACTATCCAATGCTTTTCATATCAGGCGATTCTTCAACGTTCCCCCCCACATAACAATGATGTTCGTATCATGTTCTAAGCATATACTACCAACATTCGTCGGAGTATATTCTGTTTAGTATATGCGTAGTACAAGCATAGCATGTACCTTAAAAAACATTCTAAATTTCATGTTCTTTGCATATACTTTAAAGTATATTCTCGTACCGAATATACTGAGTACATTCGTGTACGTAGTATCTCGGAATATTCGTAAAAGTTTATTCTTAGAATATACCTTTATCGAATATTCTTAGCACATACTTATAAGTACATTCTTAACACATACTTATAAGTAGATACTATTCTTAGAATATACCTTTATCGAATATTCTTAGCACATACTTATAAGTACATTCTTAACACATACTTATAAGTAGATACTTTTAAAATATCTTAAAAATAATATGTATGTATAGTATAGGAAGTATGAATAATATTAGCCTTATCAACTTCGTTATATTTTAGAATAATTAATAAAATTTATGTATGTAGGTAGTATTAGACGAATTTCATTTCAAAATTGTTGTATGGTAAAAAAGTTTAAACATTAATTGTATTAACGTTTACATAGATACTATTAAAAATTCGTTTTCATAATTGAAATGACTTTACCATTTCGAGTTTATCATGAATCATGAGTATTTTTATATCCTTGGAATTTGTATTTAGGTACATTCAATTCAAAATGGGCCATTTCGCAGAACCAAAACGTGCCAAACTGCACAACCAAAGCAACCAAAGGCTTTGACGTTGCCAACCGTTGAGTAAGCTTTCTCCGTCAACTTACCTTAAAAATTCCCACTTTTATAAAAAAAACTTCCCTCCTGTTTACAAAATCTGAGAAGATATGTTTAATTATTTTCAAATACCTATTTTGATTTTTTCTTAATATTTTACAATTTGGAATGGATAAGTTACCTTTTGAGTTAACTTTTTCCCTATCACCTTTTATGTTGAAAATTCCCGCAAAAAGGGAAATTTCTCTTTGTTTGGCAACACTGACCACCGATGTTATTCCACAATATTCATACATTCATATCCCCCATCTGACCATTTCTTACCTGAATGGATCAGGGATAGGAAAAAACCGTAAAATATGAAAAAGAAAACAGGCATTATTTCATTATTTGTATCATCTATGGATCTACATATGTAGTGTTGAGGATGAAGACGAATGATGTAGTACTAGGACTAAAGAACATACATACAATAGCTTTATTGTAATATCTTTATTTTGTTTGCGGTGCTTCAAAATACATAAAATATAATCTATTTTGGTAACTCATTAAATAGGTAAGTACATATAAGTATTATATAAATTTTAGTTACTTATGCATAGTTTAGTTTAGCTAAATATATAATGATTTATATAAATAACTAAAATTTATAAATATGTACTTACTTTTTAAGTAATATTGTAGAATGTAGGTACTAACTACATTCTCATTTGCAATTAAAATATGTAAATATAATAAGTATTTGGTAGAACCAGTAGAACCTAAGATGAGATTAGGTGATGCTGAAAACATACTTCTAAGCAATATAGCACTTTCTTAGAATATTCTTAAAAATATATATTCTTCCCATTCAAAGATGTGCGGTAGTAGGTACGTTCTAAGTATATAAATAGAAGGTTTATAGCACTTCCTTGGAATATTCTAAAAAGTACCTTCTTGGTATAAACTAAAAAGATGTGCGGTAGTATGTTCTAAGTATACGTATACACATAGAAGGTTTATAGCACGTCCTTGGAATGTTCTAAAAAGAACATTCTTGGTATATACTGAAAAGAAGTGCGGTAGTACATTCTAAGTATATACGTAGAACGTTTAAGTACTGTAATGTAGTATATACTCAGTATGTGCTCTGCACATTCGCAATGGTAATTACGCATATTCTCAGTATATACTTTTTCTGAAAAGTATGTTCTATGAATCTACTAAGAACATGAAATTGTTATGTGGGCCGTAAGACAGCCGTGTCGTCCACGTTCCGGTCCTAACATAAATCAGCCTTTATGTTGTAATTATACTTTTCTATCTATCTATCTAATCAGCCCTAAACATCCATCCTTGGATATAGGCCTCCTCTTCCTTCTTCCATGCCTCTCTATCTTGGGCAATTTGCATCCATTTTGACCCAGTGTGTTTCTTCAGGTCATCTGACCATCGTATCTGTGGCCTTCCCCTTTTTCGTTTGTGGTTCAACGGTCTCCAATGTATAATCATCTTAGTCCATCTTTCATCCTTCTGCCATAGGGTGTGTCAGGCGAACTTTCATTTAAGATTTGCTACTTGGGTAGAGACATCTTTCATATTTGTTTTGTTATGGATCCATTCGTTTCTTTTCCTGTCTGATAATTTAATGTTCAGCATTTGTCTTTCCATGGCTCTTTCTGTCTTTGCTATTTTTTTCCATATTCTCTTTTGTAAACGTCCATGTCTGAGAGCCATATATTAAAACATGGAGTATACATTGATTGAAGACTCTTGTTTTTAGGTATTGCGGGTATTTTCTGTTCTTTAGAATATAAGACAGTTTTCCGAATGATGCCCAGGCCAATCTTATTCTTCTCTTTATTTCTTCGGTCTGATTTTCTTTATTTAATCTAGTGATTTGTCCTAGATATATATACTCTTTTACTTGTTCTATTCTTGTTTGTGCCACTGTAATTACTAGTTCTTCTTGTTGATTGGTCATGGTTTTTGTTTTACTGTAATTCATCTTCAGTCCTATCTTTGTCGATTCTCTATCTAGTTCTTCCATCATTCTTTGTAATTCTTCACTTCTTTCTGCTATTAATACAATATCATCAGCATATCGTAAGTGATTCAGATATTGCCCGTTTATGTTTATACCCAAACCATCCCAGTTCATTTGTTTGAACACATCTTCTAGCGCTTGGTTGAATAGCTTGGGCGAGATGGTATCTCCTTGTCTTACTCCTCGGTTTATTTTAATAGGCTCCGTTTGTTTCATTAGCTTAATAGTTGTTGTTGCCTTATCATATATATTTGTAATTAAGTCGGTATATCTGTAGTCTATTCTGCTGTTTTGTAGAGAATTCTTTACTGCCCAGTGTTCCACACTATCAAATGCTTTTTCGAAGTCAATAAATGCCATGTATAGCGGGATATGATATTCGTTAGCTTTTTCGATTAATATCTTCATCGTTAAAAGGTGGTCACTTGTACTGAAGCTTTTTCTAAATCCGGCTTGTTCTCTTGCCTGGTATCCATCTAATTTAGTTGTTAATCTGTTTGTTAATATCTTGGTTAATAGTTTGTACATCACATTTAGTAAAGTTATGGGTCTGTAATTCTTTAGATTCTCAATCTGTGGTACATGTACCACTGGTGGTACATATCATTATTTGCGGTGGTACACAAAACCCAAAAAAAAATAAAATAGTAGTACTTAGTAAGTCTTGATAATATAACCTAAAAATATAGGTAATATAGGTGGTACCAAAAATAATCAAAATAACTGTAGGTGGTACATGACTCAAAAAGGTTGAGAACCGCTGCTTTAGATCCTTTTTATCTCCTTTCTTAAATAGTAACAATGTTACTGCTTCGTTCCAAGTGTTGGGTATTTGTTTTGTCATTAATATTTTATTCATAAGTGTGTACAAAACTTCTCTAGTTGTTTTCCCACCATTTTTTAGCATTTCTACAGTTATCCCGTCTTTTCCTGGCGATTTATTATTCTTCATCTCCTTGAGTGCTCTTTTTATCTCATTTTTACTGATTTCTGGTTGTAAGTCGGAATTGACATTTTTTATTTTTATTTGAAATTGTTTAAGGATTTCTTGTGTTGGTTTCTGTTTTGTATTGTAGAGGTTTTTATAATATTCTTGTGTTATTTGTATAATTTCTTCTATATTATTGGTCTCTATACCTTCTTTGTTCTTTATACTATTAATCTGTATGCTTCCCAGCTGTGGTTTTAAGCACTTCATATTTTTATTTTGTTCAATGGTTTTTTCTATTTTTTCTTCCTGTACTCTCCTTTGACTTTCCTTGATGTTCCTTCTGATAGCTTTGTTTACCTCT
This sequence comes from Diabrotica virgifera virgifera, assembly GCF_917563875.1. NCBI lineage: Eukaryota > Metazoa > Arthropoda > Insecta > Coleoptera > Chrysomelidae > Diabrotica > Diabrotica virgifera. The sequence continues at coordinate 14,886,223 of NC_065445.1, forward strand.
TTGTAATCTACTGTGTTTCTCTTATCTTGTTCTATTAATGTTTTTCTTTTGCTCATGAGGTTTTTTGTTTCCTGGGATATATAGTTTTCCTTTTTTATTCTTGTTTGTGCTACCTCTTTTCCCGCCTTTGCTAATGTATCTGTTAATAGCTGATTTATTTCATCCATATTTTTGTTTTCCAAATATCTAGTGGCCGGTATACTTTCCCTTATTTTTTGTTTATATTCCTCTTTTGCTTTCTTAAGTTTTCCCATATCTAGTTTCGATCTATTTTCCATTTTCTTTTTTGTTTCGAATTGGCTATTAATGCTGAGTTTGGCTTTGACAAGAATAATTATACTTTTATCTTAAGAAATTTCCTTATAAGTTTACCTTAAGAATCAAATGCTAAATATTTTTAAACGCTTTTCTTTAGTTCAATCGTTTGGGTCAAATCTTTAGACGTTAATTTGACTGCCTTGTCTTCAATGCAAATGAATGAAAATTTGCAGACATATGCATTAGCGGGAACAAAACGCGAATAGTCAATGAAAAAGTTTTTTTATGTTTATTAATTGTTTAAATAAAAGAAAAACTCCACGAGGAAAAAATTTCCTGTAGTTGGCTGTATACCATTTATTACAAAAACCCATAAAATCCTTTATAAAGGTATAGGTCAGGGTAATAAGACAAAAATATACCCTGTTCGTGACACTTGAGCAGCCAGGGTACTGAAGCGTTTTTTCGACTAGGTAATACCTATAGGAACAAATTATAACTATTTCCTACGTAGAATCTGGCGGCCATTTTTATTTATAAACAATTAACTGTCAAAAAATGGCATTTTCCCCCTTTTTTCAAATCAACGAAAAACAGTGACAATTATGATTTTTTTAGTACAAAAATCTTCGAGATTATGGGAAAAGCTTTAAAATGACGTATTACAAAGTTTGATATACTCATTTATTGTTAATATAATTGCGAAAAAAGGTCGGAATTGCAAAAAAACATATTTTCTCAATAACTGTTGTAATGATTAGTGTACAGCTTTGAAATTTTTGTCAAATGAGGGCTCTTTGCTCTTTGGTGCTTAATATGTGATAAAAATTTCAAAGCGATTCATTCAATTGTTTAAATTTTATTCAAATTGTTTATCCCAGAAAGCATTTTTTTGCAATAACATAAGTCAGAAAAAAATTGCCTTAGAACCATTTCACAGTTGTCAAATGAAAGAGCATGAGCTACATTTTGAACATGGTTTAAAAAAGTGAATAAAAAACGCATTTATTAGTAAAAAATAATTATGCAAAAGTATCGTCAATTTTTCTTTATAAACTTTTTGAATAACTTTTTCCAAAAAAATTAATTTTTTTACCCTATTTTAACTGCTCAACTACCAAGTTATGTTATCTATATCATAATTGATAAAAAAATGTAATAAATACGTATAATTTCTTATATAACAAAATAAAAAGTTTATAAGGAAAGATTTACGATACTTTTGCATAATTATTTATTACTAATAAATGCATTTTTTATTCACTTGTTTTAAACCAAGTTGAAAATATAGCTCATGCTCTTTCATTTGAAACCTGTGGAATGGTTCTAACGTCATTTTCTTCTGACTTATGTTACTGCAAAAAAATGCTCTCTGGGATAAACAATTTGAATAAAATTTAAACAATTGAATGAATCGCTTTGAAATTTTTATCACATATTAAGCACCAAAGAACCATTATTTGACAAAAATTTCAAAGCTGTACACTAATTTTTACAACAGTTATTGCGAAAATATTTTTTTTTTTTGCAATTCCGACCTTTTTTCGCAATTATATTAACAATAAATGAGTAGGTATATCAAACTTTGTAATACGTCATTTTAAAGCTTTTTCCATAATCTCGAAGATATTAGTACTAAAAAAACCATAAGTTTCCCTGTTTTTCATTGATTTGAAAAAGAAGTAAAAAATGCCATTTTTTGACATTTAATTGTTACTAAATAAAAATGGCCGCAAGATCCTACGCAGGAAATAGCTACAATTTGCTCTTATAGGTATTACCTGTCGAAAAAACGCTTCAGTACCCTGGCTGTTCAAGTGTCATGGAAAAAACCTTATTACCCTGGACTAGTATATGTGTATAGGGATTTGCCCTGTATAGGGATTAAAAAAACGATTTTAATGGAAAATGCTTAAATTCTCTTGTTTTTTACAATGTAGAAACTTGAAATTTTACAGATTGTAACTAATTATATGAACTATAAATATTTTAACTTTTTACGTTAAGTAATTGTTTACGTTATGCTTCATAAATAAACAATAAAGTTTTAAATTTTTTGCCGATTCCTTTTCATGTTTGTACAGGGTTATTCACTATATGTTGACCCCCCTGTAAACTGCTTTATTTACAGAATTAGAAAAAAATGTAAAATAGAAAAGTTATTGGATTTGTAAATTATGATTTTTGGACATATATGTCATACTAGTGACGTCATCCATCTGGGCATGATGAAGTAATCGACTATTTTTTTAAATGGGAATAGGGGTCGAGTGCTAGCTCATTTGAAAGGTTATTCAATTACCTATTCAGTAATATAAACATTAACATGATTAATTATACAGGGTGTCCAAAAATTTTTTTTTTATTAAATTAATTAGTTCAGAACAACATTAAATTAATTGACACAAAAAGAAGAATGTATGTAATTTATTTAATTCAAATACATTATACTCCTGTCATAAAACAGAAATAAATATTTATTGAATAAATAAACATTACTTTTCACTTAAATTCAATGTTCAAGCTGCCTCCCATCTGCCTCTTGGAAGTTTGAACATTGAATTTAAGCAAAAATCAATGTTTATTTTTGCAATAAACTTTTATTTCTGTTTTCTAACAGCAGTAAAATGTATTTTAAATTAAATAAATTACATACATTTTTCTAAAAAAAAACAAACAAATGAAATAGAGAATGCGGAAAAATCCCCTTACGAACAATTCACACATCCACTACTTCGGGCTGGGAAAATTTTTTTGAATAGAATCGAAGATCCAAACACCAGCTCTTAGAAATGTGTTTCGCCCTCTTCAACCTCTATGGGCTCATCGGTGAAGATGAGAGGTTGAATATCTTCAGACACATTCCAATCAAAAAACAACATTCGAGACCTAGACATAGCAGGAACGTAAATCTACGCCCAACCTGACAATGCCATTCTCAAGTTTTAATTCCCTAATTACTTTAGATTAAGTAAGATAATGTTTATGAAAAAACGAAAGATGTAGATCTTTGAAACACACTGAGTGATCAAAAGATCCACAGGTACTGGTTTGGACGACCACTCGTACGAAAACAAACAAATGAAATAGAGAATGCGGAAAAATCCCCTTACGAACAATTCACACATCCACTACTTCGAGCTGGGAAATTTTTTTTGAATAGAATCGAAGATCCAAACACCAGCTCTTAGAAATGTGTTTCGCCCTCTTCAACCTCTATGGGCTCATCGGTGAAGATGAGAGGTTGAATATCTTCAGACACATTCCAATCAAAAAACAACATTCGAGACCTAGACATAGCAGGAACGTAAATCTACGCCCAACCTGACAATGCCATTCTCAAGTTTTAATTCCCTAATTACTTTAGATTAAGTAAGATAATGTTTATGAAAAAACGAAAGATGTAGATCTTTGAAACACACTGAGTGATTATCATAAACATTATCTTACTTAATCTAAAGTAATTAGGGAATTAAAACTTGAGAATGGCATTGTCAGGTTGGGCGTAGATTTACGTTCCTGCTATGTCTAGGTCTCGAATGTTGTTTTTTGATTGGAATGTGTCTGAAGATATTCAACCTCTCATCTTCACCGATGAGCCCATAGAGGTTGAAGAGGGCGAAACACATTTCTAAGAGCTGGTGTTTGGATCTTCGATTCTATTCAAAAAAATTTTCCCAGCCCGAAGTAGTGGATGTGTGAATTGTTCGTAAGGGGATTTTTCCGCATTCTCTATTTCATTTGTTTGTTTTCGTATGAGTGGTCATCCAAACCAGTACCTGTGGATCTTTTGATCACTCAGTGTGTTTCAAAGATCTACATCTTTCGTTTTTTCATAAACATTATCTTACTTAATCTAAAGTAATTAGGGAATTAAAACTTGAGAATGGCATTGTCAGGTTGGGCGTAGATTTACGTTCCTGCTATGTCTAGGTCTCGAATGTTGTTTTTTGATTGGAATGTGTCTGAAGATATTCAACCTCTCATCTTCACCGATGAGCCCATAGAGGTTGAAGAGGGCGAAACACATTGCTAAGAGCTGGTGTTTGGATCTTCGATTCTATTCAAAAAAATTTTCCCAGCCCGAAGTAGTGGATGTGTGAATTGTTCGTAAGGGGATTTTTCCGCATTCTCTATTTCATTTGTTTGTTTTCGTACGAGTGGTCGTCCAAACCAGTACCTGTGGATCTTTTGATCACTCGGTGTGTTTCAAAGATCTACATCTTTCGTTTTTTCATACATTTTTCTGTTTGTGTCAATTAATTTAATTTAAAAAAATTATTTTTGGACACCCTGTATAAATAATTATCTTAATGTTTATATTACTGAATAGAGAATTGAATTACCTTTCAAATGAGCTAGCACACGACCCCTATTCTAATTTAAAAAAAAATAGTCGATTACGTCATTACGCCCAGATGGATGACGTCACTAGTATGTTATATATGTCAAAACATCATATTTTAAAAATCGAATAACTTTTGTATTTACCATTTTTTTCTAATTCTGTAAATAAAGCAGTTTACAGGGGGGGTCAAAATATAGTGAATAACCCTGTACATCATGTTTATAAACATCCTAAGCGGCGACCATTTTGAACGCTCATATCTTTGTGTATATAAACATCGGCGCTCATTCGTGTCAAATTTCAATACGATACAAAAGCAAACTTCAACCAAAACTCAAATTCAAAAATTCGTATTTTTAACTTAGTCATTAGTAAAGCATTAGAAGAGATGGAAAGACTGCGAAAACTGTAATATGTGTAAATAATGAGTTGGATTTAAGAAATGTATGAAGAAATTACAGAAAATGTACAATGTGTGTATCAAATGTTGAAATAAATGCAAAAAATTTGTCTATTTATATATGACAATATATTTTAATGTTTGAAAAGTGTAAGACTAAAAAGTAAAAAGTAAAAAAAAATATGAAAATATTTATTTTCCTAACAAGTGCAGAAAGTCATTCTTTTCCGCACGCGACTGCAGTTTCGAGTGCGGAAAAGAAACTTTCTGCAAGAGTTAGGAACAATATTTTTTCTAAGAGTCTTTAAAAAATTACCAAATCTTAATCAATTAATTTAATTAATATGAAAATACATACACAAATTAATTCTTTGACAAGGTTGTCAAAACCAAACTTTCAATATAACTAGTTAGCATGACGACGATCTTTTTTTTTCCTTGGGTTTGTATGACTGCGGACCTTAGGGTCCATTCGCCCATCTAACCGATTTTGCTCATATTTACATTAATTTCAACTACTCTATGTTTATTTTCCTTCCCTATTATACATTACAATATCATCATATCATTGTTATTATTATTTTACATTAACATTTTTATATTACATTATATTATTATTTTACATTAACATTTTTATATTACATTACATTATATTATTCATTTTTTATATTGAATTATTTTTTTTTTCCTTTTTTTTTATTTTTTTTATTTTTTTATGTTTTTTTTTTGTTTTTGTTTTTTGTTGTTTTTTTTTTTTGTTTTTTTTTTTTTCATTACGGTAAGACTAAAACCCGGTTCAACCTCTCGGAGGTTATTCGTCTTCTTAATGGTTTCTGTTTTTTTTTTTAATACTTATTACAATGTTTTTACATTTTTTTACAATATTTATCTACTTCTAAATACAGATAGTTGACCATAGCTACTCATATTTTCGACGACGATCTTGGTTTCCACGACGATGATTCAAAACGACTGTTATTGGCTACCGATTTGACTTTCGAATATTATGTCAAAATAATTTTATTTCATCGAATTGTCGCGTTAATTTCATTAAAACAGGAACACAATAAGAGATATTTGAAATAAATTAGTAAATAATATCTAAATATTAGTGTATTGCATGTATTATAATTACTTTAAGGCCATATTAACATATCTAAATTAACACGCGTGCGGAAAAGTAAAAACCGCGTGCGGAAAAGTAACACGCGTGCGGAAAAGTAACACGCGTGCGGAAAAGTAACACGCGTGCGGAAAAGTGAAACTTTCTAAACTAAAATGCGTGCGCGAAAGTAGACATTTTTGCACGCTCGTAGAAAAAAAAATTACGAAACGCTTTTCTTTAGTTACGAGTGACTAAAATTAAAAATATCTATTATAAAAAAATCAACTAAAAAGCAAAAAATAAAAAAAAATTAAAACTCGAAGGATTATTCGAAAAAACTGTTATTAAATATACAAAAATCTCACACATTCGTTAAAAAATTGAAAAAAACCAACACATTCGTTAAATAAAAGCGTGGGGCGCGCCTTCATCGAATAAACGGTTTGAGGGTAGATACTTTTTTACTTTTCGCGCCCCGCGCTTTTCTTTAAAGAATGTGTTAGATTTTTTCAATTTTTTAACGAATGTATAAGATTTTTGTATATTTAATCTGTCTAACAGTTTTTTTTAGAAGAATCCTTCGAGTTTGAATTTTTTTATTTTTTTATAATTCTTTTTATATTTTTAATCTTAGTCACTCGTAACTAAAAAAAAGCGTTTCTTAAAAAAATTTTTCATATTTTTTTATTTACTTTAAAAATTTTTAGTTTACGAAGATGATAGACGTATAACTTTACAAAAAGCCAAATTGGTTCCTGTTTCTGTTACATCTTGTAACAAAACATACTCTATCAGATCTTTGGGTCTTTATACAATTGAAAACACACAAATCTGTGCTTTTGGAAATTCTTCCGATGCCTGCGAGGTAAGTTTACTTTAAAGATATAAGCAGGTTTGGCATTGATTTAGAGCGAACTATATTATCTATTCTTATTTGAAGAAACACCATTCTTTACGTCTTTTTTTCTGAGGGTGTTCTTTGTTTGCACCACATCTTGTTGTCTACAAAGACTCTAGGAGAGAATAAAAGATAGTTTAGATTTCATTCTGTTTTAGGGGCGACTAGAGATTTAAAATTTCCGGAAAAATTGGGTGCACGAAAAAAACCTGTTTTTTTCCGGAAAAAACAGGAAAAAATGGAAAAATACGGAAAAATTGACATTTGTTACAATATACTAAACAAATTCTGCATCCCGTATCAAAATCGATAAATTTAGTAGAATCGGATAGATCTATATTATCAGAAGTGCCTTTTGTCTTTAAGTAGGTATATAAAAGACACAATATTAAAAAATATTCCTCAACAAGTTAACCAGACTAGTTCTCTTATCGAAAGCTTGCTAAAATATGTATGTTGAAAAACGCTACGAATTTTGTTCTAAGCTGATTCACTTTGCACCCTCGTGATGCTCGCTTTAAAGAGGAATAATTGAATGAAGACCAACTAATGGAAGCCATAGACTTCATTTCTGAAATGGCTTGTTCTTCATTAAGGCCCGGTCTTTTCACCTCCGAATAACTAGTTATCGGGAAGTTTATTTGACAGATTTAAATGTAATCTGCTGGATAAACTTCCCGATAACTATTTATTCAGAGGTGGAAAGACTGGGCCTAAACCTAGATGTAGGGAAGGTAGTGGCAAATCTAGCCCAATTTAGAACAAAAACTGGATTTTTTAGTCGAAATTCTTTATGGAACAGTGCAAATATGTAGTACTGATCCCGTTATATGTGTGTGTGTGTTCACAAAGAGGGGATGGCATTAGATAAACTTTTTGCCACAGATATTTGAAAGTTGAAGATTGAAGATGTCATATTAAATTTTTATTTTAGAATCTTTAAGAAATTGTATGATAATATCATTAATAGTTTTGGTATTGAAGCTTAGTAGATGTGAAATATTCAGCGGTAAACTTACATTCCGCTCCTGAAGTCTAGCAATTAGTGCTTTCGTATGGTTTTTATTAAGTTCACAATTAAAGATTATATGATTTAAATCTGCAGTAGAGTAGTTATCACATGAACAGAGAGAGTTGATACGCATTCCTATTTTAGCTAAATGTGCAGGAAAATTGCCATGGTTTAATCTTAAGCGACTTAGGGATGTGGAATAAAACCGAGTAACGTGATAATCAAATATGTGTGGGATATTTTGCGGAAGTTGTGGGTATATGTAAGTGTATGGATTCCTCGAAGTTTGTACAAACTTAAGCCAAATAGTTTCCCATTTCTTTCTTAATTTTTTATGCAATTCTGGAATGTAATCGCTGGAGATTGTTAAATCTACTATTTCATTTAAAGTTGCCGAATTCTTTGCCATTTCATCCACTATCTCATTTTCTTTGATTCCAGCATGTCCTTTTACCCAGATAAAGACCAAGTCACTACTCTTATTTTTAAATCGAGCGATTGTCTTTCTAATATGGCATAACAACTCATTGTTGTGTTTTTTGGTTATTGGTTGTGATATTGCCTCAAGAGCAGATAAAGAATCTGATAGTATAACCGTGTCTCCAAAGTTCTGTTCAACCGCGTAAGTTAGGGCTCTTTCAATAGCATAAAGTTCGGCAGTGAAGATAGATGTACATTTAGGTAGTCTAAAAGAATTACCACTTTTTATATTAGAAACATAATAAGCACTACCTACACTATTACATGTTTTCGAACCATCTGTATAGATGTATTTATAATTAGAAAATTCAGATAAGATTAATTTTATAATTTTATTGTTTTGGCATGGTAGGTTTCTATATGTAGGTTTTATGATCTTTGGAAAGATTGCGATTTCTTCAATAGAAAGGTTATATATGGGTAATATTTGTTTAGTGTTAATGCTAAAGTTGTTAGTTTCTAGATAAGCATCTGTAAGAGGGGGAGAAGTTTTAATTCTCCAATAAGAATTTGTTAAGTTATATTCAGTGAGACTGTTAATTTTACTTAATAATTTATGTGAGTCTAAAGTCCTGGTCTTTAATAGAAACTTATTAGACAAGAATTCTCTTCTAAGGTTTAGAGGAGGTTCCTGCGCTTCTGCTAGAATTGCAGCACATGGCGTTGACTTAAACGCACTAATACATATACGTATTGCCTTATACTGAATATGATCGATTTTTGATAAATTAGATTTTGACGATGAACCATATAAAAAGCATCCATAATCAATGATTGACCGAATATACGATTTATAGAACATTAATGCTATCTTTGGGTCGGCACCCCATCTAGCTTTACATATGCAACGAAGCATGTTTAAACCTTTTTCGCATTTGTTGATAATGTGATTCACATGGAGTGTCCAGGTTAGTTTTTTGTCCAAAACCACGCCCAGATACTTATGGTGAGAGGATACATTAATATCAACATTACTTAAATTTATACTGGTAGGGGAACTTAACCTATGTCTAGTGAAAAAGGTGATGCTAGATTTTTCAGGGGATAACGTGAAATTAAAAGCCATAGACCATCTTTTTACACATTGCATTATCAGATCCAAATCGCATAAACACTCATTATATGATTTACGGCTGCTGTATATACAGAAATCGTCTGCATACTGAATAATTTTAATTGTATTATTTGTTTCATTTAACATGTCATGCAATTCTGCAGTATAGATATTAAAAAGTACTGGACTTAGGACTGAACCTTGCGGAATTCCGACTGATAATAATCGAGGGCCGTAAATGTGATTTTCTGAATCTCGAATGAAAACTTCTCTGTCCCTATACAAATCTGTGATTCTTTGTGCGAATTTATAATTTATACCGTATTTTATGAGCTGAACAGTTAAAATATCAATATCCAGAGTATCATAAGCCCCTTTAATATCTAAAAACAAGCATGCCGTTATAAGATTAACGGAAAGTGCATTCTGAATGTCGGAAACTAATTGAGCTAATGCTTCAGAGGTGCCTTTGCCTCTGCGATATCCAAACTGATTAATAGGTAATAAACAATTACTTTCAAAATGCAATTCCATTCTTAATTTGATAATTCTCTCAAATGTTTTTGTAATGCATGATATTAATGAAATTGGTCTGTAAGAGTTAGGTAGACTTAAATTTTTGTTGGGTTTAGCAAGTAAGCAAATTACAGTTTTTTTTAAACTTTGGTCATATAATCCTTGCAACCACCAACTATTAAAAATATTTAAAAGAATTCCTTTAGCAATTTCAGGCAAGTATTCAATCATTTTATATGTAATGCTATCAAAACCCGGTGCTGTACTTTTAGATTGTTTGATTGCTAATCGTAATTCCTCCAAACTGATAGGCATATAAAATGATTCATTGCATGCTACATTACTATTAAATTTACTGAAGTCGATTTTATTTGATGCAAATTTGGGAATAAAAAACTCAAAAAAATCGTCCACCATATCAGCTGATATACTGCCCGATCCCGTTGAGTCTTTGTTTGATATTTTTTTTATAAATTGCCAAATTTTAGTAGGGTGCGTGTTTTTATTAATATTGCTTATGAAAGATATCCAGCTATCTCGAGCTTTTTTAGAAAATAGTAATTTAGTTTGACTAGCTACATTTTGATATTGACAATAGTTTGTATAGTTTGAGACACGTTTATACTGGTTCAGGGCTTCTTTTCTGCGACGAAACATATCATAGCATTCGGTATCCCACCATATTGGACGTTGAGTTACTTGTTGTCTTGCTCTTTTTAGGGGAATAGTTGCGGATGCTGCCTCTGAGACCTTTTCCATAAAAATAGAGAAGCTTAGTAGATTGGAGTTTAGATTTTGGTTTGTACTAATTAACGAATTTTCCAGTATAGTGGAGTATGCAGACCAATCAGCTAATTTATCATTCCATTTAGATGCTGGATTTTTATTTATTATAACTCTATCCCTAATAATTTCAAATTTGATTAAGCAATGATCTGAACCTAACGCATCTGGTACGACATCCCATACACAACAATCACTAGCCAAACTAGCAGAGCAAAATGTAATGTCTACCGCCGAAGGTAGCTCTTCTGGACGAGAAATTCTAGTTGGTTTACCATTATTGAGAACAACATAGTTATTGTCATCTAAGGCTTCTACTAATTGATTACCACAAGCTTTATTAATATGAGATCCCCAAAGTGTATGATGGCTGTTAAAATCGCCACAGAAGATAACAGGAGAATTAAATTGCCGAAAGATATTTGACCAATCTGATTTAGAAACATTTAATTTAGGTGGTTTATACACCGATACTAGTATGATATTTAAGGACGGAAATTTAACTGCGCAAAGTTCTAAATCTTTTTTATATGCAAAAGTAATAGGAAAATTTATAAATTTAATGTCTTGGCGAACTGCAATGGCAACACCGCCAAAGCCATTTGCACGATCCTGTCGGATAATCTTATACCCTTTTAGTTTAAAAGAATGGTTTGGTTTTTTGAAGGTTTCTGATAAAGCTATAATATCTACAGGATTATTGTGTAAAAAATTTAATAAACTTGGATGGTTTTTAGAGAAAGAACGAATATTCCATTGGATAACTTTAATGTTTTTACTATTGGGTGTACTTATCTTATTAGTGGATTGAATCATCAGAACAAGATTCAATATCGATTTCTGGAATTAGATTTGAAGGACTTAATATAGAGGAGATCATTTTTCTAATATTTTCTTCTAAATTGTAATTTGTTTCGGATGAATCTGAATTAACTACTTGTTTAACTACGGTTATTATCTGACTTGTTAGTTTTTCCTTATATTGGATAAAGTCATCTCTGTGAGGATTTGGTATGATGGGATTATGTGAAGATTTGGTTTTTTTTGATTGAAAATGGGAAGAAGTAGGCAGAGACGGAGAAATAGGTGGAGGCTCCGGAGCAGATGGCTTACGTTTTTGCACTTGTCTTTTGGGTGAAGTATTTCGAACAATGGGTTTACGTAGCAAAAAGCTAGAATTTGGAGTTTGGGACGTACTGGGGAGTGGCAGAGAGGGAAAATTAGTGGAATTATTAAGAACTGAAAATCTATTATTTGTAGAAATCTTGGCATAAGATGGATTATCATGCAATCTTTCAGCTTCTTTAAATGTAATATTTTCCCTGGCCATGAGTTGTTTGATATTTTTTTGTTTCTTATATACTGGACAATCTCTGGATGTAGAGCAGTGTTCATTATTTTGGCAATAAATGCAGAATTTTTCGCAAGAAGAGTCTGACGTATGATTTAGGCTAGAACAGTTTCGACAGTGAGAAGATTTGGTTTTACATTGCTTGGCAGAATGCCCATATCGCAGGCAATTAAAACATTGAACAACGGGGAATATATATGGTTCTACAGAGAAATTGCATAAATTAATTGTTATATTTTGAGGAAGTTCATTTCCTACAAATTGAACAATAACCATTTGTCTGTTTACATATGAAATATTACCGTCTTTATCTGTTACCTTTCGTTTCATGCGTTGAACTTGAACCACCTCTTTATTAGATATTATGGCATTTTTTAAATATTCCTCAGAAAAGTATGTGTCAATATTCCTCAACACACCCTTCTTGTGTGTAAAAAATTTGGGTATATACGCTACTAAGTTATTATTAGACATAATTTTATTATTAACTAGATAATTAGCTTTTTCATAAGACTTAAAAATAACTTTAACGCGATTAAGACCAATCGATTTGATATCAAGAACATCGGATTTTATATAATTGTCAGTCAACAAAACGTGACCAATCCGGATTGGGAAAATTCTTCCCAAATGCTTATCAGTACTCTCAATATATACAAAATATGGACCTTTATCCTCAGTTCTATATCTATTATTTAAATCTATAAAATTATTTACATACCTATCCTCCTCTGCGTCCTTATTTTCGGGTGGCGAAGTGCCACCCGAGGTCTCATCCATTATATATTTTTTTAATCACTTACCTAACCTACCTATTATAAACAATAAAGAAAATTAACAAAAGGAACACTAATTAACACAATAACACACAATACACCGAGAACTGCTCGTTTGTATCGTTAAAATCAAACTATTAAACTGCGGAGAATATAAATTCGTGTCCACACTTTGACAGTTATTTGACGTTCTGATTCCGTTATATGGTAGCAAGGTTTATGTACATCGCAGCCACTTATGCCAATTGCCTCCCGAATTTTAAATGGACCTCCATCTTCCGCCTCTTCACAAAGAAACTGGTCTTTACACGGCCTCATATATACAGGAAAAAATATATGTTTTCACAGGATAAAAATAAGTTGTTGCTATTCATTTAAATTTGGTTATAAACGAAAAACAGATATTTATTTACGATACTAGACCAGATCCACTTTTAAAAGAGACTGACAAAAACCATGTTGTGTTATCCGTTCAGAATGGTGAAGCGGAGATCGAGTCTAAATCAGATGCTTGGTCTGAAGATTCAGATTGAGACTCAGATAAAAATATACCACTGACCAATTTGGTTAAATAATGTGCTTTGAAAGCCTTTGAAGTTTCGGTTTTGACACTTATAATTAAAGTCTCTTAGTTTAAGTACACTTAAGTCTCAATTAAAAAATATTTTCAAATTTTCCCATTTTTTCCAATTTTTCCAATGGTTTGGAAAAAAACGGAAAAAACCTGTTTTTTCCAATTTTTCCCGTTTTTTCCGATATGTTAATTCTCTAGGGGCGACTATCATCCTCTTATGCACGTTTCACCCTTTTGGCATCTTCAGAGAGGCCTATGGTCTGCTCTGAATCCAAAAGAAAACAATCTGTCTACCTAAGCAAAATTATATAAATAATTCACTTGAGACATCTATTAACACAATGGGAAGTCCTAGATCCTAGAATATTAGGATACAGTCGGGGAATGCCGACCCCCTAAGCTATTTTGTGAATATCATCTTTATTGATAACACAAAAATTCTAAAAAATTGTCAAATGTAAGATAGAAAACAAAGAAATCAAATATATTTTACCAAAATAAAGAAAGAACAAAACGAAAAAATATACAAAGGAATTCTTAAACATATCCATTGGCCGTCATTACCTTCCACGGTAAGATAATGGCGGCCTGGGCCGCCATTGCCCGTTACTAGAATACAATTTACTATTTAAAGGCAAAAATCACAAATAAACTTTTTACGTTCAGTGTCTACACAAGCCGCATGTGCCCACACATTACGCAACGCAACTACATCTCCCGGTGTTTTCCCATATCGCCGCATATGATACAAATATCTTCATTAACTTCCTTTTCCAGTGAGTCATCATCGGATTCACCTTCTTCTTCAGAAATATCTATGACAGTTCTCGCCAATGTCTCTTTGCAGTTGCGTTTACGTTTAGGGATTGCTCTGATTGTAGTAGTTGTGATTTGTGTTTGATCGGGTGCATTATTATCTGTTAGCTTACGTTTAGTACCTTTATTTTTTGCATTTTTTTTTCATCATATTCTGTAGTTTTTTTTTTCATTTTTTTATCTAATAATGCTTTCATTAGAGTAGATGTAAAGATCTCTGAATGTTGTTTCCTGTTGCGTTGCTGCTTCTTTGGTATCTGTATTCCTGATGGTCCAGATAATGGTATCAAATCAGAAAATGAAACTCCATCAGCTAATTTATGATTTTCATTCTCCTCAGGAACTTCTGGTGTCACTTCATTTTTATCTTGAAGAGTTTCATTGGTATCAACAGCTTGAGCCAAGCTTTACCAGCAGAGTTACTGTTTTTGGAAAAGGAATTTTTAATACCATTTTTTTTGCATAAGTAAATGCACATCGTTTAATCTCCACTGGTGTTATACCGTAAAATATTTTTGAAACTTTGACAACTTGACTTGCCAATAGCTTTTCGTTCTCTGTGGTGAATACAGGATGACGTCCCATATTAGGCCCCGAAACAGCATTACCATTTCTAAGTCTGTCTTGAAGAGTGCTTCTAGGAATACCAAATGTCCTAGAAACCTCCCTGGTACTTCTACCATTACGAATCGCATTTAACGCGGCTTACATTTGGTCTGAAGGCCACATAGCTTTTATGGTTTTTCTGTGATATTTAGTGGTCATCGGTAATTAAAATATTTGTTTTAATAAAACGAATATTACCTATGATATTGTCTAGATTTCTAGATTGCAAAAATATTCTTAGTGCGAAGGGAATGGCGGCCGGCCGCCATTACAATCATTACGCTGGCAGCGATTACCCGAACTTAACCTAAAATATGATTGCTCTCGGCATCCTTAATAATCAATAATTATGACAAAATTTATTAAACTAGTGTATACTACATAACATGTACATCATGTGACTAATTTTATTCTAATTATATCCTTAAAAATATTAGTGACTATTTCACTAGACTGTTTTACTTTATCGTACTATATACGTAGTATAGTATAATAGATAAAGTTATAGGATCGTGCAAAAAAAATTTTTTCAGATTTCACTTTTTTTCGACGTTTTGAGTCCCCCTGAGTCTAAAAAGCAAATAAAAAAAACATGTCGGAAGTATGTACGTACGTACGTACGTACGTATGTACGTACGTATGTCGCCACCGCCCAGCAAAAACTACTGGACCGATTTTGATGAAATTCGGTATGAGTAAGTTTAAGAGAATTTTGTCGAGAAACTAAGCTTTTAAAAAAATCTCTCAAAGGGGGGCCGAAATAGGGGGGTTATTTAGGGCCCATTTTTGCAAATTTTGACAGAAATAAATGAAATTCAACTCAAAGTAAGCTCATCGATAGGTAAATAAAATTACGGAATTTGACATTTCCAAATTCAAAATGGCGGTCAACATGGCCGACCGCCCCCCCGACACATTTCCCTATCTATCTAAAAAGTTTTTGAAGATAAGTTTAATTTGAAAAAGTCGTTATATAGCCTAAAGATGGGGCTATAAGAAAGATGTTATCGTTTTTCAGAAAAAGTTACGGGTTGCCTATATTTAAGGGGTCAAATTTTGACATAAATTTGAACTAGATTTTCTCAAAAATGGCTCCAAGGAATTTTTTTATTTTTTGATATATTTTTGATATCCTATCAGTAAATTGAATGACATTAGTCATATATCTTAACTCCCCATAGGAGGGGAGTTATGAATTTTTTATAAAAAAATATTCGAGTGCTCGTAACTTCCTTCTTAATAGAAACTAAAATTTGAAATTTTGTAAACATATATGGTATTTTATTATCTATTATCACAATAAATTTTACCAAAAACATGGCTTCCGGTTGAACCGGAAATGAATAAAAAATCTTAATTTTTTTGATACGCCCTGTATATTTTAACACATTTTGAAAGAATGCAAAATTACCTTTCCAATGACATAAAATTTATTGCTGTAGCTCAAAAACTCGAAAAGTTACGGTAAATAGAAATTTTGCTATAATCTTATGTGTGTCCTCTCTCACGCGTTCATAGCCGAGCATTATTGTAGAGCAGTCAATGAGGGTATTTGGCTCCGAATTCCATCCTACTACATTGATGTACTTGATATTTTCACAGTAAGTAGGGAATAGCTCAAGAAACAAAATCTACCCTATATACTATGGCGCTTTTATCTTGGGGCGGTTCCCACTTCTTCAAGGGGGTGGAAAATTTGTTGGTCAAAATAAGCACGGAAGTGGCTGAAGAACCTATTTCTAAGCAAAAACTGGTCTATACTTTTTTTTGAGAACTCAATACTTTTTGAGTTATGCGTAGTTGAAAATTGGCCATTTTCATTGAAAAATGACACCTTTTCGGACGGATTTTTTGTGAATACCTTAAAAACTATGCATCGAACTAAAAACTCTATATAAAACATTTTTTAGATTATAAATAATAAAGAGATTCGTTCCTTCGTAAATGTTCTATTTATAATACAAAAAGAGATATGGTAGGTGAAAATAGTTTGTTTTTTGGTGCATGCTCAAATTGGTGTATTCAACTTGAAATAACAGAGGAAAGGTAGGTTTTAGGTGTATAATGCTACCAACACCTTTTGTAGTGTTTGAAAAGGCCTTTAAAACGAGCACCGTTAAATGTCGGTTACTTACAAACTAAGCGAGATATGGCGCAAAAAATATAATGACTAATGTACTTTAAGGAAAAATGAAAAGTATATACATTTAACTCCCCATCCACCATAATTTAAATGCATTGTTTTTCTTCTCAATACCTTTTAATATAGTGTTATTTCTACTTTCAAAAAGTTAAAGGGGTTTAAAATGAATGGTTTTTTTTTAAAATGTGATCAAATTATAGAATGAATTTTTAAATTTTCTTAAAAATCTTCCTTTTTCTCCATGTAATTCGAAAATAAAAATATTTCAACCCTGAGAAGTGGGGGGAACTTCCCCCATGATAAAAGCGCCATAGTATATAGGATAGACTTTGAATTAGGAGATTGGGCTACTCCCAAAATTTTATTAAAATCCATGCAGTAGGATAGAATTTGGAGATAATATCTTGTTCTTAATCTCGCGCATTGACTGGCGTAATCGAAATAGAATGAAATGCAAATATTGTAAACTATTAATTTCTCAGAAAAATGAACTAATTTGAAATGAAAGTATGACTATAATATTCTATTGATTTATGCAATAATCTACACATCTATAGTGTGTCCCCGAAATATGGCATCGAACATTTTCTCAAATGCAGGAATTAATGATGCGTAAAACCATAAAATACTTTTAAGTACAGTAGGTGTTTCTAAAATATCAAAATAACGAGTAACTTTGTTATTTTTATAGAATGCCAATATCTAGTACCATAACGATAATAGATCGGCACGATAAAGTTCTCGGGCGGCCCTTCCGTCCAGCGTTTTTAACTGATAAAACGGCATAGCAACGCTTCGTTTCCTACTGACAAAACTTCTTAACGACGTGAAATCTCAGCGACAAAATTATGACAGATAATAAATAAAGATAAATAAATAAATAAAGAAATAAAGATTATATTTCGTTGATATGGTGCATTAATTGTCTCGTAAAGTAATGCACAACCGTTAATAGCCTGACTTAGGCTAATTACACAAATACACCGATTTTGGACGGTCGATTTTATATCGGCCTTCCTAATTCCTATAGTGAACCACATGTGAGAATGGGACATTACACACACGCACGACCGTCGATCACCGTTCGGCGTATGTGCAATGTCCTCTTCTCACATGCGGTTCACTATATGAATTTGGAAGGTCGATATAAAAATCGACCGTCCAAAATCGGCGTGTGTAATTAGCGTTACAGGGATTGTATATTAGGCCAGGGTAATAAGACAAAAATATACCCTGTTCGTGACACTTCAACATCCAAGGTACTAAAGCGTTTTTTCGACAGGTAATACCTATAAGAACAAATTGTAACTATTTCCTCCGTAGGGTCTGGCGGCCATTTTTAGTTATAAACAATTTAATGTCAAGAAACGGCCTTTTTCCTTTTTTTTAAATCAGGAGAAAATATGGTTTTTCTAATATAAACATCTTCGAGAGCATGGAAAAAGCTTCAAAATGGCGTATTACAAAGTTTGATATGCTCATTTATTGTTAATATAATTGCAAAAAAATTAATTTCACAATAACTATTATAAAAATTCGTGTACAGCTTTAAAATTTTTGTCAAATGAGGGTTCTTTGGTGCTTAATAGGTGATAAAAATTTTACAGGTGTCAAATGAAAGAGCATGAGCTAGACTTTCGAATTGGTTTAAAAAGAGTGAATAAAAAATGCATTTATTAGTAATAAATAATTATGCAAAAGTATCGTCAATTTTTCTTTATAAACTTTTTGAATAACTTTTTAAAAAAATCTATTTTTTTATTCTGTTTTAGATACACAACTAATAAGTAATATTATGTATATATAATGGATAAAAAATTGCAATAATATATATAATTTATTCTATAAAAAATAAAAAGTTTATAAGGAAAGATTGATGATACTTTTGCATAATTATTTATTACTAATAAATGCATTTTTTATTTACTTTTTTTAAACCAAGTTGAAAATATAGATAATGCTCTTTAATTGTGGATTGGTTCTAACATCATTTTTTTTCTGATAGGTTATTGAAAAAAAAAGCTCTCTGGGATAAACAATTTGAATAAAATTTAAACAATCGAATGAATCGCTTTGAAATTTTTGTCACATATTAAGCACCAAAGATACGGAATCAATTTTCGATGGAACCTAGATGAATTGACGGGAGATTACTTCATATTGCACAGTTCCTTTCGTCTTGTTTTTTCATCGTCCATTTGCTTTGTAAATTGTAGAAAAGTAATGTTGAGAAAACGAATACAGAGAAAACTGGAAATCCTTAGTAGTAGTATAGTTAGTATGTATATTTTTAAACTTACATTGTATTCATATTTTAGGGTGACTCAGGAGGTCCTTTGCAAATCAGAGATAGGACTGGAGCGTACTCAATTGTTGGAATCGTATCATATGGGGCAGGCTGTGGTAACATCCCTGGTGTATATACTCGAGTCTCTCAATTTGTAGATTGGATCGAAAAATATGTATGGCCATGACAAATAAAGTAGTTGGTAGTTCTGGATATTGTTTTATTTATACATATAAAAAACTATAATGCCCGGTTGCACCAACAGATCTTAAGCTTAAGTCGAGAATATCACAAGAATTAATATAGTATAATTATAATATATTACAATAAGAATACCATAATATATTAATAGATATAATTGATAATAAGGTAAGAATCTAAAATTATGGTGCAACGTAAGTGATACTCAAGGAGGCCCTATTTATAAGTAGAGCTTAGCTAAGCTGGAGCTTAAGATCTGTTGGTGCAACCAGGCATAAATCCCCTTTGTATTTATGTTGGTAGGGAGTGTTGGAACTAGGAAAGAAGTGATTCTACTAGGTGACTTAAATGCTAGAACCGGAAGAAAAGTAAATAGCAAAGTTGGCAGGCCATTTAGAGAAGAAAAAATTAATAAAACGTATTAATAAGTTTCTGCGATCATATATATATTTAATAGTTATTTATGTATTAAGAGCGAAAAGTGATACATTATTGTAATAGTTACCGCGTGAGCTATAGCGTGGCGCGGTAATTACTCGAAAGTAATGACTCGGGTAAACTAACGTTATTTTTTCAAAGATTATTATTGTATGTATGGCATGTGTAGCCTACAATTTTATTTATTTTCCTATTGATGTTTAAACTGTAACAATTATTTGTTTTATTTTGTATTTGTAAATAGGCCTGAAGCATGGAGTTTGACTTCATAACTCATTTATAAAAAACACATAAGAGTAGAAACACAAAAAACACATAAGATAAGAGAGAGAGTAGTTAGAAATCGTCAAGCCAAAGGTCAATAGAGACTAAATAGAGACATAGAGACAGTACCGGCGCTAGGGTATAAGGTGCCTGCCTGCAATACTAGTATAGGTGCCCTGCGGTTTTTTTTAATTAGAATTTTGTATAATACCAGCCAAAAAAGCTCATTTTGGCGCCCTTCAAGCAGGGGCGCCGCCTGCAGTGCATCCCTTGCAGGCCCGTTATCGCCGACCCTGCATAAAGAAATTAAATTGGGTTTACTTCAATCAGAACATACTTCAATTTTCTCTAGTGTGAAAATATGTGCTTTTCTAATAATAATTATTACTACAATTAATAATTTGTTGGCACCAATGATTATGCGCAGATAAATCCCATTAACATTACTATTACGCTATGCGATTCCGCGGTACGATTACGAATCGAGTGAATAAACAAGAGAAGCAGCGAAACCATCTTTATTTATACGTCCATGAGCGAAACAGATGAAAGTACCCACTTAGCGGTCATTATGTTGATCTTAACCATGATCATGAATTTTTGTATTTTTAATTAAGAAGTGTGCCTTGGAAGAGATGGGAAACCTGGTGTTTATTGTGTTGTGTGCAATCTCTGTTATCTGTGGTTTCAGCAATTCGTATGCTTCTGAAGATTATAAAAGTTTTGACATTTTTGCAACCAAAAATGACTTTGTAGGGATTACCATAATAATCTCGAGGTAATCAAGTTAATTTGTAAAAATTGTTTCTTTGAAGAATTATATACAGGGTGTAACAAAAATACAGGTCATAAATTAAATCACATATTCTGGGATCAAAAATAGTTCGATTGAACCTAACTTACGTTAGTCCAAATGAGCATACAATAGTATATTATTCAACGAGCATGTAATGATGGCTATTACTCACGATGATGAAGTTTGCGAAACGAGCCGTAGGCGAGTGTCGTAATTCATCAGAGTGAGTAATAGCCATTACATGCGAGTAGAATACTATACTTTTCTACGACCTTTTTTTATTTTAATTAGTAAAAAATTTAATTATCAACTACTCGAGATTTAAATTATAATAATTTACAAGAATACCTAAATGCTATTTACCCCTAGTACGTGGCTGAATAATTGGTTGCCTACTATTACCAAATTATTATTAATTGTAAAAATACAACTAGAAATAGTCAATATAAGTTCTATTCGTTTCCGAAAAATTATAAGCTCAAATTTGTACCTACTGTCAGTGAATCTAATAAACAGGAAATGGCTGTTGTCGGTGGACGTATTTCAATAGTTATAATGTATATTTATACATTTAACTATATATAATATAATAATATAACTATACATAATATGGTATGGTCATAAATTAAATCACATATTCTGGGATCAAAAATAGTTCGATTGAACCTAACTTACGTTAGTCCAAATGAGCATACAATAGTATATTATTCAACGAGCATGTAATGATAGCTATTACTCACGATGATGAAGTTTGCGAAACGAGCCGTAGGCGAGTGTCGTAATTCATCAGAGTGAGTAATAGCCATTACATGCGAGTAGAATACTATACTTTTCTACGACCTTTTTTTATTTTAATTAGTAAAAAATTTAATTATCAACTACTCGAGATTTAAATTATAATAATTTACAAGAATACCTAAATGCTATTTACCCCTAGTACGTGGCTGAATAATTGGTTGCCTACTATTACCAAATTATTATTAATTGTAAAAATACAACTAGAAATAGTCAATATAAGTTCTATTCGTTTCCGAAAAATTATAAGCTCAAATAGGGCTTTTCATTCACAGTCATTTGTTTCGAGCTTCTGTCATGTGTCACATAATTTTAATATATCTACGTCATACGTTATGCTGTATACCTTAGACAAGGAAAAAAGAGAGGACCGGTAACACTCATTTAAAACACACGTTCCAAAAGTGAAGCCACTTTTAGGTTTGTTTGTCACCAGAAACATGGCGGTCACGTCAAAAATAACAATGGGTTGCCAGTGGTGGGTGTTCGTTGAAGGTTAAAATTTCATAAAAAATAAAGTAAATCATCATCTAAAATTCGTAATAAAAACATATGTATGTATTGAAACATATGTACGTAATATGAGCAACTTAATAAAACATTTACCGTACACAAATTCTTCATTTTAAATACATTTCATGTTTTTATTTTAAATACTCAATGCATAACAATACCCCAAAGATACGTCGATGATCAAAATCTCTGGTGTCGGTTTGGCTTCACTTTTGGTCATAGGATTACTCGTCCTCTCTCTTTCCTTGTCTAAGCTGTATACCAATGATAGAAACCAAAGACGTATGGCGTAGATATATTAATATTATGTGACACATGACAGAAGCTCGAAACAAATGACAATCGATGAAAAGCCCTATTTGTACCTACTGTCAGTGAATCTAATAAACAGGAAATGGATGTTGTCGGTGGACGTATTTCAATAGTTATAATGTATATTTATACATTTAACTATATATAATATAATAATATAACTATACATAATATGGTATAACATATTTTTTCCGATATATCGAAAACTATTAGAGATTTTTTAATGAAAATGGACACGTGGCATTCTTATGGCAGGAACATTTTAAAAATAAATTATAGTTAAATTTGTGCACCCCATAAAAATTTGATGGGGTTTTGTTCCCCTAAACCCCCCCCCAAACTTTTGTGTACGTTCCAATTAAATTATTATTGTGATACCATTAGTTAAACACAATATGTTTCTAAAACTTTTTTGCCTCTTAGTACTTTTTGTAAAAGCTAGTTATTATCGAGATATTTTGAATATTATTTGTCAAATCCACCACATATTTGTATACCTACTGTTACGTACGATTGTAGAGACCTGGTAATAATATGAAATTTTTTTATAAATTTCATACAGTTTGAGGTATATTTTGAACCATATAAGAAAAGAATATTTTACCTTGATAAAAGGTGCCTCATCGGAAAAATACTGTGAGGCAAAAAAGTTTTAAAAACATCCTGTTTAACTAATGATACCGCAGTAATAGTTTAATTGGAACGTACACAAACATTTGGGGGGTTTAAAGGCACCGAACCCCCATAAAATTTTTATGTAAACATATTAAAAAAGAAGCCGTATCTCGATTAAAACTGGTTTATCGAAAAAATATTAAGAGGCAAAAAAGTTTTAAAAACATTGTGTTTAAGTAAGGTAAGTTAGGTTCAATCGAACTAGTTTTGGTCTCAGAATATGTGATTTAATTTATGACCTGTATTTTTGTTACACCCTGTATAGTTCCGTAAGTCGAGTACATATAATCAATGTATGCGTATCTATACAGGGTGTTTGGTAAAGAATGGGCCATAGCTTAACCTTAGATTCCTGAGGTTAAAATAGGTCGATTTAAGCTAACTTACCTTAGTACAAATTTGATAATAACCGAAATACAGGGTGTCAAAGTTAAACTTTTATTTTATTTATTTTTGAATATTTCCTGACAGGCATGGGACAACAACACGAAATCTGGTAAGTGGTGCTGGTACTGTACACCCTACTAAATTATGTTAAACAAACGTTTCTGCCTACTACCAGAGGCGTACGACGGGGGAACGTGAATGGTTGACCCTTTCTAAATTCTACGCCACTGGTTGAATTTCTATTTTAGTGCAATTTTTTGATTCTCCAATACCTTTTATGTAAATAACATACTCTTTATTCGTAACGATAAAGCCATTAGTTTTCGAGATATTTGAAGCTAAAAACGAAGGAGCATAATACATTAATCAAAATAAGTGTGCCTTTTCATTTTTAACTTCAAATATCTCGAAAACTAATGACTTTATCGTTACGAATGAAGAGTATATTATTTGCATAGAAAGTATTGGAGAATCTAAAAATTATGCTTAAATAACAGTTTCATCAGTGGCGTAGAATTTGGGAAGGGTCAACCATTCACTTTCCCCTGTCGTAAGCCTCTGGTATTAACCAGAAACGATTATTTAACATAATTTAGTAGGGTCTACAGTACCTACACTTTCTGCCAAGTACCATAAGGATATTTGAAATAGTTTTATAGTACCGGGCACACATATTTCTTAAAGTTTTAAATAAAGAATAAATTATTTAAAAAAAAATATATATATATAATACTTTAAAATAATTAGACATATCCGTGTCATACTTGGCAGAAAGTGTAGGCACTGTATACCCTAGTAAATTATGTTAAATAATCGTTTCTGGCTACTATCAGAGGCGTACGACAGGGAAAAGTGAATGGTTGACCCTTCCCAAATTCTACGCTGCTGATGAAACTGCTAATTTAGCAACACTTTTAGATTCTCCAATACTTTATATGCAAATAATATACTCTTTATTCGTAACGATAAAGTCATTAGTTTTCGAGATATTTGAAGTTAAAAATGAAAAGGCACACTTATTTTGATTAATGTATTATGCTCCTTCGTTTTTAGCTTCTAATATCTCTAAAACTAATGGCTTTATCGTTACGAATAAAGAGTATGTTATTTACATAAAAAGTATTGGAGAATCAAAAAATTGCCCTAAAATAGCAATTCCGCCAGGGGCGTAGAAGTTGCGAAAGGTCAACCATTCACGTTCTCCCGTCGTACGCCTCTGGTAGTAGCCAGAAACGTTTGTTTAACATAATTTAGTAGGGTATACAGTACCAGCACCACTTACCAAATTTCGTGTTGTTGTCAAATGCCTGTCAGGAAATATTCAAAAATAAATAAAATAAAAGTTTAACTTTGACACCCTGTATTTCGGTTATTATCAACTTTTGTACTTAAGTAAGTTAGCTTAAATCGACCTATTTTAACCTCAGGAATCTAAGGTTAAGCTATGGCTCATTCTTTACCAAACACCCTGTATAATATAATATAATATAAAATAAAATTCGTAAGAGATTTTTTAAAGACGCTGACTATAATGGAGGCAAAGAAAATAAGCTCACGTCTCTTCCTATTCCGGTTGGGGTGTACCATTGAAATTACAGGGTGTTTATTAAAAATTGGAAATATTTTAACTGTATTAACTGTAAATATTTTAACTATTTTAACTGCTCAAAATATTAAAGTTTAATCCAAATCACCTAGTCCAAAAATACTTTCTATTTTTTCATAAGCTCTTTGAAGATGATGTCTTGTAATTAGTTTTTTTTAAATAGCTCCAGAATGCGTCTATTGAGAAAAACGATAACTGGTACGCCTATTTATCTTCCAGAGATAAATCGATTCCATAAATTGCGAATTTCTAATAGGCGATCTTAGGTGTCTTAAGAGACCTGCGATCGTAGGCGTCTGTTTTGGGTAGGGCAACGGATATTTTATCGCATAACTTTTTTGTCTTTAACTTTTAAGCATTTTTGACACTAGATATTGAATTGTGAGGTATTCTAGTACTAAAAGGTACGCTTGCTATAAGTCGGCAGGATGCATCCTTTTCTAAAAAAATCTAATCGTGCTAAATCGTATTTAGTCCTGTCGTCAGGGGGGGTACAACGGCCTCCTTTATTCAGATGGACTTTTCATACCCAAGTTTTTTTCATGTATTTTGACCCGTAGAACACGAATTTTTTGGGTAACAGTTGATCCGGATGTCGATAAGATTGTTATAAACAAAGAACTTGAGGAATTACATAACAGCGATGTTTCGCAAAACAAAACATTTTGTTTTTGTATTCTTTGGGTCATTCTAAGCAAAAAATGTTCCTACAAGTTTTTTCGTAGGATCCATAATTTTCGAGTTAAACGCTTCTAGACTCAAAAAATCGAAAAATTGCAATTTTTTAACCCGAATAACTTTTGATTAAAAAATAAAATAGCAATTATGCTTACCGCATTTGAAAGTTCGAGTCAAATTATACCGGTTTTGATTATTAATTTATTATTAATTTATTATTATTAAAAATTAATTTTTTTATTGTCAAACAAAGCTATAATCAAATAGTGTCTCCCGTGCACAATGCATGCGTTTTAAACTATGCTACGTAGAAACTGCCTGTTTGTAGACGCGCCTAGTGGTTCGATTTTAAATGAGAGATGCATTGAAAACATCACTCAAGCACTGTGTGTTTATAGCTTTGTTTAACAATAAAAAAATTAATTTTTAGCAATGCAAGTAATCAAAACCGATAGAATTTGACTTGAACTTTCAAATGCGGTAAGAAGATTGATAAATTGATATTTTATTTTTTAATCAAAAGTTATTCGGGTTCAAAAACTTATAGGAATATTTTTTGCTTAGAATGAACCAAAAAATACAAAAAAATGTTTTGTTTAGCGAAAAATCGCTGTTATGTAATTCCTCAAGTTCTTTGTTTATAACAAACTTAGGTATCGACATCAGGATCAACTATTACCCAAAAAATTCGTGTTCTACGGGTCAAAGTACATAAAAAAACTTGGGTAAGTCGGGATGTATTTTGTTTGATTTGTTTTACTACAAACACGGCGTCTAAGCACGATTTTCCGAATCTGAATTCCTGGTTTTCATCAATAGTGTTATCAAATATCACGTGTTTTGGTTTATTCCCATCGAGTTCAAGATCACTGGAAAATTTTTCTGTATACCCACTTATTAATGTTATTATTCCAAATATTCTAATAATATTTGTAATCAATTTTCTTTTTTGTTCCAGTTGGCAGTAAATGTTACAATTCTGGAGCTCCTGGTATTTGCAAAAGTGTCACAGACTGTCCACAAGCAATAGGCTTGTTACGAAAAGGCCACCAACACAATTTTAAAAGATGTCTTTTCGCCAATATGATCGAAATCGTATGTTGTCCCGACAGTATCGAAAAGGGGTCTACAGAGGTAGATCAACAAAGAAAATATCAGCAAGGTAAGAAATGTATCTAAGAATTTTTATTCTGTGATTAATAAGTACAAAATAATTTTATGTGATGGTTATAAAATATTGTGACTATCTGTCATAATGGGAGTTACAAACTGAGAGTCACACAGAGAAGAATGGAGCGATCCATGTTAGGAATAACTCTGCGAGACAAGAAATAAAGAACGAAGAGATCAGAAAAGCCAAAGTGACTGACGTAATCGAAAGGATTGCCAAACTAAAATGGAGATGGACAGGACACATAGCGACAATGGCAGACGGGAGATGGACAAACAGGTTATTGGAAATGGAGACCAAGCACAAGAGACCTACACGATAGAGTTGACTAGTTGACCACCTACACGATGGACTGAGGAATTAAGAAGGCTAAATAAAAACTGGACGAGAGCGGCGCAGGATAGACGGGGTTGGAAGCACGAGGAAGAGGCTTATATTCAGCAGTGGACTTTTGAGACTTGATGATGATGATGATGATTTATAAATATTAAGTATAGTCGGTTCGCTAAACTCAGACACAACTGGCTAGTGATTTTAACATACTTTTTTTGTTTTTGACCAGTTTTGCCAAAATTGGCAAAATTACTAACTAGCTATTTAATAATTATTAACTATTTAGTAATTATTTTTTTGCCAATTTTACCAAATTGGAAAAATTACTTACTAAAATCACTAGCCAGTTGTGTCTGAGTTTAGCGAACCGGTTATACAGGGTGTCCCGAAAAGATTGGTCATAAATTATACCACAAATTCTGGGGTCAAAAATAGGTTGATTCAAGCTCACTTACCTATATACAATAGTGCACCCAAAAAAAGTTACAGCCCTTTGAAGTTACAAAATGAAAATCGATATTTTTTCATATATCGAAAACTCTTAGAGATTTTTTATTGAAAATGAACATGTTGCATTCTTATGGCAGCAGCATCTTGAGAAAAAAATTATAGTGAAATTTGAGCACCCCATAAAAATTTTATGGGGGTTTTGTTCCCTTAAACCCCCCCCCCCCCCAAACTTTTGTGTACGTTCCAATTAAATTATTATTGTGGCACCTTTAGTTAAACAGAATGTTTTTAAAACTTTTTTGCCTCTCAGTAATTTTTCGACAAGTCAGTGTTTATCGAGATATTTTGAATATTTGTCAAATCCACCACCTATTTGTATATGGTTAAGTACGATTATAGAGACCTGTTGATAATCTGAAAATTTATTTATAATTTACATTTTTAGGTATATTTTGAAAAAGAAGCCACATCTCGATAAAAGGTGACTTATCAAAAAAAGACTAAGAGGCAAAAAAGTTTTAAAAACACTGTGTTTAACTAATGGTATCACAACAATAGTTTAATTGGAACGTACACAAACATTTGGGGGGTTTAAAGGAACAAAACCCCCATACAATTTTTATGTAAATATATTAAAAAAGAAGCCGCATCTCGATAACAACTCGCTTATCGAAAAAATACTAAGAGGCAAAAAAGTTTTAAAAATGTTGTGTTTAAGTAATGGTACTACAATAATGAATTAATTGGAACGTAGACAAAAGTTTGGGGGGGTATAAGGGAACAAAACCCCCATAAAATTTTTATGGTGTGGACAAATCTCACTATAATTTTGTTTTAAGATGTTCTTGCTATAAGAATGATACATGCCCATTTTCAATAAAAAATCTCTAACAGTTTTCGATATATTGAAAAAAATCGATTTTCATTTTCTAACTTCAAAGGGCTGTAACTTTTTTTATGAACACATTTGTACTAAGGTAAGTTAGGTTCAATCGAACTCTTTTTGACTCCAGAATGTGTGGTATAATTTATGACCAATCTTTTCGGGACACCCTGTATAATAAGTAGAATAAACTTTTTTTAACTTGACTGCGTCATTTCACTTGCGTATATCAAACAAACTTGGTCTTTTTATGTTTAGTTTGTTTTTTCTTTTAGTTTCCTTGAATTTTTTTCGTCATACAACACATTCCTAGCTTTCTTTCACTTCATCCATCCGTTCACATCTCGAAAACTTCCACTCACTGCTATTACTGCTTGTAATAATTCTGATGTTCCCTACATATGTTTATAGGCCTGGATCCTGCGTACCAAAAAAAGTTTATTAATGGCAAGCTGAAAATTTGTTAATAGCTTAATGGTGTCTAGTCGGACAAACTTTGATGTATGGGAACACTGGAACAGGGGAAGTGTTAATTGTGGAACGTGATTTTAATTGTGGAACGTGTCATTCTGACAAGTTTATGATTGTGAAAACTAACAAGTTTATTCAATAGCAAAACTTTATATAATATATGAAAAAATGTTTGTCCGACAAATATGTTAGGCATTTTAATAAGTCCAACACGTAAAACATATCAAATGACAGGAATTATATTGGTGGTAAATAGCAGTCTGATTTCTGCATGAGAGTTTAATGAAAGGGTAACAAATCAATTGGAAGTTCTGTCCGACAAAATACATGGAACGTTTTCTTAGTCTGACATTCGAAACCTATAACCTGTTCCACAATTAAAATATCCCCTGTTCCAGTGTTTCCATACATCAAAGTTTGTCCGACTATACACCATTAAGCTATTAACAAATTTTCAGCTTGCTATTAATAAACTTTTTTTGGTACGCGGGAGATTCTGTTATAATGAATGAATTTATTTGACTACATTACACAATTACAAGGTTTGTAGCAAGTCAGACTTCAAAGATTTAAAATAAACAAGTAAAAACCTATCTATACATAAAATTAGAATATACCTAAAATACACAAAAAATACCTAAAATATACAAATAATAATTTCACACACAAGTATATAACAAAAATTTTAATTTTAATTTTAAATAGTATAAAATTATGTAAGCACCGTATCACAGATCAGTAATAAAAGATGAGTACTACTTACATGAGTACTTAGATGAGTACTTAGATGAGTACATATATGAGTACTTAGATGAGTAATTAGATGAGTACTTTCCATGAACTTCAATGAAACTTAAAATATTCAAGGTATTCCTCCACTGAATAAAAACAGTTCTTATTCAGTATTCTTTTAACGGTTTTTTTAAAAACATTTAGACTTAAATTTTTTATATAACCTGGCAACACGTTGTAAAGCTTGTAATCTAAAGAATTTCTTTTGGACTTAGTTAGACGGTAACTCTGATATTATCTGCCTGTCTGGTGTTGTAATTATGAATATCATGTTGTTTCACAAGAGATACAGATCTCCTGTGTATTTCAACAACAACACTAAAAATATATAGGCACGGTGAAGGTAATATACCAACTAAGTTTAAAAAACAAGGGGCGACAATGCTCCAAATAGAGCTCACACCAGATATAATTCGTATTGCTCTCTTTTGCAGACGGAAAATCACCAAGGAGTCAGATGAATCACCCCAAAGAATAGTTTCATAGCTAATATGTGAATGAAATAATGCATAATAAGTTATTTTTAATGTATTTATAGTAGTAACTTTCTTTAATTGTCTTAAGAGAAACAAAGTAGAATTTAATTTATTTCTTAAGTTAATTATATGAGGCCTCCAAGTCAAGTTACTATCCACTGTTATCCCAAGCAACTTTACGTTATCCAAGTTTGAGGTATCTGTCATAACTTTAAAACATAAATATTGGGATTTGCCCTTATTAAGCTGAAGTTTATTCGCTAAAAACCAATTTTGTGCCTTATTTTCGACAAAATTTGAAATGTATGATCCTGTCCCACTTCCCTTGGCTGGATAAATAAAAGTAGTATCATCTGCGAAGGAAACTGTTTCCACAGGATGCATATAGTTACTTAGATCGTTAGTATATATTATAAATAATAGTGGCCCCAAGACAGAGCCTTGGGGAACGCCATAATTAATAGGTTTGAAATAGAATTATGTATACTTACAAGCTTGAGAACGGTTTGACAAATACGATGTTATAAGTTTCAGGGCGATTCCCCTGACCCCATAGTAACCCAGCTTCTCCAAAAGTATATCGTGCGAGACACAGTCAAATGCCTTAGAAAGGTCGCAGAGAGTAATACCGGTTTGTATACCATCCTCAAGATTCGACACTGTCAGTGACCACATTCATAACAGCATTTGCCGTGGAACGTTTTGTCGAAATCCATATTGAGTACCACTAAAGAAGTTTTTTGACTCAAAATATTGATACAAACGCTTTTTAATTAATTTTTCATGCCAATGGCCATTAGTTGTCGAGGCATTAGCTAAATTAAAAAAAAATTAATTTTTCAATGATTTTTCCAAAAATAGACACAATTGAAATTGGACGATAGTTATCTACAATATTTTTGTCACCTTTTTTAAATATAGGAACTACTTTGCTATGTTTAAAATGTAATCATGGTTAAAGAAACTAAAATTGGTATAAGTAAATAGTTAAGCACTTTTGTTATTATTTTAGCTTGCGATAAAATTAAAGCAGAAGCTGGAGTAGATATTAAGTATATCACACTTGGTGAAGACGCGTTAGACAAGGAGTTCCCACATATGGTAAGAATGAAAACATACTGTTTTTTAAATAAAAATCAAGTTCCCTTCATAGTTTATACGAAGATTAAACTTCGTTCAAAGTAAAACTTTATTTAAGGCACTACATACCTACACAAGTTCTACGCTTAGCTATTCTTTATTTGGCATTCTTAAGTGAACTAAAAGAGGTATAGAAAATATTTTGCGGAAAGTGAGAACATTTCTTACAAAGGCACAAAAACACCAACCACTCAATTCAATAGAAATAACGACCTTATCTCAGTATTTAGGGGAAGAGAACCCAGTCCCGGTGGTAGGGTATATGGTGCCCGTCTTCAAAACTAGCATAGGCGCCCTTGGTTTTTTAAGTTAATTTGTAACACCAGCAGAAAAAGCCCATTTTGGCGCCCGCCTACAGGCCATCCCTTGCAGGTCCATTATCGCCATCCCTGTGAGGATTTATGGATATTGATGCGCAATTAGAAAAAAAAACAGATTGTTAATCAAGAGCCATAATTTGGTAGTTATTATGGCTTATAGCCATAATATGCTATAAGCCATAATTTGGTAGTGAAATCGCTTCTTACCGATTGATTCAGGGAATGCTTAGTCGCTTTCCAGTTTAAGTTAAGTGTGATTGGTTATGGTTATTACCTCACAGTTACCGAGGCGTAGCTCATGGAAGCTTGAGAGTTGAATATGTTTTGTGGACCAGTATTTGCATCCATCTCCATTATATTACTCCTAGAGTAACTGAATCGTGAGAAAACTATGAAAAGTGGCAACCAGTACCAGTGGCAGCCATTAATATTCGCAATGAAATTCAATAAAATTATCTTGCATAAAACGAAAATAATCATCATCATCATCAATGGTGCTACAGCCCTATGAAAGAGCCTCGACTTTCCCAAGTGTATTACGCCAGTCAGTTTTATCCATTGCCAACCGTTGCCAGTTTGCTGCGCCTATTTTTCTCCCATCCTCATCTACACCATCTTTCCATCTAAGTTTTGGCCTACCCCTATTTCTACTTCCCACAGGTTGTGACATAAGGATTCTTCTAGGAGGGTTGTTATGCTGTGATCTTGCTAGATGTCCTGCCCATCTTAGTCTTCCTATTCTTATAAGAGATAGGGTAGAGGCCCCGGTTATGGCCACATTAAGCAATTTTGTTCATTGTAATGAATAAAACACTAAACAAATTTTAAAAGTAAATGATGGAAAAATTCCTATACTTAGTGGGAAATCTTACCAATGAGCCTTCAAAGTTTCAGCCTCCTAAAAATAAACCATTCTAAGAAAAAAAATATTAAAAACAAAATGGCAACTTTTGCCACTTATGGCCACAAAAGCCCCACTTATAGCCATCACTTTTCCCTATTTATGGCCACTAAGAAGTTAATCATTATCTTAAAAAAAAACAATGTAACCGTTTATTGTATCATTTTTTTATTTATTAATTGTAAGTTTAATACACAATAAAGTCATTATTTTTTTAATAGGTATAACACATGATTTTTTCTCGTGTATATCTACCTTATTTAGATTAAGTTTAAAATTTAAATTACTTTCATATATACTCCGCAAGCCTTGAATTTCCTATTAATTCTCGGGAAAGATATTAATGATTTTGCTAACATATTTGAAAGTAACAGTCCCTCTCTTGCTGATTGATTCAAATGACGCCAAAATATAATCACCGGGACTAAACTCAACAGTATTGTCATTTTCAGTGTCACTATCATCTTTATCGTTAATACATTCATTTTCATCATCAATGTCGTCTATACTACTTCCGCTTTCCATCCATTCCACTTCTTCTTCTGAGCTAGACTCCACAATATTTTTCTTTTTCTTTACTTTTAGTCTTTTTGTTTTGTTCGTCCTTTTTTAGTTTTCGTTCTATTTTCCGTTGTTCTTTAAATTTTAGCTGTTCTAGTTTGGCTTGTTCTTTTAATTCATGATAAAGCACCCATCTGTCAGATGTTATGACACTTGGAGTGTAGACTTTTTTTCTTTTTCCAGATGTAGATGTTTGATTTGGCCATGGAACAATGTCATCAAATATGGATGCTACATTTTTCTTGGGTATCTCAATGATATTTGATGTTGAGAGATGGACATCAATCTCACGATGAGGTGAATTGTTGGAGCCTATTGAATCTTCCACTACATTTGATGATGAATTTTCACCAAATTCTTCAGGTGTGAAAGTGTTTGCTTCAGGTGTTAAGGGTGTTGAAGTGTTGAGGGTTGATTCGCGATTGATGACTTCAGGTGACGAACTTTAAAATATTATTGGAGTGTTTGCGGTGACATGAAAACCATTATCTTTGGATTCCTCAATCTTATTAGCTAATGGTAACCAGAAGTCATACAACATTGTTGCTTCAACGTTACCATCCCAGTCATAATTTTTAGTTTTTGCATCTTTGAATTGTGCTAGAATCGATGGTTCTATGTGAGCTTCAATGAATCTAAGGTGATGTCTTACTTCTTCAGTATCAGTATTAGTTGATGTTAGAGTTTGTCTCTGAATAATTTTTGAATAATCTACATTATTTGCATCGAATGAATTTAAACCAGAAATTTTAAATCCCGAAATTATATTTTGTGTCATGTTGGGTTCATTTATCAAATCTGACAAAACCTTTGGAACATCAACTTTGGTAATTTCCTTTCCATGGTTATCAATACGCCATTTTCTAACAGTTTTTGGCCACATCTTCTTTAAGGGACCAAAAACTGCCACATCAAGAGGCTGTAAAATATGTGTGGAATTAGCATGAAGTGCGATGAGTATAACCTGATTTTCTTTTCCTAAGATCGAGTCTGGTCCACAGTGACGTGGACCGTCAATTGGGCACTTCCCAGATAGTTTATTGCGAAGAGTTGTTCGGGGTACTTGAAATAATTTGCTCGCTTGGTAACAGCATCCAGGGCTTGCTTGACCTTTGAGGGTGAATATAAAAATCTTTTTTTTGAAATTGGAGCCATACTTCTGAAAAGAAGTAGAATAAAATTACCTATAGGTACTACTTTAACTTATGGCATACTACTCCGATAATCATTTGTCATTTACACATAATATGGCCATAACTAGTTTTATACAAATCCACTTATGGCCATGCCATGGCCATAAATAGGAAAACATAATATATCTTTCTCCGTTTGTGGCCA
Organism: Diabrotica virgifera virgifera; assembly: GCF_917563875.1. Taxonomy (NCBI): domain Eukaryota; kingdom Metazoa; phylum Arthropoda; class Insecta; order Coleoptera; family Chrysomelidae; genus Diabrotica; species Diabrotica virgifera. Next base: position 14,921,131 of record NC_065445.1, read on the forward strand.
CGAAGATTATAAGCGTTGGAGGTTAATATTATTAGAATATTTTACTAAACATTGAAAATATAACATATAATCGCGCCATATGTCTACATATTGTTAAAAACAAATATCGGATGCATTAAATAAAATTAGATATGAAAAAGTATTTGCTTACCAAATTTCTTAACAAATCAACAGTTATGAAGTTTCACAGCAAAAGTCAAAAGTCACAAGTTTTTGTAGAACTATCAGCACCACCTAGTATGAAGTATTTAAAGTAAATATGTTTGTAGATTACTGTAATAGCATAAAGGAATCGCTGTTACCTAAGTAGACCTTAATAATAGAAATAAATATATCAGGTGGCCATAACTGGTATAGTGGCCATAACCGGAGTCTCTACCCTACTACGTCTTTAACACCAAATATATGTTTATATCTGTGGTATACCTCGTAGTTGTACCTCCTCCTCCAAATACCATTTTCACAGATGCCACCGAATATGCCTCTCAGGATCCTTCGTTCAAATATAAGCAGAAGGTTTTCATCTGCCTTGGAGATGGTCCATGTCTCCGATCCATATGTCAACACTGGTTGTATATAAGGATTTTGTATAATGGTTATTTTTGTTTTTTGGCTTAAGTTTCTGCTTCTCATATGTCTACTCAGTCCAAAATAGCATTAGTTCGCTAGGATAATCCTTCGCTTGATTTCCTCCGTCATGACGTTCTCCTTGGTGATCAGGGAGCCTAAGCACCGGCGCCCATATAAAAATTTTCAGGGGGGCGCCAGACGTGAAAATGTTGCTCATTATATTTTGTATAACTACTTTCTATGGGCGCCCATGAGCCTAAGTATGTGAATTTGTCCACCACTTCAAAGGTAGAGTTATCAACAGAGAATTGGTGACCGATGTTTCTGGCTCTATTGTTGGATGTTGATGCCATCGAAAACAATAAACGAAAATAATCAAATATGCAATATTCTACTTTGTAAACTTTGTTTTTAGGTAGCCCTTGGCTACGTAGACAGCAATCTTCCACAGGGAGAACTGAGCTGGAGATGTGGAGCATCTCTAATCTCTCCCAATTTCTTGCTGACAGCGGCCCACTGTGTATTTAAAGAGAAACCTTTAAGAGCTCGTTTGGGAGTAACGAGAATTAACGATACCCATCATCAAGAAATCGACGTTAAGAGAATTAGAATACACGAATCTTATGATCCGTTAGGAAAACACGGTGATCTTGCCATTATAGAGTTAAAAAGAAATGCCACTTTTTCCGAGTCGGTAAGGCCAGCATGTCTATACTGGAAACATGATGATCCTCTGGAACTGCTTGTAACAGGCTGGGGGAAAACGACGTCTGTGTGTAAATATTATGTTGAAATTAGACCTTTACCTTAAGAAATTTTACTAGAATTTTACCTTAAGAGTAAAATGCTAATATTTTTTACTTTAAAAATTTTTAGTTTACGAAGATGATAGAAGCATAATTTTACAAAAAGCCAGATTGGTTCCTGTATCCGTTGCATCATGTAACAATACATACTCTACTAGATATTTAGGTACTCGAACAATTGAAAACACACAAATCTGTGCTTTTGGAAATTTGTCCGATGCCTGCTGGGTAAGTTTACTTTAAATATATTAGTAAGTTTGACATTGATTTATAATAAATTACTATATTATATTCTTACTTAACACGTTCGCTACTAAGCGACTTATATGAGCCACATCGATTTTTCCCATAGACCAGCGTCTCACCCGTGAGCCGGGGATTCCACTGCACATAATGGCAATTTAACACATTGCGTGCCACGTGCCACATCGCTCATATATGAGAGACACAGATATTTCGCCAGGGGCCACGTCCACGTCGCTCATTTTTGATATAGATACACTTATGACTAACTTTCATGGCCGTGGATATCAGTGGCCCCTCAGAGTAGTAACCCGATTAAAGCATGGCACGCAATGTGTTAAATAGCCATGGTCTATGAGGTCAATATACCCCCTTGGTAGCGAACGGGTTAGACATACCAATATCTATGTCTTTTTGTCTAAAGGTGATTTTTGTTTTTATCTTGTTGTCTACAAAGACTATTCCACAGATTTTCACACAAGAGAAAAAGTATTTACCTAATGTGAACATCCCCGCACTCCAAATACAAAGAAAACCAAAACAATAGTACCTAATCACTAAAGAAACAACCAAATGTAGATTAAAATTAGATGACGTCAGAACTGAGCAAGTAAAATGCACCGAGATAGCACTGTCCAGCGATGCACATCTGGAGAGAGGAGTGATTTATCACATACAATTAGTTTATCCAGTACACTGGATAAACTAATTACAGAATACAGCCCGGTATGAAGAATAGGAAAAATCCAGTAAGATGGGGATTGCCCAGATAAAACGAGCTTGAAAGAACGGTTGAGAAAAGGAATAACTGTGTAACTCCTTAGTAATAATAGTAAAATTAGTAGGTACCTATATAATTTTTCTAAACTGAAATTGTATTTATATTTTAGGGTGACTCAGGAGGTCCTTTGCAAATCAGAGAGGGTAAAGGAGCATTCTCAATATTCTCAATTGTTGGAATCGTATCCTATGGAGCTGGGTGTGGTGGTAAAATCCCTGGTGTATATACTCGAGTCTCTCAATTTGTAGATTGGATCGAAAACTATGTGTGGCCATGATAAATAAAGTAGTTAATAGTTCTGGATGTATTACTTCTAAGTATAAAAAAATATGTAAATCCCTTTTTATTTTTTTTTCCAAATAGCTGTTTGGTTGTCCGTTAACACAGGATACCTATCTGTATATTTACCGCATTAATGACCAAATATTCCTGAAGATTTTCTAAGTATGAAAGTACTTGATCAACATTTATATGACACAATATTCGTGCAACATAAGACTTTTTGATTCCTTGACTGCATCTCTTTCACATAATATTTAGTATACGCTCTGATCTTCGCTGGTGGCGCTCCTAGCGGATTACTAATTCAACTTTCACCGGTAATTTTTAAAGTTATTATTTAATTGTTATCGCTTAACATTTACAACGCAAAAAATTAATTAAATTGTAATCGATTTTTTTAAGATTTTGCTAATCATTTTGACGTTCTATTGATAAAATATGAATTTCTTACTTCGGATACTTTCACAATTATCGTGTAGATGGCGCTAAGATTTTTAGATTAAATTATAATTACATATTACGGAACATTAAAAAAACTTAAATTCAGTATTTAAAACGTAAGTATATTTAAGGTAAAAATATATACCACACAGCTTTGACCAACTAATATTTTTAATAATTAATGTTTTTAATTTTAATTTTAAATTAATCACTTTGACATTTATGTCAAATTTCCGGTAAACGTTTACAGACTTGCCACTACTGGCGCTCGCGAATTTATAAATATCCCCTCTACGTACAAGCTCACAGCGTATAGGCAACAAGGGAGACAAGTAAACACTTCTACACTGCAGGGCAAGAAAAGTGATACCTATTTAAATAGCAACCATAGCACAGTTGCTATGGAAGTGGCTAGAAAACATATGACTCATCATCTCCATAATAGTAGTAGTAGGAATTTCTATGTTGTATGTTTCTGACAATGTCTCCGTTAAAATATCCCTTAGAACTAGTGAATTGTCTATATTGTCTGGTTGGTCATCTTCAGAATATTTTGACAGATTCATTGTTGGAAACTTACAATACAACAAACAACTACTTCTCAATATTAATTGCACGAATAACCTTACTGTAAATGAAGAGTGGAGATATATATAACAGTCAAGTGACAAAAACACAATCGAGAAAAATGAGTTTTTATCAGAAAACGGAACATTATACTTAACGGCGGATGCTATCTGTTTAATTTTTTTAGAGCTGTTTCCAATGCAACTGTCACTTGGCCCATAATACAGGTGAACGGCATTGTTGCATAGACCATTATAATGGAAAAAACATAAATATTGATTTTTTGTCACTTGGCCCGTTATATAGGTATATAGTAGGAAAAATTAAAGATTCCCCATGATCGAACATGTAAAACACGCTGTATTTTCCTGTCACCATGCCACAAAAAAAATTGGCCTGAGCAAGTAAAATGTAATAATATTATATAAATTATTCTTATAACACTGGTACTGGTTCATTACTTTCTTGAACATAGAAAAGAAGTGTTTAATATGATCGCTCATGGGTAATCTTTCATTTTTCCTACAAGGGCCGGTTGTTCGAACGCTAAATCAACTGATCACTATCAAATATTTAATTACTGTCACAACTGTCAATGTCAACTTTGCTTGGGTTGCTGAAAACATAATTGATTATAATTATGAAATCAGTGAATCAATGAACATAACAATTATTAACATAATTGATTAACTAATTTCATAATTCTCATCAATAATTATGTTTTCAGCAACCCAATCAAAGTTGACATTGACAGTTGTGACAGTAATTAAATATTTGATAATGATCATCGTTGATTAGCGTTCGAACAACCAGCCCTAAGTATATCCACTCTTCAAATAGACTTCTTACATTAAAAAAAGAAGAATAATGAGAAATGGTATATTCAATAATATTCATTAAAAACTTATACATTAACATGTTCCCTACGAAGTTACTCATATATTCTGAGCCACATCGATTTTTCCCATAGACCATTGTCTCAACTGTGAGCCTGAGCCGTGGATCATATTGCACATATTGGCAATTTAAATAGTTCTGGTCTATGAGGACGAAACTTAAATACTCCCTTGGTAGCGAACGGGTACAAAAAACTATTTGTAAATACTAATCTATAAAGTGACTATGAAATTTTAATAATAAACTTTTGTTTTATTTCTATCCTTGTAGGATCGGTACTCGCACCTGAGGGATGGCAGACGTTCAGATTCAATAAGCATCTCTTTGTAGACAGTTACATCGACTGTACTAAGTAACAAGACATTTACTCAACACATACACACTACATTACTACTACACTACTCCCCTTAGCTAGTGATAAACTAACTTACCACAAAAAGTCTAAAATTGTTAATATATACCAATACGTATTTATATGTATTACGTTGCTAAAGGTTCCAAAGGCCAAAAAACACAAAGAATCTTTTGTTTTAATTGACACAGTTTTGATTTGTTACTAATAGGCCAAGTAATAGAAGCTTAAAATAGGACAAAACCTCTCAATTTTTACAGAATAGGGCTTTTCATTCACAGTCATTTGTTTCAAGCTTCTGTCGTATTGGTCCAAGAGCTGTGAGACATTTTTGAGTAGGTATTTTAGGCAAGCTGAAAATTTTTCAGGTGACTCTTCCATAATAGCCTAATACAAAAATGCCGGTCTGGCTGGAGGGTAGCGGTTATTTTCCCCAAAAATCCCCCCCAAAGTTAAAAAAAGGGTAAAAATTGTTATTACAAAAAATATCATTGACGTGACTTTAAAGTAAATTTAAATATTCAAATATTAGGAAAATAAACAAGCCAGGCGATTTGAGGGCGATTTTAGCTCTGCAAGATACTTGCATGGGCGTCCCAGGATTATTTTCAGGGGATGCATATTAACTTCAGAAGATTTTATCTGAATCTGTACATACTATTAACAAGTATAAAATATACAACTATACATGCATAGCTATGTATATTCCTTCTGGATAGGGAGGTACAATTGTTATTTTGACAGGGTATTTTTTAATATTAAAAATAAATATTCTAAAAAAGGCAGCTTTTTGGTGAAATTTTCCAACTGCCATGTGATCAAACAAATTACGGGTTCATATAAATGAAAAGCGCTATAGGTAAGCAGCAGTGTGAGAAAGAGCGTATACCGATAGCTGTTTGCGTCCTCTGTTCTAGCGAAGTGAGTCCGTTCGCTCGAGAAAAATCACGTGACCTGGTGATACCCATGTTGTTGTGCCTCGAAACGTTAGAGTAATTGTTATATATTATAGTTTTTTAAGTAACTTTTCCTTAATTAAAGGAAAATAATACGTACTATACAATAGATTTTGCAAATATGATAGGAAATGACAAATTTATTATTATAAATATATAGGTAGAAAATTATAAAACTATAAACTAAATAAATTCTGTGTCCGAATCTTGTACTTCTTCTTCAAACTCCTCATCTGAGCTTAAATATTCATTCTTTTCTTCTTCGTCAGACTCCCCTCGAGACTCAGATTCTTCTTCTACATGAACTGTAGATAGTTGTAATATGCATTTAGAATTTATTAAAAATTAATTACTGATTAATTAATTGATTTGCTACGTATTCTCTGTCATTTTGTACGGAGTCGAAGCCTGCACAACCACGGGCGCATCTGAAGAAAGACTTGCCATTGCTGAGATGTGGTGTTATCGAATAATGTAAAAAAATAATGTACACAACACGTAACAAACGCGGAAACATTAAGAAAGATGAAAATTAGACAAGAAATACTCAACACTATGAAGGAAAAAAATGAGCTACTTTGGTCATATACTAAGAAATAAAAAACCTGATGTGATTGGTTATATAAGGAAAAGTATTAAGTATTGGTTTTAAAAGAAAGAATACGTAGCAACTCAATTAATTAATCACTAATAATCTTTTAATTAACTCTAAATACATATTATAACTATTTACAGATTAGGTAGAAGACGAATCTGAGTCTTGAGGGGAGTCTAACAAAGAAAAAGAGAATGAATATTTAAGCTCAGATGAGGAGTTTGAAGAAGAAGTACAAGACACAGAATTAATTTAGTCTATAGTTTAATACTTTTCTACCTATATATTTATAATAATACATTTGTTTTTTTTTTCTATCATATTTGCAAAATCTACAGTGATGAGCGCGCTAATAACCGGCAAAACAGCTCAAAAGATGGAAAACATAATACATCTCGAAACAAAAAGAGATGAAACTCTTTTTGTTTCGCAATGTGTTATGTTTTCAACCTTTTGAGCTATTTTGCCGGTTATTAGCTTGCTCATCACTGTATTGTATAGTACGTATTATTTTCCTTTAATTAAGAAAAAGTTACAACAACATGGTTATCGCTAGGTCACGTGATTTTTCTCGAGCGAACGGACTCGCTCAGTTAGAACAGAGGACGCAAACAGCTATCGGTATACGCTCTTTCTCACACTGGTCTTTTGTAGAAACCTGTCTTTTTTAGAATATTTATTTTTAATATTAAAAAATACCCTGTCAAAATAACAATTGCACCTCCCTGCCCGGAAGGAGTGTACATAGCTATGCATGTATAGTTGTATATTTTATACTCGTTAATAGTATGTACAGATTCAGATGAAATCTTGTGAAGTTCAGATGCATCCCCTGAAAATAATCCTGGGACGCCCATGCAAGTATCTTGCAGAGTTAAAATCGCCCTCAAATCGCCTGGTCTGTTTATTTTCTTTATATTTGAATATTTAAATTTACTTTAAAGTCACGTCAATGGTATTTTTTGTAATATCAATTTTTGCCCTTTTTTTAACTTTGGGGGGGATTTTTGGGGAAAATAACCGCTACCCTCCAGCCAGACCGGCATTTTTGTATTAGGCTATCATAGAAAAGTCACCTGAAAAATTTTCAGGTTGCCTAAAATACCTACTCAAAAATGTCTCACAGCTCTTATACTATATGTCGTATAAGCCGTGTATATTAATATTATACACAGATTATACAACATATGACAGAAGCTCGAAACAAATTTGAGAATAAGTAGTGGATAGTCCAAGGATCAAAATGTATATGTAGCCGAAAGGCGCTTTTATCATGGGGGTGGTCGCCACCTCGTCTCGGGGGTGGAAATTTTTATTATATTTTGACCGCAAAAGTTGGTAAAAAGATTTATTTTAAGCAAAAAATATTCTATACATTTTTTTGATAAAATTTATCAAATTACAAATATTATTTGTACCTCCTCTAGGTGGCGGTACTTTTTTAATATTTGACGTAAGTAAAAAAAGAGTTTTGTACTTCTTTTTCTTACAAATCTCTTTTTTTATTTTAGCATTAGCTCCGATGATGACGTTTATGTCGAGAGCGCTCAGCTGAAGAAATAAATTATTTACACACTTTGACATAATATGTAATGTACATTTTCATTTCCTTTATTTATTATATATGTTAGCTCTTCTTTCAAATGCTAAATATAGTAGTTTCAAAGTCAAAAGAGGGGAAAACTATGCATTTTTCGAGGATAACTTGTTCAAACTAATTTAAAGTATTTAAAAATATTATCTATCTCCAGAGGGATGGGACGCTACTGGTGATTGTTTACACACGTGTGAATTTGTGCTCCGTATTAAAAACTCGAAATACCGGGAGAATACGGACTGATAAAATACGTACTAGTGATCATTGGCGAATTAAATACCCAAGAAGTGGATTGCAGGTGAGAATAGCCTAGAGAATAATTTATAAATATAATAATTACTAAAAAGACTTGAAATACAAATTAAGTTGATAGGCAACCAGTTTTACCAAAAAGTGTCTGGATAGGTAACAACCTCTGAAGAGCGAACCTCTGTGGATGTTATCTTACGCTAGACATATAGACAGCACACATTACAGCAGTGGCGTGCTGAGATAAGGGCAAATAAATCAGGATGAACATGACTAATGAAGAAATTATGCAATTTAAGGAAATTATCAAGGAATTAATAAACGAGACTACAGCTGAAATTATGAAAGATACGAAGGAACTGACTAACGAGGTAAGAGAAATGAATAAAATATACAGAGAAGAAATAAAACAGCTAAAAGAGGAAAATTTGAAGATAAAAGAGGAAATGAAAGAATTGCGAGTTAAAATGATTAAAATTGAAGAAATAGAAGAAAGGCTAGAAGTAGCTGATAGGAAAGACAGAAAGAACAATATTATTATAAGCGGTCTGGAAATTCCAAATGCTACAGAAAAGGAAATGGAAGATAATGTAAAACATTTTTTCGAAGACCAGTTAAAGATAAAAATTTCTGTCCCAAAAATAAAGGAAATAAAGGAGTAGACATACCTGATTAAAGTAGAGAATTTTGCACAAAAATTGGAGATAATGAAAAACAAATCTAAATTAACTAGGGGGAAATATAATCAAGTATATATAAATAACGAATTGATCCAAAACGAAAGAAAAATTCAACAAAAACTGAAGGAAATTGCAAAACAAAAAATAGAAGAAAGGAAAACAGTAAAAATTGGATACCAAAAACTTATAATCAATGGGCAGAAATGGACTTGGAATACAAAAAGCAGCGAATTGGAAAGGGATAATGCCAATACAAAAAACTGGACAAATTAACTGCAAGGAAAAGCAAGTGCAAGGACAATGAGGAAACGACAAGGCAAGAAATAGGTAATGACAATGGCAAACAGGATAAGAAAAATATTTGGAGACTAGCAACGTGGAATATCAGAGGACTAAATGGTAAAGAAACAGAATTGAGCTACGAGTTCGATAAAAACAAAATAGAAATATTAGGTATTACAGAAACAAAAAAGAAAGGAATTGGTGAAATATACCTAGAAGGCGGTCATTTGCTTATATATAGCGGGGTTCCACCGGAAAAGAGAGCAGCTGCAGGAGTAGGTACTATAATTAAAAAAGAAAAAGTAATAAATATACAGGACTGGAAAGGCTGGTCAGAAAGAATAGTCGCTCTTGAGATGAAAGATGAACAGGGAGAGCCACAGACAATAATTACGGCATATGGACCCGACGAAAATGAGAAAAAAGAAATCAAAGAAAAATTCTGGACAGACCTAAATATAGCAATAGAAAACAGTAAAGGGCGGATTTACGTCATTGGAGACTTCAACGGAAGAGTAGGAATCAAAGATGAGACAGTAACGGATGTAATTGGAAGGTACGGTGAAGTGAGAAATGATAATGGAAAAAGGTTAATAGAATTCTGCGTACTAAATAATTTAATAGTAACAAACACACACTACCAACACAAAGACATACATAAATTTACTAGGCAAGGACCAAGAGAATCAGAAAAGTCAATAATTACATACTAGTAGAACGCGACAATCGAAAGGTAATCCAAGACGTTAGAGTCAGAAGAGGACCAGAAATAAGTAGTGACCATTATTTGTTGGAAGCTAGAATAAAGAATAAAAACAAAAAACCCCAGGAACATACAAAAGAAAGCAAAAGAAAAATTGAATACGAATCAATCAGAACTTACAAGCTGAGAAACAAAGAGATTGCCCTAAGATACAAAGAAATGGTTGATTTAGAAATAGCAGCTCTGGAAAATGCAAATGACGGTAACAACCTAGAACAAAAATGGCAATCATTTAAAAATATATTACTGGAAGCGGCGAAAAAAGTATGTGGCATTAGTAAAAGGAATGACAAGGTGAAACAAACAAACTGGTGGAATGCCGAAATAAAACAACAAGTGAAAACTAAGAAAAAACTTTGGAATAATTATTTAGGAAACAAAACAGTAAACAATTACAACAAACACAAAGAGGTAAGAACTGCAGTAAGAGATATGATAAAAACAGAAAAGGAAAAGAGTTGGCATCAATTTGGACAACAGCTGGAACACAATAGCAAAGAAAATCAAAAACTTTTTTATAGAACATTAAAATCTCTGAGAACAGACAAACCTAGTAAGGATATGAGAATTAAAAACAAAGAAGGAAAAATAATCACAGAAGAAAAAGAAATTATTGAAAGATGGCGACAACACTTCCAAGAATTATTAACTATCACAAAAGAGGATAGGAATAAAGAAAACAGTAACGCGACAGGTAGTGAAGAACAGAGAACAAGCATCGAGATAACAATCGAAGATACAATAGAAGCAATAGGCAAACTTAAAAACGGAAAGGCACCTGGACACGACCATATACCACCGGAAATGCTGAAGTAGATGGGAATGAAAGGCGTAAAACAATTAGCTGAAATATTCAAAGAAGCAAGCAAAAAAGAAACAATACCGAAGGACTGGGAGATAGGAGTAATAGTGCCGATATATAAGAAAGGAGACCACAAAAATTGTAACAACTATCGAGGAATTACACTGTTATGTTCTTCTCTCAAAGTCTATGAAACAGTACTAGAAAAAAAGCTGAGAAACATTACAGAAACTACTTTAAACGAAGCACAGAGTGGCTTTAGAAAGGGACGAGGAGTGCAAGACCATATTTTCACGGTAAAACAAATAATTGAAAAAACGTTACTGTCTAAAAAGAAAGCATATATGGCATTCATAGACCTGGAAAAGGCATTCGACAGGGTGAAACGACAAACTGTGTGGGACAGCTTGATAAGAAGAGGGGTTGACGATAAACTAGTTGAAATCATCAAAAGTCTTTATAAGAGAAATAGGAACTACATAATACATAAAAACATGAAATCAACAGAATTCGAAACAACTGAAGGACTAAGGCAAGGAGGTGTCATGAGCCCAACCCTCTTCAACATCTTTATGGACGAAATCATGATAGAGTGCACACCACAACTAAAGAAATTGCATGTAGGGTACAGGAATCTCCATAGCGTAACCATTTCGGAATGTGCATTCGCAGATGATGTAGTAGTTATCTCAGAAAAAGAAGAAGACCTGCAAAATAACCTGCAAGCATGGAATCACGCATTATGTAAACAGGGTATGAAGATAAATACACATAAGACGAAGACCATGGTAATATCGCAAGAACCAGTCGTAATAAATATGCAAATTAATGAGGAGGCAATAGAACAAGTAAACCATTTCCAATACTTGGGCGTTACAATCGAAAATAATGGAAGGCAGGACAAAGATGTTGAAGAGAGGATAAGTAAAACATCAAAACTATTTCATGCAATAAAAAATAGCTTCTTAAACAAAAAGGAAATCACAAGAAAAACCAAACTAACTGTATTCAACACTATATATAGACCAGTGCTCACATACGGCTGTGAATCATGGATACTAACTAGAAAACTAAAAAGCAAGATACAAGCCCTAGAAATGAAGTATTTACGAAGAGTTAGAGGAGTGACAATGAGAGACAGAATAAGAAGCACAGATATACGCACAGATCTTAAGACGAAATCTGTACTTGAGTATATTGAAGAAAAACAACTAAGTTGGTGGGGACACATGAAAAGAATGAAAGACAACATACCGGTGAAGAAAATATGGGAAGCCAGGATACAAAAGAAAAGAAGTAGAGGAAGACCTAGAGAAGATTGGGATACAGTAGTCGCTAAAATCATCCAAAGGAAGGGGAAAACAATAGCAGAAGCAAGCCGATTAGCATACAATAAGAAACAATGGTCAACATTTGTACACACGTGAAAGGATGTGCCAGTCCCGACACTGAAAAGTAAAAGGGACTCAAAAGACTATATATATATATATATATATATATATATATATATATATATATATATATATATATATATATATATATATATATATATATATATATATATATATCTCCAGAAATAAAAAAAATCTCTAGCTCAAAAATTAAGTGACATAATGAAAAGAATGCCAGTCTCTATTTTTTTCAGCGAAAAAGTGATTGGAATTAAGCAACCACCTAATCACCACCCTAATTAAAATTAGTCATTGACCTTATTTGTTCTTCTTATTTATGTATTTTATTAATAGGTTCTAGAGAATGACTAGTTTTTAAAAAAATGGAGTCAAAAGCGAATATCGAATTTTTGTAGTTTTGGTAAAAAATGGCCTTTTCTTCAAAATAGAAAGATTAGCATCAGAGATTCAAAAAAAAATGTTTAAATATGAAATTGTAGCTTATTTAATTCCCAAGAACTTGGTTTGCAAAATTTTTTTCTACAGAAAAAATTGAGTGAGCTATTGACAATTAAAACTTGAAATAACATGCAAAAACCACCTTTACCAACCCTTTCAAAGTCACCTCTTTTTGCGACGGAGCATTTTAAATAGATTTAATATTAATAGGCTTATAGATCTTGTAAAAACCTATAAAATTCTTTTTTACCAAACTTTCTAAGATAAAAAATAAAACAGTTACATTTAAAAAATCAATATTTTTTTTTAAACAAAAGGAGAAATCCAATTGGATGCATAATAATGTAAGTTCTTTCTTTAGTTATGTATTATTAATAGATTCTTGAAGTTTGACTGGCTTAGAATGATTAGTCTTTAAACAACTGGGGTTAAAAGCGAATAACAAATTTTTGTAGTTTGGTAAAAAATGCCATTTTCTTCAGAATAAAAAGATTAGCATCAGAGATACGAAAAAATATTTAAATATAAAATTGTAGGTTATTTATTTCCCAAGAACTTGGTTTGAAAAAATTTTTTCTATGGCAAAAATTGAGTGAACGTAAATGAGTATATAATGAAAAACATTATTTTTTCGATATAAAACTAACACTATCGATAGCGAATAAATCGAAAACTATTAATTTGATCAAAAAAATGTATAAACATTTATTGCTTAGAATGAATGTTTTTATCAACTTTTGCAGTCAAAATATAACAAAAATTTCCACCACCGAGATGGGGCGGCAACCACCTCCATGGTAAAAGTGCCTTTCGGCATCATATAGATTTTGATCCTTGGACTATCCACTACTTATTCTCAAATTTTCAAGCAAATCGATCCATTCTGTAAAAATTGCGAGGTGAAAAGCTTCGGTTCCTGGACTATAAACTGCATCTGAATTTATTTTTGTTTAAATACTGGCTATGAGCATATACATTTTGGTTGTATAGTAATTTCCAGCTACTGCTATTTGGTCATAATTTATTCATCTTATCAAAAAGTAATTACTAAATTTACTATCCGCTCCGAGCTTCGCTGGTATCGCCACCTACCTACAGGATTACTATAGTATAACTTTTACCGGAAATTTTCTGGAAAGAAAAAAGTGTTGCCTATACTCTGTGAGTTTCACTGGTATGGCTGCTGTCGCCATCTAACGATTGACTAGTGTTCCTATTTCGGCCGGAATTTTAAAGAGCACGGTAGAAAAGCAAATAATAGTTGTTTCAATTCAATTCAATTCAATTCAGTTTATTGATGTCAATATACAAAGTATTTACATAAGTCAAAGTCTGTTAAAATGCATCATTGAAATACATTGGCAAGCTGCTAACACTTAATAAGTAAAATCTATAAATTTTTATCACCTAGTCTAAATACTTCACACAAAGTTAGAATATTAGCATAAAAACACAAGAGCACACAGAACATTTAAGAGAGCTGTAGGCCTATCACAACAGGGTAGCCCCGAGATATTCCTCCTGAGAATAGTAAGCACCCACCAAAAGAAGTTCTTTGATTTTTATTTTGTATGTATCTAAGGGCAGTTCTCGAATTATTAGGGGTAATTTATTAAAGAAATGTATAGCCAGACATGATGGGCCATCTCTGCACCTCTCCAGCCTACGAAACTTTGGGGCAAGGTTCCCTCTAAAGCGTGTGTTAATATTATGAATCTGTTCATGAGTCTGGAATTTATGCATATTGCATTTTACATATATAAGATTATCATATATATGTTACGGTAAATGTGATTAAATGGGAATTATTAATAATTACCGGTTACTATTAATACAACCCGAAAAGCTGGGTAAAAGTAATAAATATACCAGAAATAATCACATTGACCGTTTATTATTAATAAATCCCGTATTCAAACGGTAAACGTGATAAATGTTGAATACCAATAAGTTCTTAGAAGCTTGTGGGGTGGAGGGTTTACTTATTACATGTCTATACTAAATTTACAATCAAGATATGCAGTAGAAATAAACAAACCAAGACACGTTAAATGCTACTAGGAGTACTCCTGAATCATAATTTACAATGTACCCATATACATTGTAAATCCTAAATCATGATTTCCAAAGTTTATACATTGTAAATTATGATTCGGGAGTGCTCCGAGTAGTATTTAACATGTCTTGGTTTGTAAATTTCTACTGCATCTTGATTGCAAATTTAGTATTGTTAGGTTTTTTGATTGATAAGTTCTGTTTAACTGTCTAAATGTATTGCCAAAATACGAGTTTGTTAATACATACTTATTACATGTCTAGTTAGGATTTTTGATTGATAATTTTGTTTAAGGGCATAGGCGCAAAATGTCGCCTGACAAAATGTTCAATGTGCTTTAAATGTATTTATTTTTTTCGAATCCTAAGAAAACTAATAAATATTTTTGAAAAATTTAAAGGCAGAATGAAAGACTTCATGATTACCGAGGGCCGAGAGTCTCTGAAAAAATTCTATAATCTTTATTTTAATAAGTTACAGTTATTTTTAATTGCAAATATTTCATTCAAAAGAAATTTTTTATTCTGATGGACTTGAGGCCCTCGGTAATAACGTAATCTTTCATTCTGCGTTTAAATTTTTAAAAAATATTTATTAGTTTTCTCATGATTCCAAAAAAATGAATACATTTAAAACACATTGAAAATTTTAACAGGCGACATTTTGCGCCTTTCGCCTTAAGTGTTTAACTGTTTTTACTTATTAAATGTCTAGTTAGGTTTTTTTATTGATAAATGTTGTTTAAGTGTTTTAACTTTGTTACCAAATACAAGTCTAGTTAAATAGGTTTTTTTGGTTGATAAATGTTGTTTAAGTGTTTTAATTTTGTTACCAAATACAAGTCTATTATTACTTGTTTGTTACCAAATATAAGTCTAGTTAGGTTTTTTGATTGATAAATTATGTTTAGGCGTTTAACTTTATTGCCAAATTCGAGTCTGTTTTTACTTATTACATGTCTAGTTAGGTTTTTTGATTAATAAGTTCTGTTTAAGTGTTTAACTTTATTACCAAGTTTCATAAATAAACAGTAGCGAAACCCAAAATGCGTTTTTATTACATTTACCAGAGCTGTTAGGATAGTATTAATAATAACCGGTTAATCTAATTATAAAGGCATTATTAATCACATTGACCAACTGCTAAGGTTATTATTAATACAGACCGGTTATTATTAATACAGACCGGACTTATCACATTGACCGTAACATATAATACTGGCAAGGTAATGTTAATATTTTCCAATCTATAAAAACTTGTCTGCAATCGGCTCTATATGGCAAGCCTGCGACAATGCGAATGGCCCTTCTCTGCAGTCTGAATACATCCTTCGCTCCTGCACTATGGGCCCATGCGAGAATAGCATAGGAGATATGTGAGTGACACAAAGAAAAATATGCCTGCTTTAGTATGGAAGCGGAAACACAGGATGAAAGTCCACGAAGCAAAAATGTATTTGATGATAGCTTTGCCACTAAAGAGGTGGTATGAGCATCCCATATCAGACCAGGGTCCAGCAGAACACCAAGAAATTTAGCACAGGATGCATTGTCCAGTTCATCAGGAATATTTCTAGTTGAAAAAAGTAAGGACTGTGTTTTGGTTGTATTGAGAAACAGCCTATTAGAATGGAACCATTGTTCTGCCTCCGACACTGAACCCCACGAACTCCCCACTGCTGTTACCAAATCCTTACTGCAGGATGAGATTGTTGTGTCATCTGCAAAGAGAGTGAAATGCGCAGTTTGACATGAAAGTGGTAAATCATTTATGTATATCAAGAATAATAAGGGACCCAACACAGAGCCCTGAGGAACTCCTATGCGCAAGCGTCCTCTCTCCGATTCAACACCTGCAAATCTTCAAACTTATTATTTAAATTTTATCGTGTAATATTTACAACGTAATGGATTATAATCGATAATTTAATAGCAGTAAGTTTAAGATAGCAGTTTTGCTTATCGTTTTGACGTTTATTTTGACAACTAATATTAGAAAAAATTTATTCTGCAAAAAAGTATAATAATTTAATATAATTATAGTATAATACTTCTTAAATATTAACTTATGAATGACAGTTAACGGCATCCTACGTTTGCTGTGATTGGTCGTTATATTCATGCATTCAAATTTTGTTTCAGGATTGGATTGTAAAATTGAAACCGTCAAAATTCGAGAGTGTGCTAACTGATCCTTTAGCTCAAATTTTTCTACCGTTTTAAAATTAAAATTGTGTTTACTTACTTTTTTCTAATTGCATCAATCCATTTTTGTCATTGAATCACCTTATGCTTAGCGACAGGAAAGTTGTAGAATACACAGTTACTATTTTAACCAGTATTTCGACACTCTTTATTACAACAACTTTCGTGAGACATTTAAAAGCTATAATATGCCGTGATAATATGCAACTCTTAATGCAGAACGTCAAAAAGCAAATTTCCAGTAAAGGTTTACAAGTTTGTCACTACTGGCGCTCGCGAATTTGTAAATATCCCCTCTACGTAC
The DNA here is from genome assembly GCF_917563875.1 of Diabrotica virgifera virgifera. Lineage (NCBI taxonomy): Eukaryota > Metazoa > Arthropoda > Insecta > Coleoptera > Chrysomelidae > Diabrotica > Diabrotica virgifera. The sequence goes on from NC_065445.1 coordinate 14,938,408, forward strand.
GAGCTCACAGCGTATACAGTTAGAACCAAGATCAGCAAACTGAGTATACCTGTATTACTCTTCATAAATCACTGTTTACATCACCAAAGATAAAATTATACCTTCTTCTTGTGTACCGAGTGTAGTAAAAATGCCTTTTACAAAATTAGGCTTTTATTCACATAAAACTTGACAGTAGAATTAATTTGAATGACAAAACAATTAATCAATAAAATAAACAATGACAAAAGAATACTAAATTATACTACAATCACCCGGCCCTATTTTTGAACAAAATCTTGCAAATATCGTGGTTTATTTTTAGTTCTAGCTGATTTACGGCTAGATTGAAAATCTGAATTTTCCAATCTTGGTTCATGATTATGAAAATCTGAATTTTCCAATCTTGGTTCATGATTATCATCAGGTACTTGATTGGGTTCTTGAATAGATAAATTTTCTATGTCCTCTGGTATTGATTCAGTAGTGGAATTCTCTAGTGTATTATTTGGACTTTCATTTTCATCTTCATCATTATCTTGATTCAATAATTTCAGGTCACCTCTAGGAGCTAAATGCTTCGTTGAAACTGTACTTTTCTTTCCGTTTGGATACTGTATTAAGGCGTAATCTGAATTGGCTTCTAAAAGATCAACCTCTTCAACTAAAGGATCAAACTTACTTTTTCGTACAAATTTTCTTAGTAATACTTTGTCTGAATCTTTAATCCATGATGGAATAGAAGTTCCGCTAGTTGATCTTCGCTGATATGTAAACAAACGTTCATGAGGTGTACAATTGGTAGCTGTACACAGTAAACTTCTTATAGAGTGCAGAGCATCTGGTAGAACAGTCTCCCATTTAGTGATGTCTAAATTTTTGGTTTTCAATGCTAGATTCACTGCTTTCCATATAATTCCATTGTATCTCTCGACTTGACCATTTCCTCCAGGGTTATATAATGTAGTATAATTTAGTATTCTTTTGTCATTGTTTATTTTATTGATTAATTGTTTTATCATTCAAATTAATTCTACTGTCAAGTTTTATGTGAATAAAAGCCTAATTTTGTAAAAGGCATTTTTACTACAATTTTATTCACATAAAACTTGACAGTAGAATTAATTTGAATGACAAAACAATTAATCAATAAAATAAACAATGACAAAAGAATACTAAATTATACTACACTGAGCTTGTTTTCAAGCCCAGCGTTTTCCTTCGATTTTGCAATGAATGATCAACCGAAGTAAGCGATATTTAGGTCCTCTCATTATATGATCGCAGTATTGAATCTTTCTCATTTTTATAATGTTCTCGCTCTTTGTGCATGGTCTCTAGCACACATTCGTTAGATATGTGTGCTGGCCACGGGTTTTTGAACATGTGACAGTAACACCATAACTCGAATGCATCTAATCTGTTAAGATTTTTTATTTTTGCTGTCTAGGTTTCACATCCATAGAACAAAACGGACCAGTCTTTCCCTTTCCATTCAATGCTCTTAGACATGTGGTCAATGATAGACTTCTACTGCACAATACAGAATGCCATAAAAATATATAGATAAAAGTAAAAAATTAACCCATTATTATGCAAAATTATAGTTTATTATCATACAAAATATACATACATCTCTTAAAATGATCCTATCACAAGGTACAGGGGTCTGGTATTTCAATTCAGCTATTATCCAATCCATTTAGAAAGTCTTCCAATTCCTTATCAAATCCTTGTTCACTCTGAACATTTTCTGATAAATAATTTCCATTTGTGTTATCAACATTTGAAGACATGTTTGATTTTTCTAGAGAACTTGAGTTCAAATGCACTAGTGCAGATGAAATTAATTCGTCTAGATCAAAATCTGTGTTGTTATCACTATTATTGTCACTTCCATGGCTAGATTTGTATTTTTCTTTGTTGGATTTAGGTTTTCGAGTTCTTTTTATACCTTCCAACCTTCGTTTAACCACAGTGCATTGATTGTTTGTTGGATAGCTGCAAGATATATCAGGGCATAAATATATTGCTTCTGTAAAATTTATTTGCTTCAGCTGTAACTCAGTATTACACAATGGACAATACATTTTTTTCTTACAACAAATAAATTCACTTATTAATTTTCATTTTTAATTAAAAAACATAGTGAATCAAATTTTAGAATGAAATGAAATTGAAAGCAAAAAACTGATATGAAGTTTGCAACGTAATAGGAGGTTAAGTTTTCCTCTTCTCTTTCTAGTCAAATGTATAGGCTACGTCTTACTATGGAAGTAGGCTCCTGTTTGTTGTCTAGGACAGGGCCGACAGGGGTCACCAAATTAATGGCGGACCGTAGGCTAGTTTTGTGCGTTCCGTCATTTAGTGTAGGAAACAGAGGTTGAACCTTGCAAAATGGACACAAGTCCGGTTTTATTTTTTTTCTGGCATATCAAGGGGTGCTTATTATAAGACTAACTTTTTCTGAAAAAATTTCGCCCCGGAACCCCCCTTTTCACCCCTTTAAAGGGGGTAATTTATGGTTTTTGCAGAACGTAGCCCTTCCTGTAACTTTTACAAAAAATTTTTTTTATAGAAATATGAAGAGGACTATATTTTCTACGATTTATTTCCGACAGCATCTCTCTATCATCCACCGTTTAGCAAGGGTGGCGCCCCAAATTTGACAAGTTTTTAAAAAAGATGTTTTTAAAAAATATATATTTTTCCCTAACTGTAACGGAAATTAAAAAGAAATGCTGCGGAAATTATTCACAAATAGATGATTGATTTTTTGGTATAGGTTTCACTTAAGGGTAATTGCCCTTTTTTTAATTACAGGGTGTTACATTTTAAAAAACCCCTTTTTATACCATCTGAACCGTTTATGCTAGAGTAAAAAGACTTTCAGCGATTACCCATGTACTGGTGTTATTTACAAATTTGTATAATGCACCCCCATTTTTTCCCCGGAACCACCCAAAAAAAAGAAGAATTAATAAATAAAGTGGTTTTCTTAGAATCCTTCACACACAATGCCCTTCATTAATATGCTTCATATATCATTTTGTGCAAGTTATTATTACCCATGCATGGACACTAAAAGCGATTTCCTAGTGCAACCCCTGTAGCCAAAAACAATAAATAAAATGGGGGGTTGAAATTTTTTTTTTGTTTTTTGCTTTTTGATCCATATGGGCATATGCTTCATCAATAGTGCTTTTCAAAAATATATATGGTTATTGCAACATCCCTGCGCAAACCACCCCTATCCTTGAAAATATACTGCAGAAACTACCCCTATACCGTATCCAGCATGTTTTTACGATTTTCTCATTACCTATTAATTTTTTTTAAACAAAACTTATACAAGGTTAAAGACCACTATTTACTCTAAAAATTAGGTCCTATTCATTTTTTTCGTTTAAGCAACCGTTACGGCACAGTGGCGCCGTAAACCTCATATATGCTTTGACGGGCTCCAGTTTTTGTTTATTTTTTCGTCATCTGTTTGTTTTATTGATAAAGTACTTATGTAAAATAAAACAACACAGTGTAATCTACAAATCATGACCTATGCACATTTTACATTCTTTGCTCCCCAAAGCTACAGTGGTGGCCCAAAATAAATTTTTTCATATTTTCGCCACCTACACGCATTTTATTGCGGTATTGCTATCTTAGTAGCACAATATTCACCCCTAAGTGGTCGCTAAGCAGTGGCGGATCCAGGGAGTGGTGATGGGGGCGATCACCCCCACCCCTCTCAAACCAAGTGATATTATATTTGAAGATTATAAAAATATTCATTTATTTTTACAGAAATACTTATATTATATTAATATTATTTTTATAAGAATTACTTTTTATGCTTTAGCGACAGTGGCGGATCCAGCATCGTTAAGAGGGGGGTGCCAATTGGTTAAATTTCTATAAAAATAAATGAATATTTTTATAATCTTTGAATATAATATCACTTGGTTTGAGAGGGGGGGAGGTGATCACCCCCATCACCCCTCCCTGGATCCACCACTGCGTAGCGACCACGTAAGGGTAAATATTGTGCTGTTAAGGTAGCATTAATGCAATAAAATTCATGTAGGTGGCGAAAATTTGCAAAAATTTATTTTGGGCCACCACTGTGGCTTTGGGGAGCAAAGAATGTAAAATGTGCATAAGTCATAATTTGTAGGTTACACTGTGTTGTTTTATTTTGCATAAGTACTTTATCAATAAAACGAACAGATGACGAAAAAAAAAAACAAAAACGGGAGCCCGCCAAAGCATATATGAGGTTTACGGCGCCACTGTGCCGTAACGGTTGCTTATACGAAAAAATGAATACGACATAATTTTTAGAGTAAATAGTGGTCTTTAACCTTGTATAAGTTTTGTTTAAAAATAATACATAGGTAATGAGAAAATCGTAAAAACATGCTCGCCAAGGGATAGGGGTAGTTTCTGCAGTATATTTTCAAGGATACGGGTGGTTTTCGCAGAGATGTTGCAATAACCATATATATTTTTGAAAAGCACTATTGATGAAGCATATGCCCATATGGATCAAAAAGCAAAAAACAAAAAAAAAATTTTCAACCCCCCATTTTATTTATTTTTTTTTGCTACAGGGGTTGTACTAGGAAATTGCTTTTGGTGTCCATGCATGGGTAATAATAACGTGCAGAAAATGATATATGAAGCATATTAATAAAGGGCATTTTGTGTGAAGGATTCCAAGAAAATCAATTTATTTATTAATTTTTCTTTTTTTGGGGTGGTTCCGGGAAAAAAAATGGGGGTGCATTATACAAATTTGTAAATAGCACCAGTACATGGGTAATCGCTGAAAGCCTTTTTACTCTAGCATAAACGGTTCAGATGGTATAAAAAGAGATTTTTTAAAATGTAACACCCTGTAATTAAAAAAAGGGCAATTACCCTTAAGTGAAACCTATACCAAAAAATCAGTCAATTATTTGTGAATAATTGCCGCAGGATTCCTTCTTAATTTCCTTTACAGTTAGGGAAAAATATATATTTTTTAAAAACATCTTTTTTAAAAACTTGTCAACTTTAGGGCGCCACCCCCGCTAAACGGTGGATGATAAAGAGATGGTGTTGGAAATAAATCGTAGAAAATATAGTCCTCTTCATATTTCTATAAAAGAAATTTTTTGTAAACGTTACAGGAAGGGCTACGTTCCGCAAAAACCACAAATTACCCCCTTTAAAGGGGTGAAAAGGGAGGTTCCGGGGCGAAATTTTTTCAGAAAAAGTTAGTCTTATAATAAGCACCCCTTGATATACCAGAAAAAAAATAAAACCGGACTTGTGTCCATTTTGCAAGGTTCAACCTTTGTTTCCTACACTAATTAAATTCAGAATGACTTGCAGTGTTTGTACTACAATAGCTTTAAAATGATCTCCTTTTTTGCTTGAGTTTATTTCATACCCCTAAACGAGGTGGACTAGTTGCCTAGTTTTATTAGTGTTGAATGACCGGACGCCGGAAGGGTTGTAGGTTTTCGAAACGGACCCTAAAGGCCCCGTCTCACCATCAAATAATTGACAGTTAATTTGATCAAACTTGACAGTTAGTGACACAAAGTGACAGTTAGTATGTATAGTTTGTGTCACTAGTCAAGTTTGACTGTCAAGTTTGATCAAAAAACTGTCAATTATTTGATGGTGAGACGGGGCCTTTAGAAAATATAATTGGTGACCCCTGGTCTAGGGTAATGTAAAATATATTCAGCTACTCCAAAACCTTCGTCTAATTTTTTAAAGCTCTTAACTTATGGAAAAGACATTCATGGCATACCCGATTAATTTCCTTAGCAACCAGAGGGATTTTTCTTTGAACTTTTGGGTTGAATTTTTGTTTTAAGATGTTCTGCAAATTATTTGCTCTAGATTTTTATCAGCCCAATAAAGGGGCGACTACAATAAAGAATTCGATAAAGTGCGACATAAACATAATGAATCAATGTCCCGAAATCAAAGAAGATAAACTACAATCCATGATACTATAAATAAAGTTATTTATAGTATCATGCTACAATCTACAATGACCTCAGGATCATATCGAATTTACGCTATCAGCATCGAACAAAAGTACCTACGTGTTAACCAACAGCTGTCAGAAGGTTTGTTCCAAAACAACGAAAAACCGTCATATAACGATCACGTTTTACTAAGAAATAATACGTTCCATGGGTTATTTTGTTTACTGCGCAGGAGCGTGATCGTTACATGACGGTTTTTCGTTGTGTTGGAACAAACCTAGAATAAATCTAAGTTAGACGTGGACTGAGACAGAGATGAGTATTATCGCTACTTCCCTTTAATGACTACTCTGAAAAGATTCTAAAAACCTCACCCACTTGATGGTGAAACAGCTGGAATAAAGGTAAATGGAGTTCCCATTAACAACATTAATGATTACTTCGAGAAAATCAAACTCAGAACAGAAAAGGCTAAAGCAAATTTTCACAAAATGAGAAGAGTTCTCTGCACAAGAGATTTGTACTTTGAGCTAAAAGTTAGGTTCGCTAGATGCAACCTTTTCTCGATTTTGTTTTATGGAATGGAAGCTTGGACCTTAAATGCGGCATCACTGAAAAAACTGGAATAATTCTATTTGTGGGCTTATAGAATTCTGAAAATATCGTGGACAGAATAGGTCACAAATGGAGAGGTTTTGATAAAGATGGATAAATAAATGGAAATCAACAATCAGACAATCAAAACAAGAAAGTTGTAATATCTCGGACATATCACACGTGGAGACGAGAGATATAACTTGCTCCTAGTGATAATACAGGGAATGATTCAAGGAAAAAGAATCACAGGGAGACGTAGAATATCATAGCTGCGCAACCTGAGAGAATGGTATGGATGTACATCAAATGAAGTTTTTAGAACAGCCGTCTCTTAAGTCCAAATAGCTATGATGATTGCCGACATCCGTCGCGGATACGGTATTTGAAGAAGACCAGCCCAACTTCCATAATATTTTTGGCGTTGAAAATATAGTGGATTTTGGCTTTCCAAAGCGAGTAATCAGTATTACTATCTGCAATAAGATATGTGAGGAACTTACTGTGTAATCATATGCCGTCAGCACATCGACAGCAGAGAACCGTTGGCGCTCCGACATCCGCGCAACCCGATACCCCACTCATTTCCACTTCTCCGAAGCATTCGAGGTAGGGCGACCTAGAGCGCACTAAGGAGACTATCGAACGGAGAATAATCATAATCACTGACTCCCTGGCCCGTCAGTAGTGATGTTGAAAAAGTAACTATTCGTTACAAAGTACTCATTACTTACGAATACAGAAAGTAACGATTACTATACAGAGAGGTAAATCGTTACTTTGATTATTCTGATTACTTTCTTTACTTCGTGCCAATCGTATCAGAGAAAGTACCTATTTTGATTTTGAGTATTTTATCTACTCGGTTGATATCGGAGTCGGACCGGTATTCCACGAGTGTTCGGTATCAGTACAGTTAACTAAAATTTTATCTATAAAGGGCGAAGGCTATGAAGAGTTTTACAGGATTACAGGGCGCTGAGAAGTAGCTGAAACAGAGGGAGGTATATCATTTAACAAAGCATGCACTCAGAAACAGATGTCTATACGATTTGTCGAGGTAGATAATTCACAGAATTTCACAGATGTTCCTTTTTGAAAATAAAAATGCAACACATTAGATTTTAATAATAAATACCCACTGTTCTTATCAGGCCTAGAAAAAATAGCTTAGATTGACCGGAAAATATGTAGAAATGATAATATTTCTAGACTATGATCATCAACTTTAATTTTACATGTAGGTATGGCATTGTTTTTATTAGACCAGGCATTTAACACTAAAAACACAGGAATAAATCTATTTTTAAATATAGTAGGTACATAGTGACTCCAAGATTGGAGTCTCAGTTAATGGAACTAATGATAGAAGTATCGAAATTAATGAAAGAATCCAGGCACGAAACAGAACCTACTGGAAATACAGTAACTTCCTCAAAGATAAGAAGCTTACTCTGAATATAAAACTGAAAATTTACAAAGCAGCAATTAGACCAGTAATCACATATGGTGCTGAAGTAATGTGTCTGACACAGAAAGAGGAAGAAAGATTGAGGATCCTAGAGAGGAAAATAATTCGGAGGATAGCAGGACCACTAAACTTAGGTAATAATGAATTTAGAAAACTCATGAACCACGAAGTAAGAGAACTTCTGAAAGGAGAAGACATCGTCAGATTTATCAAGGCACAGAGACTCAGATGGATGGGACATATAGAAAGGAGAAATCCAGAAGCCGTTATCAAGAAAATTTCCAAATGGAGACCTGTATCAGGCAGACCATGAGGAAGACCCAAAACTAGATGGGAGAACCAGATAGTGGAGGACCTTAAGAAGATGGGAGTCAGAGAATGGGTAACCAGAAGCAAAAACAGGAACGAATGGAGGAAAATTGTAGAATATGCCAAGTCACACAACCAATTGTAAAACCAAAATGATAATGCGGATTGATTCACCGCGACAAACGAATCGGAAGAGCCCAAAGAGGGCGGCAATCACTCCGCTAGGAGTGTAGGTGCCATGATGGGGTACATAGAGACTTGCAACTTTTTGCATTGTATTTAGGATAAGGATGACGTCTGGAAAAGTCTACAATACAAAAATAGGTGGAAATGCATTATTAATCAAAATGCAAAATCCGTATATTAAGGGCCATATATTATTTCGGGATATTTCGGGCCACTGAACACGAATTTGCAATCAGAACCGACCTCCGAAGCACCTGGGTGTTCAGGGTTATATCATTTAATTTCTATCCATTAAATAGATTGGTGAAGGTCGTTATATCGGATCTTATCATCATCATCATCATCATTGGCTCGACAGCCCTTTCTGGGTCTTGGCCTGTTCCAGGATTCTTCTCCACTCTGATCTGTTTCGTGCTTTTTTTCTCCAGTTTTTTATTTTTAAGTTTTTTATATCATTTTCTATTTGTTCTAAATATCTCAGCTTCGGTCTTCCTCTTGTTCTTTTTCCTACTGGCATCTGTTTGAATATTTTGTTTGGTATTTCGCCTTCTTCCATTCTTTCTACATGTCCCATCCAACGCAGCCGTCCTATTTTAATGAATGTTATGATATCTGGATCCTGGTATATTTCGTATAGTTCAAAGTTGTACCTTCTTCGCCAAATTCCATTTTCTTTTGTGCCCTTATATATGTGTCGCAAGATTTTTCTTTCAAAGGTGGCTAGCAATGTTTCCTCTCTTTTAGTGACTGTCCAGGTTTCTGAGCCGTATGTGAGTACCGGTCTTATTAGGGTTTTGTATATTTGGCATTTTGTTTTCCTTCCGACGTTGTCTGATCTTAGTTGCCGAATTAAGCCATGATAACTTTTATTCGCAATAAATATTCGCCTCTTCACTTCCTCTGCTACGTTATTATCAGATGTGACTAGGGATCCCAAGTATGTAAAGTTTTTTACCCCCTCAATGTTGTATTCTCCTATTGTTATATTTTGTGGCTGCCTTATTTCTGTGTTTTTACTTACCTGCATATATTTTGTTTTGTTCTGGTTGATTTTCAGGCCACTATTTTGTGCAGCTCGTTCTATTTGATTGAATGCCTCTATCATTTCTCTTCTTGATCTTGCGATTATGTCAACATCATCTGCAAATGCTAGTATTTGCACGCTTTTATTAATTATTGTTCCTCGAGTATTGACTGTTGTGTCCCTCATTATTTTCTCGAGTACAATGTTGAACAAGATGCATGATAGAGCGTCTCCCTGGCGTAGTCCCTTTTTCACATCTATTGTTTCTGTTAGTTCGTTTTGTATCCGGATTTTACTTTCTACTTTTAGAGATTCTTTTATCAGTTCTATTAGTTGTGTTGGTATATTAAATTCTTTCATTGCTTTTATTTTTTTTTTATATCGGATCTTATACTTATACGAAATACTGAGAAATGCGATTCTCGATATGATTACCGGTACTCAAATACAAAAGTAACAAAAGTAATCAAAGTAACGAATACTTTATTTAAATGATTACTTTATACAAAAGTAACGATTTCTAACGAATACTCGAAAGTAACTATAATCAACATCACTAGTGTAGTGAACAGGCAAGCCTACCTGAGTGGCGGAAAACTCCGTATTGAAGAGAAGCCGTGTAGCAGTGGAGTGAACAGCTACGGCAGCTCCGATCGAAGTTGTATGGATGCCCGTATAATTATTAGTATTTTGATTGTTTGTGCCTTACACTGGAGTGAAGTGTAAGGATATTTTCTTTTGATAATAATAAATATAATTTTATTTTTATTTTGTAGACACCCATCAAGGGAGTTTTCTCCGTAACGGGACGAAGAGAGAATTACATTTTATTTTGTTATTTTTAATTTTGAACTGTATATAAATTTCCTCAATACAGGGTGTTTCAAAAAGGTATGTCATAAATTAAATCACGCATTCCGGGGACAAAAATAAATTGATTGAATCCAACTTACCTTAGTACAAAAGTGTACACAAAAAAAGTTACAGCTCTCTGAAGTTACAAAATAAAAATCGATTTTTTCCAATATATCGAAAACTATTCGAGATTTTTTATTGAAAATGGACATGTGGTATTCTTATGGCAGGAAAATTTTTAAAAAAATTATAGTAAAATTTGTGCACCCCATAAAAAATTTATGGGGGTTTTGTTCCCTCAAACCCCCCCAAACTTTTGCGTACGTTCCAATTATATTGTTTGTTTACTTGGGTTTATATGACTGCGGACACTAAATCCATTCGCCAGTTCCAATTATAATATATTAATATTGTGATACCATTAGTTAAACACAATGTTTTTAAAACTTTTTAACCTCTTAGGCCTCTTAGTACTTTTTCGTAAAACCAGTTTTTATCGAGATATTTTGAATATTTGTCAAATCCACCACATTTTTGTATATGGTTACGTATGACTATAGAGACCTGGCAATAACATGAAAATTTACATTTTTAGGTATGTTTTGAACCGATTTAAAAAAGAAGCCACATCTCGATAAAAGATGCCTTATCGAAAAAATAGTAAGTTTTAAAAACAGTGTGTTTAATTAATGGTACCGCAATAATAGTTTAATTGGAATGTATACAAATATTTGGGGGGTTTAAAGGAACAAAACTCCCATAAAATGTTTATGTAAACATATTAAAAAAGAAGCCGCATCTCGATAAAATTAGATTATCGAAAAAATACTAAGAGGCAAAAAAGTTTTAAAAATATTGTGTTTAACTAATGGTACCACAATAATAATTTAATTGGAACGTACGCAAAAGTTTGGGGGGTTTAAGGGAACAAAACCCCCATAAAATTTTTATGGGGTGCGCAAATTTCACTATATTTTTTTTTTAAGATTTTCCTGCCATAAGAATGCTACTTTACCATTGTCAATAAAAAATCTCTAAGAGTTTTCGGTATTGGCGGCATGCAAGTACTTGGAGGGGATATGAGAAACGATCGTGCGTAAATATCGGACAAATCTTGAAACTTTCTGAAATAATTCATATTGTCAATTGGAATTGTCAAATTGACGTATATTTTATACCTAATGTCATTGAAGAAGAAAAATTATATATTGCTCCACAATATTGATATGATATGCAAATATTATATAAAATTAAATTTAATTAATTGTATTTTGTTTGCAGTACTGCATTAATAATTAATTTTATTTACTACATACAATTGTTTACTTTTTAATAACATAACCTCAGTCTTAGTTTTTCTTCTTATAACTTTTTTGGGCTGTGGCCTTGACGAAAAAAGTGCGAATAAAGTTGCTGAGCGTAGAAACCAGGTGTCGCTTTTCCGAACTTGCACGGTCCCAATATGGAAAAAAATCTATTTTCATTTTGTAACTTCAAAGGGCTATAACTTTTTTTATGTGCACATTTGTACTAATTTAAGTTAGGTTAAATCTATCTATTTTTAGACCCAAAATATGTGATTTAATTTATGATCTGCATTTTTATTACACCCTGTATATCTACTTTATTTTTAACCTGTGTTTTACTGAGTCTGTCGTCCTAAAAGAACTACCCGCCACAGCTGCTCTATACCTGTCTGATGTCCCCCCGTTAAGATGTTATTTGGTCGTATAATTCTTGTTTTTCTCGCCGATCCCTTAAGCGTTTTCAAGCATAGGCTTGGACAGGATTTATTAAGATGAAAGAAAAAAATATTATATGAGAAGCAAAAAACAATTATTTTTAAAAACAATATATTTACATTCATATCGCATCTCCGTAACAAACTCCAAATATATCTCTTACAAAATACTTAAATTTCAGTGAAAAAGTCACTATACACACGTTTACTTATTATTATACCAATTGGTTAGAATTTAGTGAAACTTAAAATCGACGATTTTCTTATTAATGTTTACGAATTTGGTTCTTAGAATTTGACATATCCTCCACTGTCCCAAAATCACAACAAAAATTTATTGCTAACAAAACTATTCCTCAAAGAACGTTTTGGGACATTCCAATATTGCGCATTTTAAAATAACGATTCGTTGAACAAGAAGATTAATAAATAATGAGGTAACTCAAGAACCGGTATGACACTAATTTTAATCTTGTGATGAACAATATTCGCCTCCCAAAAATCAACTCACAATAAAAAATAAGTTAAAATACAAATACTATTTACAAAATATATACATTGATCAATATTCATTGTTGAATTTATCAATACGGCCCTAAGGACCATGTCAGCAGTCAGGAACAAAATTGCGCTTTTGAAAAGTAAGCAAATATTTTCCAAAACAGCACACAGCAAGCTAAAATAGATCATTGAGCAATAGATCTGATTTAATTAAGCAGATCAATCAATGTTGGTAATTTCAATGAATGTTGATCAAAAGTAACAACAATTTTGAATGTACCGGATAATTTTAACAATGTTTTTCAGATTTTGTTAGTGAATATAATCACAAAAGTCTACAAACCTTCACTATGCAACGCATATGAAGGTTTTTTGTATTGACAATATTTAATATATGATTTCATTAATTCACAAAATCTGAACTAAGTACAAAATAAATTAGAATACTTTAGTAGAAAAGAAGTTTAAATAAGAAAACTCAATACACCCTCGTTCAAAAAAATCCACTCGATAAGTATTTTTATTATAAATTTATAGTAACTGAAATCCCATTCAAAAATAACGTCTTTTTAGACCGAAACTGCTTCAAAATATTGTACCAGAACATTATTTTTGACTTTGAACGAGAGTTTATTAAGATACAATAAAAAACAAAGTCATAATCTATGCAATTTTAAAATTAGGCATACTTCAAGTAAATGGCAACATTGTATGTATGAAAAAACTAAACTCACTCCTAATAGACGGAGAGGCAGCGCTGAAAATTCTCTTTGAATTTACTAAAGCTAAATTTTTCACAATTAATTACTGTGATTGTGTAGAGAAACATACTGCGGTCGGTCAAGCGAAACGTAGAACAGGGATTACTGAGAGGGTATCAAAGTTGCTTTCCTACGAAAGTAATTAAATCCATTTACTAAGGCTGAAAATCAGTACACACATTCTAAATTGAATATGAATAAAAGTTATTATAGTCGGTCAGCTGTATGACGGGACAAAGCCGGTCGGTCGGCTCCAATGAATGTACAAGGTTATTCACTATATTTTGACCCCCTTGTAAACTGCTTTATTTACAGAATTAGAAAAAAATGTAAAATACAAAAGTTATTCGATTTTTTAATTATGATTTCTTGACATATATCGTACTCGTGACGTAATCCATCTGGGCGTGATGAAGTAATCGACTATTTTTTTAAATAAGAATAGGGGTCGTGTGCTAGCTCATTTGAAAGGTTATTCAATTCTCTATACAGTACTATAAACATTAAGATCATTATTTATACAGGGTGTCCAGAAAAATTTTTGAATTATTAATTAACCAATTAATTTAAAAAAAATTTTGGACACCCTGTATAATTAATCATGTTAATGTTTATATTACTGAATAGGGAATTGAATAACCTTTCAAATGATCTAGCACTCGACCTCTATTCCCATTTAAAAAAATAGTATATTACGTCATCACGCCCAAATGGATGACGTCACTAGTACGATATATATGTCAAAAAATCATAATTTAAAAATCGAATAACTTTTCTGTAAATATTCTGTAAATTCTGTAAATAAAGCAGTTTACAAGGGGGTCAAAATATAGTGAATAACCCTGTACATTCATTGGGGCCGACCGACCGGCTCTGTCCCGTCATACAGCTGACCGACTATAATAACTTTTATTTATATTCAATTTAGAATGTGTGTACTGATTTTCAGCCTTAGTAAATGGATTTAATTACCTTTCTTAGGCAAGCAACTTTGATACTCTCTCAGTAACTCCTGTTCTACGTTTCGCTTGAACGACCGCAGTATGTTTCTCTACACAATCACAGTAATCAACTGTGAAAAACCTAGCTTTAGTAAATTCAAAGAGATTTTTCAGCGCTGCCTCTTGGACTATAATCTGTAGACAGTGTCAGTGTCGCAGTTGCCAGTAGGGCTGAAAGTGGAGGTTCATATCCATCAATGTTGCCGCATTTGGCACCCTGTGCCTAATTGAAAAATTAACGCGATTCAGCTTCACAAAAAACGCAAAATATTGTAGCTTTGAAACAGACTTGTTTTTTATTGCAAATATTTTTGGAAATAGATCTATACCTATTAACAACAAATAAATTATCGAATATACTGTAGATATAATATATCACAAAAATAAAATACTTGACGTGATTTGTTCAATCGAAAAACAACTAGAAAGAGCACACAACCGTCGTTCTTGTTCGTTTTTAAGTACGCGCCCCTTAGATTATGATTAAATGTGCTTACAGACAAAGTATACTAAATTCTGAAATTATGGAACCACTAAAAATACAATTATTGGCTATTGAAGTAAAATATTTGAATCGTCGGATAAAGTTCGAAATATGGCAACTATGTAAACTCCTCTATCTATTCAAACAGAGGTAGTCTATGACAATAGTTCAGTAAAGTTCAATAAACGTCAAAGACATAGTCGTAAAATGTTTCTATTTGAAAATGATGAATTTTGTTTCAACTGCAATCGGACATATTAACAGAGAAATGCCATATTATACAAGCAACAGTTAGTTTGGACACTCATGTATTTGATGTAATAGTACACATTTGATTTGATAACTTTCGGTAGCAAGGAATATCTGTGCAATTGAAACATATTTTCGGTATAAAATAACTGATATCTTCATTTTTGTAGGCCATTGGTGTTCCACAGCAATGGACAAATAGTTATGTATGTTCGAACTAGTTTTTCTACCCTTTGCATGTGCGGGTACCTCTTCCGATTCAAAAGTAACATTTAGAACTGTAGATGGAGCATCGTTAGCCAATAAATCACAGACTTACCCGATCTAAAATTAACGACTGTTAAAAACTTAGAAAATCGACTTCATGTTGTGTTTTTGTACTAATAAATGGCACTATGTGGTAAAAAAATATTAAGAAAACATCGTTTTCAGTAAAAAAAAACATTTAAAAACAAACTTGGTACGTCAAAGAAACGTAAAACGATAATCAATCATATGTCACTTGTCATACTTACTGACAGATTATTTGACATTGTTAACATATAATGGACATCCTAAGTCTTGACGTCACAAAATTGGGAGGAGCTTATATTTGACTCCAAACAATTTTGTTTATAATGTTAAACACTCATAAGGAATTTTTAATTTATTGTTTACGTGGTTTGTGTGACAAAATAAGACTTTTCATTTAGGTATTTAGTTAAAGGAACGTGCCAATTAAGAGATTTTTATTCGTTTTGGCCCAGGTGAGTTAATTTAATGCAATGATTAGAACGTAAACAGTGTTGAGGTTATGTTTATTTTCAATCACTAAGGACTAAAAACCACCTGAGCAAAAACGAATAAAAATCTCTTAATTAACACGTTTCTTTAACGAAATACGTAAATGAAGTTTTATTTTGCCATACAAAGCACATAAATGAAAAATTCCTTATGACCACTTAACGTTACAATCAAAATTGTTTGGAGCCAATATAAGCTCCTCCCAATTTTGTGACATTTGTGACGTCAGACTTAGGCTGTCCATTGAGGTTAGGTTTCCATAATTTCAGACACTATAATAGATTTGACAAATTCTTGAGTAGCTGTGTTTGCGGTTTTATATAATTTTTGCGCTGTTGCGTAAACTAGTAAGATCTAATTGCTGGAGGTACGGTGGCACACTCGCTCTTGTCTAAGGTATCGTCGATGACTTCTCTGTAGGTGATGTTGACCTTACCTGTCTTGTCGTCGATTGTAGTCAAGGTGTGTTTTCTCCAATGTTCTGTCGACGGTTTCTGCAAATAAATAAAATAATTATAGACGAGTAGCCCTAGAAGCTCTTGGAGAAGAAGGGATACAACCACTAAAATATCGACGGGTTTTTGACAAAACATCGTAAGCATCAATTTTCCGAAAATGGGATTTTTTATCTTAAATGGTTCCTTACGATAGTTTACAGCTAATTCAAAATTATTTTTCTCATAATAACATAAGTGTCTAAAAATAGTAAACGCCATAAATCTTGTCGGTTACGTTTGCATATTTTGCCGCTTACGATAAGATTAAATGATCAAAATGACCGCTAGGATTACTCAGTGTTATCTTAAATGTGTTAGAACTCAGTGCAAATTTTATTTCGCCAGAACAATTTAAAACGAAAATAGTGATAGTTTTGATAAATCCGCTTATTCAATAGATGCGGTAAGTTTTTAATACTTGTTTTTATGGTTTATTGTTTTTTAATAGAATTTTAAGTCTAATTTACTAATTTGGTAATGACATAACCTATGTTTTTTAGTTGTTCTTGTGCAAATATCATAAATATTATATTTGCAATAAAAATATATCAACTTGTAGTAAGTTCACTGACACCTGAAACAAATGTAGGGGAGTCAATATACAACGAATATTGAAACATAGTTTTTAATTCCAAACAATTTTTTTTTAGCAATTTTCGATATTTATAAAGCTATTTTACTCTTGAACAAGATTCATATTTTTTGACATACCTCATATGAAATGAATAAAATTTAATATCTGATAGTTTTTTTTAAACTGATAATAAAAAGTTATCAATAGGTTCCAATAAGTTACGCAGACATACTGTATAAGAGCTCAAAAAAATTACATTTATAATTTTTTAAGCTTGTTATTAAATGTGTTTTAGGTAAGTTGTACAGAAAAAGGTTTTTGATGACTTTGTACAAACATTTTTTTAACTGATATTTGGGTTATTGTATTACTATAACTATTTATAGCTATTTTTTTCATCTTTCTTAATTTTCTCAAAAAGAAGTTGTTTATTTCATGTCTAAAAAGCAAAATAGTTTAATGCATTTTAAAGATTACATCTTAAACTTTAAAAAACACCTGTAAAATTGTAATATCTGTTCAAACTTGACTAATGCCCTCTTGAAAGTGGTAGTAATCCTGTAAAACTACGAAGTTTTCAAAAATTACATTTTTTATAACAACATCTCTATTACAATAGAACATCATTTAGTACAGTGTCACAGATTAATATACGTATTAAATTTTATTTTTCTTTGTCGATTTTTATTATTAATAATATTTTTTCTGTTAAGATACTTACGTTATTTATGAATATTCATTTATAGATTGATACCTTGAAACTATCGTATGTTTCATAATTTAATAAAATATATTTTATATTACATATAGTAGTATTTTGTATTTGACAACGAAACCCCATTTGGGCTTCGAAACGTTAATAAAATCATTTTTTTGGTAAAATTGTGGCTTATTTCCGATTAAAAGTAATTTGGTATAAAAATGCCACAAGAAAATAGCTTCAGAACAACATTAATAAAATAATGTTACAGTTTTTTTTTCTTAAATTAATATTTTTTTATGTACTAATTCATCATAGTTTCAAAAATTTTAATTATATTAACCAAAAAATCGGTAGAAGAAAAAATCGGCTGCTGTAACATGTGCGTTTTGTCGGTTACGATGTTTTGTCAAAAACCCATCGATATGAGATTAAACGAAGACACACTAAAATGCATAAAAGAGAAGAAGGAACTCCATATAAAATACCTGAACATTAAAAACTGTGAGGACTTGAAACACAGGAAAAACATAAAGAAGTAAAATAGAAAAGTGGCACATTAAGAGATTAACCTGGTACGGACGTTGAGAAGAGCAGACCAAAAACGTTGGATACACAGAATAACAGAGTGAAGCCCGATAGGAAGAAGGAAGAGAGGCAGACCTCCAAGATCTTTCAGAGATGAAGTGAACGAAGTAATGGAAAGAAGAAATCTGCAGGAAGGGGACTGGCAAAACAAAAAGAACTTCGAGAATGGTTGAGTGAAGGAATACAGTGAAAACTGTCGAAATCTTAATTCCCACACACATTTCTTAAAGTATACACAATTATACACAAAATGGTAGTTAACATACAAAGAAACAGTTGACAAGGTTGCTGTAATTACGATACCTTTTGTTGTCCTTCCAATGGCTTGCTGTAGTCGTATTCGTCAACTCGTAGCTTGTAATCCTCTCTTGCGTGAGCACCTCGTGATTCTTTTCTATTTTCTGCACCGACGATGGTCTGTACGGCATTCAACATCAAGTTTTGAAGCTCGAACGTTTCTACCAAATCTAAAATAAAACAATTTATAAGTTAAACATTGTATAACTGATGTATTGTATAAACGTTGGCAACACTGTAACAAACAATAAACGTTGGCAACACTGTAACTGTCTGCTTATGGTTTTTATTTGTAAAAATCTGTAGAAAACTATAATACCAAGATACCAACCTGTGTTCCAGATCAAGCTGCTGTCAGAAACTTTGAGATCCTTCATTTTTCCATACAAGTTCTCCATTTTGGTAACGCCTTCTTTCAATGAGTCTTCAGTACGGAATACAGCAGCATGGACTTGCATAGTCTTTTGCATTTGCAATCTTAAGTCAGCTGTGGGAATGGCACCGTTTGCAAATCGAGCCCAGTCCAAGTTGGCAACGGATTCTTCACCAGCATTCTAAAAAGAATCACATAAAGTGGTCAGATGCAATACACTTTTAAAACAAAATTTAAAATTAGTCAAATGTTATTGTTCTTTGTATTACGGCGAGTTAAAAAATCAGAGTCCACTTTTTAACCTTTCAGAGTTAACGTGCGGACTATGACTCCGCTTGTCTAAATATTTGTCGATTTCTGACGATTAATTACGATCTCGGTCGTGGCGTGCTCGCTACCTTCAAGTGTGGGGATACTCTATTCAGTACTGTTGTGAGAATTGTCTTAGTGCGTTTAGTTCTGCTGCTATATTGACTTGCGGAACGTGAGTCCGCACGTTATACAAGTTGTCACAAATCTTCAGGTAAGATTCAGTTTTAAAATATTTTGTTTTTAGGGTAAATATAAAAATATTTATGTAATTTATAATTGGGAGTGATCTACTGATTACGTTTTCTGTATATTTGATTGATATAAACTTATTTTTGTTACAGAAATTTTTAAGATGACTTTCGAAAAGCAACTAGCATATCTTGAAAAGCTTCATGCGGAATTTCTCTCTGATTCTGAGCCAGAAGCTGAATCTGACGATAATGATGCTAGTTTGAAAGGAGATTATGAAGAAGTACAGGACCACGATGCCGACATGGAAGAAGACATTGAGAAGAGAATCTTAGAATCTCCGAAGACAGCAGCGAAGATTTACTTATTTCCGTTCATTCGTGTATCTACTTTGCGCAGCTCAAACATTTGTTTTTTATTTAGTAATTGTTTAGTTTCTTAGAAATAATTGTTTTGTATTTTTTTAATTTAGGTTTTTGTGATTTATAGGAATCTAAATGTGAAAAGGATATATCCGTTCACTTTTATTTTTGAAGCATGAGTTTAAGTGCAAGTTATAATAAATTTGTTTGCAAATGTTTTTTTTTTGTCTTTATATTTAAACAATTGACAAGTTCTCAGACCGTTTTTCCGAAAATATTTGTTTTTTGGACCTTTTCTGGATGTGCGGACTGTGAGTCCGCACGTTACACTTTATGTACCATCATGCCACGTTATCTCTGAAAGGTTAAGAAAGATATCAGGGCAATGCTCACTCTTTTTCTTGCTATGCTTTACCAAGCCGTTACAAAATCAATGAATCTTCACACAAAGTTAATAATTTTCTATGATTTTTTTGGTCCTTCGAACCGGATATATAAATTATTTTTTCTAAATTCTACAAAAGTTAAATGCCGCTTTAACTATTAGATCAGATTCTCTAGATCTGTCCTAAATGTAAAAAGAAACTGTATAGTTTACTTACATCTTTAATACTGCCAATAGATTCGCCGGGTTTGTGTTCTTCAGCAATGGTTAAAGCACAAGCCCTTCCGAAGACGACCAAGTCAAGAAGAGAATTGGCACCGAGTCTGTTAGCACCGTGTACAGATGAAGAAGCAGCTTCACCACAAGCGTATAGTCCGTGAACGCGTTTGTCTTCACCGTTAACGGTAGTTAATACCTGAAAAATATAAACAAATAAGATTCTGTAAAGCTACAAAAGTATTCTGTAAAAGATAGATCGTATTATCTACATAACAAGGTCTAGAACTAAAATATTTGTTACCACAACTGTACAATTAAGGCATGTAATCATCATCATCAATGGCGTTATAACTCTTCTTGAGTCTTTGCCGCGTTTACTATTGCCTTCCATGTTTGTCGGTCCTGTGCCACTATTTCCTATTGTCTCACTCCCATTTTCTCTAGATCTTCTCTGACTACATCTTTCCGCCTTTTTTAGGCCGTCCTACAGACCTCCCATCTGGACTTTCCTAAAACATTGTTTACAAGGCATTACTTCCTATCACACGTCCTGCCCATCTTAGTCTATTGGCTTTTATATAACTGACTAGATGTTCCTTTCCGAAGAGAGACGCTAACTCGTTATTGCATCTGCGCCTCCATTCCGTTTGTCACGCTGTCTCTACAAGAGCCATACATACAGGGTGTCCCGGAAAATAGTGCGTTCCTTTAAGCCTTTAAGGTATGGAGAGAATACACAATTTAGAACAAAAAAGTCCTATACCATTTTTTTCTAAAGTTAACCGTTTTCAAAAAAAAAGATAACATTGTTTTCCATATACCTGTATTTTAATGTTTAAAAATTTTAATAAACCGGCAACATCGTACGCACTACGGAGTAATAACAGATAATAAGAACTCGTTTGTGATTGTGATTTACAGTATTTAAAATAATCCAGCCTAATAGTATTTATGTATTTACTATTTGTTTACTAAAATTATTTTTTTGAAATGTATTGAAATACCTATTGCATAATTTTAAACGAATTACACATCTTTAAACATAAAAACAAATCTTTTAACTGAACAAGTATTATGTATTTAGTAAGCTTTAAATGTGTTGAATGCTGAGGGCTTTAACTGAATGACATAGTTTACAGTGGAACTTAAATAATTAAGTTGTACTTACTTGAAAATAATTATTATACCGAATAGATGTTCAAAGTATCCCACTTTCACAAACACCATTCATACGACGAAAATACCGGCAAAACATTTTTAAAGAAATAACTATAGTATGTCTCTCCATTCAGTGATCTGCCATAAATAATCAACATAATAACATAATAGGTAATACACTCACGATTCGAAAACATTTTCGGCATTGACACTAAACAGGATTCTTTAAAACTATCTGTTTACTATCTGTCTTCTATACATGGAACTGTCTATGCTTAAATTTGCGTACTTCACATAGTTGTCAGATTTAAATTTGCATACCAAAATGTATTTTAATTTTTTGGTCAAACGGTTGCATTTAGAAAAAAATGTTATAAGAGTTTTTTGTTCTACATGGTGCCTTCTACCTATACCTTTAAGGAACGCACTATTTTCCGGGACACCCTGTATATCAAGGATTTTACGTTCCCACGCCAGCAATTTATTTAATTATCTTTTTGTTAGTGTCCATGTTTCGCGTCCATAATCGACTGCTGATCATACTATGGTCTTATATATTATCTGGATTTGTGCTTCTCGTGAGAGAAGTTTTGACTTCATTAGATGTTGAATTGCAAATAAAGATTTGTTTTCTGGCATTATTCGCGTTTCAACTTCTCGATCTATTTTGTTGTCATTGGTGATTGTTGCTCCTAGATATTTAAAATATTTAACCACTTCGAAGTTATTATCATTTATAGTAATATTTTGCCATATTCGCCGTCGTTCTTGTTTTGAGACTACCATGTAATTTGTTTTGTCTTCATTTATTTTTAGACCGATATTTAATTCAGCTTCTTCAACAACCTCGGGCTAATATCAGATATTTGTCTCATGTGTCCACTTATATTACGAAAAAGAAGAGTATTTTTACTTTACCTGTCCTTTATAGTTGGTGGGTACTCCTCCCATATTGTAGTGTACAGTTGGTAATACTGGAATGGGTTCCCTAGTAACATCGACACCGGCAAAGATCATCGCAGTTTCTGAGATACCTGGCAACCTTTGGTGCAACTGTTCAGCTGGCAAATGGTGGAGCTGCAGGTAGACGTGGTCTTTGTCAGGTCCGCAGCCACGGCCTGAAAAAAATGTTTAGGTATTTTAAATCCAAAACAAGCTGAAAATGCGAGCATTATCATAACGAAAACTTTGTTTATATACGTATAGTATTTAAATGCATAATATAGAAAATTGTTATTACGAAAAGCTGTTTAGAATTCAAAATTATGTTTTAATGTGCAAGTATATCATTCTAATTTAAATGTTGTGAACTATAAAGATACTTTACTCGAAACTCATATTTTTTTGCATACCTCGTATAAAATTAATAAAATTTGATTCATGATGGTTGCATCATAAATCTTAGACCAAGAAGAGATTTTTATGAAGAATAACTTTTCTTCGTCAAATTAAAAATACAAGAGTTATAAATGAAAATGATGTTGGTATCCATAATTTGAGAAAATTCGTCAAATATTTTTTTCCATTAGAAGGATGTAATTTCATATATCAGAACATACTTTTTTTATTCCAAACCACATTTTAAATAACAATTTTCCAATATTGTAAAATAAATAATACATAACATGATAAAGATACTTTTTACTGATGAACTTTACTTGGATCTACAGACCGAACTACCGAACGAGTCTCGTAAATTCCACGGCTTTGCGCCACGCTTCACGCAACCGTATTTGCGTACTTGTGTTTCGAGTTGTGTGGTCGTGCGCTGGTCGAGTGGAGTTATAATTTACGAAATTTAAATATAATCGTTTCTACTGATTCATTATTAATATAGTATAATATGTATTATTGCTTTCAAAATATACTCAAATTGTATCTTTATACATTTATTACACATATTATTTTATATAATAATTAAATTCACTATAAGATGTCATTTATATTTTATTAATAGCTAAATAATTTAAAATCTAGTTTGACATTCACGAAGTGTCAAACTCAAATGTAAATAATAACATTTGCTTTGCTTAACAAATTCAGATTAAAAAGTAGCCTACTTCCTAATCAAAGATTTCAGCTGACGTTTAGTGCGTGGTAGGAAATAACCGGATTGTGACGTCACATTTTAGATTTTGAGGTCGATTATCTCGAAGACGGTTAGAGATATCGAAATGCCGTTTTCAGATTTGGATTCAGAAGACAAAACTACATCAGAATCCATCGATACATCTGCTCTAAGTGTTGCAGGAGCGGCAACGCAATAACACACAGACTTTTGCAAATTTATAAACGAAAAGTTTTCGTTGAAAACAGAATATATTAATTATAATACTGTAGTAGATGACAAATATCCTGGCTGAAAAACATTCACGACTGGACCGCGTTAAACACAGATGCTTTTAAGAAAAGACGATAGAGACGAGTTTGCAATGGTTATAGCTAACCTTCATTAGTATACTGCTATAGTGAGGCCCTCCCTCACATATGCTAGTGCTGTGTGGTGGACAAAAATGAACCAAAGTTGTGCAGTCAAAGAACTTGGGAAAGTTCAGAGGCTAGCACTACTTTGTGTTACCGGGGTAATGAAAAGTACCCCGACGGCAGCCATGGAGGTACTCATGGGACTCCCTCCCCTGCACCTTCTGGTGATGGCCGAGGCGAGGCTAGGGGCCTACAGGCTGCAGTTAAATGGTGTCTGGAGGCAAAGGTCATACGGGCACACCAGGATTGTGGGGCACATTCGTGACCCCATACTGGTATGGTGAGTGACTGGAGTCCGGTCACTCACAAATTTGATCCTCCCTTCAAGCTGGGGTTAAAACCCCTGGTGGAGGGGGATAAAAGACCGCAGAGTGAGCTAACATGGTTCACGGACGGTTCAGTGATGGGCGGGCGCTCTGGAGCTGGAGTGTATGGTGTAGAACCCGAGGTGTGCATATCTATGCCTCTTGGGCAGTACACCACTATATTCCAGGCGGAGGTGGCTGCTATCACGACTTGCGTCGTAGAGAATATTCGAATGGGCCTTGAGAATAGGACCATACGTATTCTCTCGGACAGTCAGGCAGCACTTAAGGCCATTGCCAGCTGGAGAATTAACTCTAAGCTTGTGCTGGAATGCCGACAACACCTGGAAACCCTGGCCTACCGAAACCGAGTGGAACTCGGGTGGGTGCCGGGACATACGGGGGTTGAAGGAAACGAAAGAGCCGACTCACTTGCGAGAGAGGGTTCGGCTGTCCCCCTTACTGGGCCTGAGCCTGGCCTAGGGGTGACCAAATCGGCTGTCAAAGGAGCTGTTGCTAAATGGATCCTTGCGCAGCACACCCGACACTGGAACGATATTTCGGGACAGCGGCACAGCAAGTTAATGATGGGGCGGCCAAACCCCTCGTTAACCGACGAGGCCCTACGACTCGGAAGGAAAAAGCTTAGGGCGGTAACTGGCTTACTAACCGGACACTGCACCCTAAGAAAACACCTGCACAACATGGGGATCTTTCACGGAGACCCTGTTTGCAGGAGATGTGGGGAGGCAGATGAAACTGCCTCACATGTCATATTTGACTGTCCAGCCCAAACCCGATGGCGACTGCAATACGGGGTCGAAAACTCGAACCTAAGTGTCAGAAGTCAGGTAAAGAACCTAATAAAGGGTCTTGTCCTGCTAGCTGGGAGAATGGACCTCTTATAGGTAACAGACGACTTAACTTCAAGTTAAGTAATCCCGAACCCATTGGGGACAAAAACCCAATGATGGTTAACCCGAGACCGAACGGTGTGCAATAAGCCTACTCAGGCTGCAGTACGGGCCCCATGGCCACCAGGTTCGATCTAACAATCAAAAAAAAAAAACCTTCATTAGTGGAGTCAGAACTAGAAGAAGAAGAACGTTACAATTTTATTTTGTGACATTTGACATGTTTCCAAATTTGACAATTGACACAGGTATTGACGTATATGGTGATATTTGGCATGTTTCATTTGAAAACGTTATAAAAATTGTAATATTGTTACCTTCTCTGATTTCGATGGTCATACTTCTAGACACTACATCTCTGGAAGCTAAATCTTTAGCTACTGGTGCGTATCGTTCCATAAATCGTTCACCTTGAGAGTTTATGAGGTAGCCTCCTTCGCCTCTACATCCTTCTGTCATTAGGCATCCAGCACCATAAATACCAGTAGGATGGAACTGGAATAGTTCAAGACAATATTAGCAGGTTCATTTTTAAGTGTTTATTCGATTTTTAATTTACCTGTACAAATTCGAGATCTTGAGAAGGCAAGCCGGCTCTAGCTACCATAGCAGTACCATCACCAGTACATGTATGAGCTGAAGTGCATGAGAAGTACGCTCTACCATATCCTCCCGTGGCCAGAATCTGCAAAGAATATCTCAAGGTTACTATTAGCACTATCAATAAAAAATTGTCAGACATATAAAAGAAGACAAAATATTAAAAGTATTAAATCAATTCTTGTTTTTCATTTTTCTTTTTACTCCAATACTGTCCTGAAACTCTACTGACAAACGAAGACAGGAGATTCCTCAGATAATTTAAGATATTTTAACCCAATTCACGTATTCTTAAAATGCTTCCTAAGGGAGCTAGAAGTCTTTGAAGATGTCGTCTTGTAAGTAGTTTTTCTTAAATAACTCCAGAACGCTTCTATTGAGATAAACGAAAATTGGTAAACATATTTATCTTCCAGAGATAAATCGATTCCATGCATTGCGGATTTCTATTACCGGTCATAGGTGTCCGTTTTGGGTAGCGCAACAGTTATTTTATCGCATTTTTTTTATCTTTAATTTTTAAACATTTTTGGCTCTGAATTATTAAATTGTGAGGTATTCTACAACTAAAAGGTACTCTTGTTTTAGGTCGATAGAATACACCGATTTCTAGAAAAATCGATTTGAAAATTTTTCTTTTTTTGAATTTCCAAAAAAAAATTAAAAAAAAAACTATTTAGAAATCCGAAAACTGGTACGTTTATTTATATTTCGGAGATGAATTGATTTCATTAATTGCGAATTTCTAGTACAGGTCATATGCGTTCGTTTTGGGTAGGTCAACGGTTATTTTATCGCGTAACATTTTTGTCTTCAATTTTTAAGCATTTTTGACTCGAGATTATTAAGTTATGAGGTTTTTTGTACTAAAAGTTACACTTGCTTTAAATTGGTAAAATACACCGTTTTTTTTTAAATGTTTTTCAATTTTTATTCAAATTCAAAAACGAAATATTTTCAAATCGATTTTTCTAGAAAACCGTGTATTCTACCGACTTAAACCAAGAGTACCTTTTAGTACTAGAATACCTCACGATTTAATAATCCAGTGTCAAAAATGCTTAAAAGTTAAAGACAAAAAAGTTATGTGATAAAATAACCGTTGCCCTACCCAAAACGGACGCCTATGATCGGTACTAGAAATTGGCAATGAGTGGAATCGATCTATCTCTGGAAGATAAATATACGTACCGATTTTCGTTTTTCTAAATTGAAGCGTTCTGGAGGTATTTAAGAAAAACTAATTACAAGACGCCATCTTCAAAGAGCTCTAGCTCCCTTAGAAAGCATATTCTGACTAGGTGAATTGAGCTAAATCGTCTTAAAATTATCTTAAGAATCTCCTGTCTTCGTTTGTCGGTAGAGTTTCTGGACACCCTGTATACAATATGGTTTCCATAATTCAATATTTTTGAGGTTCTCTTCTTCTTCTGTTTAGCTTGTCTATTCTTAATTCTTTTAAGAGTGGCATTAGTTGGATTTGCGAGTGAAGAAGAAAAAGGAAAAGTTACTCCAGCAAGAAGGATCAATCAGTTGGACCAGATGATATCCCTGACAAAGCATGTGACGGAGATGAGAATGTTTAGATGAATGAGTAGAGTGCAAAAAATGATCAAATTAGGAATGGTGAATGGATATATTATTCTTGGGAGATGTTCATATGTTCAACGTCAATTACCTAATACAAAGATTTGCTTACTGCAAGTTCTGGAAAGCGTAGGAGAGAAATACTCAAGAAACCCTGATGGGGGCCGCTTATGCAGGACATACATAAGAGATTCTTATGGAAAAATGAAATTAGAGAAGACTTCGAATAGAAAGATGACTAGCTAATCCTGCTTCACCTCGTCAAAGTCTTTATTGTAATCAGAAAAAACATATGTACAGAGGCAGAATGATTCAAGGCAAAACATTGTTATTTAAGTATCGAATGGCAACATTTAAGCATGTTAAACTTACTGTGTTCTTGGCTCTGAACCTATGCAAAGTACCATCCTCTAGGCATAGAGCGATGACTCCTCGGCACTCTCCACCTTCCATGATTAAGTCTAAAGCGAAATATTCTACGAAATAGTTGCAGTCGTATCTTAAACTTTGACCATACAGGGTGTGAAGTAGACTGTGGCCGGTCCTATCGGCGACACAACAGCACCTGAAGGATAAAGATGAAAGGTATATTATTTTATTAATATAATAGATAATTTATAATATAACATAGTAATTTGAACGAGTTGTGGCAAGTAAATGTTTTTAAACACTAACTTTGCGTTCGTTTATATTTTATTACAAATAAATATGACAAAAAGAACCGAGCAGCTGATGTTAATTCATTGGTTCTGAATAAGAGAATGGAAGAACTCGATCTTTATTTGAGTTTTTAATTCGGACTACAAAGTTAGACACAACTGCTTCCATCATAATAATATACTTCCATCCTATGGCACTTTTGTGCTGAGTGATACGCTGTTTCAACCAATTACCGGTTTGTCCAATAAAACATCAGTGGCAACCTAAACACTGTATTATAAATTATACCTAAACATTAGTATTATACATCACTGGTGTCCATGGGCGCCCATACCTATGGGCAGGGGGGGAGCGTGGCCCCCCTAGTTTTCAGGTGCTGTATACTATATAATATGGTTATCCAAAGTATACAAAATATAATGTGCAACATCTTCACGTCTGCCCCCCCCCCTGAAAATTTTTATATGGACGCCCTTGCTGGTGTCCGATCTTTAATTTTAGATAATATGGTTTTACATTTAAATTTAAGGTTGCTGTATTTGCTTTTATACTTTTATATTTGTGTAGTCCTTAAACATGGAAGTAAGTTGGTTTGTTAAATTAGGAATATCCGGTAGTTTGTTGTAGCTAATATGTTGTGGATTTTGATCTAATTGTCTATCATAAAACCGTTTGTTGAATATTAATTGTTTTAGTATAGCATTAGGATAGCCGATATTTAGAAACAATTTGGAATAATTCGTTTTTGTTTTGGTATAAAAAATATTGGTCGTCGCTGATGTGTTGTATTCTATTTTTCATGGCAATAACGGTATCACACTTTTGACTTTTAGGATAATTAGAAGCAGAAGTTTAGAAACCTTCCTGATGTTGTAGGCTTTTGAGGAACACGACCAACTTGACAAACGATAAAAGCATTTGTCCGCTTTTAGTCTTCATACGTTTTATAAAAATATAAAAATATAAATATATTCTAACAATATTTTTATATCTTCTTAATATCGTGAATTAAATTTTTAATGAAACCGCCGATCCTGTCGATATAAAATAATTAGCTTGAACATTTTATCGCAATGATCGCAGCGAAACATTACGATGCATAAAACTACGATAAATATTGTAATAAATTATTCATACCTACACATATATTGTGATTATTTAGAAAAAAAAACATGGTAAAATATCTTTTTCAATAAAAAAAGGGAATTTGAAATACGAGGATAAGTTTAAAAATTTTTGACTAGTTGGTAGAAGAGCGTGGATCAACAAACTGTAACTGGGCCTTTTTTACATGAAAGGCTCGTTCCTCTTTATGGCTTACTGCTGATGACGTCAGCGCCTAGGGTTCGTTAATCGCTTGTGTCTCGTTAGTCTTGTCATTCAGTCGCGATTTTAACCTTATACTATTATTGACCCCCCTAAAGGTTACAATAATAAAATTTGAGGTAGCTCGCCATGAAAGGTTAATCGCCATTTTTTCGTCTAACAGGACGATCAAAATAGATCAAGAAAAAAACAAAAACTAAATTTTAAAAGCTTGTACGGTCCTTTAAAAGCTTGAAAACAAGAAAGTACAAGAATACAGTCAGCTAAAAAGAATTTTTTATGGAAAACAAAAGGTTGCTCGTTCCCAGACCAAATCAAAAACCAAGATATCTTGGTAAGAGATGTCAACAACACTGATGGAAGATGGCGACACTTAAAGACGGAACAGGCTTCAAGTCTACTCGTTTAAGTGAAAAAGAAGAAAAACGTGTTTGTTTCTCTATAGTGTATCATTAAGGCATTCTGCTGTTCAATTTGTTTTTGCCACTGGTTCCCTAACTCGTTCCTCGTTATTTTTATTGTGTGCTATTTTCAAAGGGGAATTAATCACAATTTCAGTTGAAAATACGTTTATTTGGACGTTTCGATTTCCAATTCGAAAAAAATTTTCCAACAATTTACGAAGTGAAAATCGAAACGTCAAACTGAACGTATTTTTAATTGAAATTGTGATGAATTCCTATGAAACATGGTAAATAATTTTAAATTGCCACAAGAAAATCTCTACAGAACGAGAAACATTGAAAAAACTTTTTTAACTACCTTCTTCCTATGAAACATGGTAAATAACTTTAAATTGCCACAAGAAAATATCTGCAGAACGAGAAACATTGAAAAAACTTTTTTAACTACCTTCGTATAGTTACCAAACTTTCCATCCATAAAAATATTGTAGATATTGGTAAAATACGACTTCTACAATAAACGCATTTCAAGGATATTCGTTAACAAACGATGAAACCAGCTGATGGTATTTTAATAGCTCGATTTTAAAAATTTGTAGATAAAACTATTCGTGTCACTAATTAATTGTTTGTAGTCTAATCGACGGAATGACGTTTTTAGAAAGAATATACTCGTTACTGAAATTTAAAATGATACCGTAAAGTAAATTGATTTACTATCAAAGTTTACAGTATTTTTGAATTGAAACTTTTGAGTCACTTTTCATTAGTATGTATATGAGTATGACAAAAGTTTAAAATATTCGGCTGAGAACACATTTCCTGGCATAGAAATTAATTCATTAATTTTATTTTGTATTGAATGAACTTAAAGATAGTATATTTTTGTGTGCCGTGAATATTTAACCCATAACTACTAACATGCGGTATGCCATACCGCGCTGAAAATATATTTTGTTGCAAAAGGTGTTTTATAAAAGATTCCTAAAACACCGTGTACCTTCAAGTGGTGTGTAATTGTACATTGTACCTGCTCTCAACTGCTGCCGTTTTAGTATGGTTTAGTCATCTTTATTATTATTATTATTATTATTATTATACAATAATATCGAGCCAAAGCAAAGCTTATATGGCTCAGAATACAAAATAATTGTAGGTCTTAAACTAAATAATATAACATAAAACAAATTCTTACAAAATAAAAATTAAATTAAATTAAATTAAATTAAAGTGAATATTCAAAAGAATTGGTTTTCATAAAAGTTGTTACAACAATAGCAAATTAAAAAAGATACAAAAATTAGAAGGTAAGTACAGTGGAACCTCGATAACTCGGATTAATCGGGACCGCGACCAATCCGGGTTATCGAAAATCCGAGATAGCCGGAGAATATGGTAAAAATTAATAAAATACGGTATACTTACAGATAAACTCCGTTAGAATTGAAATAACATGAAATATATTTATAAATATGCACAGTACCTATTCATTAAAATTACTAAAAAAAAAACACCAAACCCAAACGTAAGCAAATGGAAACGAACAATACAAGACACACAATACTAAAGACCATTGTTTATAAAATAATTTTTTAAATAGTATTTCCTAAACAATGCTGACAGTTTGAAATAAAAAGGAATAGATTCTAAGAGTGCTCTAGAAAAAATCACAAGACCAAGCTACAAGGCGGCAATAGACTCACAAACTCTCCAACTAAAACAAAAACTATGTGAATTTGATGACCAACATAGAGAAATTAAATTTGCATGGATTCCAAGTCACACTGGAATTATTGGGAATGATAGAGCTGACCATCTTGCGAATCTTGGAAGAAAGCTGCCTATTAGTAAAGAACCAAAGGCCCCCTTTAAAGATTTTCAAATTAAATATAAAGAAAACTTATGGATTGGTTGGGAAAATCAATTCCAACAAATAGGACAGGCAAAAGGAATTACTTATTGCTCACAAGTTGCAGTTCCATATAAAAAGGCATGGTTTACAAAATTTCCCAACCTGGGGTGAGGTATAATCACATAAATGTGTCGTATGAGAACTGGACATTGTAGTGTTCCTGCATATTTATTTAGATTGAAGGTAGTGAATTCAAACCAGTGTTTATGTGGCAGTGTAGGAACTTTACAACATGTTTTATTGGAATTTACTAGGTTCCAAAGAGAGTCCCAGTTGCTTAGAAGGGAACTAGAAGGTGATCCGACATTAACTGATGTGTTGTTTAAAAATTTAAACTCAAAGACATTAATCGCAGTGCAAAAGTTTTTAACATCAACAATGACTGGTGTGTAGCTTGCTTAAAAACTTTATGACTTTATGCTTGCTTGCAATGCATGTGCTTTGTGCTTAGTGCGGTTTTGCGTGGTAGTACTAGAACTAGACCATTAATAGTAGAACTTTAGTTATGGAACTTATAAACAATTACAAAGTTTTTTTTTATCTCTTAATTATTTCAGATTCAGGAGCTATGAGCTTAAGCCCAGATGTACCTCAGGTACGGCTCTTGAATATTCAAGTCTATATTCACGGATCCTGGCCGGATAGCCCTGGCAGCTAAGGCCATTTAAATGAAGAGAAGAAGAAGAAGGAATATATACTACAGACAGGTGGCTGTTGTTTATGCGGCGTGTGCTATGAGTCATTTTAGTCATACACATATACACATTATCTCTCAAATATTATATTACATACATTTTTATTGTTGAAAGGTTTGTCTGATAATTAACTATTTTGATTGGAAATAAGCCACAATTAAATTGAAAAATACAAAATATTGAGAATCTAAATGTTTATCTGATGAAAATCGGTCCGGGTTAGCCGGACTTCCGGGTTATCGGGGGCCGACTCATCGGGGTTCCACTGTATACCTAAAAATTACAATTTTTTTTCTCATAAAAAAAAACAAAATATACCCTTATATTTTACAACAACTATTTTAACAAAAATTGCTAACATTACACATACAATGTCCAGTTAGTTCTCATCAAACCTGTTTTTGAAACTATTTAAGCTAATAGCCCCTACGACGTCATCACTTAAACTGTTCCATTTATCAAAAACTCGATTTACCAAAAAGTTTTGCCTTACAGTAGTTTTAAAAGGTTCCTTTTTCAATTTATAGTGATGACCTCGTAGTCTAGCATCTTCGCTGATATTAAAAAAATTCGATGTTCCCCAAAATTCTCCCCTAAGAATTCTGTAAGTAGATATTAAATCACCTCTCTCTCTTCTATGAGTCAATGGAGACAACTTAAGCTTTCTTAATCGAGTTTCATAGCTTAATATTGCATAATTAAAAGGTAGCTTAGTAGCTCTTCGTTGTACTCCTTCTAATAAATTAATATCTCTTTGTAAATGAGGTGACCAAACAGATACCGCAAATTCCAGGTGAGGTCTGACATAACTTTTATAGAGTTTCAAAAACAAGTCTGGAGACATTCTAGGAAAAGCTTTTGATATGAGGTATAAAGCAGAGTTAGCTTTACCGACTACTTTTGCTGTTTGAGTAGACCAACTTAACGTTTGGTTGATCATAACGCCCAAATCATCCAAACCCAAACTTCCTGTACCGATTTCAGAGGAACTCCATCCAAAAAATATGTTATATGTGGATTATTATAATTGAACAACACAACACTTACGCGAATTTAATGGAATAGCCCATTTCATGCTCCATTCTGATAGCTGATTAAGGTCACTCTGAAGAGTATTAACAATATCGGGACAGTAATATAACTTTAAATCGTCGGCATATGAAACTGATTTTGACTGCCATCCGCACGTTAAATCAGATACGTACAACAAAAACAGAATAGGCCCTAATATTGATCCCTGAGGGACACCACTGGCTACCGCACGTGGAACACTGCACTCATTTTCCACTTTGACCGAAAAAGTTCTTTCAGAGAGGAAGTTTTCTAACCACAATAGCAACTCACCACGCACGCCGTAATGTTCTAGCTTCAGCATTAATTTTTGTATGGGTACCTTATCAAATGCACGGGAAAAATCTATATAAATAATGTCAATCGGTTCATATCGGTCCAAAGATAAAGTCCATTCATTAAGAGAGTGAATAAGGTTGCTAGTTACTGAACGGTTCGGCAGAAATCCGTGTTGAGAGACTGGAATAACATTATGCTCTAACCAAAAGGATATTAATTAATTAGCTATTAATTTTTCCATTATTTTAACTGATGTTGGTGGAACTGTTACTGGGCGATAATTAGACGAAAGGAGTTTATTTCCACTTTTATATATCGGTGTTACTATACCAGATTTCCATGAAGCTGGTATTGAATTTGTTTGCAAAGATTTGGCCAATAAAGCTGCCATTGGAGCCGCTAAACTATCTGCACAATTATGATATAACAAAGGTGAAATATTTTCCGATCCAGGAGACGCAGTAGTCTTTAAAGAACATAATACCTCTCTAACCAATTCAGTAGAGATGTCAATTGTTGATAAACTCTCCATTATTCTATCAGTAGTGGGCAAACCTGAAAACGCAGCATCCGTGTCAACTGTAAAAGCAGTGGAAAAAGTCTCAGCAAATAACTCACAAACCTCTTCTTTTAAACATATTTCGCCATTAGATTTTTCTAATAACGGAATACCAGTTTTTGTACAGAATTTTGATCTAACGTATTTGTAAAAAGATTTGGGACCTCTGGAGCTAACTCTGTTTTCATAATTACTTCTCGATAATCTCAACTCCTTTGTCAATCTATTGGAAAATTGTCTATGTGTATGTTTTCTTCCGATGGATTTTTTCTTACCCTTTTCCATAAAATGTTTTTTCTTTAGTCATTGCGATCAGTCGGTTATCGATCCAAGGGCTTCTGGGATTAGTCCTAATAGTGTACTTTGAAGAACATTTATCAATACCTTTATATATAATTTCTTTATATTTATTCCAAGAATCATTACATGAACAATTATCTAAATCCGGCCAAATTACTTCTCTAAAATAGTGATTTAATTTAACATAATCTATTTTACTAAACTCTTTAACTATTTTTTCATTAATTGCTCCAGTAATGTCCAATTGAGCTTGTGTCTGAAGAACTACATGGTCCGAAATACCTATTGGTGAAAGATAATGAATTTCACTGATAAGTTCTTCCTCATTAGTGATTATCAAATCTAAAATCGAAGGTGTATTACCTTGACGATATCTAGTAGGTTCTTTTACCAATTGGTTTAGATTGGTTTGAAAAAATAAATTGTAAAATGGAACACTCGGATTATCTCCAATAAGCGGAGATTGAACTGGCCATTTTAAATCCTTAAAATTGAAATCTCCACAAATGATTAAATTTTCTTTTTCTCTACTACATTTTTCAATAAATTCACACATTGATTTGGTAAGAGTAAAAGAAATGTTTGGTTTATAGATAACAAGGAGGTGCAAAACAACTTTATTAGGAAAGATAATTTTAAACATAAGAGATTCTATACCTTCCAGATTATGACTTACAGTACTTATCTTAGATTTTTTAAAGAAGGTCTCCTGAAAGTAGACACATACTCCGCCACCTACACGATCAATGCGATCTTTACGATAAATTGAATAGCCATTAAGTTTTACAAAAGAATTAGGTATTCTGGGACTTAACCAGGATTCTGTTACAGCAAAAATATGAATATCGGGATTAGAAGATGAAAATGACAAAACATCAGCGAACTTAGCATGTAAAGAAGCAATATTAGTATAAAAAATATTTATTGTTGTCAACTTTATTCGTTTTTTGAGGTGGGTTGTTGGTTAGTACTAACAATGGTTGGAATCTTATTAATATACCTTATCGTTAGGTCCTTATCTAGTATTTTTCGTTTTTCCAGTTCCTCTCGCACTTTATTTAAATAGTTAATCTGATATTTAGTTAAATCATCCTTTAAAACAACTCTAGAAAATTGGGTACCTAGCAACCTTCTCTTATTTCGTAACATAAACAAAGGACTATCATTATCGAAAAATTTAACTTTTACTGGCCTAGGCTTATTATTGCTAACTTTTCCAATTCTAAAAACGGACGCAAATGAAGGATTTCGCGGTTTTATTGTATCTATAATCGTGGAAACTGTGGATACATCCTCTGCCTCCTTATCATCACCTTCTGGTTCTGGTAGATTATACAAAATTAGGTTAAACGATTTCTGATGACGAGCAATTGATTCCTGAACACAGTCCTCGAACTCCATTGGGCTAGTTCTCGAAGACTGTTCCAAAACCTCAAGACGCTCCTCAATCGATGCAAATCTGTCTGACAACTTAGAAATTAGATCAGTCAGTTTATTGAACTTATCTTCGAATGTACAGCAACCGTTACAGACGATTCTTAGTGACTTTGATTTTGCCCTAGTTATTCTTATAACCTCTTCCTGTGCAATATCTAGACATTGAATATGAATCGGTAAATTGCACGACATACAATTAAGCGTATTCTTATTGTCAAGCTTTGTCGTAGCTTTGAGCTACGTTGACGTAAAGTTTTCTTGCGGTATCACATACCGCATGTCAGTGTTTACGTTTTTATAGTTAAAAGCAGTCTAGTGCAGTGGTCGGCAAAGTGTGGCTCCGGAGCCGCATGTGGCTCTTTGGCTCCTTACGTGCGGCTCTGGCACAAATATCCACGGAAGGCGTTATAATATTTTCATTAAAAAAAAAAACTTGGTAGGAAAAACATTACCTACATCTTATTCTGATAAATTAGCTTTTATCAAACTTACAAACTTTAGCATTTGTCAAAAATCCTCTTAAAGCTACGATAGCTAAATTGAAATTTCCTCCTTTTGGAATTGGCATTAATAGCTTTGAAATATAATTTCTGGATTTAAGAACAAGGAGGTATGACGCTCTAAATTCGAACGTGTTTGTGTTGAATCGGAAATATTGGAGAAGAAAAAAATGTTCACAACACAAGTGGTCTACTTTGAATGACCTGGAGAAGGAAGACAAGATCATTTTCAACACTTGGGATAGTATTCCTGATTCTTATGATCAGCTTAAAAAGCTCACGTTTGCTGTTTTTTCCCTTTTTGGGTTCTACATATCAATATTTAAAAAAAAAATAGATTTTGAGCCAAAATTTTTGTAAAAAATATAGTTTTGTAGAAAATAAAACCATTGTTCTCTGATAAAACCTTACAAAACGAAACGTTTCTACGATGATTATTAACGAAGGTTTCGCCAAAATCCGAAAAGCACGTTCTAATTTTTTGGGGGGTTATGGATGGGGCTAGGCGTTTAAAAATTTTTTTGGTCGAATACTTTTTGATGTAGAACATGTGGTTTTTTTTATCTATGGAATATCGCTTAGAGCATTTTTCACTATCTTAACCGAATTGATCCTTTAGTTTTATTTAGTGTAATAAAAGTTTGCTGAACACACAGATTTGGCTCCCAATTTTTTTAAATAGTTATAATGTTCATTTTGGCTAAAAAGTTTGCCGACCACTGGTCTAGTGTATTCTTTCGCTATTAGTATGGCAGCAAGTTCATCCAGCTGTTCTACTTTCAACCGCTTTTAATTTTATTTGACTATTTTTTAGTTACCAATACTAAAGTTTTTTTATAATTCAGTTTATAAAGGATTTTGTAAGAACATCACCATTTTTTTAATATTATGCATGCATTCACAATTTCTTGGAAAAATAAAGTTTATTTTATTTGCAGCAGTATTTTATTCTACATCAGTGAGAAGAATCATTCCGTAAATGATGTAAAAAACAAATACAGTGATATAAGTCAAATTCATATTGAAAACAAAGGAGAATAGGCAACGGTATAATATACCGCATATCATAGTCTACGTCCTGAAACATCCACGTCAAAAGTTAAGGGTTAATATTAGTCCACGTCAGAGATTGATCTCTAAAAAGGAGAGGAACCCGCTGAAAATTGCTGAGAATGTCAATTTTGGTACCCGACCCCAAAAAAGATGCAACAAAGTTTGCCATTCCCCGGATTTCCCCCTAAAATCCACCTTGTATTGGGTTACAGATCAAATTGCTCATAAATCTCTTGATAATTTAATAGATAATATGCCACGTAGACGTCACGCAATAATTGATGCCAATGGTGGATTAATTTGGACTTCAATCACGGTAGAATCCAAAATGTGCATACAAAAGCTGCACTCTTCACCTTAAAGACGAATTGTGATATTTGTTGATAGGACACTGTGATTAAAAGATAACGATTTTTAACGTCGAGTTCGATTTACAACACATTTGATGTAAAAAGTTGATATCGCTCGCGTAAAGGTAAAAGGTACCCACTCACTAAGAAGGAAAAATGCGCAATTATAAAGCGGAAAACACACCAAAGCGATAATGGCGCGATAGCGTTCACGATAGCGATCGCGATCCAACTCGTCTGAAGCAAACAAGCAGACGAATTAATCGCGATCGCCATCGTGAACGCGATCGCGTTGGTATGTTTTCCGCTTAAGTCTGCATATTTGCAGTAAGGTAAACCCGTACTCTCCAGGCCGACATACACCATTTACTTTCAATTTAGAAGTACGGTTAAAGTAAACACGACGTCAAAAAGATATTTTATTAATGACAGTGGCGTCTGTTTGTAGAAATATACTTACTTTATTTTTAATTTAAACAGGGATAACTTCCGTAAAGCTCTAGGAATTCAGTAATAAAATCTCTCGACATGGTCCTTAGATCACTCATGGTTATTACTACACAGTTTGTTTTCTTATAAAACGCTCAATAATATGAAACATCCAACGAACGGTAGTACACCACTGACTAAAAATGAAACATGCTGAGACTTGTTTTGCCCACACACTGTCGTTCTTCCCTGTGCGATGATAATTGCACGCGCTAAAAATCAAGACGATCCTGATTTCTAGAGGCTGGGTTGCGCATTCCACATTTTTCGCCATATGCTTTTTCTCATGAGCATCTTACAGTGCGTCACAGTTTTTCGATTTCATTCTAACGCACTAAATTGTATGTGACAGAAAAAAACGCACGTCGGTGATTACATTTCATCGGAGACATTTATAACATTTATTCTAGTTGTCAATAGATGGCGCTATAATCGAAAAAAAATTTATTTACGAATTATATAATATATCTACGAATATAATCTGTACAATTTATAAGACTATACAAATCAAAGAAAATACCATTTTATAAATGCAATAAACACAATTGATTTGTTTTTATGCCAAATTGCAAATAAAATGTGACAACTGTCAGATTTAACTAAAATGTCATGTCACTAAAATGTATATTATCACGGACTTACTTTTTTTTCTATCATTTGTGACCCACTGAAAAATGCTCATGAAAAGAAGCATACACACACACTTTTAACTGTACCCCGTACCATGCACATTCCAACCTTCGCGCTTCCTTCTTAGTGAGTGGCCACCTTAAGGCCCGGCGCAAATTGAACCTAAGCGAGACACAACCTGCGCCGGCGGAACGGGTGACCCGTGCATTTATTTTTCTAGCGCACCGCATATTGATCACAACCCAACCCAACCGTTGGCTGTCGCTGTGTAACGGTTACTTTTGATACCGGTTCTCAGTGGTACTGAGTGCAAATACTGATTACAAAATACTGATGTATCTGGTCCTTGTACTGAATTGAGTAGGCAACTTTAAATCGGTATTTCCGTACTTTAAAGGGAAGCGTCCACAGACCCGCATCGTACGCATCGGATTAATTTTTCATACTGCGTATCGGCAGCGATCGGATTGCCGATGCCACTACCTGCTAGGGTAGAAAAATTTCTAAGGAAGACTTTAAAATTGGTTGTTTATTTAATTTAATAATTATTAATCTATGCATATTAACTACATGTATTAGTATGGTAAAATATGATATTTTAATGTATCTGTTTAGTAATAAATAATCCGCAAAAACGTAAAATATATAGTTATTTTTTAAATATCTACAAAACGAAACATGCTAGGTACATACAACCTGATATCAAAAGAAAGCCTGTAATATTTACTACAAAATACAATACTAATATACAGGGTGTACCATTTAAAAAAATGAAAAAAAAAATTGTATTTGCAAATAGTGATCACATTGTATATTATATTGTAAAAGATATTAAATTATTTAAAAATGACACTACAGTAAAACCTCGATAGAACGGACCTCAATTTAACGGACTTCGGATATAACCGAAAAAAAATCCAATCAAATGTTTAAAAAAATTGAATGCAAAAAAATATGAAAAATCGAATTCTGGAAGAAAAATCAGCAAGGACAGGACATAGAATCCATCGGCGCTGCTAACACAATGGATTGTATGGATTGACTGATATATTTGTGGGCAAATCTCGTACACCTAGACTTATATTATTATAATATAATATATTATATTATAAAGATATTATAAATCATCTGCCCGTTTCATATTATACCTCTAATAAGGTATGGTTTACCACAGATATTTTCAAAAATGGTTTTTAAAGGATTTGTACCTTCATCTGCAGTGAGAAAATCTCAAGAGAAGAAACTGGCAATACCGCCAAACTGGAAATGTTGATTGATTCCTGCTCATTCCCTTGAAAATATTCTATGTTCAGGAGATGGCAATTTTAATTGTATGTTTTGCCAAAAGATACATCGCTTATTCAACTCATGGATCAGTGAATAATTTTTGCAACCAAACGAATATATTGCAGAAAGTTTTTAGAAAAAAAATTTGATTGATTTTGAACCAATTTTTATATAACGGACTTTCGGCTTTAACGGACATCGCGTCCCCCCAATTAGTCCGTTATATCGAGGTTTTACTGTACTTATACTGGTAAAACTCTCATATGTCGTTTTAAATATTTCGAAAATTATTAACTTAAGACCTATAAACCTTACACAAACCCTACATGTTTTTAAAAAATACATTCAAAAATGATTTTTGAACATTTTTTTTATCGGCATAGTAATATTACAGCTTATACAGAAAATTATAATTATACATTTGAATATAAAGGAATACACAAAGCTGTTACAATTTGATTTAAATTGAAAATAGTAACTACATCAGTAAAAGTTTCTTTAAAGATTAATCTTTTGCCTTTCTGAAATCAGTAAAATACTTTCTGTGGTTTTCAACTACTTGTAACACACTTTGCTTACTTTTCATCTTTTGTGAGGGTCAATGAAATGTCTTGCATCAATTTTACACTTCTCTCAGTAACATCATTAACGAG
This sequence comes from Diabrotica virgifera virgifera, assembly GCF_917563875.1. Lineage (NCBI taxonomy): Eukaryota > Metazoa > Arthropoda > Insecta > Coleoptera > Chrysomelidae > Diabrotica > Diabrotica virgifera. The sequence goes on from NC_065445.1 coordinate 14,979,482, forward strand.
TCTAATATTTTTTAAAAAGTTCATTGCTTTAAGATAGAAAAATGTGTGGTTTTTTTTAACCGGAAATAATTTTCATTGTTTTCATAGATTCTCAAGATATCTTGAAAAAGACCAATAAACACGAAACATTCGTAATATTTATATTTTAATCCTCATAATCAACTTATCATGGCCTGTAATATTTTTTTGTGAATAGACCTATACACTGTGTCCGTAAAGTATGGAACAAATTCTTTTTAGATAAACAGAGCATTTTAAGAAATAATCCTGAAACAGGTCGATTTTTGATTTTAATGTACCGTATTTTAAAATGCTATTCTAATATACAGGGTGAATTACTTTCGAGTAATGACGTCACCGTCATTTTTTTTTAAATGGAACACCCCCATTTTGTCTCAATTTTCGGATTACTCTAGCTGAGCTGATTCCAAAAATGTATCACATGTTGATTCAAATTGGTACAGGGTGGACAAAAATACAATAGTTTTGTGTGTGCTCATAAAGTAACGCGTTAATTAAATTAACAATATCAAAAATACTTATTGTCTAGCGGACACAATATGAAAGAAATTATTTCTTATCAATTTAAAAGAAACATAGTAGGCTATCTGTAGGCTTCTGTCCGCTAGACAATAAGTATTTTTGATAATATTGTTAATTTAACTAACGCATTACTTTATGAACACACAAAAAACTATTGTATTTTTGTCCACCTTGTATCAATTTGAATCAACATATGATACATTTTTGGAATCAGCTCAGCTAGAGTAATCCGAAAATTGAGACAAAATGGGGGTGTTCCATTAAAAAAAATGACGGTGACGTCATTACTCGAAAGTAATTCACCCTGTATATTGGAATATTATTTTAAAATAAGGTAAATTAAAATCAAAAATCGACGTGTTTCAGGAATCTTTCTTAAAATGCTCTGTTTACCTAAAAAATAATTTGTTCCATACTTTACGGACACAGTGTATATAAAATAAAAGTTAAAACCAAGTTTACTTGTTTCTTTACGGAAAAGACGATCGTCAAATGGAAATAGCTGTAGATTAGTTCTTGCTCTTAGCTCCCACTGGACCATGCGAAATTCCGAACAGAGCGCGTGGGGTGCGTCCACTGATCGGCATTCCGAATGACTCATCGGCATACATCGCAAAAGTTGCCTGTCGAAGCAACCCTTCGGCGTTGCCATTGATGCGATCCGTAGGATGCGGATCAGTGGACGCAGTTACATAAGTTTTTGTACAAGGAAAACTAAAATCCGTTGCGTACGATGCGTCCGATGCATACCATGCGGGTCTGTGGACGCTTGCCTTAACTCGTAACGTTTTAAAAATATCTTACACGTCCCTAGTAGTCGTAGCCGTAGCGGTTTGACTTTCGAAAACATTGAATTTGATCATAAACGAGTGCATAAAAAGATATGTTACACTGAGTATTTTATTTCTACACATAATACCTTACATATTCAAAATAATCTCAGACTTATTTAATAATCCTACTACTGATCGGTCACAAAAATTAACACTATCTGCATATTTCGTTTTTAATTTTTAAGCATAAACAAAAATGTAATATGCCGACAAGTTGAATTTGAGGGTAATACGATATTTTTATCGATCACGGTTTTAAGTAACATGAATCATTTTTCGCCTTATTTTTCTAATAATGTGTTATTGTAAAGGCATAACTTTGATTATTAATTTCGTATCGCCGCTTATTTAGTCTACCAAAAGTTATCAGAATTTAATGACAAAGTCAAAGCAGTTTTGATGACTCGGGGTTTTGACTATGCCAATATTTTTATTTATCATAATAAATTGTACTTAGGTACCATCCGTATTCATTTCAGATACTTACGTAGGATGGGTTCAATTTGCGGTCTCTCGCTTATAAACGTGCTTCACAAAACTGTCCACGCAGTTCGCCGGTGCAGGTTGTGTCTCGCTTAGGATCAATTTGCGCCGGGGCTAACTGACATTCAAAAGTGCCGGTCGCATCAAGCGTTATTTCTGAGATAACGGTTCATTCTACACAAGTGCTTATAAATATTCTTCTTCAAAATCATATCGGCTACATTTCTTGTTTGAAACATTTTTTTCTACGGCGTACAGATTCTTGGTAAATCGATGTATTCAGTATCACAATACAAGGAGGCTTTTAGGGGGGAGCCTGGGGTAGAAGCTTTTTGCATGGTTTTTGTTATTCCAAAATTAACATTCTCAGCAAAATTCAGCTTGTTCATATGATTTTTTAGAGATCAAATCTCTGACAACTGGACTAATAGCTTTCTCTCTCCTCTCTCTCTCTCTCACGCGCTTTTTTTACGATACAATTCCGACAATAATTTATTTTTTCGTATAACACGAATTACAGTCTCGTGAAAATCATTTCAAAATAAATAGACCGAATAAATTGAGTGAAATAGCTTGATGACATAATTGTCAGGAAACCTACATGCACATACATTGTATTAATCATAATAGCTTCTATCATTTTTAGTAATCGAAATGGTAAGTTTGTCCTTGAAAACAAAATCTATTTCACATGCAACACCTCATATTTTATATTTTCAAGGGATTATCAGATTTTTATTTTTCCTTTATTCACCAAAATGAATAATTATTCTCTTAACTAGCTGATTTATTGCTCATAAATTTTGATAAAACAACAACTAGGTGAATAAGTTAAATAAACAATTGTGTTAATTAGCAACAAGATATTTCGTGGAAATTACAAAAACACATGTGGAATTCCACAGAAAATATTCACTTTTTGGTATTTTTAAAGCATTGATTTAGAAATTTGGGCACACCCTTGCGACCAATTGTTTTTATTCTTTATTATTTAAATCTGAAGGAAAAAATAGTTCCTCCAACCGAAACGAGGGTAATCATGTCTATTTTGCGAAATTTCAAAAATTTAATGAGTGAAAGAATAATGATTTTGGAGTGTAAAAATGTCGCGACTTAAAATCGCTGTAGAATCTGTTCAAAAGCACCTAAAAACCTTTTTAAAAAAACAAAAATGAAGACTTTTTGTATAGTTTTAAACTAATGCTTTGTTTTTCTCTTCACTCTCAATCTACAGGGTGAATTCTACATATTTAACGCGTCAATTATCTCGAAGACGTGTGACGGCAATATAATTTTATCGTCTAGAGTACGCCAATGAATTAAGTAAAACGTGTTTTTGTACCGTCTCGGACGATATAAAAGTCAGAACGAAAAGCCTAGTTGATTATTATTCTTGGAGCGTTGATCGAAGAATAATAAACAACAACGAGGTATAAGAGGTGAGTTATCCCGACTATTTTCCGCCGTCGTTTTGGTGTGTTGAACGAATCCGACGGTTTTCCTTTTGCCTATCCTTTTACGAGCGTTGATCGTATTTCCCTACATGTCTTTTCCGCTGGCGAGCTGAGCGAGCTTTCCTCTCCTTATATGTCCGTTTCATATTAATAACTGTAATTCCTAAATCCACGCGATCGTCGGTAGTATTCATTCATGTACCAGATATCGTCACATCAATCCGAACCTAATGTTTGATACGTAGGCTATAAATATATTTTATTAATGAAATTAACAAGTAGTAATTAAGGCTAATTATCTTATCATTTGTAATGTTTTGATTCTAAAATAAATGTCTTGAAAAAAAGCTAATCTTCTGTCTTCGGCTAAATTTTTGTCCCTGCTCGGGCGCCAATGTAACGCGGTCATTGCGTTTGTTGCTCCAGGTAACCGTTTATCTGAAAATCTAATGAACTTTCTTATTTCAAATAGATCACCCTGTATATTTTTCAGTTTTCTAAGTCCTTATGAAATACTGATTATTTTTCATCTATTAAAAATTAAATGAAAAAAGAAACGTCGAAATCCATAAACAAGAACCAGAGATACAGTTAACAGCTCCTTCTCCTTGAAGCTTTGTGAACGATTGCGTTCAAAAACCAATATTTTTCGAATTAGAACATTAAAACTTAAAAGTATGTTGCAAATGACGCTAATTATATCTCTTAATTGTTATAAAGAGAGCTGCTGTGAAATTAATATAATAGTTATTTATGATATAAGTGTTACAAGTACAATTTTAAAGCACGCATGTGAAAGTGCTTCGCTCATTCTGCAATTCAGATGAGTGCCTTAAAAATGTACTTTTTAACTCGTATATCATACAATATTTTTCTACAAACGTCTTATATATCAACAATTATAATTTATTCATTCTCAATTACAGGACAATACCTACAAAAACTTTTACTTGAACTTGACTGTCATTCCATTTTTATATTTTTCTTGACATTACATCAAAACTGCCTATACTGTCAATACCATAACAACTATAGAATAACATCTACTTTTATTGTTGTATATTCTAACAAATTTTAATAGTTTTTTTCTACAAACGTGTTAAAAATGCAATAATACAACTTAAATTAAATTTTAAAAAACCTTCTAAAAAACCTTTTTCAAATTGCGCAAGTTGTACTATTAATATTAATGTTAATAAATGAAATATAAATATTTTGACGTTTCACCATTTGACAATTCACTTTTAACTGCAGTGCCTTAAAAATTTTAAAGCACTAGTGCCTTATAAATTTTAAAGCACTAGTGCCTTATAGGTCTGGATCCCGCGTATGAAAAAAAAGTTGATTAATAGCAAGCTGAAAATTTGTTAATAGCTTAAGGGTGTCTAGTCGGACAAACTTTGATATATGGGAACACTGGAACAGGGGAAGTTTTAATTGTGGAACAGGTTAAAAATTTGGAACGGTCAGACCATGAAAACGGCACATGTATTTTGTCCGACAGAACAAACTTAAACTCTTCGAACAGAGATTAAACTCCCATGCAAAAATCAGACTGCTATTTATCACCAAATGGGCGTTTTAATGAGTGGAACATGTAGAATATGTCAAATTCCAGGAATTATGACAGGTGATAAATAGCAGTCTGATTTTTTCATGAGAGTTTAATCTCTGTTCGGAGAGTTTAAGTCTGTTCTGTCGGACAAAATAAATGTGCCGTTTTCGTGGTGTGACCGTTCCAAATTTTTAACCTGTTCCACAATTAAAACTGCCCCTGTTCCAGTGTTCCCATATATCAAAGTTTATCCGACTAGACACCATTAAGCTTTTAAAAAAATTTCAGCTTGCTATTAATCAACTTTTTTTTCATACGCGGGATCCAGACCTATTAAAGTAGCATTTTTAACGCTCCTATGGAGTGCTAAAAATTGCATTTTTAACACGGTTGTAGAAAAAAGATATTAACTTCGTCCCCAAGTCTCCTAGAACAACTTTTTTAAATGGTTAAAAAGCTGTTCTAAATGTTTATAAGCAAAAAATCGAAATGTTTTGCAAAATGCTTTTGCAATATTTAAAAATGTTTTTCGTTTTTCTTTAATAATATTGATAAAATAACAAACCTTCTTCTCTGACAAGCTACCGATAGAACTACTGTAACTTCATTACTTTCTGACTTATAATTTCTTGCAAAAAAAACTAATTGAGATCAATAAATAACTTTGAGCATATATTTAAACTCCCACAAGACCCAACATTCCATGTATTATGAAGATTTTAAGTTCATTTTTAAAAGTATTAACATTTATATAAAAAAAATTTCTGACTTATTTTGTCATTTTTTAAGAAACAAATTAATAACGATAAAAACATTTAAAAACAACATTTTGAAGGTTTTTATAGGACTTAATCAATTTTTTACTCTCAAATTTGTTTCAAATGATTCACTTTTTGCTGATAGACAAAAAAAGGAAAATTGACTGTTTTTTACCTTAATTTTCGTGTCACCACGAGTGTTGGCTCTTACTCGTGATGCACAACTCGTGTCATCGCGCATTAATACGTATTGAAGGTGTTAGAAAAGCAGAAATAGAAATTTAGAATTCAAACACAAAAGTTCGGTCTGGTTGCATATAAATAAAATTTTCCATATATAAATAAAACATTAGACGCACTTTTGAAATTTTAATTAAGATACAAAAATATGAAGGGCATCGCGCCAATTATTTCTACGTTGGAATAAACGAGACATATGTATGTAACAATTTTATTGTACTCACTTTCATGCAATGTAACTTTCAAATTATAATTTCAAAGGTTGATTGTTAGAGTCTGCTAAATTTAGTTCAAGTCTTGAAGTAAATACGATATGAACTTGATTTAAAACAAATCAAACGAAATGATTTATAGTCTGATCAAATAAAATTACAATACACGTAAATAAAAATAATGTATTTTGGTACAAATTTTATATCAAAGTTTAGGTGAAAACAAATATTTTCAAAAAACATATAAATATGATTTATACAGGGTGTTTAGAGGTGATACTTTATAATACTTTAACGGTGAATAGAGGTCACCGAGCCGGTTCTAGATATACTACATTTTTTGCCCTGTCGACTTTTATAACCGAGTTACAGGGTGTTTAATCGTTTTTGTCCATTTCTTTCCTAAGCCATAACTTTAGAACCACCCTGTATATTTTTTTGATATTTGGTACACATATGTCTCATTCAAAACCCAAACGACCAACATACTAACCATAAGAAAAATCCAGAGCACAAAAAGTAAGTTTAATGGTTCGCTTCCATTTTTCGGCCAGACAATTTTATGACTTTAATTTTGAAATTATATTGAATTTTTTAAGAACTCATACATTAAAACGCAGGTATTATTAACTTTTAGTTATAAATTATTAAAGTTAATGAATAAATACTTATTCTAAAAATAATCAATACTCATTTACCACATTGGAACGACCCAATTACTAATGACAAGAAAAATCCAGGTCCGGATTAACAAAAAATATAAAGTAATTGTGACCTTGAACCAACACCCTGTAAATTTTGAAAATTTGTCTGCGCATTTTCAAAGAGCATAAAAAACTGTGATTAAAGGTTCATTTTAATTTTTTCGCTGTTGATTTAATTACATCAATTTTGGAATTATATTGAATTTTTAAAGAACTCTGAGATTGAAAACCAGATATGTATTATTAACTTCTAATAATTTAATGTTAATGAGTCAATACTTATTTTAAAAATACTTAATATTTATTTACTACGCTGGCTTCATGGATTCTCTGGACTTGTAGCTGTATGCACATCATTAAATATTAGAATTGCGAGAATTGGGATGTTTTAATGATTTAGTAAAGAATTAAAAAAACAGCTATATCTAATAGAAAAAATTCGTTTAAACAATTCAACAATTTAACATAAATTAAAAATATTTTAACTATAACAGTTGCTCAAAATGTCCGCCATTTTGTTCGATGCATTTCCTTGCTCGTTTTAAAATATTTCGAATCGATTTTCTAATTATGTACATTGGAATTGTTCTTCATTTTTCTGGCAGCTTCTTGTGACCTTGACAGAATTGGACGTAGTTATGCAGAAGTGATCCATTCCACAATTTCTTAAAATATGAGTTAAGACACAAATTTACATCGGTAAAATTGGGAACTAAATTATGCTGAAATGATCCAACTTTTTCTATGCAAGACAACAATAATAATAGTAAAATGTCCAACCTTAAACGCTCTTTTAGCTTTAATCGATTGTGCAGTAATGATTCATGCTACTTGAATATTTAAATATTTTTAAGAGTAATTTACAAAAATGAACCAAGACACATGGATCATTATTGCGTTTTAAAAATAATTTTAAAACGAGGCTTTATTTTTTAAGCCAAAATGATCCAAGTGGCCCGAATCATTTTTACAAAATTAAATAAAGCCAATAACACTAATGTATTTAACACCGTAATGATTCAAAAAGCTTGAATCATATCATCAAATGTTATTCTCGCAATTTTCTTTGGTCATTTTAAATGCAGAAGTGTTACATTCCATAATGCAGTAATATAACAAATAAATCCAAGCGGCAACAACGCAACGCCAGCCAAGATCTGTCCAAGGTGCTGCTTGTGATTAGAGTTTTACATTGACATCAAACGATTTAAGATTTTTAATGTTGCCAGATCTAACAGTAATTACTATAAAATATTGATTTATAAATTTTTGAGCTGAAAACTTCTTTAACGACGTTGTGCACTTTTTAAATAGAGAAAAAGCATTAAACTCGCGACTGATGATCCTCTTAAAATGGGTATGGAATACCCAAATGATCCATAGCTGGGTATGGAAATGAACTAGATTTTTTCTATGGATGCTATACAATGTGCAACTTCTCTCATTACTTACAGTGAGAAAAGTCCGCCATTGCAGTGAGAAATATTTTTTCTCACTGGTTCAGCGCCGGTTTACATACATAATATGATCGCCATTTCCATGGTAACTCGCACAATACAAACAAAATTATTTTTGTCACACAGAATCTATTCAAACTTGTCAAAACTTATCAAAAATTAACTTTTAAGACTGTTCAACTGTGAATTATAGTTTTAAATAAATAAAGTATATAAATATTAAGAATATTAAATACCTATGTGTATATATGTATTTTATTTCAATTTAGGCATATAATATACCTAAAAGCATTTAAATTATTTAATTTTGAAATTAGAACTCTTGACAAAAACGCATCCATAGAAAAAGTACAGTGTACAACACGAGAGAAAATTACATATTTCTCCCTCACTTGATTTGCGGCACTCGCCTCGTGCCTCGGCTCGTGCCAAAAAACTTCTGCGCTCGTGAGAAATATGTATTTTTTCTCTCTTGTTGTACAATATACTATTCCCCTGGAAGAAAGTTCTACAGAATAATGTTTCTTCGTTCTAAACTTAAATATTTCAATGTTTTTATAATGTAAAGATATGTTACCAAAAATAAATCTTAGTTTTATGTACAGACTTTGGTAAAAATAAATATAATTTGACAGTAATACATACAAACACCGCTTTGGATCATATCTGCAAATAATAAAATTTGCTTTGTACCACAAGAAACATAATTTTTCAGAAATGATCCAAATGTTTTTTTCATTTAATGAAAAAAATAAATATACTTTATTTTTTAAAATACGCACATAAGATGCAATCAACACCTTAAAATTACTTGTGCATATTTAAATTAATAAACATAGTTATTTCAAATTGTTATATTAAATTTTCTTTAAAGTTAATTATCTCAAAATTATGTTAGTGTGGGATGGATCAATTCTGCATAACTATGTCCAATTAATCAATATGATTTCAAAATTGCCGTAATTAAATTATATGCGCAAAAATTTGACATGCACCTTTTAACGCAGTTTTTGATGCTCTTTTAAAATATTTAAACAAATTTTCAAAATTTCAATATAAGTAAATAAGTATTGATTATTTTTAAAATGAGTATTTATTCGCTTAACTTTAATAATTTATAACTAAAAGTTAATAATATCTCCTTTTTAAAGAGTTCTTAAAAAATTTAATATAATTTCAAAATTAAAGTCATAAAATTGTCTGACCGAAAAATGGAAGCGAACCATTAAACTTGCTTTTTTGTGCACTTTTCAAATATGCAAATAGATTTTCAAAATTTGAATATACAGGGTGTTGTTTTAAGGTCACAATTACTTTATAATTTTTTGTTAATCCGGACCTGGATTTTTTTTAAGGTTAGTATGTCGGTCGTTTGGGTTTTGAATGAGACATATGTGTACCAACTATCAAAAAAATACACACGGTGGTTCTAAAGTTATGGCTTAGGAAAGAAATGGGCAAAATCGATAAAACACCCTGTAACTCGGTTATAAAAGTCGGTAGGGCAAAAAATGTAGTATATCTAGAACCGGCTCGGTGACGTCTATTCACCATTAAAGTATTTCCGTTTCCCAATTAAACACCCTGTATATCGGGAGCATTGTTTAAATAATGAAAAAAGTGTCATATTTGCACACAATTTATTTCTTTAACTGCTGCGGTAATTGATGTTTTTATGAAGTTTTTTACGATTTTTTTCTGCATAGTCAAAGGAAACACCTTTTATTAACACCTACTAAATTGATTTTGACCCTTAATTTATTTAAATAATTATAAATAAAGCTTGAAAACCAAATTTACAAAACATTATTTTTTTTATTGGTAGGTACCCCATTTTGACTATTTAAAGTACGCCTCAGCGTGTTTAATTCAACTTCCAAAAACGCCCGTGTTTTAAAGTTACCATGGCAACATCAACAGTTTTAAATATTGATCTGACCTGACAGAAGTAGTACATACGTTGTAAGGTCAAATAAATAAAATATGAATAAAATATTACTATAATAACAAATGTTTCAAAAGCTTTATTCAAATATTTAAAATTCTTAATCTTTCAAGTGAACGTGAAAAGTACCTACAGTTGGTATTGTTTGAAATATTTATACTTCGGTTTTTTACATCAGAGGAAATGCTGTTCAAATTGGTACTACCGACGTTCTCGGAAGCCAATGAGGTTGAACTTCCATTAATGGCACTCCCAATAATGTTTGAAATATTCTTCTTATTGGTAATACTCTCTTCAACGTAACCAGTCGCCACAGTTTACTATTTAAGTAGTAATCAAATTAGAACTAATTTTTAAGCAATACCCATACAACCAGTAATAACAATTAATCTTATGTGACAGATTGCAAATTAATTTTTGTTTTTCACATTTCCATAACAACGAAAGGTATACTGATGTACATCACAAATTTAACCATTGTACATTATTAGCTCTTATTTCGGTTTTTTGTAGTATTCGTGGATAACTGACCTTTAAAACATGTGCTCTTTTTCAAGCACTCCGGCTGTGCCGTCGTACTCGATAAATCGCGCGTGTTTTAAAGACCTCACTATCCACTTACACTTTAACATACTCATTTACATACATTATAAATAAGCACTATAAAATATTTTTTCTACGACCGTTTAATAATATGCTCATTATTCACTATTTTTGAATAGATAATAACACCCATTACTTTACCCGTGAGTAATAGTTCATTACTCACGGGCTGAAGTTACTCACGGGTCATTACTCACGGGTTGAAGTTAGATTCAAGTGGTGCATGGCACCTTTAATATACTTATTATTAGCAAATAAAATTACTTAAACTTTATTTAATAAAATAATCATTGTAATTTATATCAACAATTAACTTCGAAAAATGTTTAAAAGATTTTTAACATAATGGATAATGGATCAGTATATTTTTTACGTTTAAATTTCAACATTTGACATTTTAAGATTGACGTTATTAAAAGTAAACATAAACAATGTGTACTAATTTCGTAAAAGGGTTTATGAATATGAAATTTATATCAATGAATTGTGTTTTACTTACTGTTGATTATACAATAGATTTTTATTGGGAGCATAAGTTCTTTTTCATGTAATTGCCTAAAAATATCGTATTTTTAAAAGCCACCGCCATTATAATACCACGACGCTAGTGACATTTCTATGATTCTAGCAGTGTTGCCATAGTTATATAAAATATGCTTTCTTATGAAAAATAAAATCTTTCGATTTTAAATAATGTTAATAGTTGATAATTATATTTTTCTACTAATCAAAATAAAAAAGATCGTAGAAAAAGTACATTATTCTATTCGCATGTAATGGCTATTACTCACTCTGATGAATTACGACACTCGCCTACGGCTCGTGTCGCAAACTTCATCATCGTGAGTAATAGAAATCATTACATGCTCGTTGAATAATGTACTATTATTCAGCACGAAAAGTAGCGTTAAGTTACCAATAGATGTTCTAAAGATAATTTTACTGACTCACCTGTGGGCTTGTCCACCTTTTCCAAACTTCAAGGACTGGCCACCAAAAGCTCTTTGGTAGATTTTTCCTTCTTGTGTTCTCGAGAATGGCATGCCAGCGTTTTCTAATTCGATGACAGCCTTCGGGGCTTCCCTGGTCATGTAATGAATAGCATCCTGGTCTCCAAGCCAATCGGAACCCTTCACTGTATCGTACATGTGCCATTGCCAGTTGTCTTCCTCCATGTTACCTGTAAATAAAGTAGAAGAAAGCATGTATTCAGGGCCACTTTATCCATTAGGCAATATAGGCAGTTGCCTAGGACGGCACATTATGAGATCGCGGCAAAAATACTGTACCAAAAATATTTGTATATAAAAATTATGGATCTGGGTTCCGTCATTAAAGAGTATGAAGCCCTTTCAAATTACTTTATCGCAAGGAAGCCAAAAAATTGTGCCCAAATAAAACATACAGTGCTAGTCAAAAGTCCGTACCCCCCCTCGTATCTTTTGAACGGTTATACCTATAATAGTGAAATTTGGAGGGAGAAAATAAACGGACGTAAGCTTCTTAACTAGTTATGACAGGTGACGTCATAGTGACAGATGACGTTACAGAGCCACTGTGACCGATAATTTTAAATGGGACCTTATGGCAAGTGATACCTCGTATGAAAGGTATTTAAAATACCTATTCAGTCATACTAATTTTGTTTGGGTTTAAGCAAATTTTGATGAATAAATGAAATAAATATAAAATTGTAGTTTCGCATTTAATTAATAAAAATTCAAAATTCCGCCTATGATTACTTGTCAAACAGGTTGACGTTGACGTAAAAACTACTAGAAAATTAAAAAACGTCAACTTTTTTGACAAAAAATCCATAGGCGGACATTTGAATTTTTATTAATTAAATTCGAAACTACAATATTATATTTATTTAATTTATTCACCAAAATCAAAATCAACTTAAACCCAAAAAAAAATAGTATGACTGAATAGGTATTTTAAATACCTTTCAAACGAGGTATCACTTGCTATAAGGTCCCATTTAAAATTATCGGTCACAGTGGCTCTGTAACGTCATCTGTCACTATTACGTCACCTGTCATAACTAGTTAAGAAGCTTACGTCCGTTTATTTCCTCACTCCAAATTTCACTATTATAGGTATAACCGTTCAAAAGATACGAGGGGGGGTACGGACTTTTGACTAGCACTGTATATAAAGAAATAAGAAAGATAAAAAGAAAAATTCAATTTGACGAGGGGGCCGATGATGAACTAAACTTTTTGGCTAGTGATGAGATGAAAATCCACATATTCTATATTATAATCAACACTCTGATAAGAGACCTGAATAGACGTCTGGAATCTTATCGATTTATTTATCAACGTTTTCGTGTTATTAACAGATTTTCCAAAATTAAGCAATGAAGAAATTATTAAAGAAGCTGAAAATCTGATACAAAATAAAGACGACCAAGATACATCTTTCATACATGAATGCATTCACTTAAAAAGAGTCATTTGGATACCACAATACAATCACCAATTGGCATATCTTAATATTTAAAGAAGAGTTAGAGCAGTCACTGAAGGTGGATATGAGCTATTTCCTCCAAATTCGTTGAACCTCCATCGATTTGCATGAAAATTGGTGAGTGGTTAGACGATATCTCAAGGAACAAAGGTTACATGGTGTCAACTTACGCTTTTACCCTGGGGGTGGATGCCACCCCTTCTCGAGGGTGAAAATCCTATTCTCATGCAAAATCAAACTTGTTTTGTGTATTTTTAGAGAAGTTAGGTATTATATGGTATTATTAAACATTTTCAAAAAAAAATAATTTTTGACACTATTTTTGCAATAATTCAGCAATAAATTAACAAAATTAACTCTCATTTTACAGGATTTTTTATGCTCCTTCAGTAAAATTTTCTTCAGTAAAATGTCAGTTTTCCGGCAATGAAAATTAACAAAGTTATGAAAAACAAGTAATCAAATAATAATTGAATTTAATTATTTCAATTACGCAAATGCTCATAATGTTGCCCTCAATTATTGTCAAATAGTCAATGGGCAACATTATGAGCATTTGCTTAATAGAAATAATTAAATTCAATTATTATTTGATTACTTGTTTTTCATACCTTTGTTATTTTTTATTATCTTGTAAATGGTAGGGAATAAAAATTTGAAATTTTGCATGTATAACTTTACACAACTTTACACATCCTATCAAAATAGCTATCAAAATGACAGTGTTGCCATTTAAGAAAATCAACGATGATGTCATATCTCTAAATTGGGACACCCTGTATACATTATTATTGTATGTCAAAAATGACAATTTGAAATAGGAATCGACGGTTCTGAGCATTTTTCAAAAAAACAATTAGTATTTGAATTATTGAATTTATTCCAAATTACAGACATAACTTTGTTATTTTTTATTATCTTGTAAATGGTAAAGAGTAAAAATTTGATATTTTGCAGTTATGTATAATTTTACACACCCTATCAAAATAGCTATCAAAATGACAGTGTTGCCATTTAAGAAAATCAACGATGACGTCATATCTCTAAATTGGGACACCCTGTATACATTATTATTGTATGTCAAAAAGGACAATTTGAAATACTAATTGACGGGTCTGAGCAATTTTCAAAAAAAGAATTAGTATTTGAGATATTGAATTTATTCCAAATTACAGACTCACTCTGTATATTGTTTAAAGGTAAAAAATTACATTTTTAATCTTTTGTGTATTTTGTGGATTAGATATTGTTGTCATCAAATTTGTCAAACGCAGTGGATACCAGATAGTTGAAAACCAGCAGTTGAGCGTCATGAGATAAAAGAAAGTTCGCTGGTCTAATATCTTGATAAATTTATGTGATAATTTTAGAATATTTTCCATAAAAAAGTAGATAATGTATGTAACTTATTTGATTTGATAAACATCTGACTAATATGTCACTTGTCTTGTTTAAAGTTTTACAGTGCTGCCATGTCATCAAAAAATTCTGAAAAGTCATCTACTTTTTTTTGTTTGTATGTTAAATATTAGGTATGGTCATATGGTATCTAAAAATAAATTGGTTAAGTTTTGTTGCAAAGCTGAGTATAAATCCAGTGTTAACAATTTGATAATATTATGCTTGTCTGATTTCTTATCATTAATTTGGTATTGTTTACTTGACACTGCAAGTTTTGGTATTTAGTTAGATTTGTTTTGATAATATAAAATATGCTTGTTTAGATAGTCATTTAGGTAATGTTTAAATAATTATGTTGCTTGATATTTCAGAATAACATTTTAATAGTATTCATTTTGTAATAACGCATGTTTTTAAGCACCTATACTATATTCCTTTCAGTAAAGTAATTGTATTATCTAATATTTAATTTTGTACAACCTTACACTACTCTAGAGACAAATCATAACCATTTTTATTGAAATTAAACAGTTTTGTGCTAACAGCCAAACCTAAGCAATTAAACAATATCTAATCTATACATAATGTTTGATAATCGTACATTAAAAAACTCACCTAATGCTGCATTGATACCACCCTGGGCAGCCACAGTGTGCGACCTCGTAGGGAACAATTTTGTGATGACAGCAGTCTTAAAGCCCTCTTGTACCAAGCCATAGGCAGCCCTAAGACCAGCTCCTCCAGCACCAACAACCACTGCATCGTATGTGTGATCTACAATGGGGTAAACCTTCGACACTGAGTCGCTTGAACTGGCATTTTTCCTGTCGACTTGGATGTGAAGGTTCCTGGTAGCAGCTATGGGCTTAACCAAGGAATTTAGCTGTAATTTGAGAAATAAAAATTAGTGTTGAATCAAAAATAATTGTTTAAAATACTGATAGCTGTAATTGCGTACAGATTGGCGATCATAAAAATTATCATACAGAAGTAAAAACTTCTTTTGTATATTGGTATAAAAAGTTTTATTAAAAAACATAAAAGTCCTCCAAAAGGATTTGCAAAACGTTTTCAATCTGAATCAGATCATCCTCAGTGCGTTCTGCTCCGTAAAAGAAACTAGCAACTTTTTGAAAAAGGTTACATCGATATTAATGGTTTACATAATACTTAAATGATATTTGTAGCGACTCCAAGTCGATGTTACAAGATGAAATGTGCTAGGAGTGCTCAAAGGGCAACATGGTTCCCTGCTCGTTAAGAACTTGTGGTTCTTGCCAGTTCAATGGACACAGACCAACTCCTTACTTTGAGCACTCCTAGCACATTTCATCTTGTAACATCGACTTGGAGTCACTACAAATATCATTTAAGTATTATGTAAACCATTAATATCGATGTAACCTTTTTCAAAAAGTTGCTAGTTTCTTTTACGGAGCAGAACGCACTGAGGATGATCTGATTCAGATTGAAAACGTTTTGCAAATCCTTTTGGAGGACTTTTATGTTTTTTAATAAAACTTTTTATACCAATATACAAAAGAAGTTTTTACTTCTGTATGGTTTTTTAACTATGGTATACAGCCAGCTACGGGGACTTTCCCATTGATTTTGTTTTAATAAAAATTATCTCCAATCTGTATTTTTTTATTTATAATTGCTTTGGCATAAACCAATTAGCTACTTATTTTTTATTTATATAATATAAAAAAAAGCATTTTTTTTATGATCCAATATAAACAAATTGATTGTTCAAATTCTCACACCTTAGGATAAATGTTATTATGTTAGTAAAATGTGTCTGTTTCTGTTTAGTGCATTTTTTTATATGTATATTTTTTTATTTTTTTTATTTATATTTTTTGTTTTTTTAATGCTTTATTTATTTAGTCTTTTGTTTAGTTTTAATTCCTTTTTTTATTGTTTTTTTTTTGTTTATCATTATTTTACTTTTTTTTTAAACTTTTTTTTTAACTTTTTTTTATTTTTATTTCTTTTTATGTTAATTTTTTTGTGAACACACAATAATATTTTGTATCACAGAATTGCTTCCAATGGTGTTAGTTTTTTACAATTTCATTTTGCAACCAATTAAATGATTATACAAACATTGATATAAGTTAATATTATTACTAAAAATTATACAATTTAGTTTGGTTGGCAAACAGAATTTGAGATTTACCATATCTTCGAAAAATGATTCAATGTTCTTATTTCTTGAACATTCTAGGATTACATGGTTCATATCACTAACTTCTCCGCATAGACAATATGGGTTTTCATCCAGTCCTAGTTCATATTTGTACAAGGAGTTCATATTTGTACAAAGGAGTCATAGCATGATTAGATCTTAATCTGTTTATTGTAACAATGAAGTTTCGTTTTGTTAATCCATAATCATGAAACCAGCTTTTCGATGGTATGTTATTTTGGTGGCCGACATAGTTAAGCCCTGTCACTGATGAGTTACCTTATATTCCTGCTGCCACAATTGTTTTAAATGTGAAGTAAACTTGGAGGTAAGATCTGTAAATGGAACAATATTGGTGGTTAGATCGTATCCTGTGTCAGTGGCTGATTTGGCTAGTGTATCCACTACATCATTACCTTTTATTCCTGAGTGTCCTTTAATCCACACTACAGTTATTGTTTTCCTTTGTTTTGTTGCTTCAAAGTTCAGTTTTAACATTTCTGCCTCTATGTTACTAAGGTTTTTCGATGATTTCAGGTTTGTTATTCGGTCAACTGCACTTTTACTGTCAGTGAATATAACATGATTCTGTGTGTTTCTGGACTGGACGTATCTAAATGCTTTTGCTATGGCAATTATTTCAGCGGTATATATGGAACACTCATCTGGTATTGTTCAAGCAATCTATATAGTGTAATGGGTAAGATTATTGTAGCTTTGGGTTGTTCTTCTTTAATATTAGGCCGGCAGCTGGTGTTTTCTGGTAATTAAATATGTAGTTAAAAATATTTATTTATACTTAGGTAAATACCGTTAAAGCAGGACATAATATTGTGTTAAAATTAATTTGATCAATTTTTTAATAACATTTAACCTCACAGGGACCTCCCTCTTACCGCATTAATAACTGATGTAGAATAGCTTTTATAATTAATCTTGTTATTGTTAGAATTACTGATACTAAAAGAACTTTATAAAAACACAGTTAGATCTAAAATTACTTTAGGTATACAGTTCAAAACTTTTAAAATTCAGCACAAAATGCAAGCATGTCCCCGCTCTTTTTTTATTAAAAATACAAAATCTAAAAATATTTTTTTAACCGAGTCTCTTCATTAGTACACTTATGCTTGGAAAATGAATTGCACAACACAACAATTAAAATACTGATACACTTAACTCATTGTCTCCTTCTTCCGTATTTTCTTCGTCACTATCATCGCCCAATTCAATAATAAATTTATTTCCACCATTAATGTGGAAGTGCCCAATCTTCTTATAATATTCTTCTACTTTGATCACTTTGGCAATTCTTTTCTGCCAGTCTACTTTGGTAATATTGGCTACTTCTTTTTTAATTATCTCAATTACCTTTTTGTCAAATTTAGGAAATGTATTTGAACGCCTTATACTTGGTTTTAATTTTCCCCAAATTAACTCAATAGGATTGAAAACAAAAAAGTAGGGGGGAAGTCTCAATATAGTGTGTCCATGCTTTTCGGCAATACTCTCTAGAGCGTATAATTTTCTAAATTGCTTCGTGTGTAGAACTTCAATAAGTTGTTTTTTCGTGTAAAAATCTTCGAAATACAAATAATTTTCCATTAAAAAATTTTGCAGGTCAGCTTTGAAGATGTATTTGGTATTTTAGTGAGCTGTCGGGAATGATAGGAACCGTTATCAAGCACTATTACGCTGTTTTTCTCCAAGTTTGGGATCAGCGAGTTTTCAAACCAATCTTCAAAAATGTCAGCTTCCATATTCTTGTGGTAGTCAACGTTACAATCTTCCATTTTCTTCCCACATAATTTTAAAGCATTCGGAACCCATCCCTCACTTCCTCCGCAATGTACAATAATTAGCCGCGAGCCTTTATTTGCAGGCATTTCTGGTATGCACATGCTTGAACCATCTGTCCATCCTTTCTTAACTGTATCGTGGGTATCATACCAAGTTTCATCTAAATAATAAATTCTCCTATTTTCTTGCCTATATTTAGTAATTTCTTCTAGGTATATATTACGTCTGTTGACTATTCTTTGGCTTTCCATTAATTGCTTGACGTTTATTTATTTTTTTTTAACTTAAAGCCCATTTTTTTATCCAATTTTGAAGAGTTTTCTCACAGCAGTTCATATTTCGACCGGTTGTTTCCAATTTCTTTCTTATTATTTCTATTGTAGGTATTTCATTGCTTTTGTAGCAGTCTTATATTGTGGTTTTGAATAGTTTTACGAGTGAAGGATTTAAAGGTCTTGAAAATTTGTAGTCACATCGTTTCTTGCGATGATAGGGTTCATTTTTAACTATTTTATATACATTAGAAAGTGGAATTTCTGTTAAATCAGAGGTGGCTTGTGCCAATAGTGTTTCATCGAAGCCGAATTTCGTACGTAGATTTTTGTATACATTCAAACATACTTGCTCTGTTTCTGCATTTAAATGCATTCGAATATTCTTTACGAGCTCTTTTTTTTAGTAATTACATTCACACTAGCACTGGCAATTTTTACAATATCAGCGTTATCGTACGCGATATTTACATTATCCCACGGGCGCCATATCACTATTCACATTAATTAAATTACAATAATTAACACTTGACACTCTCCAAACGAAATACTAAACCAATATTCAAAATAATTACAGCAACAAAACAATCGTATCACTTAACACACGTACACTCCAGTACTAACACACTGCTAGCTACCGAACTAAAACTAAGATTTTGCACTAAACTTGTGAATAGATATGCGGGAGGTCTGACCGTAAAAACACAGATGCTTCAAAGGGCCGCTTCTTAAACATTTGA
Organism: Diabrotica virgifera virgifera; assembly: GCF_917563875.1. Taxonomy (NCBI): domain Eukaryota; kingdom Metazoa; phylum Arthropoda; class Insecta; order Coleoptera; family Chrysomelidae; genus Diabrotica; species Diabrotica virgifera. Next base: position 14,999,148 of record NC_065445.1, read on the forward strand.
CCTAATATCTATATTTGAAGAATATCATATTTCACCGGCTTAAAGCTATTCCACAGTATTTTTTACTTGGACAATAGCTTAAACTTGTAATATTTAGAAGAGTTTGCATCATAAAAATCACAGCCTACTTTTCCATTCAACTTGGATCCGTCAGTATATATTATATATTTGTGTTCCGGCCATCTTCCATTAATGGTTTCTAGAAAGTTTTCTTTTAGGTCCAGGTAGTATGTTTTTGTATGTTTTGAAAAGAAAACATGGGGAGGTTCAGTGTAGATAGGTATAGTTTTATTGATTGACAGGGAGTTAGAGATTTGTGCCATTGTGGTATAGCTGTTTACTAGGAGTGGAGTAGCTTTTGAGTGCCAATATGGATAGGTGAGTACTAGCACAGTGAGGTCGTGAATGTTACGAAGATAGCTGGCTTCTTTGGATATGGCTTTAGCCATAAATTTATTACGAATTAGCTGCCTTCTGAAAGATAGTGGAGGTTCTACAGATTCGACTTATAATATTTATTGGAGTAGATTTAAGATAAAAAGACATATTCTCAAACTTGTGTCTTTCTGGATCTCTATTTTGTTTCGGTGAGTATGTGCTGCTGTTCCATATAGGTGACTGCCATAGTCTAATATACTTCTAACCATTGTTTTATAGAACAGTAAATAAAGCGGTATTTGAAGAATAAATAAAGCAACCTGAGATATAAGATGCTAAAGAAGTAAGTTTGGCCTGTTCTCTTCTATAGAACGGAAGCATAGATGTTAACACCAGCTTCTTTAACAAAGTTAACGCCTTTGAAATGTGGTGCCTATGCCGAATACTTAGAATATCAGAATATCATGGGCAGAGAGAGTCAGAAATGAGAAACTATTAAGAAGAGCAGGCTTTCAGGATAGCGAACTTTTTGATTATGTAAAACGTAAGAAGACTGCATACTTAGAGGACCTTACGACAAGCACTATACACTTTTCAGCAACTGGTACTCGAAGGAAAGACAGAGGTTAAGAGAGTCTAGGGCATAAAAAGATGTCATGGCTGCGTAAGCGTAATATTCTCCACAGCTATGAAATGCTTCGTAATGCTGCTAAAAACAGAGTAATTTAATCTTGACTATCTAACATCTCACCTGACAAGACAATGTACGGTGGACGCCTGGGCAGAAATGCACGGCACCTTAAGAAGAATACTAATAGCAAAGCAAACATTTATTCCTATGAATTATCTATGGTGCATTTAAAATTGTGGGCTTGTCCCCACAATAGATAACGCATGGTACAATAGATAATATTGTACAAGAAAACCAAAAGTTGCTACAAAATTAGAACTTATTATGTCACGATTCATTGTTACAATGCATATGCGCTTAAATAAGACCAAAAAAATGTTTGTTATTTTTGCTAATCTCATCGCATATTTTAAGATTATGTAATAAAAAAAACTGAAAAACCTACCTTGATTGAATTTCCTATTACATTTTTTAGACACGCCGCTTGAAGTTTTAGTATGCTACTCATATTTAATTGCTTCTTGAATTAATTAATAAACCGAAAATCCCGCACTGTTTTTAACCCTGTATTTGTCTGTTTTTTTGGTTAATGCAAAATGAAATAATTCATTTTAAAGTCGATAAATTTCGGTGGTGCTGCCATCTAACGGTAATATTTTGTAGTACTATTCAAATTATGAAAATTTATTTATCACCTGGAGGTCAGTAAATAAGATAAAAAAAAAACAAAAATAAACGGTGTAAATTTGGACTTTATTTGGAAATTCTTAAGCGTTTATAAATAACAAATTAACAGTTAAAACGAAATTATGATAGACTTAAAAAATTGTAATTTTTTATTCTGTTAAAATTTTGTGATTTATGTTGATACCAGTGGCGGATCTACGGGGTGAAATCCTCTCAACAAGGTCCAAAATTAAAGAAAAAAATTATTGAAACATAAAAATATATTAGCTGGCATGAGACTTAAACCATACACAGACAAATCCAACCAAATAAACCCGCTATAGTTGGGAACATTAATGATTTATTAATTTTATTAATAAATTAATAAAAACCACTTAACTCCTTATTTATGTAGTTCATCATCGCGTCCACTGCTGAAAATAGGCCTCCCTCAGTTCTTTCCAATATTCTTTACAATGGGCCGCTTGTACCCAGTTTCGGGTACAGGTAACACTGGAACAGGGGAAGTTTTATTTGTGGAACGTGATTTTAATTGTGAAACTTGTTTATGATAGTGACAACTAGAAGGTTGTTTTTAAGTTTATTTAATATTGTTCGTCCGCTATAACTTTTCCCATGCGTCACGAATCATTTTCAAACAAATTAAGTCAAAACATAAAGTGAAACGTAGAATACGCCGATTGATACAGTAGGTATACAATGTATATGTATACACATAGACATTCGTTTCACTTTGTGTTTTGACTTAATTTGTTTTTTTTTTTATTAAATTTGCAAATTTACAATCTGCTATTCAAAGCTATTAGTAAATGTGAGTATTGCAAATACATGAGAGGAGAAGTTATCCACTGATAACACTCCCAATACTAACACTAACAAATTAAATTAATGTTTGACTATAATTTGAAAGTAAAATTTAAATTAAAGAATAAAATCCGTTGGCCAATGTCTTTTCAATCTTCGTCTGACTTCTGGTTGGAGATGTAGTTGTCTTGCTTCCTCGTTGGGGTAAGCTGGCAGATGTTCTACATAATTTCTTATTAGTCTGCTGATTTCGTCTTCTACGAACGGTATACAGTCGAACCCGCTTATTAGAATACCGGTTAAAGGAATATCCCGGTTTAAGGAATAGAAATTTGAGGTCCAAAAACGTTTTAACTAGGCATATCTGATCGGCTATTAGAATATCCCTGTTATAGGAATACTTTTGCTTGGCACGAAGGCTATTCCAATAAGCGGGTTCGACTGTACCAGAGTCGTCATGCAGTGTTTTGTTACTAACGTACCACGGGGCGTTGAAAATCATTCTGAATATTTTGGATTGGATTCTCTGAATGATTTTGGTATTAGAAGGCTTGGCAGAGCCCCATAATTGCACTCCATATGTCCAGATAGGCTTTATTATGCACTTATACACGAGAAGTTTATTATCTGTAGATAACTGCGATCTTCGGCCTATTAGCCAATTCATTTGACGTATTTTCATGTTGATTTGGATTTTTTTTTGCCAAGATGTGTGCTTTCCAAGTGAGCTTTTGGTCTAGTGTCATTCCCAGGTATTTGACTTCTGTTTTTACTGGTAGTAATATGTTTTTCAGTGTGATTCTAGGGCATATGATGTTCCTGTTGGTGAATGTAATTTGATTAGACTTAGTATGGTTAACTTTGATTTTCCATCTATTCATCCAATCTTGTAGTAGATTCAGGTGTATTTGAAGGTTTCCTGATGCTACTTGGGGGGTCATCATCGATGGATATTATGGCGGTGTCATCTGCGAACATGGCTACTATGGTCATATTTGTTGTTGGGATATCAGCAGTGTATATGAGGTACAGGAAGGGACCCAGGACACTTCCTTGAGGGACACCGGATTTTATGGGATAGTAATGAGAGGTTTCTGTAAGGAATCTGACTTGAAAGTGACGTTCTGTGAGGTATGATTTTAAGAGTAGATAGTGAAGAGTGGGAAAGGATGACTTAAGTTTATACAGGAGGCCGTCATGCCAAACACCGTCGAAGGCTTGTTCTATATCCAAGACGGTTTAATTTGTTTGAAAATGAATCGTGACGCATGGGAAAAGTTATAGCGAACGAACAATAGCAAACCTTATATTTTATAATATATGAAAAAATGTTTGTCCGACAAATATGTTGGGCATTTTAGTAAGTCCGACGCGTAGAACATGTCAAATGACAGGAATTATATCTCTTTAAACATGAACATATCCACGCAGAAAACAAAATGCATTACCATTACGAAAGATCCAATTAGATGCAAGCTCGTGGTAGAGGGGAAACCATAGAACAGCTAAACTAGTTCAAATATCTATTAGGTGTAGATGTATTGTTATCATGACCCAGTGAGAGACCTAAGAGGACAAATAAATAAGGCCGGAGTCATGTCCGGATGTTTGAGAGATGTGGTCTGGAATAACCCATATATGAGAATGGACAGCAAAGTTAAAATTTATAACACTTGCATCAGACCTGTTATGACCTATAGTACTGAATCAAGAGAAGACACCAATAAAACCAAAAGCATGTTACGAACAGTCGAAATGAAGACAGTAAAGGCCCCGTCTCACCATCAAATAATTGACAGTTATTTGATCAAACTTGACAGTCAAACTTGACTAGTGACACAAACTATACATACTAACTGTCACTTTGTGTCACTAACTGTCAAGTTTGATCAAATAACTGTCAATTATTTGATGGTGAGACGGGGCCTTTAGAGCATTAGCAGGAAATACAAGAAGGGATAGAATACGAAACAACACCATCAGGGAACAATGTGGCGTTCAAGATGTAGTAAGATGGGGTAGGCAAAGACGAAGAAAATGGTTCAGTCATGTAAAAAGAATGGAGGAGCACAGACTACCAAGAATGGCGATAGAAGGATAGAAGGAAACCAACTTGCAAGCGTCCACCGGGGAGACCACCAAAAAGAAGGAGAGATAGTTGGCTCTCAAGAAATACGTCAACGTCGGAATTGACCGATCGACAGATCTACCACACGTATAAGAAGAAGAAGTCTGTTCGTTAAGATTTTCATTGTATGTGTCAAGAGGCTGATGGCTGTATAATTTTCTTATTTAGTAAGATCATCTTTTTATGTAACAAGACTATCACTGCACTGTTCCAGTCTTTTAGAATCTTACCCTCATTTAAGCATTTATTAAACACACTTGGCACTGATTTTAGTAGGATTTCTCCTCCTGCTTTTATTGCTTCACTAACGACTCCATCATCACCAGGCTATCGATAGTTCTTCATTTCCTTGTCTTGTGGTATTTGGCTGATATTGAGGTCTTTTTAAAACTCTTATGCCTGGTTGCACCAACATATCTTAAGCTTAACACGTGACTTAAGCTCAGCTTACTAAACATACGCGTTGCATCATCATTGAGTCTTAAATCAATTTTCAGCTTGCCACAATGGATTGCCACGTGAATTGCATCTTAAATTTCATCCCAGTTAAGACGTGCTTAGATAAAAATCGAAAATTATCAATCTACAAGCTGAGCTTAGCTAAGCTGGAGCATAAGATTTGTTGGCGAAACCAGGCATTATTTTCTTATCTAGTTATAGTCCATGTGGTGAGACGGCTCCCGTCTGGAAAAATTTCTGACTCGGTTTCTTTGTGGATTCCTATTCAAAAATGTCCCCTCTAAACAAATCTGAAAGGGTGCCGGGCAAAATTTTTGGGCAGAAATTGTTTTAAACAAAATAAAACAAACAATTTTTTTAAACAAATAAAAAAGATCACGTTTTTTGCTCCGGAACATATATTTCTAAGTTGTGTGGGCCATTCTAAACAAGAAAGGTATCTTTTAAATTTTTTCAAAAATTGATAGTGTTCGAGTTATCGGCCATTTAAAACCTGAAAAATGCTCAAATACGCATTTTCGAGGCCTAAAAACTCATATTTAAATTAGTATTTTTGAGGTTTCCAGATACTTAAATTGAAGTTTAAACATTCAGCTTTAAGATTCTGAAGAGTGATTGCGTATAACCTTAATTTAAACCGTTGTTTTTTATTTGTTAAATATGCATGTCCATCCGATTTTTTGCCGGTGCGGCGCGCTCTATTTCAAAAATCTCCAATTTTCCTACGAAAAATATTTTTTCTAGATTCTTTGAGACATTCTAAATAAAATAAGTTTCTTGACATTTTTCTCAAAATTAACAGTTAAACTTAACAGTTCAGAGTTCACAAAAATTGATAAGAGATTTAATATCCAAATATGCGTTTTTTTTTCGGATTTTAAATCGCTTATAACTTTAAAACTATTATTTAAGTTATTAAATTAAAAGTTAAAACTATTATTAAAAATTTTTAAAATGGAGCGCGCCGCACCGGCAAAAAATCGGATAAACATCGCATATTTAACAATTAAAAAACAACGGTATAAATTAAGGTTAGACTCTTCATCTTGAAGCTGAATGTTTAATCTTCAATATCATAGATATATAATACTCTAGATTGCGCCCTGCGATCTTAAAATGGGTGACGGTTGCGACAAAGATAAATGAGCCTATTTGGTCGGTAGTCTCTTTTTAATTTAAGGGGAATATCGACGACGTGACTATCCCACTTTATCGAGTAATATATGTTGACAGTTGGAGCGGGTGGTGACGAGAAATGGTCTTTGGTCTTCGGACTTGGATAATCGTGGTTCGAATCCCATACCAACTTTACCTTTTTTATTTTTATTTAATCAATATTGCGTTTATTAGATATTTTTACATCTGAAAAATGGACCTAAGTAAATCTAGCAGATAATAAATGTACCTATGTATAGTAAGTTAATATTGGAATACATAATTTGTGAACTGCATAGTAAAATAAAAGTCATTCGTTATTAATATAAATTCGTCCTTATTCGAATGATGTGCATAATATTTGTTTTACTTCTACTTTTTAAAAAAATTGTAACAATAGTTTCATAAATAAAAATAATGTCTAATTACTTATAACTGAATCGGTCATTTCAAAAACAGCAAAGTCCACAATTTTGAGAAACTAACTTTTTGAGAGGAATAGACTCCTTTAAGATAAACGTTGTGTGCAAAAACGACACCAGTCCAGTAAAAACATTAGGAACAAAACTACAATATAACTCTGAATTTTGATGTTATCCATTTCATCCATCTTTCGACTATATAGTTAAGTTTTCTTTGCTCTTCTGTAAAATTAAGAATATGTGACTCGTGTTGTTTTTGAAATGACCGATTCAATTAATAAATCGATAGTACATTATGTTGATATTAATTATTGGTAATTTTTTACGAATATTTTTAATTACTTTATACTATTCTACCATTAACTTATTAAAAAAAGTAACATTGGCTTTTATATTTTTAAAAATCTATAGGTACCTACACAGTTTTTCTTATTTGTTATATATTTCTTTGCATAGATTTATTTTAGACATGTAATAATATCTAATAAACGCAATATTGATTAAATTAAAAATAAAAAAAGTAAAGATGGTATGGGATTCGAACCAGGATTATCCACGTCCGAAGACAAACGACCAGTTCTCGTCGCCATCCGCTCGAACTGTCAAACCATCTAAAATCCTCGACGACAGAGTAGGATAGTGACGTCGTCGATACTCCCCTTGAATTAGAAAGAGACTACCGACCAAATAGGCTCATTTATCTCTGTCGCAACCGTCACCCATTTTAAGATCATAAGGCGCAATCTAGAGTATTATAAATCTATGTTCAATATAATTATCTGGCAACCTCAAAAATACTAATTTAAATATGAGTTTTTAAGCCTCAAAAGTGCGTATTTTCGAATTTTAAGATTTTAAATCGCCTATAACTCAAAAACTATCAATATTTAAGAAGAATTACAAGATACCTTTCTTGTTTAGAATGACCCAAAAAACCTAAAAATATATTTTACTTCTGTATGAGTTTTCTAAAAATATATGTTCCAGAGCAAAGAAACGTGATCTTTTGTTTAAGATGTGTTTAAAGGGCACATTTTAGAATGGGAATCCACAAGAAAGTGAATCAAAAATTTTTTCAAACGGGAGCGGTCTCACCACATGGACTATTACATATTTTCAGAATGTTCAAAAATTCAAAATTAAACATATGTGCCAGTCAAGATCTGGCATATTATCTTCGTCATAGAATGAGAGATGGCGCCAAATATTAATTGTGGACTTCACCATAATAGGATAATAATCCATAAAATTGCATGGCCTGGGTTATGACAGCTGTCAAAATGAATTCAGTAATTAAAAAGTAAAAAGTGTGAGGTCAAGTCAAAATAGTGAATTCGATTTTTTATTTTTAGTGTATAAAGTATTGATGATGTTGTAAACCAATACTTTATTGAATGAATACCCTTAATGAAAAACAAAGTATTATTATTTTAAGACATGAGGACCACCTGTTATTTGTTATTACTATTGTTATTGTCTACGTCTCTATGTGAAAATTCTGTTAGTAATTTTTTGTGTTTAATAGTATAATCAGGCGAATTCTAAATTAATTTTGTGTTTAATAATATAAGAAATTACGGGAATTTTAAATTAATGTATTATCTATTTGTAGAAAAGAAGACTGTCTAGTTTAGAACTAGTAAAAGACAAAGATTCTAGACTATTAGTTTTTTCAACTTTGGATGGTACTTTGACTGGGATTGAACAGAATTCAGGCAACGTAAAATGGACAGTTAAAGAAAGTATGTAAATTTAAGTATTTATGTATAAAATAACAAACTTTTATCTTTAAGTCATGCAGAAATTTGCATTCCTGCGTTCTATTTTTAAACTGTAATTTTAATGACTGATAACTTATTTTAGAACCTATTGTTCAAGTCCCACTGAAGGTTTCCAATGCGATTGTTCCTTTTTATCTGCCAGATCCAAGAGATGGGTCTCTTTATTTGATTGGAGATGTGAGAGAGCCCTTGAAAAAATTACCATTTACCATTCCGCAGTTAGTTTCCACATCTCCTTGTAGGAGTTCGGATGGAATTTTATATACAGGTAAATTTTTATGTGTATTTTAACAAGTTAAAAGGTAGTCACTGGAACCAAAAAAGATTGACATTTCATGCAAAATTTCTCATAGGCATCTGTATTTTTATTTCTATGGGTGTCAAATTTGTGAAAAATAAGGTTTTCTTAACACGTTGACTGCCAACTATATGTCTGGATCACTTGTACCAAAAAAAAGGTAATTAATGGTAAGCTGAAAATTTGTTAATAGCTTAACGGTGTCAGTAATATCCGGTGATGTAACAGGGGAAGTTTGAATTGTGGAACAGTTTAAAAATTTGGAATATCAGATTATGAACACGTCCCATGTATTTTGTCAGACAGAACTTCCAATTGATTTGTTACCCTTTCCTATTACTTTGGCTATTACCAACCAACACGATTCCTATCATTTGACATGTTCTTCGTGTTCCACTCATTAAAATGCCCAGTTGGTGATAAACACCAGTCTGATTTTTGCATGAGAGTTTAATGAAATGGTAACAAATCAATTGGAAGTTCTGTCCGACAAAATACATGGAACATTTTCATAGTCTGGCGTTCCAAATTTTTAACCTATTCCACAATTAAAACTTCCCCTGTTCCAGTGTTCCAATATATCAAAGTTTGTCCGATTAGACACCGTTAAGCAATTAACAAATTTTCAGCTTGCTATTAATCAACTTTTTTTGGTACGTGGGATCCAGGTCTATGAGATAATTCGTAGATTGCATTCTTTTCTAGGGCGTCAACTGTGAGTTATCTCGTAGTAATAAAATGTGATAAATAAATTTATCGTTTTAGGCCTTTAGGCCTGATTTTTAAAAATTACTGTGGCAGTCAATACATTAACCCTTAAACGCCCAACCTTTTTTATGTTCCATGTACGCCCAAAGGTGGGTAAAAAATGTCCACCTCGAAAATAGCTATTATATTTATTGAGAGTTGTTGGAAATGGATTAAATTTAAGGATCTTATGCTTAATAAACACAGCATCTGTAAAATATTAATATAAACAATTTACAAACCTTACAACAAAATTACAATGTACATCAAAATTAACATACCAGTAAAAGCCAGTAATTCAAATTTGTCGATTTTCTCCATATTCTTCCTTTCAGCCTCCTCATTGGCGAATAATTATGTCGATTATGTAATTATACGTCGATAATTATATGGATTATGTTCCTACTAACGAGAAATTATATAGAAACCTTTAGTAACAAGTTTTACCAAGGGTGTACTTTTTATGCCCACCCATATTTAACTCATGCTATTACTTTTATTTTCAAAAATATCGGTAGATACAATTTAACATCCGATAAAAGGCTGTCTTTTTAACAATAAATAATTTTTGGAAAATTTTTAAACACGTAATAAGTATGTTACAAGGGAATACGCATTAGGTGGACATTTTTTACCCACCCTTGGGCGTTTAAGGGTTAAGAGTTGTTAAGAGTTCAAATAAAAAAATATTTACCTTATAGCTTTAGCCCTCTTTTTTTGACATAATCAATATCCTATATCTTGATTATACATTTTGTATACCAGTTAATTCTTTTTTAGGAAAGAAAAAAGATACATGGTTCAAATTGGATCCCAAATCTGGCAAGAAACAGCTGATCATGGGCTGGGATGATTACAGCCCTACATGCCCTATAGACACAAAAAGTTCTGTCTACATTGGCAGGACGCAGTATATTTTAAGAATGGTTGATGAGAAAAAAGCTGATAATAAGTGGAACATTACTTTTTATGATTATACAGCTAGGCCTATGGGTATCGAAGAACTAAACAATTATGGTAAGTTTTAGATTAGGTTATGAGAGGTCGTTAAGGCCATGCAGGCCATATAGAGATCTTTTGTGCATACCTTAATCTAGTTAAACTCTAGGATGCCTGATGAAGTTGATTAGCCTCCTAGGTAACTTGTTTCCCATGTCAAGTGCTAGATTGACCTCTTCTAAGAATTTTAGTCATTTGCAGAACAGTGCTATGCAGTTGCATAGTATATGTTCTGCAATTTCTTTTTTGTTGTAACAGAAACGATAGTTCTCACTATCTGATTTGCCCAATGTTTTGAGATATCTCATCGGGAAGTGACCAGTGAGAAAGCAAGGGGCCATTTTTATATCTTTTTTACTCATTTTAAGAAGGCAGTTTGTTGCAGTAGGCGACACTTTTATGATTCTTGTTAGCCTTCATCGTGGTGTGTTAAACCAATATAGTTGTACAGTAGAGCGTTGATAATCCCAACTAATTGGTACAAGGGTAGTTCGGATTATCAAATTGTTCGGATTATCGAACATATGTTCCAAATACATATAAAGCTCATAAACATAGTACATATGTACATACGTTTTAGTTACAAGGAATAAAACACCTGCATAATAAACAAATATATTGTATGTATTTCTGTATAAACAAAACAAAAATCCGCGGTCATATTTTGCCCATATTGTCATATTAAATCCAAAAATTCGGTCCGCGATCATATTTTTTAATTTTATATTTTTTTGCGTTCAGATTACCAGGGTTCGGATTATCGACGCTCTACTGTAATTGATTGAGTTCCCAGGTCCTCTCTGATGTGGCTTTTCGATAGTCCACAGAAGGATTTCGGACCTTGGAATGGGGTATTAGCACCTTCTTTTGCGAGGCTATTAGCCCCCCTTATTTCCTGTAATTCCCTTTTGACCTGGCAACACATCAAAGTTACTTTGTTGCGTTCCGCCAACTTCTTAAGAGATAGTTTACAGTCCTAAACCACCTTAAGTTCACAAGTAAATATCTTTAGAGCCTTTAAGGCATGGTAAGTTATAAATTAATGTCCATTACAATTTTCGTTTGGGTATACTGTTATAGTAGGTCACAAACCCTTATGTCGCAAATCATTACATGACATTTTAGTTAAATCTGACAGTTATCAGAATATTTATATTTATATAAACATCAATATTTATACAAATATTTGCCAGAATATTAATATTTAAAATAGTTTAATGTAAAATTAAATAAATATAATATCAAATTTCACTATACAATGCCCGAATATACCAGTAACATATAAAATATTTATGTTTACGTAGTTGACAAATTTCTAACCTAGAAATTACAATTGTCATTTTACCATTATGATCTATTATTTTTGCATAGATATATTATACTCTAGATTGCGCCTTACGATCTTAAAATGGGTGACGGTTGCGACAGAGATAAATGAGCCTATTTGGTCGGTAGTCTCTTTCTAATTCAAGGGGAGTATCGACGACGTCACTATCCTACTCTATCGACGAGTATTTTAGATGATTTGACAGTTTGAGCGGATGGAGACGAGAACTGGTCGTTTGTCTTCGGACGTGGATAATGCTGGTTCGAATCCCATACCAATCTTTACTTTTTTTATTTTTTATTTAATCAATATTGCGTTTATTAAATATTATTATATCTCTAAAATAAATCTAAGCAAAGAAATATATAACAAATAAGAAAAACTGTGTAGGTACCTATAGATTTTTAAAAATATAAAAGCCAATGTTATTTTGTTTAATAAGTTAATGGTACAATAGTATAAAGTAATTGTTAAAAATATTCGTACAAATTACCAAAAATTAATATCAACATAATGTACCATCATCGATTTATTAATTGAATCGGTCATTTCAAAAACAACACGAGACACGAGTCACATATTCCTAATTTTACAGAAGAGCAAAGAAAACTACCTATATAGTCGAAAGATGGATGAAATGGATATCAAAATTCAGAGTTATATTGTAGTTTTGTTCCTAATGTTTTTACTGGACTGGTGTCGTTTTTGCACACAACGTTTATCTTAAAGGAGTCTATTCCTCTCAAAAAGTTAGTTTCTGAAAATTGTGGACTTTGCTGTTTTTGAAATGACCGATTCAATTATAAGTAATTAGACATTATTTTTATTTATGAAACTATTATTACAATTTTTTAAAAAGGTAGAAGCAATACAAACATTATTCACGTCATTCGAATAAGGCCGAATTTATATTAATAACAAATGACTTTTATTTCACTATGCAGTTCACAAATAATTATGTATTCCAATATTAACTTACTATACATACATTTATTATCTGCTAGATTTAAAAAGGTCCATTTTTCAGATGTAAAAATACCTAATAAACGCAATATTGATTAAATTAAAAATAAAAAAGGTAAAGTTGGTATGGGATTCGAACCACGATTATCCACGTCCGAAGACCAAAGACCATTTCTCGTCACCACCCGCTCGAACTGTCAATACATAATACTCGATAAAGTGGGATAGTCACGTCGTCGATATTCCCCTTAAATTAAAAAGAGACTACCGACCAAATAGGCTCATTTATCTCTGTCGCAACCGTCACCCATTTTAAGATCGTAAGGCGCAATCTAGAGTATTATAAATCTATGTATTTTTGTGTCAAATTATCTTACTCGCCTCATTGATTGGTTATCTAATTTAGATTATTGTAATCGCCAACCAATTATACATCTATAAGTATAAATCCGTTTTAATATGCAAATACCCGTCAAGGAATACATAAATTTTCCAAGTTCAATGTACCTATAATAATCACAGAGGTACGGTTTTTCTGTCGCTTCCAACTGTAATGCGTTAAAGAGAATTCAATAATCTGTGACGCACTGAAAAAAGAGTTTGGGACGGGCTATAGTATGTATATTTAGGAGAAATTATTCCGCAATAACTAATACACTACCTAAAAAATGGGTCAGTTTTGATGTCTCGAATTTCCTAAATATATTGTCTGACTTAAATGATTTTTTTAATATGTTATAGCCTTATTCTTTAACAATATCGCTGTAATAAAATTGCTGCTAACAGGTAAATTGTCATTATATATCGGGTGTATCAATCAGACTGTTTTTTTTTCTCAAAGTTCACCACACTTGGTGGAATATTGTAGCATTTACAAAATACTGCATTTAAAACCCAACTATTGGGACCGTGCAAGTTCGGCAAAGCGACCCCTATTTCTACGCTCTGTACTTTTATTCGCACGTTTAATTATATTGGCCAATTATATTAGTCCTGGTTACTGGATAATTGTCAAGGCCATAGTCCAAAAAAATAATAAGAAGAAAAAATAAGATGCAGGTTATGTTATGCAAACGTAAACAATTGTATGTAGTAAATAAAATTAGTTATTAAAATGCAGTACTGCAAGCAAAATACAATTAATTATATTTACCTTTATATAATAATTGCATATCATATCGATATTGTGGAGCAATATATAATTTTTCTGCTTCAATGACAGAAGGTATAAAATATACGTCAATTTGACAATTTCAATTGACAATATGAATTATTTAAGATAGTTGCAATATTTCTCCGCGACTCGCGCAAGGTCGTTTCTCGTTTGCCTTCCAAGTACTTGCACACCGCGAATAGCCTTCAGGCTTTCTTAACATTCTGTTTTTTTGATTCATTCGCTTATGTTGGATAATAAAAAGTTAGGTACTTTAACAACTAGCTATGTTCTTCATCAATACAGGGTGGTTCTAAATAAGTGCGGCAAACTTTAAGGGGTTATTCTGCATGAAAAAATAATGACAGTTTGCTTTATGAACATATGTCCGCAAATGCTTCGTTTCCCAGATACGGGGTGTTAAAACTTTTCTTGCAAACTGACGATTTATTTATTGCTCTAAAACCGGTTGAGATATGCAATTGAAATTTGGTAGGTTTTAAGAGGTAGTTATTGCTCATTGTTTGACATACAATTAAGAATTTTATAGAAATATTTTATAGAATTTTATATTCTCCATTGGCGTGTCATATTACCCGTATACACGCCAATGGTTACTGCACATTGTTTTACATACAATTAAAAATTTTATATTCTCCATTAGCGTGCATATGGATCATGCGACCCCTGTGCACGCCAATGGTGAATATAAAATTTTTAATTGTATTTTAAAATATGCGCAATAACTACCTCTTAAAACCCACTAAATTTTGTTTGCATATCTCAACCGGTGTTAGAGCAATAAATAAATTGTCAGTTTGTAAGAAAAATTTCAACACCCCGTATCTCAGAAACGAAGCATTTGTGAACATAAGTTTATAAAGCAAACTGTCATTTATTTTTAATGTAGAATTATCCTTTACAGTTTGTCGCACACCCTGTATTATTGAAAAACATGGTCAGTTGGTAAAGTATGTACCTAACTTTTTTATTATCCAACATAAGCGATTAAATAAAAAACAAAATGTTAAGAAAATCTGAGGCTATAGTTGGGTTTTAATTTGAGTATTTTATAAATAACTACTAGAATTTTCCACAAGGCGTGGTGAACTTTGAGAAAAAAACACAGTTTGAATGTTTACGGTAAACAATGACAATTTACCTGTCTAGCAACAATGTTATTACAATGATATTGTTATAGAATAAAGCTATAACATATTAAAAAAACCACTTAAATCGGATAACAGGTTTAGGAAATTCGAGACATCAAAAATGACCCATTTTTAAGGTGGTGCGTTAATTTCTTGGAGTAGTGTATTTTAGCGAATATTATTTTTGATAATAAATATAAAATTAAAGTAAAGGAAATTATTGTGAAATAATATGGACCTAATTCATTGAAGCAATCTATACTTGGAAAGCTTATTCGATTCGTTGAAAAATTTTGAGATTTTTGTGGAAATACCGGATACCGTTATCATTTTGACTTTTATACTGGCAAAACAATCGCTAAAAATGATCGCGAATTTGACCTTAGTATCAAAAGTAGTACTTGATATGTTTGATTGTATTTCTGAATTTGCTAGGCATTAGGCATTTTTTTAATAATTTATTTACTAGCAGAGATTAATTATTTCATTCATCAAAAGGTTCTGCATGGTCAAGATGTAACTATCAGACATTAAATTGTATCTATCAAAATGTATGAACTTTTTTGCTCAGGCGCAAACTACATTTATATTTCGCAAGATCGGAAATTATTATTAAAAATGTTATTCTTATTGAAAAAAAGTTTTTTACGCGTTTTTCCCAAATTAGCGATATCGAACATTCATCATTTTTATTTATTACAAGTATGATAACCTTTCTTTTGTGTTTGATAACGTTTCAATTAGTTAATGTATGTCTTGTAATATTTTAGCAATTCATTAAAATTAAAAATGCAACAATAATTATTCATTTTGTTTAAATTATTTTATTTGAAATTATTAGTTAAGGGGATAGGCGCAAAATTTCGGCTCCGATGCTATTTAAATGCATTTATTTTTTTTTCGAATCATGGGAAAACTAATAATTATTTTTGAAAAATTTAAACGCAGAATGAAAGATTACGTTATTATCGAGGGTAGAAAGTCCCTGAAAACTTCTATAATGTTTATTTTAATAAGTTACAGGGATGAAAAAGAAGAGAAAAATTAGTGTGAATTTTAATTTCAAATATCTCATTCAAAAGAACTTTTTGTTTATTCTAAGGGACTTTCTACCCTCGGTAATAAGGTAAACCTTCATTCTGCGTTTAAATTTTTCAAAAATATTTATTGCTTTTTCAGGATTCTAAAAAAATGAACAAAAAAATATCCGTGGTGATATTTTCCAAATCGAACATTCGTTATCTTTGTCATACAATGTACTGTCGAACTGAATGTGATGACAAGACAGTTACAAACAAGGCTACTAAATATTTGACACGGCTTCAGGAATATTTTGATTTGTTTATTAAATAATATTGATAGTGTATTTGATAAATCATTGATTTAAGACATGAAATTAATAAAAAGCTATTTATTGAATACACCAGGATATATTCTGTGATCCAAGTATTTTGTTGTTAAAGATGTTCTCAAAATTTATCTAAGCGTTCCTTAGTATTAATATATTATTAAAAAATAACTTTTTCTCTTTTCTCGAGTATTAGTTTTTATTGTACTTATAGCATATACATTATTGTAATCACGGAATACATAGTTAATGAAAAAATAATCATATTAATTAACTGAATTAATAATTTAAGCGATTAAACAAGTAACGGTTATCCAAGAACATTCAAAAGTTATCTCTAAGTTAATGATGACAATGTCATTGTCAACTAATCTCCATGCCAGTGAGAATTTTACTTCACGTAATTTGCCGTGTATAGAAAGAAAAATTAGGGATAGCCGTAAAATATTTGCTCCTACGCTCTTAATATTACTATTGAATGAAATTCATATTTTTTGACATATCTACCTAATATAATATTGGGAAAAATTTAATATCCGATGACTGTATTTTAGATTTCAGAATATGTAGAACTTTTTATGATTTTATGAATAACTTTTTTTCGTAAAATTCGTATGCCTTTGATTTTTATTGTGCAATATAGCAAGTATTGCGTCGAGTCTGGCCAGTATTGCGCAATATTGGTTCAGTTGTCGCGATAGAGCATTTGTGAATTTTAAATATTCAAAAGTATTTCCAGTAGCTAGGTAACGTAATGCTATTGATAAACGCTGACTTGGTGAGATAGCATAAGGGATCACACTATCCCTTTTTTGAATTGTAATTAGGCTCATTCTGAATAGTTCATCAAAGAATGCACTATGTAGTCGCAGAAAATCTTTCCACAAAAAAGTTCATGATTGTACTTATTTCTTTTTGTGAACCATTCCTTCATCCACCTACGTCTATTTTTCTTCTTCCCTTTTGAAGCTACAACTAATTCAAGAGCCATACAACTTGCTGTTTTTTATCCCACATGATCCAGCACAAGAGCACAAGATCCAGCCGGACACTATAATTTATTGTGAAATGGTGTGGGTTGATTTCTAGTTTTGGGGCCACAAGTGTCTCCTCCTCTCTGGACCTCTTCTGCTGTCTATTTTCCTTTGGATAATTAGCTGTAGTACTTTATATTTACTGTGCCTCATAACGTAACCCAAGTATTCCAACTTTCTTTTCTTTATTGTTATTCCTACCTCTCTCTCTTTACCTATCCGGCGTAGTACCCCTCGTTGGTCATGTGCTCGGTCCAGGATATACGCAATATTCGAAGGCCTCTACATTTTTCATTAATATTGCTGTCATTGTCCATGCCTCCATTCCATATAACAAAAGCGGAAATACATAACATTTGAAAAGTCGGATTTTGAGAGGTAGCGTAAGGCTGTTAGAGGTGAAAATTTATTTTATGCTAGTGAACGACGCTCTTGCTTTTCGTATTCTTCTACGTATCTCCTTTGCTTGATACCAACTGGAATTAACTGTTGTTCCTAAGTAAGTGTACGAATCCACGTGTTAATTCTTTGATTGTCTGATATCAGTTGTCTTGCCCGTTGTTGGTTTTGCTTACTAGAATCCATTTGGTTTTTGTGGTGTTTAGTTTGAGCTCGTATTGTGCACTTGTTCTTTGTATCTTACTCATCAGGCAACTCAGCTCCTCCATGCTACTTGCGAGAGTAACAGTGTCATCAGCATACCTTATGTTATTAATTATTTCTCCATTTATCTTTATGCCTTCTGTGCTTTCCTCTAGCGCTGTCTTAAATAATTCTTGTGAGTATATATTAAAGAGAGTAGGAGGCAAGATACAGCCCTGCCGTACCACTTTCTTGATCTCATTTTTATTGATCAATGTAGATCCTACTTTCACTTTAGCTGTTTGACCCCAATATAGACTCGGTATTGTTCTAATGTCTCTGTAGTCGATTCCGATCTTATGGAGTAATTATCTTTTCATGGTTTACATTTTCGAATGCTTTTGCGTAGTCTATAAAGCATATGTACACGTCTTTGTTCATGTCTCTGAAGTGCTGGATGAGTACCTGCATACTAAAAAGTGCTTCTCGTGTACCGTTTTATGCATTTTCTAATTTTTAATTTGAATTTATTATCTAACAATAAAACACTGAAAACGTTTGTTTTCTATACTTCCACAAAATTTATTACAACTATATGACTACAGCTGTTTCGAAAGGCACTCTGCCGAAACAGCTGTAGTCACATAGTTATAATACATTTTGTGGAAGTATAGAAAACAAACGTTTTCAGTGTTTTATTGTTAGATAAAATGAACTTCCATCAAGTAACGGTCGAATCCATCAATGAATTTATTATTTAATTTATATTGGCATTGATATTTCCTGACAAACAATTACCTTAATTCCTTTATTTGCAGTTACCAATTAAAATTACGAACGAGTAGGTAGTATTTTATTCTTTTTGATTGAGGTTATATATTTTTCGCGAAACGATAAAGCTGACGTTATCTATATTTCGTTACTATCACTGTTCGGCATAGTAGTACGGTTGCGATTGGTTTGATAAAAATAAAAGATTCGTACCAATAATATTTTCAAGGTTTCGAGGTTTTTGCACTAATAATTAAAGCAGGTACTTGTAATATATGTACAACTAATAAACAATACAAGTACCAAGTGATTCCATATGAATTTTTTCTCGCGTATTATTGTTGCATTACATCGAAACTTTAATTTGCTTTGCTTCCAGTTCTTTTATTCGGGTTTTCCATATTTTTCTTAGGATGCCTTTTGTTCTTCTGTCTATTCTTTTATTAGTAAATGATAGAAGTAAGTGATCAGATCCACATCATATTCAAGTTGTTTTATATAGTTTTTGTTTTTATTCGATTCAGAGTTGGACCACCATCTCCATATAGCTATTTCAGCTGCTTTCTGGCTGCATCCTGTATCTCTGGCTTTTACAATATATAAGCACAAGAGACTAGGTCTGGATCCCGCGTATGAAAAAAAAGTTGATTAATAGCAAGCTGAAAATTTGTTAATAGTTTAACGGTGTCTAGTCGGACAAACTTTGATATATGGGAACACTGGAACAGTTCAAGTTTTAATTGTGGAACAGGTTAAAAATTTGGAACGGTCAGACCACGAAAACGGCACATGAATTTTGTCCGACAGAACAGACTTAAACTCTTCGAACAGAGATTAAACTCTCATGCAAAAATTAGATTGCTATTTATCACCAAATGGGTTTAAACGTTTTAATGAGTGGAATATGTAGAATATGTCAAATGACAGGAATTATGACAGGTGATAAATAGCAGTCTGATTTTTTGCATGAGAGTTTAATCTCTGTTCGGAGAGTTTAAGTCTTTTCTGTCGGACAAAATAAATGTGCCGTTTTCGTGGTGTGACCTTTCCAAATTTTTAACCTGTTCCACAATTAAAACTGCCCCTGTTCCAGTGTTCCCATATATCAAAGTTTATCCAACTAGACACCCTTAAGCTATTAACAAATTTTCAGCTTGCTATTAATCAACTTTTTTTTCATACGCGGGATCCAGACCTAGACGACGAAAATAGGAGAAAGCAAATAAGAACAAAAACTGCCTTTATTATTTTTCATCTTTACTCAGATTTGAGTATTTAGAAACTGTCTTTCGGTCCTTTTCCTAGACGGAGAGAAGGTAAATGCGTGGCGAAAGTGTCCTCTATTTGCTTTCTCCTATTTTCGTCGTCTCTTGTGCTTATATATTGTAAAAGCCAGAGATACAGGATGCAGCCAGAAAGCAGTTTATTAACGAAAAGTCTTGGATTTAAAATATTGTTTATTATATTTTTATTTCAATTATTTTAATTGTTTAAAAAGTAGTAAACTTTGTATCTAGGGCTTTTCGTTGTTTTCTTCGTATTGCGAGAGATGTCGCTAGATTGCGTCTCAAAAGGTGAAATCATTGTATCGCGATGATTTCCCTTAAATAGGCAGGATTGTTAATATTCGCTTCAGAGTTGTGACTGCATAGCTTCACTGAAGATGCATGGGATGCTGAAATAGCTATATGGAGATGGTGGTCCAACTCTGAATCGAATAAAAACAAAAACTGGCTTTATTATTGTTTTATGTAATTTTGATTACTCTACGGTCTTGTTATTCTAATATCTACATTTTCCTTCTGATCCGTGTTCTTTCATAGGAATTCCATCTGTAGTACTGCTAATTTTATTTCTCGTTTTTTTTTTGTGATTTGTCTGTTATTGCGCTGATCTAGCCAATCAGCCACCTTCCACCATTGGCTAAGAAACGAAAAAATGCGCACAAAATTCTATTAGGGAGGACGGCACCAGAGAACAGAGAGTAGTTTTTTGTACCCCATCGATAACAGTTCAGGCAGAAACTCGCCCTTCACTTCCTCACGTCTGCTAGATAACGGTCACCCATACGCCATGTAGTCATTGGTTACGCAGCAAAGGACTTTAAATAGTCTTTCATGAGAGGACTGGTCGATTTACTGTTAGGTATGGGGGATTTCTTGGCTGCGAAATTTAAGGGTGCAGTTCAATACAATTGTTCGGAGCTACAGCCAACAAAGTTAAGATTGCTGTGATGGTAGCCAACCTCCGATAGGAGACGGTACTGCAAGAAGTTGGGGGAAAGTCGAGTAACAATAGGCTGAAATAATTTCATCCTATTGTTTCCTTTCTGCTCTACAATTATTGTAGAGCGCGAAACTACACATTGTTTCAAATTTAATGTATATATTAAGGACGTAGGCGCAAAATTTCGGGCCAATGTTACTGATTGCTGTGATGGATAAGGTCTTAAACGGAACGGAGCAAAATGCAAAATTTTGACGCATGTCGAAATTTTCAATGTGTTATAAATATATTCATTTTTTTCGAATCCTGAGAAAACTAATAAATATTTTTGAAAAATTTAAAACGCAGAATGAAAGATCACATCATTACCGAGGGCCGAAAGTCCCTGAAAACTTCTATAATGTTTATTTTAATAAGTTATGGGGGTGAGAATAAAAGAGAAAATTTAGTGTGATTTTTAATTGCAAATATTTCATTCAAAAGAAACTTTTTATTTATTTTAAGGGACTTTCTTCTATCGGTAATAATGCAATCTTTCATTCTGCGTTTAAATGTTTCAAAAATACTATCAGTTTTCTCAGGATTCGAAAAAAATTAATGCATTTAAAAAGCATTGGCCCGAAATTTTGCGCTTACGCTCTTAAAGAAAAAAATATGGAAATGACTTAATGTATCACTTCTATTTCAGATTTTGTCCATTTCACATCCACGTCTACAGGACAGGTGGTAACATTAAACCGCCGATTAGGCAATTTGCTGTGGGAGAAAGATCTGGGTAGTCCTGTCATAGGCGTGTATTTACTCGATTCGGAAGGGCTGTTATCTCTCCCATTCACTTCTTTAGCTAACCAAACCTTATCTTATTTGCAAACCGAATTAGTAGCCAATGGAGGATTATTGGAAAGTGCCAATCATATGAAACTCTAGTAAGTATTATTTTGCGTTATATATTATAATTTTACTACAATACATCTAGTAACTAGTATCTAGTAACTGCCTGCGAGTAGGCCATATATGTAAGGTTTTCTGAACATTGTTTGTATTTTTATTGTTCTGAAGCCATTTTCTTGACGCATCTTAACACAGTTTACCAACTGTACTGGGATTAAGCCACAATTTTACTCTATAATAAGTTTATTCTGATGTTTCGATGCGTCGGTTGGGACACACCCCACCACTTTTACTCTAATCTGTATCTGTCAACTGTCAGTTGTCTACCAGTTGTCCGCAATTTTAGTCAAAATTAATTTATATTAATTTACAAACCTTTAGAGACATGTTAAACAAGAAATCTGCGTTACAGATTATCATAGTTAAGTTATTATCTGTAAGTGGTCCTGTCATTATCGCCCCTTATACCATAAATTCTAGTTCTTTTTCTAAAGGCGCCTATCTTCTATTCTAGAGTCTAGAGATGTTGGCGACCACATTGACCCATCTTATTCTATTCATACCAGCTTGACATAGATCAGTTGACGTTAAACCAGTCCATTTCCTAAGATTGACAGCGATGGTATACGTCTACTTTCTAAATTCTCGTTATACAGGGTGTTTGGTAAAGAATGGGCCATAGCTTAACCTTAGATTCCTTAGGTTGATTTAAGTTAACTTACCTTAGTACAAAAATTGATAATAACCGAAATACAGGGTGTAAAAGTTAAACTTATTTTATTTATTTTTGAATATTTCCTGACAGGCATGGATAAAATTAGAAATGAGTATATTAGGGGAAGTCTAGGTGTGGCTCCAATTGATGCCAAAATGAGAGAGCATAGGTTAAGATGGTTTGGTCATGTTCAACGTCGAGACGTTAACCACCCAATACGAAGAATAGCTGAAGTGCAGATTCCTGGAAGGAGTGGGAGAGGAAGACCAAAGAAGACCTGGGGAGGGGGAGACGATAAGGCAGGACATGTTGGTAAAGGGGATTAACATTGATATGACCCAAGATAGAATTGTGTGGAGAAATGCAATTAGGGATGCCGACCCTGCATAGGGATGAGGCAAAGAGAATGGTGATGATTCCTGACAGGCATGGGACAACAACCCGAAATTTGGTAAGTGGTGCTGGTACTGTACACCCTACTAAATTATGTTAAACAAACTACCTGAGGCGTACGACGGGGGAACGTGAATGGTTGACCCTTCCCAAACTCTACGCCATTGGCGGAATATCTATTTTAGTGCAATTTTTTGATTCTCCAATACTTTCTATGTAAATAACATACTCTTCATTCGTAACGATAAAGCCATTAGTTCTCGAGATATTTGAAGCTAAAAACGAAGGAGCATAATACGTTATCAAAATAAATGTGCCTTTTCATTTTTAACTTCAAATATCTCGAAAACTAATGACTTTATCGTTACGTATGAAAACTATATTATTTGCATGGAAAGTATTGGAGAATCTAAAAATTATGCTAAAGTAGCAGTTTCATCAGTGGCGTAAAATTTGGGAAGGGTCAACCATTCACTTTCCCCTGTCGTACGCCTCTGGTATTAACCACAAACGATTATTTAACGTAATTTAGTAGGGTGTAGAGTCCCTACACTTTCTGCCAAGTACCATAAGGATATGTCAAATAGTTTTATAGTACCCTGCACACATAATTCCTAAAGTTTTAAATAAAGAATAAATTATTAAAAAAAAGAATACCTTAAAATAATTTCACATATCCGTGTGAAACTTGGAAGAAAGTGTAGGCACTGTACACCCTACTAAATTATGTTAAATAATCGTTTCTGGCTACTACCAGAGGCGTACGATAGGGGAAAGTAAATGGTTGATCCTTCCCAAATTCTACGCCACTGATGAAACTGCTATTTTAGCATAATAGCATAGCTATTTTAGATTCTGCAATACTTTCTATGCAAATAATATACTCTTCATTCGTAACGAATACAGTCATTAGTTTTCGAGATATTTGAAGTTAAAAATGAAAAGGCACACTTATTTTGATTAATGTATTATGCTCGTTCGTTTTTAGCTTCAAATATCTCGAAAAGTAATGGCTTTATCGTTACGAATAAAGAGTATATTTTTAACATAGAAAGTATCGGAGAATCAAAAAATTGCACTAAAATAGCAATTCCGCCAGTGGCGTAGAATTTGGGAAGGGTCATAACCATTCACGATCCCCCCGTCGTACGCCTCTGGTAGAAGCCAGAAACGTTTGTTTTTAACATAATTTAGTAGATTGTACAATACTAGCACCACTTAACAAATTTCGTGTTGTTGTCCCATGCCTGTCAGGAAATATTCAAAAATAAATAAAATAAAAGTTTAACTTTGACACCCTGTATTTCGGTTATTATCAACTCTTGTACTAAGGTAAGTTAGCTTAAATCGATCTATCTTAACCCCAGGAATCTAAGGTTAAGCTATGGCCCATTCTTTACCAAACACCCTGTATATGTTTGATTTTATTCAAAATGCTTTTTTGATTATTTTTGTTCGTATTTTTCAGTCCGACAATATACATCGGAGAACATGTGCACGGATTGTTCGCTTTACCGTCTTTGGTAGACAAAAATTATGTTACGATAGGAAACAGCAACGGACCGTTGTTGTTAGGAGGGCCTCACGCTCCGGATCACGTTGTTCATCCTGATTATCCTATTCCAGGATATAATTATCACCTACCAAACGGTAAGAGCTAGTGATATAGTCCATTTTTCATGGTTTTTGTCCAGAATTTGAAAGAACTTCTTCGATTAACATTAAATTTGAAATACGCATAGAAGCATTAAATTTATATAGTTTCGATGTATACATTTGCCTACCCCCTTTTCTGGAGGGTGAAAATGTTTAATCTCTAATTAACTCCCGTAATCAATAGAGAATTCAATTTATAGCAAAAAATGTTTTACAGACTTTCCTCGGTAAATTAATATGATCCAAAAGTCTAATAAGTCAGGAAATAAAATTCGAAATTATTTATCCTCTGAGCTTTTTAAGTTGGAAAAATAAAGTATAACAGAGTGGCGTAATACTCGACAAGGGAAATCTAAATTGCATTTCACGTCCTGTCATTCACCGTGATAATAATTTTAGCGAACTATTTCCTTTAATATCCACCAAAGGTGAATAAAGTATAAACTAAAAGAAAAGAAAAAATGGTTCAGATTTGATTACAGTACAGAGCCTCTACTATGTGCTTATACGTATTTCGAAATCAAATCCTTTCATCCTTTCCAGATAATTATCAGTAGTAATTGCACAAGAGCTCTAAAATTCTATATTAATTTTAGAGATCGAGTGCAATTTGTTGCGATTATTTCATGAATAAAACTATTCAAAACCAAAGTTTTATTGTAATTGTTTATGTAAGTACAAATTAGTACAATTAAACAAACAGTTGTTATAAATATTAATTTGATGGTTGAAAGTCATCACTTTTATAATTTTTAAAACATTAATTAATTGTCATTAATGTAACTGAATTTATTTTTTCGTAGCAACGAAGGCCATCTGACGTAATATACATGACGACGGGAAATTATCAAAAATTATCGATTTAATTTAGATTTATGTAGCTTTCTATTGGTCAGAATCTCCTATGAATGAAATAATCAAAATAATTACCAAAGACGCTACTAGCACCATCTATGAATCAAAAGTCTAATAAGTCAGGAAATAAAATTCGAAATTATTTATCCTCTGAGCTTTTTAAGTTGGAAAAATAAGGTGCTCCGATGAGGAAACGGTTATTCCGAAATACGTATAAGCACATAGTAGAGGCTCTGTACTGTAATCAAATCTGAACCATCTTTTCTTTTAATATTTTTCAAGTTACTCACGCTTGGAATTGATGATTTCCTTCCTAAACAATTAATGTTTTTGGGTGGTTTTTCAAAAATAACTCGAAAAGATTACATTTTAACCAAAAAGTCATAAAAGTCAAAAAGAAACCTTTCAAAATAACTAATCAAATGTTTCTTTTTAATTTATATCACGGCTATACAACTCGAGTTACAACCTGATTTTGAACTGATTTTGAAATTTGACCATATTTGATTATCTTAAAACATTTTTCAAATGCTAAAAAAGACTACAGGTGAAATAAAAACAATAAGTTTGGCAACAATGTCGAACTTCTCTTGAGGTACTTCCACTATTGAATTTTCGAAAAGATATTTCGGGACCTAATATGGTTATACCGTTTTAAATATGTTTCTCTCACTTCCTACCGTATAAAGTGGATACCTATATATAGTATAGTTAGAAAAAAACTGTTTGACTTGTACACACTTCTATATAAATCAAAACGGGAACTGGTGTATGTTTTCAAAAAAACTGATAGTGTGTAAATAAATTTATGAATACAGCTAAGTACTTTCAGCATTTTAAATGCCATAAGCAGAGCTGTAGTCTCATACTTGTAAACACCTCAAATGAAGAGAATCATTGAACAAACACATTGCAATTTTAAAATTGGCCCAGGGATCAAACCACTGGTCAGGGTAAAAACCCTTAAGAGGAAACAGTAGCGATCAACAGGTAGCAAAAAACGCGTTCCAAGATTGCGGCTCTAATTATGAATATTTTGTCGAGATATTTGGCACACATATTCGTAATATAATAAAGAATGGCGGTACAGAGCCCAATTTCAGAAATATGTTAGTATATGGAAATTACTCTACAACTAAATAAAATATTGAAAAAAGGAGCCTGTACCGCCATTAAGAAAGACAAAATACACTTTCTTCAAATAAACTTTTTTATCCCATGCCTAGAATTTGTGTAATCTTGGAACTACTAAAAATCGATTTTTTTATAACAAGAAATCGAACGTCACTGACTTGGCAACATTTCGCGCCTATGTGTATAAAAATTATTGTTTTTGATAGTATAAACGTCACTGTCAGTGTCGAATTACCGACGCACTGTTGCCTCACTTTTGAAAGTTCGCAGAACTTTCGCAATATTGGACCGCGTTTGTTGCCACCTGTTGATCGCTACTGTATCACCTTAAAATGTATATAAAATAATCACACATTAAATGTTATTATTTTATATATATATTATTATTATGATCTGAAATGGTATATAAAGAAAAATGTATAGAGAAAAGGAAGAAGAAGAGACATTTGTAAAATTATGTTATAGTTATGGTATGTCTAGATTTACGATTTAAATTTATTGTGTTGGTGTAGGTGTAGTGTAAAAGAGACTTTAGATTTATTTTTGAAATGGGATTTCCAAATTATGTAAACCAGTAGATTTTAAGAATAGTTTAAGTAAATAATATGTTGCATTGAAAGATGACTTATCTACCTACCATTTTCAAGGATTAATTTCTCTTATCACGAAACAAGTCATTAAGTGTGTATTGGGAGAATTTTCAGAATTTAGAAAGTTTTGGATTTTGTTTGAATGTGAAAAAAAGAATGATTTAATTGGTGAATCAAAAATTATGGAAGGGATGAGGAGACGGAAATGATTTTGAAGGAAAGGAAGATGGCAGTTGTTTGACTTCAAGTAAGAAAAGATCGAATCGAAAGAGGGCAAGTTGTTTTTAATAAAAGCGGGCAACAGAAAATTGTATTGTTGTGATAAGTAGTGCAAATAAAAGTGTATAAAAAATTGCAGTATTTGTAAGTAGAAATCATGTACTATTCTTGGATCGAAGCATAGCTGAGGAGAATTTTGGCCCAACAGGAGCAATAGATGTGGATTAGGAGTTTGTCTAGAGTTTGGTTTTTATAAGCAGAACCAGTGAAGTAGTTTGTTTGATAGGGAAATAATTAAAGCACATTCGTTTTAAAAAGTTACAGAAAAAATTGTGGAAAATAGACATTGAAAAACTAAATTTATTTTGAAATTTTTTTGTTAATTGTATATGCAACAGATTGCTTTAGGGAAACATTTATTAATATGGGATTTATTTCATGTATTAAAATCTACAAGGTATTTGGTCATTATATTTTGATATTATTGCACCAATTGATTTCTTTTATTTATTTCCTTCAACTCTTCTTTTTTCTTAAACACTATTAAAAGGAAAGGTTTTTTTAACTCAATTAAGAACCCTGAGATAAGAAAAACATATATTTATTAATTGGTGGATTCGACCGTTACTTGATGGAAGTTCATGATAATAAATAACTTCGAGATAGAACTAAACATCATTAAACAAATAGCAGTAAACAACGGCTATAACGAACAAACAGTTAACAAAATTTTAAACCAAAAACTCCATAAGAAAGCCCTGAAATTAGTGTATCCACCACCACAGAAAGAACCCAGTACCTTCTGCTCTCTTACATATACTGGCAAGATAACAACAAAAATAGCCAGATACATAAAAAAGAAAGGAATAACACCAGCTTTCAGAACTAACAACAACTTAAGCAAATATATTAAGAACAATAAAAGCCGAAAGAGAAAACAACTACAGAGTGGTGTGTACAAACTAACTTGTGATGACTGTCCGAAAACGTACATCGGTCAAACTGGCAGAAATTTTGACAAACGGATAGCAGAACACAAAAGGGCTTTCAACAATAGAAAAACAGAAACTTCTACATACGCACTTCACCTTCTAGATCATAATCATTCTTTCAATGAAGAGTTTCAAATTCTGCATATTCAAAATAGAGGCCTTAAGCTTTCTTTTTTAGAATCTATGGAAATTAATAAACTGAAAAATACAGATATAATTCTGAATGACCAACTCGAGACAAACAGCTCCCCACTCCTCAACCCCTTCAGTTAAAGACTTAAAAAGGCAAACACATTGTAAACTATATCACTTGAGAAAGGCACTCTGCCGAAACAGCTGTAGTCAGATAGTTGTAATAAATTTTGTGGAAGTATAGAAAACAAACGTTTTCAGTGTTTTATTGTTAGATATATTTATTAATCTGGCGTCTAAAATAAAATTTATTAAATAATCTTTTTGTTTAATTTAGTAATTGGATCATAATTAATTTGTTTATTGTTTTATCTAATTTAAAAATTACAATATATTAATATATTTTACGGGTTTTTACCCTGACCAGTGGTGTGATCCCTGGGCCAATTTTAAAATTGGAATGTGTTTGTTCAATGATTCTCTTCATTTGATGTATTTACAACTATGAGACGATAGCTCTGATGATGGCATTTAAAATGCTGACTTAGCTGAATTAATAAATTTATTTACATACTATCAGTTTTTTTGAAAACATACACTAGTTCCCGTTTTGATTTAGTTATTAAAGATCTGAAACTGTGGCCGAGAGTTGAATATTTCGCAGCGTTGCATTCTATATCTGTTACATGTTCATTTCTTGGAGTTCCTACCCTGCATATAACATAAACGTTTTCCAGGTGCTGAAAGTAATGGTCAAGTCTTATTCCAAAGCTTGCCCAGCTTCATGCAAAGCGTTGTAGGCTATTACAACGTACCCAGCTTCAGCAGCCAAAAATTCTTAACCAACAACAAAGAAATAATCATCCTTAAAGACACTGATGACATTTCTGACCATACCAACGGTAAAGATGGCGAAAGAACACGTAGAGCTCAAATAGACTTTATTACTATCGAAGAGAAGAAAGATGAAGAGTCGGGCAGCGTTTGGGGTTGGTTCGATACTCAACACAAAGCTTTGAAATTGTGGATAAACCAACAGGAGAATAAGGGACTGAAGATTTCTCTGATAATAATGGCTGGATGCGTTATAGCTATGTTTTGGTATCTTCAAATACAGGTTAGTGGACATTATTTAATGAAGTATCTCTTAAGTATATAGTATATTAAAAAAAATTAAAGGCACTCGTGGGAGTGCCGACAGAAGTGAAAACTTCTTATAGTATATAAATTAAGAGCTCAATGCTTTTACCCCATCCTAAAAGAAGTGCTATACCTATATCATATACGATATACACGATGCGTATGCCCTATGCTATTTATGTATACATACACATAATTTATATATGTACAAAATTTATTTCAGCGAAGTGATGACGGTCGCATATTCAATACTTTTTCCCCATCCAAGAAGTGCACAACGTCCCTAAAGAAATTTTAAATTCAAAAATTTATTTCGTCGAAGCAATAACGGTCGCTAATTTACTACTTTTTCCCCATCCAAAAAGTGCACAACGTCCCTCAAGAAGTTTTCACTTCAAAAATTGATTTCATCGAAGCGATGACGGTCGTTTTTTCCATCGAAAAAGTGTACAATGTCCGTAAAGAAGTTTCACTTCAAATATTTATTTCGTCGAAGCGGGGACGGTCCATAATTCCATACTTTTTCCCCATCCAAAAAGTGCACAACGTCCCTCAAGAAGTTTTCACTTCACGAATTTATTTCATCGAAGCGATGACGGTCGATAATTTAATACTTTTTTTCCATCCAAAAAGAGCACAACGTCCCTAAATAAGTTTTTACTTCAAATGTTTATTTCGTCGAAGCGATGACGGTCGCTTATTTATTACTTTCTCCCCATCCAAATTTAATAATTTTTCCCCATCCAAAAAGTGCACAACGTCCCTAAGAAGTTTTCACTTCAAAAATGTATTTCGCCGAAGCGATGACGGTCGTTAATTCAATACTTCTTCCCCATCTAAAAAGTGCACAACATCCCCAAAAGAAGTTTTCACTTTAAAAATTTATTTTGCCGAAGCGTTGACGGTCGCGATGACGTTCGCTAATTCAATACTTTTTCCCTATCTAAAAAGTGCACAACGTCCCTAAAGAAATTTTCACTTCAAAAATTTATTTCGTCGAAACGATGACGGCCGCTAATTTAATACTTTTTCCCCATCCAAAAAGTGCACAACGACCCTCAGGAAGTTTTCACTTCAAAAATGTATTTCTTCGAAGCGATGACGGTCGCAATGACGGTCGCCAATTTAATACTTTTTTCCATCCAAAAAGTGCACAAAGAAGTCCCTAAAGAAGTTTTCACTTCAATACATATACGTACAAAATTTATTTCTTCGAAGAGATGACGGTCGCGATGACAGTCGCGAAATAAATCCTTTTTCCCTATCGAAAAATAGGTTTTACATTTATTTTAAATTTAAATACTTCTATACAATTTATGTATAGATACACATAATACAGATACGTACAAAATTTATTTCGTCGAAGAGATGACGGTCGCTATGACGGTCGCGAAATAAATCTTTTTTCCCCATCCTAAAAATAGGTTTTACATTTATTTTAAATTAAAATACTTCTATACAATAGGGAACTTGCATAAATTTTTAAATTCGAAAAAAATGTTATTAATCACAACAGAACATAATTTAAAACATGTATCAAAGATAAAAAAGTTTTGTTTGTCTTTCGTTTGGCCCCCAAAGACGATTAAAAATTCAAATTAAAACAGGTGGTCCAAAATGCGTCGTGACGTCACTTGGTTTTACATGTACATTTTTCCAATAAAGTAAACAGAATTTTAAATTAGACGTTATAAACGTCAGTAGAAAATACATTTATGTGACGTTACAAGTGTTTTTGATCGTTAGACCTATTCATAGAAAATTTGTACTTTTACAAAATGGTTTTATTTTCAATAGTAAACCTTCGTTCCTTTCCTTCAAAAACAGTATAAAACTACAATTTTAACAAACTGGTATATATTATTACAATGATATACGATAAATGTCATTAGAATATAAATATTTTTGACTTATTCCACGACGATGAGCTTGCCAAATACCCAAGTAGGTGGAGGCCAATAAACTAAAGAAGGAGAAGAAGAATATACCTAAATATAAGGTTGTGTCTAGGTATACGCTAACGTGTACGCAAATAAAAAAGTTAGTGTCAGTGATTTCTTATTTTTTATTTGTTTAGTGTTTGTTTTTAAATTAACTACGGAGTGTGGACAATTATTTAGTTCTTTTAATGAGTTTAAGAACATTTTAAAACAGTACGAAAAAGATAAGAGACTATAAATTAATATATATTTTTTTTAGTTATAAATGAAATAGTATTACAGTAAAAGATTAAAATATAAGGAAGACCTAAAGCTTTCACAATAATAATTAACTTGTTCTGAAGCTATTATCCTTGTGGCATTTTTGTAATCAACTATTCTAAATGAGAACTAAGCCACAATTTAACTAAAAAATTGATTTTATTAACGTTAAAATATTATTAAATTAAACAAAAATGTTGTTGCTTAGTAAAAAATTGTTTCTAATAATTTATTTAATCTAACTAATTTTTGTATTTTGACAATGACATCCGATTTGGACGTCTAAACGTTAATAAAATATTTTTTTTTTAGTTAAATTGTGGCTTATTTTGCATTTAGAATAGTTGATTATAATAATTCACTTACGTATAAAAATTATTTTAACAATATTTTGTACCTACACGTCATGTAAACTAAATACATATAATTATTTTGCTAACCTAATATATACTTTTATATTATACATTGATTTATTACAATTAAGTTTGAAACATCTGAATAGTTCTGCTTCCCTTCCCTTAACAAATATGTTTCTATCAAACAAACACTAAACATATCAAAATAGCATGTACCAAAATATATAGTTACTGCGCAAGCTAAATAATGACGTCACTGGCTTGATGAAGTTTAATTCGCGTCTACCTAACTTTTTTATTTGCGTACAGGTTATCGTGTACCTAGACACATAGATATATAATACTCTAGATTGCGCCCTGTGATCTTAAAATGGGTGACGGTTGCGACAGAGATAAATGAGCCTATTTGGTCGGTAGTCTCTTTTTAATTTAAGGGGAATATCGACGACGTGAATATCCCACTTTATCGAGTAATATGTGTTGACAGTTGGAGCGGGTGGTGACGGGAAATGGTCTTTGGTCTTCGGACATGGACAATCGTGGTTCGAATCCCATACCAAACTTTACTTTTTTTATTTTTATTTAATCAATATTGCGTTTATTAGATATTTTTACATCTGAAAAATGGACCTAAGTAAATCTAGCAGATAATAAATGTATATATATAGTAAGTTAATCTTGGAATACATAATTTGTGAACTGCATAGTAAAATAAAAGTCATTCGTTATTAATATAAATTCGTCTTTATTCGAATGATGTGAATGTTTGTTTTGCTTCTACTTTTTAAAAAAATTGTAACAATAGTTTCATAAATAAAAATAATGTCTAATTACTTATAATTGAATCGGTCATTTCAAAAACAGCGAAGTCCACAATTTTCAGAAACTAACTTTTTGAGAGGAATAGAATCCTTTAAGATAAACGTGTGCAAAACACGACACCAGTCCAGTAAAAACATTAGGAA
Source organism: Diabrotica virgifera virgifera (assembly GCF_917563875.1). Taxonomy (NCBI): domain Eukaryota; kingdom Metazoa; phylum Arthropoda; class Insecta; order Coleoptera; family Chrysomelidae; genus Diabrotica; species Diabrotica virgifera. The sequence goes on from NC_065445.1 coordinate 15,032,431, forward strand.
CAAAACTACAATATAACTCTGAATTTTGATGTCATCCATTTCATCCATCTTTCGACTATATACATAGTTTTCTTTGCTCTTCTGTAAAATTAGGAATATGTGACTCATGTTGTTTTTGAAATGACCGATTCAATTAATAAATCGATGGTACATTATGTTGATATTAATTATTGGTAATTTTTTACGAATATTTTTAACAATTACTTTATAGTATTCTACAATTAACTTATTAAAAAAATAACATTGGCTTTTATATTTTTAAAAATCTATAGGTACCTACACAGTTTTTCTTATTTGTTATATATTTCTTTGCATAGATTTACTTTAGAGATGTAATATCTAATAAACGCAATATTGGTTAAATAAAAAATAAAAAAAAGTAAAAGATTGGTACGGGATTCGAACCAGGATTATCCACGTCCGAAGACAAACGACCAGTTCTCATCGCCATCCGCTCGAATTGTTAAAGAATCAAAAATACTCGATGACAGAGTAGGATAGTGACGTCGTCGATACTCCCCTTGAATTAGAAAGAGACTACCGACCAAATAGGCTCAATTATCTCTATCGCAACCGTCACCCATTTTAAGATCGTAAGGCGCAATCTAGAGTATTATATATCTATGCCTAGACACAGCGAAATATAACCATAATAAAAACTAATGCAAAACTATGTGACGTCACGGGCCGTTTGAACTACTTTATACCGCAGAAGACTTTAAATATGTATTTCTAAGTTATTACGAGTTTTTGAAGCGTGAAATTTTGGAAATCTCATTTTTAAACAAAACTGAACATTATTATCTAATAAAAAAAAATGTGCAAGTTCCCTATTTATATATACACACAAATAATATATAGCATAAGCGATGACGGTCGCAATGACGGTCGCGATGACGGTCGCGATGACGGTCGCGAATTCAATGCTTTTTCCCCTATCCAAAAATCGCACAACGTCCCTAAAGAAGTTTTCACTTCAAAAATTATATTTTTTCTTCTTGTTGTTTACTTAGTTGTGGATATGAGTGGATTATTTAATGGATTTTAGTTTCATCCTAGTTGTTACGTTTCGAAATTAATCATTATCATCAGTCGGCCAATCACGTCCATTTCTGGGCATATGCCTCCCTCAGTACTTTCCAGTGTTCTCTACATTAGGCTGCTTGTAGCCAGTTTCGCGATACTCTTTTTACGTTGTCGATCCAACCAGTTGGTGATCGTCCTCAGCTCGATAACAAGTCCATTATCACCAGACGATCGATGGTTCTTATTTTTTTTAAGTTGCTCTTCTGACACTGTAATTGCTAAACGTACTTCAGATCCTTGATTTATGAGAGTCCTTACTCGTGTCGTGAAATTGTCTTGTTACCCCAGGCTGTGGGTGAAAAAACGTGATATAATTCAGGAATTTTTGAAACCTATCAAGTGTTGTAAAGGACGATGCCAGGAATAACTTCTACTAAAATGTGACCAAAAATATTGTGAGCTTTTTTTTTAGTTGCGATTTTCATTTGTTAAATTTGCAATTTTTAAAGATTTTTAATTTTGCAGCTTAGGATATTGATTCTAGGGAAAAACTTTTTAATAGAAAGTTGTAGTAAATTAAAAAACCTACAATTTGAGCTATGGTAAGTTTAATTTCGTTTATTGGTTATTGCAAAACAGCATGCGAAAGTCCAAAATGGCCGTTTTTTACAATTGCGTTATTTATTGTACAAATATTTTTTTTTATTTTTTAAACTTTTAAAATGAAGATCTTTCAATTCCAAACATAAAAAAAAATTGCAAGGCCGGATTAACGAATTTGTTGCTTAGATATTATAAATTGTTTATCCCAAGAGGTCAAATGTCGAAGGCTATAACTTTTTGAAGAAGAATCGTAGAGAGTTGTTGTAATATCCAATCTCCTTCTAAAGAGTTATGTTTTCATATTCTGATGTAAATAAATGCGTAAAATATTTTTAAACCTCTAATTTTTGGGTTTGAAAATAAGGGGGCAAATTTCGTTATAAACATTTAGAGCTGAAGCGGCCCAGTACATCCTATGAGTTTTTAACTTACAGATTATTGTTGCTGAAGAGGAAACGAAGATTTATAAAAAAATAAAAAATTTCTACGACCAGCTGAAGCCGAGCTAAATGTTGGGTTTGAAAATAAGGGGGCAAATTTCGTTATAAACATTTAGAGCTGAAGCGGCCCTGTACATCCTATGAGTTTCTAACTTACAGATTATTGTTGCTAAAGACGAAACGAAGATTTATAAAAAAATAAAAAAAATTTACAACCAACTGAAGCCGAGATAATTGTTTATTTTTTCTTAAATCGTAGTGCCTTTATTTATAACAATTAAGAAATTATTTTACAGTCATTGACTAAAGAAAGACTTAATATTATCTTAAAATAAAAATTATTATAAACTATATTTCATTTAATTATTAAAAATTATTTTTAAAATCGGTGCTTTTGCGAGTGGCCGAATTTTGCAAATCGCCCGGCTCGCTTCAAAGCCGCGCGCTCGGAAATTTTTTACGTAACTTGTATTAAATTTTGACCGAAAACAATTTAATAATATTACCATTATAATATACAGTGTATTTACCAGTGTATTTGTTTTTCTTGATAAAACTTTTATATGTGAAATCTCATTTCTGAAGAAATAATATTACAAAAATGATACATATAACTATATTTTTAATTTTTGCATTGTTATATAAATATAATAATAATAATGTTACTTCTTATTATACAATATAAAACTTTTTCTTCTTGTAGTGACTATCCGTTTTGGATGTTGGCGACCATCATGGCAATTTGGCAAACCCCATTTGGAAACTGAGAACCAGGAAGGCGAAGGATTACCTTGCTAGAAAATTTACGTACGTCGTTCAACACAACAACTACAAATCTTTTTAGAGCATCAGTACCGATTTAGTGTGCAAGTACAGATTGCCATGATGGTCGCCAACATCCAAAACGGATAGTCACTACAAGAAGAAAAAGTTTTATATTGTGTAATAAGAAGTAACATTATTATTATTATATTTATATAACAATGAAAAAATTAAAAATATAGTTATATATTTCATATATATGTATCATTTTTGTAATATTATTTCTTCAGAAATAAGATTTCACATATAAAAGTTTATCAAGAAAAACAAATACAGTGGTAAATAGACTGTATATTATAATGGTAATATTATTAAATTGTTTTCGGTCAAAATTTAATACAAGTTACGTAAAAATTTTCCGAGCGCGCGGATTTGAAGCGAGCCTAGAGATTTGCAAAATTCGGACGCTCGCAAAAGCACCGATTTTAAAAATAATTTTTAATAATTAAATGTAACTATATTTTATAATTATTTTTAATTTAAGATAATATAAGTCTTTTTTTAGTCAATGACTGTAAAATAATTTCTTAATTGTTGTAAATAAAGGCACTACGATTTAAGAAAAAAGAACAATTATCTCGTTCACACACTTTGTGTGTGTTGTGATAACGCTCTCGTTATCACAACTTCAGTTGGTTGTAGAAAATTTTTATTTTTTTATAAATCTTCATTTCGTCTTCACCAACAATAATCTAAGTTAGAAACTCATAGGATGTACAGGGCCGCTTCAGTTCTAAATGTTTATGACGAAATTTGCCCCCTTATTTTCAAACCCAAAAATTAGAAGTTTAAAAATGTTTTACGCATTTATTTACATCAGAATATGAAAATATAATTCCTTAGAAGGAGATTGGATGTTTCACCAACTCTCTACGACTTTTTTTTTAAGTTATAGCCTTCGACATTTGACCTCTTGGGATAAACAATTTATAATATCTAAGCAACAAATTCGTTAATCCGGCCTTACAATTTTTTTTATGTTTGGAATTGAAAGATATTCATTTTAAAGCTTTAAAAAATAAAAAACAATTATTTGTACAATAAATAACGCAATTGTAAAAAACGGCCATTTTGGACCTTTCGCAGGCTGTGTTGCAATAACCAATAAACGAAATTAAACTTACCACAGCTCAAATTGTAGGTTTTTTAATTTACTACAACTTTCTATTAAAAAGTTTTTCCCTAGAATCAATATCCTAAGCTGCAAAATTAAAAATCTTTAAAAATTGCAAATTTAACAAATGAAAATCGCAATAACAAAAAAAGCTCACAATATTTTTGGTCACATTTTAGTAGAAGTTATTCCTGGCATCGTCCTTTACAACACCTGATAGATTTCAAAAATTCCTGAATTATATCCTGAAATCGACCTATTTTTCACCCACAGCCTGGAGTATGTGGTCTTTGGCTGATATGGAGGTCTTTATAAAACTCTCTTGTTTTTTCCATAATGTTCTGTTTATCTGTTGTTGCCTTTCCGTCTTTGTTTCTTAGTTTATATATTTCTTTTTTACTTTGCGTGAGTTCTCTTTTTATTATCTTTAAACTTCACTTTGTAATTCCTAGTGTTTGAGTAAGTACAGTAGTATTATATCTTCTTAGATCTTTTCTAATTTCTGCTGCAAGTCTTTTGTTTAATTTTCTATATTCTTCTTTGTTTCCCTTTTTTTTTTCCCGGTTATGATTCATCATCTTTCCATTGGAGCTTTTGTATATTTACTAATCTTTTCGTGTTTGGTGACATTTTTCTTGCAAAATTTGAATTGTGCGTTTTAACCGAGTCTGTTATTATTATTGTAACCGTCGATACTTAGAGGTTTGGGATTATTACTCTGTAAATTTTTTTCTGCATTTTTTAAGTATGCTTTCGGCTGCTTTGGTGGATTCCAAACTATGCGGTTGCAACTGTTTATCATCTTTGCTAATTCTTTTTCTAGTTTTATCGTTGCTCTGGCTCTTACTGGTATGTAATCTCTTCATACTGCTAGTTTATTGAGTACAGTTTCATCTGAAAAAATTTGTTTTTTGCCTGTTATTATATAATCATGTTCACGTTTAGTTTTTCCGCCTGGAGTAACCCACGTTTGTGTTGCAACAGAAAGTTAGTAGACATTTTGCATCTTTCGTTTCTTACTCCGATTCCAAAATCTCCAATTACCACTTCTTGTTCGTCCCAGCTTGCCGTTAAAATCTTCCATTATCAGATTGTAATGGGTCGGTTAATGCTTTTTACTCTTTCGATTTCCGCATAGAAGGCTTCAAAGAGTTCATATACTTGGATTATTTCCAGATTGTATCTTTTATTCAGTTTTAGATTTATACATATAACACTTGCTGAAATAGAGTCATTGCTCAATTTTTTTCTGTGTGTTTTTTTTATATTAACGAACCTATTCCTCTAGTTGTCGATTCTGTTTTCCCTTTATAGTGGAATATGTCGCCTGATTTCAGTTTGACCTGATATGCACCTCTTCTTTTGACTTCGTTAATTCCTATATCCCATTTGACATGTTTGAGTTCTTCCCCCAGTTCCCCAAATTAGAAATTAATAGCTTCTAGAAATAAATTCTTTATGTAATGTTTCGGTTTCCATATCGGGGGCCGATTGTTGAAAACACAAGTTTTCATTACAAAACTATCACACTGCAAACAAAACAGAGGAATTCTTCTTATAATTTAATTTTTTCCACGTCTATACAAGATATGAAGGATAATTCATTTTGTATTTTTGTACATGCTTTTTCTTGCTCTATTTAGGTATTTAGATATCCTCTTTTTCCCATAGATTAAATTTTCTTTGCATATCTAGTCTGATCGCTTGTCAGTTTTACGTTACAATGTATTATAGAAAAAATTTTTGAATAAGATTAACAAATCGAATTCTTTATAAATTTTAGGTACGTGAGTTTCAGAGTCAGTCTCGAAACAACTCACAATCGAGCCAACAAAATTTCAAGCACATTAGCACGTCAACCACTCTAGCAGAGGAATTACCGAACGGATTGGTCAAAGTTGGTAAAATAACGTTCCATCCAGATCAGGTGCTCGGTAAAGGATGCGATGGGACTTTTGTCTACAGGTAAAAAATAATTTCTTTAACAATTTTTTAGTTTTGGTATCACTCAGAAGTCAAGAAAACGAAATTCTTTGTAAAAAGGGAGAAATTCAGCATATTTATTATTGCCAACCAAAAATAAGCATAAAATAAAAATTATCTTGACAGTATTGCCTGACGAAATGTCTCAAGAAAATCTATGCAAAATTTCAGCTGGATCGGTCGAGTAGTTTTTGAGTTACATGTCCAACATCTTTGAAAAAAGCTGTTTCGAGAAAAATGCGTTTAAAGTTTTGACAGTTTTATTTTCAATACTCACATAAAATCAACGATTCTAAAGTAATGCACACCGGAATATGTTTTTGAATCGCGGAGTAATTTACTAAAGAGAAGGGGAACAGCTGTTGAACATTTCTCACTACACTCAAGTGCGCTGGGGTGAAACCGCTGGAAAACGAGTCGAAGGTATGGATATTTAACATGCTGTATCACCGGTATTTCTGCTCAGATCAATCGGAAGCATTTCAGAGAGAATTCTTGAAGTAATGTACCTTCAATTAAAATAATAAAAAATCGAAAATTTCAAAATTTTTAAATTATGCCCCCCTTAATGCAAATTTTGTTATATTAAACGGTTCTTCTTTACTTTTAAGGGGTGAATTTGATAGCAGAAGAGTAGCCGTCAAACGCCTTTTACCGGAATGTTTTACCTTCGCCGATCGTGAAGTCTCCCTGTTAAGAGAAAGCGACGCCCATCCTAACGTCATTCGTTATTACTGTATGGAACAAGACAGAATGTTCCGATATATCGCTTTGGAACTGTGTCAAGCCACCGTTACGGAGTACATCCAGGGTAATTGTGATATTTGTCCCATCCCTCCCCTGGAAATACTAAGGCAAGCCACTTCGGGATTGTGTCATCTGCATTCCTTGGATATAGGTAAGGTAATTTCTAGTTGTCTAAAGTAATACGAAAATGTCTAGTTGAACCATGACAGTACCGGTGGTTTTAGGCCTTTACCCCAGGCTGTGGGTGAAAAATAGGTCGATTTCAGGATATAATTAAGGAATTTTTGAAACCTATCAGGTGTTGTAAAGGACGATGCCAGGAATAACTTCTACTAAAATGTAACCAAAAATATTGTGCGCTTTTTTTTTCTATTGCGATTTTCATTTGTTAAATTTGCAATTTTTAATGATTTTAAATTTTGCAGCTTAGGATATTAATTTTAGAGAAAAACTTTTTAATAGAAAGTTGTAGTAAATTAAAAAACCTACAATTTGAGGTATGGTAAGTTTAATTTCGTTAATTGGTTATTGCAAAACAGCCTGCGAAAGGTCCAAAATGGCCGTTTTTTACAATTGCATTATTTATTGTACGAATATGTTTTTTTTATTTTTTAAAGCTTTAAAATGAAGATTTTTCAATTCCAAACATAAAAAAAAATTGTAAAGCCAGATTAACGAATTTGTTGCTTAGATATTATAAATTGTTTATCCCAAGAGGTCAAATGTCGAAGGCTATAACTTTTTGAAAAAAAATTGTAGAGAGTTGGTGAAACATCTAATCTCCTTCTAAAGAGTTATATTTTCATATTCTGATGCAAATAAATGCGTAAAACATTTTTAAACCACTAATTTTCGGGTTTGAAAATAAGGGGGTATTTTTCGTTATAAACATTTAGAGCTGAAGCGGCCCTGTACATCCTATGAATTTTTTATAAAAAATAAATGAAGATTTATAAAAAATAAAAAATTCTACGACCAACTGAAGCCGAGATAATTTTTGGGTTTGAAAATAAGGGGGCAAATTTCGTTAAAAACATTTACAACTGAAGCGGCCCTGTACGTCCTATGAGTTTCTAACTTACAGATTATTGTTGCTGAAGACAAAACGAAGATTTATAAAAAAATAAAAATTTTCTACAACCAACTGAAGCCGAGATAATTGTTTTTTTTTTCTTAAGTCGTAGTGCCTTTATTTATAACAATTAAGAAATTATTTTACAGTCATTGACTAAAGAAGGACTTATATTATCTTAAAATAAAAAGTATTATAAAATATAATTACATTTAATTATTAAAAATTATTTCTAAAATCGGTGTTTTCGCGAGCGGCCGAATTTTGCAAATCGTCCGGCTAGCTTCAAATCCGCGCGGTCGGAAAATTTTTACGTAACGTATTAAATTTAGACAGAAAACAATTTAATAATATTACCATTCTATTACCAGTCTATTTGCCACTGTATTTATTTTTCTTGATAAACTTTTATATGGAAAATTTCATTTGTGAAGACATAATATTACAAAAATGATACATATATATGAAATTTATACCTATATTTTTAATTTTTTCATTGTTATAAATAATAATAATGTTACTTCTTACTATAATATACAATATAAAACTTTTTCTTCTTGTAGTGACTATTCTTTTTGGATTTCACATATAAAAGTTTATCAAGAAAAACAAATATAGTGGTAAATAGACTGTATATTATAATGGTAATATTATTAAATTGTTTTCTGTCAAAATTTAATACAAGCTACGTAAAAATTTTCCGAGTGCGCGGATTTGAAGCGAGCCGGGCGATTTGCAAAATTCGGCCGCTTGCAAAAGCACCGAATTAAAAAATAATTTTTAATAATTAAATGTAACTATATTTTATAATAATTTTTATTTTAAGATAATATTACGTCTTTCTTTAGTCAATGACTGTAAAATAATTTCTTAATTGTTATAAATAAAGGCACTACGATTTAAGAAAAAAAAAACAATTATCTCGGCTTCAGTTGTAGAAAATTTTTATTTTTTTATAATATTCGTTTCGTCTTCAGCAACAATAATCTGTAAGTTAGAAACTCATAGGATGTACAGTAGGGTGGGCCGAAAAAATTATTTGTTTAGTTTTAATACACAATACCCCCAAAAAGATGCCTTTTGGTAAGTATAATCACTGTATTTTTTTTAGGATTTTTAAAAAAACATCTTCAGCCCTCTACCACCCCTAAAGTGAACCCTAAATCAAAATTATTTAATTTAATTAGCAATACCTGTAAAAAGTTTCAATTATATGCAAAGAGTTCATGTTATTTTTTTTATACATTTAGAATAAGATATTCTACCCTCTACCAACAGATAATGATCTTGAATCAAAAATAAAAATAATAAATTCACAATTATTTCTGAAAAATTGTGTGTAAATATGGGAAACTACTGCACATTTTATAGGGTGTTGGGAAATAAAACAAAATTTGAACTGAACTAAAAGTTTATTGGAAACCGAAAACAAACAAAAATATAAATATCCTATTTTTAAACACACTAAAATGCGAAATAAAAATCAATAGAAAAATGCGTTCATTCAATTTTAAATTGTGCTTTGTTATCGTAAGTTACAAGAAAGTCTTTTGATTTTATTTTAGATCGAATAAATCCGTCTCTGCGTTCTGGCCCTGTAACTAGCAAAGATGATTCCGAAACCAATTTCACACATCTCTCCACAGCTTGCGTGTGGCATGGATATTTTGGAAAGTCAAAGTCTGCAATTATAGAGCTATCAATTAACTGTTTCAGCTCATCATCTGGTATGTCAGCTAACATTGGTGGGGCCGTTACTTCACATTCACTCCAGTTTATTAACTCAAAATACTCCGCAGCATTAAAGTTTATTTCTGGTATTTTAAACTGCCTTATTCCGACTTTTTTCTCTTTTCTGGCTTTAATAATTCTCCGTAAAGCTAATTCTCGTACCCATTGACGATTATCTGTTAACATACATAAGAGAAGATTCTCCGGATGAATATAATAGGAGTTTCGTTGGATAACTGCATCTATAATATTTTTAAGATCATCTCTTAAATATCTTGATAGTGTAATGGATTTGAAAACATGCAAACTGGCTTGTGTGCAACTTGGATTAAGCTTTATAAAAAACCACATTGGTGCATAGACTTTAATTATAAATTGAACAAGATCTTTCAATCTTGATGTAGGATGTTCGGTTCCAACGTAGAGGCGGAGAACTCTATTTGCCATTGTCAGCCATCTGGAATGAGCTAACTTTCCAGGGCTACGATTTGCTAAATTTTCATAGACGTTGCCATTTGATATTGCTTGGCATATGTCGTACAGATATGACTGGTCTGAGCTTAATTCTTTAGATGGTATTGTTAGTTCTGGGAGATCACTTTCAATTATTTCAAAATCTACGATTGGAAGGTGTTCGCATTTTTCCAATAATTTCCCGATCACTCCAGAGAATTGACGAGGTCCAGTAGTAGCTCCATCCAAACGTTGAAATAAATGTCTCAATGGCAACTCATTAGCATGTAAGGCACACACAAACCATTGCAAAGGTCGCTTAAGTTCATTTTCGATATATGTTATAACTCCATTTTTATGTCCAGTATTCACTATGGTTCCGTCACAACCAATCGCCACTAAATTATCCAAACAGAAGTTATTTGAAATCAGAAAGTCTATTATTGCCTTTCCAATTGACTTGGCTGAGCCTGCAGATGGGGTAACGTGCCCCAAATAAACAGAATTCGGTTCTTCTATCAATGACACATGTTCTTCTGCAATAGTTCTTTTATGATATCTCTCACCTTTCTTTTCCTGCACTAAGGTTTTGTCCTTCCTGCCATCAAAGTAAATACTCTTAATGGGTTTATTTGTAGACTGAAACTCATTACTAAGGATATTTCTGTTCTTTTGACGAGCTCTTCTAACTTTATTTTTATCGATTACTTTTGAGGTATCACTATCGCAAATAATTCCCACATCTTTTAATACAGCTGTGGCAACAGCAGCTGCTGACCTGTCAGAAATTCCATATTTGTCACATATGGTACCTAATGTGGGCAACTTTATCCTCATTTGACTACAGGATGGTTTCGACGGTAAATCAATATTTGCAACACTAGGTGAGGCTTCAGATGAAGAAGAATTGTCAGAGTCTGTTGATAACCTAGTGACCTCAGTAGAACAGCTGGGCATAGAAATATTGTGAAATTCAGATTTGAATTTTTGTACTCGTTCTGTTTCTTTTGTTTGTCTCTCCGTCCTTACATTCAACTTTTTAGTTGTTTCACGATCAACAGTTCCTATAGCCATATCTCTAGTGGACCGTTGATCCAAAAGAAATTCCTGTTCCTGCTTTGGTACTTTTCTTGATTTATCACACTTGCATGCAGAAAAATCACACTTACAGGCAGCAATGTCGAACAACTTATCCCTTGTTTCCTCTTTGAAGCTGGTAATCTTTAACTCATATTGAACATTTCTTTTGCTTTTTGGATATCTGATAAGGTTTAAATATTTATTATGATATTTACGTAATAATTGCATGATGCGGTCCTTTGACACGGTTGGAATTGACGCTGATTCCCATATACTTTTGATTTTTGGCACAAGCACTTCACAAACTTCATTAAAACTTGGTTCCTTTCCAAAATATTTAGTAAACTTCAGTTCATAACGAATAAACAAATAACATCGAAGCACATGTTCTATCGTTGGTAAAACATGACAGTTTAAGTCGACTGGGTTACCGAAAATTGGACATTCTACTTTACTTCTTGTAATATTTAATTTTAAAGCAGCCATATTTATGGTCGTGCTAGGTATTCACGCAAATACAACAAACACAATCGTTTCGGTTCCTCAAATTGATAAGACGTGCGATACTTAAAATCTAATTAAAGAAATCGGTGTTTTCACCTCGTAATTAAAAAACTAGTTATTCATATTAAAGTACACATATCGATATTAAAAAAGTGAAATCTAAGTGGTTTTAAATCATGAGCGTTAATAGCGGGGGTGGACAACCCCCCGATAAAGATGAGTTAGAGTGTGCAATGGATGTGTCCCGTCCGGATCATCCAGCTTCGCCAGTGCCGGATCTTCCAGCTTCTCCAGTGGAGGAATTTAGAGGATTCCAAAATCCCAATTCACAGATAAGTACTGTTAATGATTCTGATAATGTTTCCGGGAAAAATGTAGACGTAAATACGGTCATTAAAAATATTAATCAATATTCTTCTAAAGATAATGCTCCATTTTTTGTTTATGTTCAAAGTAAAACAGGGAGAATAGGGAATCTCCATAGGGTAGCTACCTCTAGACTGATTATTAATTCTGTTCCAGAAATTAAACAGGACATAGCTAACATATCAATAATAGGAGCTAATAAAATAAAGGTCGAATTAACTTCTTATACAAGCGCAAATAAATTATTAACAGCACAGACCTTAAAAGATAAATACGATACATACATCCCAATGTTTTTTACACATGTAAGGGGGGTCGTAAGACAAATAGACTTAGAATTATCGGAACAGGAATTAAAAGAAATTATTAAACCGAAATTGGGCAACAATTTTGAAGTAAGTCACGTAAAAAGAATTTCACGTAAAAATGACCAAAATGAAATTGTTCCAACAACTACTATTATAGTTACATTTAGAGGTCAACTTTTACCCACAAAGGTAATAATAGAAAAAATGGTGTATGATGTCGAAAAATACGTGCCAAGAATAATTCAGTGCCTGAATTGTTTAAGATTTGGGCACGTCAGTCTGCAATGTAGATCAAAAGAACGTTGTAAAAACTGTGGAGAAGATCATAAGGCAGAAAGCTGCCAAAAAAATGAACCAATATGCATTTATTGTAAAGAAAAGCATTGCGCTACTGATAAAAAAAATTGTTCAGAATTTATTAGACAGAAGAATATAAAAAGAACTATGGTATATGAAAACCTATCATACGCCGAGGCGTCTTCTAAGCATGAAACAAGTTTTTCAAGTGTAGCAAAAAATAACACAAATTCTAACCGTTATACTGTTACTTTAAAAAGAAGGAGGTTAGCTATGTCCCCAGAGATCGATGAAACATTCGAAAAACGTAAAGAAATAATTTCAAATCCAAAAACTTTAACAGAACCTGTTTTCAATAAGTTTAAAAATATACCAAATTATAATAATGGTTGTGATGACTCTAACACGGTAAATAAACAGATAAAAACTTGCGAATCATTATTAAACCTTATCAAAGATATTTTAACTTTTTCAAATGTAGAAATTAAAAATAGTACACTTATTGAAAACATAAAAGACAGTATAACGCAAATTTTATCTGACTATGAGTAACTTAAATATACTGCAATGGAATGCTAGATCAATTTTGTGTAATAAAGGTCACTTTGAAAAATACATTTTCGACAATAAAATTAATGTAGTTTTGCTTTCGGAAACTTGGTTAAAGAAATCTTCACATTTTTTTGTTAATAATTTTAATATATTTAGACAGGACCGTAATGACAATTTTGGAGGAGTTGCAATCTTATTAAGAAAATACTTTACCTTTTTTCCTAAGCCAAAATTTACTCCGATAAAGGATGTCGAATGTGTGTCGGTATCAGTTTCAATAAATAAAAATATAAAAATCCATCTATACTCTATATATGCCAAACCAAAACTAAACATTAGAGAAACAGATTGGGTTACCTTTTTTGATAGCTTAGAAAAGCCATTTTTGGTAGGAGGAGATTTCAATTGTCATCATACTGCATGGGGAAATAGTTATTCAGACATAGCGGGTTCAAGTCTTCTCGGTGCTATAGAGGAGTGTAACTTAAATTATTTAAATACAGGAAGCGAAACATTAATACCTAGATTTGGAAGTAATAACAAATCTGCTATAGATATTACAATATGCTCTAGAGATATAACTTTAAATTGTGATTGGAAAACTGATATTACACCATTAGGTACTTCCAATCATTTTCCTGTTCTAATTGAAACACATTTTAATACTACTAAATTATCCTTTAAGTGTAAAAACCAAGTTAATTTAAATAAAGCTGACTGGTCTTTTTTCTCTCAGATAGTAGATGAACAATTAGATGGAAGTAATAACGAAAGGTCATATAAAAGTTTTATAGAGTCAATAAATCATGCTACAAAACTAGCAATCCCACAGAAGAGAACAGAGATCAAATCAGAATTTAGCAAAGTTTGGTGGAATCAGAGATGTGCAAATGCTATTAAATGTCAACAAGAAGCTTTTTTGCTTTATAAAAGGCAGTCAAATTTAACTAACTATTTAAAATATAAAAATTCAGTAGCAGTAGCCAAAAAAATAATATTACAAAGCAAAAAAGATTCTTGGCAAGATTTTTGCAAACAACTTAACAGAAACACACCAATAAAAGATATATGGAAGTATATAAAGAAAATAAAAAATACATTTAATCCCCCAAGAAATAGGATCCAAATAGGTGAGTGGGTAGAAACATTCTTTAATAAAATTGCTCCAAGTTGGGTGGAAACAAATATTCGGCCGACTATTTCACTGAGCACGGATGATATAGATAGTGAATTTTCAAGTATGGAAATAAAACAAAGCCTTAAAACAAACAATAACACAGCACCTGGAGTTGATAACATTTATTATAAAATGCTCGCTAGTTTGTCAGAATCAAGTATTGAAATTTTTCGCAACATAATTAACTCAATATGGAATCGGGCAGAATTTCCAACAAGCTGGAAGGAATATAAAGCAATCCCAATTCTGAAACCAAATAGAGATGCGGAAGATCCAGAGTCATATAGAGCAATTTCTCTAGCTTCTTGTGTATTAAAAACTGTAGAAAGAATGATCAAAGTCAGACTAGTTCATTGGCTCGAAAATAATAAAAAATTACCTAAATTACAGTTTGGCTTCAGAAGAGGATGCTCAACTATTGAAAATATCGGCAACCTAGTAAGTGATATAAATATCGCCTTTACTAATAACAACTCCGTTCCAGCAATTTTCGTAGACATAGAATCAGCATATGATAACGTCATATTAGACATTCTCTATGAAAAAATGGAAAAAATGGGAATCTCCCAATCTTTGACCTCACGTATAAGATTACTATATTCCGATAGGTCAGTGTCAATAAATATAAATGATGAAACATTGGGACCTAAAACGACCAATATTGGGTTACCACAAGGAAGTATACTAAGCCCTGTACTATACTTAATATATACAGCAGATCTGGAAAGTAAAATTAAATGTAGTGAGACCGTTTCTATACTACAATTTGCCGATGACATTTGTATATATTCCCCATGCCAGTATATCGAAGAAGGGTGCAAAAAATTAAATATAGCCTATAAGAACCTTAATAAATGGTGCAATGAAAATGGCCTAAAAATTTCCAGGAAAAAAACAGAAGTCTGCATTTTTACGAGGAAAAGAAAACACATTCCAACAGAAATAACATTGGATACAACAAAGTATAGTGTACGGGCATCTGTAAAATACCTAGGAATGTATCTGGATAAAAAAATGACATGGAAAAACCACATAGATTATTTAATCAAGAAAACTGAAAAAGGAATTAACATCTTACGGTCAGTGTGTGGAACAAAATGGGGATCAGATCCAAACGTAGCAATCCTTTTGTACAAATCCTACATTAGGTCAATACTGGATTATGGTAGTTTCTTCTATGACCAAGCTTCCAAAAGTCAACTAGAAAAAATAGATCACGTAGTAAATAAGTGTCTAAGGCTATGCCTAGGGGCTTTAAAAAGTACACCAATTGATTGCTTATTTGCCGAAGTAGCAGAAACTCCACTAAAATATCGCCGAAAGATTTTAGCTTCCAATTTTATAGCTAAATTAAGTTCTAAAAATAGCAACTTAGTCCAAAAAATCAATATACTGTTTACATCGGATCTTACCCATAGTTATTGGAAGTTGAAAAAAAGTTTAACTATTACTGAGTCATATTATGTAATAAATAACGTAATAGAAGAAATATACTCTTCAGATATAGATCCATTATATAGCATAAATATTTATAACATCCATCCAATTAACTGTGTTTTTCTCCAAGACTATTCAAAATTTCACCCAAGGATTAGACAATACATATTTGAGGAGGATTTAGAAAAGTATCTTCCCAGATGTCAATATATATTCACGGATGCATCAAAGAACAACAAGAAAGTAGGTTGCGCTATATTTGATCCACATAAAAATCATAAAAAATCCTTTAAATTAAATGAAAAGCTTACAATATATACTGCAGAATTAATAGCCATATTAGAAGCTCTCCTGTATATAAGTAATATGAAAATTACAGCAGAATCATTTGCAATTTGTTCTGATAGTAAAAGTGCTATTATGAAAATAAAAAATATCCACCAAGTCAGTAGTAATTATATTTTGACTACTATAATTATTAAACTTCAAGAATTACAAACAAAAAAAATCAATGTATCATTAGTTTGGATTAAAGGACATTGTGGAATAAAAGAGAATGAAGAAGTGGACGAAGATGCTAAGAAAGGAAGTAGAACTGGAGAGCTTTTAAGTTATAAATGTCCCCACAGTGAAATTGCCTGCCACGTAAAACCCATAATACTAGCCGAATGGAGAGAAATGTATAGTAACAGTCCAAAGGGAAAATTTTATAAAAACATAGTTACCAAGCCTCCTGGCCAGTCTTGGTTCTCAAGACTGTCGGGAAGCAAGCGGTTTTTCTCTGTTTTGTGCAGGTTAAGGTTCAACCATGTTTTAACTCCCCAGTACAAATATAAAATAAAATTGAGTGATTCTCCTAATTGTTCATGTGGAGAAGAAGGTACAGCGGAGCACATGATCCTAGGCTGTTCTAGAATAATAAACGAGGTTAAATTATTAAATGAAGAAATGGCCAAAATACCCAAAATCACCAGACCATATAACCTAACTCAACTATTAAGAGCAGAAGATTTCAATGTTTATCAAATTTTGTACAAACATATTTTATGTATTAGATTAAGTTTATAACCTATGTTTTTTTTTTCCTTTCGTGTTAAGCCCTACGCCTATCCGAGGTCCACCTGTCTCGTCTAAATGCTCTGATCGACCCCTGAGCGTCAAATTGTGTCCTAGTCTAATATCCCAAATTATATTGAAAAAGACAATGAAAAATAAAAAAAAAAATATATCAAAAAAAATATATATATATAAAAAAAAAAAAATAAAAAAAAAAATAAATAAATAAAAAAAAATACATAAAAAAATGATAAAAAAAAAATCAAAATGAAAAGAAATAATTCCAAATAAAAACAAAAATCGTTGAAAATTAGATATAGGTATATAAAATAGTTCTTTGTAAAATTGGAGCAGGATTGTGATTGGATACATACCTGAACAAATCAGTAGAAAGCAGGAAGCACTCCTTTGGAGCTTCCGCATAAATAATACAAATAATCCCAAAAAGGTAGGATGGCGAATGGACATTGACTCCGAAGCCAATAATGCTCAAACACACACACACACAACAAACACAATCTATTCGTCTTGGCTTTCAACAAATAAACAATAAACATGCGTTTCACCCGAAAGCTTATTTCGCACTAAGAAGATAAGCGACGACAAGTACCATAACTCTCGACGATCCATCTCAGCCGGGACTGTTCGATTGTATCCGAGGCTTCACGACCAAGACCATCAGTATTAAATACTTTTATATTATATTATTATACTTTTTATGCTTTAAAGTTATACGGAGTTAATTTTACATTTTGTGTTTGGAAAAAGTTGGAAAATTGAGATTTTATTTTAGTTAGAGGGTGGTAGAGGGCTGATAAAATCATTTTAAAATAATAAGAAAAAAACAAAAGATTTATACACGGTAAAAGACAAACTTTGAGCGGTATTGTGTTCCTAATTTATTTATTTATTTTTCAAGGTCACTTAAGGGCTGGTAGAGGGCTGAAGACATTTTTTCAAAATAAAACAAAAAATCACAAGTATTTTTTACACATATACGCATCTTTTTACGGGTATTGCGTTCCTGTTTGATTCGTTTTTTTTCTGAAGTCCAGTTTCGGCCCACCCTAATGTACAGGGCCGCTTCAGCTCTAAATGTTTATAACGAAATTTGCCCCCTTATTTTCAAACCCAAAAATTATCTCGGCTTCAGTTGGTCGTAGAAATTTTTTATTTTTTTATAAATTTTCGTTTCATCTTCAGCAACAATAATCTGTAAGTTAAAAACTCATAGGATGTACAGGGCCGCTTCAGCTCTAAATGTTTTTAACGAAATTTGCCCTCTTATTTTCAAACCCCAAAATTAGAGGTTTAAAAATGTTTTACGCATTTATTTACATCAGAATGTGAAAATATAACTCTTTAGAAGGAGATTGGATGTTTCACCAACTATCTACAATTTTTTTTCAAAAAGTTATAGCCTTCGACATTTGACCTCTTGGTATAAACAATTTATAATATCTAAGCAACAAATTCGTTAATCTGGCTTTACAATTTTTTTTTTATGTTTGGAATTGAAAGATCTTCATGCTAAAGCTTTAAAAAATAAAAAAAATTATGTGTACAATAAATAATGCAATTGTAAAAAACGGCCATTTTGGACCTTTCCCGGGCTGTTTTGCAATAACCAATTAACGAAATTAAACTTATCATAGCTCAAATTGTAGGTTTTTTAATTTACTACAAGTTTCTATTAAAAAGTTTTTCTCTAAAATCAATATCCTAAGCTGCAAAACTAAAAATCATTAAAAATTGCAAATTTAACAAATGAAAATCGCAATAGAAAAAAAAGCGCACAATATTTTTGGTTACATTTTAGTAGAAGTTATTCCTGGCATCGTCCTTTACAACACCTGATAGGTTTCAAAAATTCCTGAATTATATCACGTTTTTTCACCCACAGCCTGGGGTACTTGTAATGCTGTCTTTTTTGCGAAGTTAACGATTTGCGTTTTTTGACCATGGACTGTCAGTCTGTCTTATTTACACCAGTTCTTCTTATTGCGCCATCTCCTTTCGAAGGTTGTCGATTTAAATGGCTACTGTAGCTTTGGAAACTGCTGCACGAAAAATTTCTGCGGATGAACGATCAAACCATCTTTTCAGGTCCTTCAGCCACGACTTCTGGCGTCTTCCATTTGCTCCCAAATATTTTATGGGCGTTACCTGCTCTATTATTTGTCCCTTGGCATACAAATGTGAGTTTATTAGTGTTTTTGAGAATACTAAAATTTTAGTTTTGGAAACGTTTAAGTGTAAACCAAACATTTCGCTATGACGAACTACCGCATTTATTATATTTTGTAGTTCTTGTGCGTTGCTTGCTATTAGGACGGTATCATCGTACTTGATGCTGTCTATGTTGGTTCCGTTAATCTTGATTCCACTTTGGACCTCGTCTAATGCTTCTCTCAATATAAACTCCGAATAATATTGAAAGTCAGAAAAATGTCATATTGAAAGCATTGAGAAAGTTCAGAAAAAGAATGTGTGTGTACTTTGTACGCACGTAAGAAGTTATACTTCTATTATATAATTTCAAAGAAATTAATATACTTTTTATTTATATTTTGTTTAAATATTAAACTAATTTATACTTACTACTTCTCAAACATTTTTATTAGAACAGTGCCAAAAATTAAAATAATAAAAGAATAAAACACACACAAACACATTAAACAAGCCACAAATGATGTCTGAACATTAATTGTCGAAAATTTTTTTTAACTAAATACGTATTTTCTGAAAATACAATTATATAATAAATATACTTACAATCATAAAATGTATTAAAAAAACAAAAAAGAAAGTTTCTATTGGGACTCGAACCAGCGCTGATAAGAGCGGTTGGTATTGGAATTCATTCGCCTTCTCCGCTTAGCCACGGACACTATGTGTCATTATTTACGAAGATCGACTAACTAAACGGATTAAACTTGTGATATTTTGATATTTTGAAAATTGATCAAATTATTTTAATTTTGAATTGAAATGATTTAGAATTGAAAAAATACAACAAAACATAGAGTAAAAAACAATATATTAGGTGAATATTGATAGAAATTTTGATGGTAATCAAATTATATAAATAAAAGTATTACATACTATGTATTTTGGCAGATCAAATAGGTAGGTTTATACCCATGATACATTAACAATAATTATTACGTACCTGTTGCTTTTAAAAACTATTTAAAAGTCACTACAATATTATAAACTTTTTTGTTTCTGTCCTCACAACAATAAAACTAATATATTATACATTTGTTTACCTTTACCTTTACCTCCAAACCACAGCTGCCATATCGGATAATTTTTGACATGTCATTTGAACATCCAATCAGAACAAAGTTATAATGCGCATGCGCCGGGCTGATAGGTTTTAACATATAAAAAATCACCCTCTATCGCCGGTAAAGAAGTATAACTTCAAAAATTTCTACGCTTTGTAGGCCATAAATTAGGGATTTCTTCAGAAGATAATATAGTGTATTGTGACATTTTAGAATTGCTTAATATACCATTAGAAAATCGTCGTTTAATGCTAGATTTGGTTTTTCTTTTCAAGATTGTAAACGGAATGATAGATTCGCCTCAAATTTTGCAGAGAATAGGTCTTAGGGTTTCTCAAAGGTGCACAAGATCTAAGGACGTTTTTCACTTAGAATTCCAACAAACAAACTATTGTCTAAATAGACCTATAAGACGAATGTGTCAATCTGGAAATGGTTTAGATGTAGACTTTTTTTCTAGCTCTCTGAGTAGTTTTCGAAAAAAGCTGAAAAAATCTTTTTAAAATACAATGTAGGCTGTTACCGTAAACTGTCATTTAGGTATTTATTCTATTCATTTGTCTTGTGTAAATTGTATGTAATTATTATTGAGTTCTAAAACTGTTAATATGATATGAATTATTTAATGATTGTAATTATTGTAATTGGTATAACCGTAAATAAACTATCTATCTTAGTAGTTTATACAGGGTTGTGTGCTCTATTTCAATTGTTGCTGTTGATGCCAATAGAGTTCTGAGATAATTCGCAGTTCTTGCTCGTCAATTCCAGTTGTTCTTAGAATTTCGATCATATTTTGATGGTTAATGCAGTCAAATGCTTTTCGATAATCAATGAAACATGCATACACATCTACATTCATGCCTCTGCATCGTTTTGTCAATACATTTAAAGCAAAAAGAACTTTTCGTGTTCCCAATCCGTTTCGGTCACACCAGTTATGAACTATATTTAGGGCTGCTTGCATTCTCCCAGACACTACCTGATCAAATTTGCCCCTGATGACGATTGCAATATCGTCAGGGTTTCCTACACACTGGAAGACTTTTGTGGACTTTTTGTATGAACAACTATGTGGCTTATAACGTTTTTTGGACCTAGAGCCCCATCACCCGGAAAGTAGGCCAGCACCAGTTTCTTATCTCCTTCTTCCATGGCTATAGTTAGAATACCTGTACCACTACCATTAATGCAGAGCAAGAAGAAGATATCATATCAAAAGGGCTGTATAACTAACTTCCAAGTCATAAAAAATCTCTAATAAATTTAGTAATGCGTTTTCACATCTTAGTGCGGCAGATTCGTGCAAATATTATGAAGAATTGCACATTTAATGATACAAGCATATAATTTGGTCCACATATACTGCACATATAGAGGTTCAAATTTAGATATGAGGCCATCTCAGATTTTGCCTTTTACAAAAATGGCGGTCATTCAAAATGGGCGACTATACATATGTGACTAATAGCACGATATCTTTTGAATGGAAAGTCCGATTTTAACCAAATTTGGTATATAGGTTCTTTTTGTGATTTATAAGATCGTTGTCGTGAACTGGAAGAATCGATTTACTAGAAGTTGTGTTTTCCTGGTTTTTTATGTAAAACTATTTTATATTATGTAAATAATTTATTTCCAATTTTTTCACCCTGTATATAGTATTTTTTCAAAATTGTAATACCACCATTGAAAAGAGCGTAAGAATATGTTTTAGGAAATATTTTGAACTTTTTAGTTATGTGAATTACCATTTAGTGGCAGATGCGTGCAAATATTATAAGAATTATTGTGAATTTAATAGTAGAAGCATATAATTTGGACCACATATACTACACATACAAAAGTTTAAATTTAGATATGAGACCATCTCAGATTTTGCCTTTTACAAAAATGGCGAGCATTCAAAATGGTGGCTATATATATGTGACTAATAGCACGATAACTTTTGAACGAAAAGTCCGATTTCAGCCAAATTTGGCATCCAGGTTCTTTTTTTTTATGGATAAGATTGAAGTCCTGAACCGGAAGAATCGGTTTACCAGAAGTTGTGTTTTTACTATTTCTTATGTAAAAATATGTTGGTTTTTTTTTTCAATTTTTTCACCCTGTATATATTAATTTTTCAAAAAGGTATTGAAAAGAGTGTAAAAATATTTTTTAGGAAAGATTTTGAAATTTTTAATTATGTTAATTACCATTTAATAAATGCATAACGTATCTTCACATGTACCTATTACCTATGTGCGGCAGATTCATTTTGAATGCCCGCCATTTTTGTAAAAAAAAAACAAAATCTGAGATGGCCTCATATCTAAATTTGAATCTTTGTGTGTGTAGTGTGTGTGGTCCAAATTATATGATTTTATCATTAAATGCACAATAATTCTTATATTATTTGCACGAATCGGCCGCACATGGGTGAATAGGTACATGTGAAAATACGTTATGCATTTATTAATTGGTAATTAACATAACTAAAGAGTTCAAAATATTTCCTAAAAAATATTTTTACGCCCTTTTTAACGTCGGTATTAACTTTTTGGAAAAATTAATATATACAGGGTGAAAGAATTGGTAAAAAACAAACATGCTTTTACATAAAAATCGGTAAAAAACAACTTCTGGTAAATCGATTCTTCCGGTTCAAGACCTTGGTCTTACATATCAAAAGAAGAATATATACAAAATTTTGGTAAAATCGGAAATTTCGTTCAAAAGTTATCGTGCTATTAGTCACATATGTATAGTCGCCATTTTGAATGCCCGCCATTTTTGTAAAAGGTAGAATCTGAAATGGCCTTATATCTTAATTTGAACCTTGATGTGCTTAGTACATGTGGTCCAAATTATATGCTTCTACCATTAAATGCACAATATTTCTTATATTTGCACGAATCTGCCACACATAGGTACATGTGAAGATACGTTATGCATTTATTAAATGGTAATTAACATAACTAAAAAGATCAAAATATTTTCTACAAAATATTTTTACGCTCTTTTCAATTGCGGTATTACCTTTTTGAAAAATTAATATATACAGAGGGAAAAAATTGAAAAAAAAAAACATATTTTTACATAAACAACCAGTAAAAACACAACTTCTGGTAAACCGATTCTTCTGGTTCACCACATCCATCGTATAAATCAGAAAGAGAACCTATATACCAAATTTGGTTGAAATCGGGCTTTTCGTTCAAAAGTTATGATACTATTAAACACATATGTATAGCCGCCATTTTGAATGCCCGCCATTTTTGTAAAAGGCAAAATCTGAAATGGCCTCATATCTACATTTAAACCTTTATATGTGTAGTATATGTGGTCCAAATTATATGCTTGTATCATTAAATGTGCAATTGTTTCACATATCGGCCGCACTATCTGCACTTGTTACCAATTTTAAATTATGTACTTATCTTTGTAGTGCATCGAGACATTAAACCCCGCAATGTCTTGATATCAGTGCCGAATAATAGAGGACAAGTTAAAGTAATGATATCCGATTTTGGTCTGTGCAAAAAGTTGCAAGTTGGCAGAGTATCGTTTTCCAGACGATCTGGAGTAACCGGAACCGATGGCTGGATAGCACCAGAGATGCTCAATAGCACAGAAAGAACTGTAAGTATAAATTTGGTATAAATTGTAGATAGATTTATCGTAATCTAAGTGTACAGTCCGTTGAAACCGTTCTAGTATACTTTCAAACGTTTTGAGGAACTGATTAAAACCATTTTAATCCGTTCCTCATTAGAAAAATTCATATTAGTAATGGTAACAGAGCAACTGGAATTATAAAAATAGTATAATGTCATATATTTAAGCAAATTTAGTGTCATAGCCAACTAGGTGGAATATTGTACAGTGGAACCTCGATAACTCGGATTAATCGGGACCGCGACCAATCCGGGTTATCGAAGATCCGAGATAGCCGGAGAATATGGTAAAAATTAATAAAATACGGTATACTTACAGATAAACTCCGTTAGAATTGAAATAACATGAAATATATTTATAAATATGCACAGTACCTACTCATTAAAATTACTAAAAAAAAACACCAAACCCAAACGTAAGCAAATGGAAGCGAACAATACAAGACACACAATACTAAAGACCATTGTTTATAAAAGAATTTTTTAAATAGTATTTCCTAAACAATGCTGACAGTTTGAAATAAAAAGGAATAGATACTACAGACAGGTGGCTGTTGTTTCTGCGGCGTGTGCTATGAGTCATTTTTAATATCGTATAGTTCAAATTACACACATACACATTATCTCTCAAATATTATATTACATACATTTTTATTGTTGAAAGGTTTGTCTGATAATTAACTATTTTGATTGGAAATAAGCCACAATTAAATTGAAAAATACAAAATATTGAAAATCAAAATGTTTATCTGACGAAAATCGGTCCGGGTTAGCCGGACTTCCGGGTTATCGGGGGCCGACTTATCGGGGTTCCACTGTATGTCTTTGTTAATATTTTACGCACCAACAATCTTAACTACGCAGGTATTTGGATATCTCATCCAATATTAATAAAATAAGGATCAGTCTACATTACTATGTATTTTTTTTTTCGAAAAATTATTTTTGATTGAATATTTTCATGGCCACCTAATATATTTTCATGTAATTTTTGTTGTAATTAATGTTTGGCTTAAAGAATCGCGAATAGCTCACAAATTAAAACACTTAGATATAGGGAATGCTTAAGAAATAAAAAAATACCATAAAACATCATTTTATTACAATACTAAAATACAGGGTGTTCCATTTAAGAAAACTCAGAAAATACTCATTCCGAGTTTCGACCAACGCTGTATACTAAAAGTAAACATTTCGCTATATTAATAATGTTTAAAAATAGTAGACTATATTAAAAATCGTTTTAACAAAAATAGAAATTTTGATGTCAAATCACTACAATTCTACAGGGTGTGAATGTGGCTACGAAATTAACAAAAAAACGTAATTATCTTTTAAATTACCTCATATAATATTGCAAAACCCTATATTTTAAGAAAGGAGACATCGAGGAGAATCCAAAAATGTAAAAATATACAGGGTGTTCCATTTAAAAAAACAACATAAGTTTGTGTCACCATATCAATACGGGTGTATTGATATGGTCACACAAATATAGATTTGGGGGACATAGGGAATATACATTAAGAGAATTGTGGCAACTGCGCTAACCTGTGTTAGTTGAAACTTCTGTTTGAGTACGAGTTTTTGGTGCAATAGAGCTGTTATTGTCCTTTTCATGAGCATTTTTCAGTGCGTAACAAATGATAGGAAAAAGGATAAGTCCGTGATAATACACATTTATGACATTTATTCTAACATGACATTTTAGTTAAATCTGACAGTTGTCACATTTTATTTTCAATTTGGAATAAAAACAAATCAAATGTGTTTCTTGCATTTATAAAATGGTATTTTCTTTGATTTGTATAGTCTTATAAATTATACAGATGATATTTGTAATATTATTATCTAATTAAAAAAAATTATTTTTTTTATTATGGCGCCATCTATCGACAACTAGAATAACTAGAATAAATGTTGTAAAATTTTATTTAATGTCTGTAATCACGGACGTGCCTTTTTTATGTCACATACAATTTAATGCGTTAGAAAGAAATCGAAAAACTGTGACGCACTGAAAGATGATCATGAGAAAAAGAATAGAATGAATAGAATGAGTGAATGTTAAAGCAAGGCTGTCCATAAATAGATCAAAAACAAAGTTTATGATTAATGAGTTAATAAATTTAACTTTACTTTTTAAAATACTATCTATTATTTTAAAAACCAATTTCGAAACTTAACATTCCCTTGGGCCAAAAGTATTTAGGTCAAAACGGCCAACAGGTGTATGTTCTCAAAAAACTTTTGATAGTGTGTAAAAAAATTTTTATACACACTATCAAAAGTTTTTTGAGAACATACACCTGTTTGCCGTTTTGACCTACTTAGAAGTGTGTACAAGTCTTACAGTCTTTTCCAATTCAAAAATATTTAGCTACTACATTGTCATATTTTGACTTTTATTTGTGTCAGCCGAAATGAGTTATCAATTTTGAGGTTTATGTCCCTTAATGATAACAACCAAATTGTCATCGAGAGAGCTCAGTTGCCACAATGATCTCAATATAATACAATGTATGTATTTATGTATCTAAATATATACAATGTATGTTCCCTATGTCCAGCTGAACGATTACGTACTGTAGTTGATATGTATATAGATTTGATTATAGTTCTTCAGTAATTAATTTTTGTTCAGACCTACGCCGTAGACATGTTTTCACTGGGCTGTTTATACTACTACGTCTTATCCAAAGGCCGCCATCCCTTTGGTGACAGTTTGCGAAGGCAGGCGAACATTTTGTCTGGAAAATACGATTTATCAGAACTAAAGGGCCCAGACTGGATGAAAAACCTCCACAGTAATCTTATATCAGCCTTAATTTCTCCAGAGCCGGAGTTAAGGCCGTCTTGTAAAGCAGCTTTGGATCATCCTATATATTGGAAGCATGACTACGTACTCAACTTCTTTCAGGTAAGACAAATAAGTAGGTTATATAGAGTTTGCTTGAGTTGTATGAACTATACAATATTTTTTTCTTTGAATTTTTTACTTTCCATGAAAAATGTAAGGATTTGAAATATTATTCCAAAATGTTGTTTTTTAAAACATTATGATCGGAACCATAGACTTATATATTAACATAGACTGAGCGTACGTTCCGCGCTTCCTGGCGACAAGATTTCTTGTATTGGTGTGGTGCTATCTCTTTCTAGCACATTGTATCGAGAAACTAACATGCTTCATACTTCTCCCCACTTAAAAACGAAACGTGAATTTGAATTAAAAATGACGTGATTGATACTGTCGTAGCTTTACTATGTGTAAGAAAAAAGCAGCACAGTTTAAAGAAAAAGATTGTGTCGTCACTTCGCCCAACATGACACTCTGTCTATGTTAATATATAAGTCCATGTTCGAAACATTCGTTTGCATTTTGTAGCAAATTGACAGTTGACGTGACAGGTGACGTGATAGCGGCCATCTTGAAAAGGGGTGTGGCTTGTGGCGATAGAGTGGTAGGGGTTTCTCAACCATGAATATACATGCTCGCCTCAATATTCATCTTTCAAATTATCAATATCCACCTCACAATATTCTCGTAGTGTATACCGTTTCTTGATTTAATTTTCTTTTTCAGGAAGTTAGCGACCGAGTTGAAAAGTCCTTTCCCGAAGACAGTATTCTGCTAGAGCTAGAAGCTGATAGCTCGCACATAGTAAAAATAGATTGGAGAGCTCACATTCACGAAGAGGTTTCTTCTGATCTCAAAAAGTATAGATCCTACCAAGGGTATTCTGTAAGAGATTTGCTACGGGCATTAAGAAATAAGGTGAGTAGAAAATATTGTGACAGCTGTTTTTTTTTGCAATATTTGAAAGAATGGAAGAGATACATCAGTGACCTTTTTGACGATACTTCTCGAGAAAATGCTCCTCATACTACCTGTGACAACCAGTTAGACAGAGGTCCCAGCATACTGAAATAGGAAGTCAGAAAAGCAATACAGCAAGCCAAAATTAATAAAGCACCTGAACCAGATCAAATCCTGGCTGAGCTACTTAAACTTTTGGAGGAGGAAAACATTACCTACTAAGGAAAAATACCAGATGATTGGTTGGAGTCACTGTTTATGACATTGCCAAAGAAAAGCAGGCCCACCAAATGCAGCGATTTTAGACTAATCAGTTTGATTAGTCACGGACTTAAGATACTTTTACGAATTATACAAAACCGAGAAACCCAAAAGAAACTTTCATGGCTGCGTAATATTAGACAATGGTGTGGTTCCACAGTAGAATAATTATTTCGCCAGCAGCCGATATAAACGGGATAATACCCGAAGGTTGGCTGTATACCATCTAGTTAAATAAAATTTAACGTGAAGTAAAACACTCCCGGGTGTAGTTGGTATACTTTAATAAAAATTTAAAATCTTTTTAAAAATCCAAAAGGATTACGTTTAGAACGTTTTCGGACTTAGTAATCCCACTTAGTAACACCGTTTTCAATTTTACTAAGTGGGATTACTTACTTTTAGGTTCACTGATGATGGACTGGTAAGTCCGAAAACGTTCTGAACGTAATCCTTTTGGATTTTTAAAAAAATTTTAAATTTTTTAAAAATATACCAATTACAATGTTTTACTTCACGTTAAATTTTATTTTGATTTACTTTTATGTTATTTATTTATTTCAGAAACACCACTTTAGAGAGCTGTCCCCGGAAGCTCAAAAAATACTCGGGAAAGACTCAGAGGCTTTCACAAACTACTGGCTCAGCCGGTTTCCTCTTTTACTCGTGCACACTTGGATCGTCATGCAGAACGTGGCCGACGAAGATCACTTCTTAAAATTCTACCACACATCGTTCCGATACCCGCTAGAGTTATACAGAGAGCAAATGTTGGAATACGTCTCTAAAAACCCGCCTATTTTACCACCAGATTATGTTCCGCCCGCAGAGCAGAACGCAAGTGAAGATACTAGTGGTGTAGTTCGAAGAAACACCAAGTATCTTAGTACCACAGGTAGTCCTAGAAGAAAATCAGATCATAACAAAGTGCCTAATGATTTGGTAAAGTCAGGAGGACTTTACAGGAATTTTAAAGAAGAAACAACAAACGGAGTCAAATTTTATCAACAGAAGAAGAAAAAGACTAGGAAGAGTGATGAACCGTTGGTTTGGTCTATTAATTAAGGATGGAAATATGACAAGATGTTGATTTACTGTGATATTTGCATTTGTACAAAGATTTTAGTTGTTAAACCTTTTTATTTAAGATAAGTGTATATTTTTACAGAGTAATATATAAGATTTTCACCGTTTACTTTAGTTTTTCTTTTGATTTCTTAACCCAAGTTGACAATAGAAGAATCTATTAGTTTGACACTGTCAGGTCGTTTTATGTACATATCTGGACGCTTCTGTCTCTCTCCTATAGCTCTACAGCCCAAGATACTCTCAGCCCTACAGCCTTGTGTTACGTTGGTGCTACGTTGGTAGATTGCCATGATTATTCATTAATATGAGATTCTGACCAATAGAAAACTACAGAAATCTGAATTAAATCGATAATTTTTGATAATCTCCCGTCGTTAAGTATATTACGTCAGGTGCCCTTCGTTGCTACGAAAAAATACATTCAGTGTCATTAATGACAATTAATGTTTTAAAAATTATAAAAGTGATGACTTTCAATCGTCAAATATAGTGTGTTTAATGGTACTTACATAAATAAATTACAATAAAATTTTTGTTTTGAACAGTTTTATTCATGAAATAATCGCAACAAATTGCACTCGACCTCTGAAATTAATATAGAAGTTTTGCTTTCGTGACACTTTGACATAATTTCACTCGCCTTCGGCTCGTGAAATTAAAACTGTCAAAGTGTCACTCGGGAAAAATTCAATAATTTCAGAGCTCTTGTGCAATTACTACTGATAATCTTGCAGGGTTGGAATGTCGAGTTGAAACACTGACTCTAACTTTATAACTGTATTTACGGTTTACAACATCAATCAACATAAGGTTACTAAGATGTTGTTTCGCGGGGTGGTTCTTCAGGACACCCTTCTCGTAGGACGGCTCACTAGCATAGTAACGATCTTGATAATAACAATACTATATTCATTCATGATAATCCCTCTGTGGGCTATTTATATCCCCTTAATTATATCCCCCAAATTAACCCCATAGTTTGGACTTTGAAAAGTAGACTATACGTGAGCCTCTACGAGGTTGCATAAACAAAACTGCGTTAATCAACCTTCGTTTTGTTTGCATATTTAGAAACAATATCTTTTTGTAACAACCTAAATTACTTAAAATTATATACATTTTTTGATACATATTATATTATACAGTAAGGGGTTTTTCCCTTAATGTACACCTGGTCTCCCTCGGCATCTGCCACCAAGTATCTTTGTCCTTGGCTACTCTCCTCTAGATATTCACCCTCAGTATCTCTCAGCATTATACTCATTGGTGATTCCTCGTCCATCTCGTCTGTTCCGATTACCTCATATTTTTCGTCTTCCAAGTTTTCTTTTATTGGGGTACTTCTGTTCCAGGGTGTAATAGAAGTAGCCAGACTTGCATTGGTTTGTAGTTCCATTACAATGGAAGACGAAAAAAAGGAAGGCCCAGAACGAGATGGTCGGATGACGTGGAAGACAACCTGAAAACTATGAATGTTTTCCATTTCACGGACGACAAAAGTCTTGTTACCTCGTTTGACTACAGGAAAAGGACCGTGATATGGGTTTTCTAAGCTGCTTTTGATTGTATCACGTCGGGGTCACCAATATAATGTTCCGTTGGTGTGTGTTGACGGAAACAATTATTTGAAATAATAAAAATAAGTAACAAACGACCAGTAAAATATTTATTTATTTTGGTAACAAAAAAGGTGTTTGCTTATATCTCGGAAGAGGGTTGATTGTTAGCGAGAGTGCGGGCGTGTCTGCATGGTTCGCATGCTGTGAAGAGACTGTGCTCCGTAGCACCCGTATTATGTCAACTCATTTTGCGGTTTTCAGATAATGACCAGAAAGGGCCATAAATCCTGTATCTGCCTTTTAAGGATGAAAAACCTTTTTGGATTTTAAGAAATTGACATAATAACGAGTGTGGCCTCTGGGGGCATAGTAATCCATTAGTGTTTCTTTGAAAGAAACATTAATCTTACACAATCTGTTTAAGGCATAATATTTCGTTCTCGAAATCAACGGCATATGGTTTGTATATCACATGTGGATTTTAAATGACCAATGCCGTTTCGTTTTGAGAAAAGTAATTAAAAATTGAGAAAATAGAATTAGCAAAAATAGTAATTAAAGCGTATCGCTATAAATGTATGACAAGAGAGGACTGAAGGTGTGACGATAATATAATTTTATCGTCTAGAGTACGCCAATGAATTAAGTAAAACGTGTTTTTGTACCGTCTCAGACGATATAAAAGTCGAAACGAAAAGCCTAGTTGATTATTATTCTTGGAGCGTTGATCGAAGAATAATAACAACGACTATTTTCCGCCGTCCTTTTGGTGCGCTATTTTGCCCATCCTTATACGAGCGGTGATCGTATTTCCCAACATGTCTTTTCCTCTGGCGAGCTGAGCGAGATTTCCTCTCCTTATACGTTCATTTCATATTAATAAAAGTAATTCCTAATCCACGCGATCGTCAACATCATGCATTCATGTACAAAATATCGTCGCATCGACCCGAACCGAAAGCTCGATGCGTAGATTGTAAATATATTTTATTAACGAAATTAACGAGTAATTAAGGCTAATTATCTTATCTTTTGTATGTTTTGATTGCAAATAAAAATGTATTAAAAAGTGAACTTTTGTCTTCGGCTGATTTTGTTACCTGGAGCAACAAACGCAACGACCACGTTACAAAGGGAAGGACATAGCCACAGACCCATCCAGGGTTATGATGCCAAAAGAAGAATTGGTTTGTAGTTGCCGTGAATTATTTTCTGTTGATGAACTTTTTTATCGAATACTCTGAATTCTTTCTCTCTGTTAATGCTTTCTGTATATTTGAGTTCCTTATTAAGTGGTTTCGTTTCTTTTCTTTGTGTATCCTATTTTCTCCTCCTCTCTTTGTTTGGTAAATCTCTACAGTTGTTCTAGTTCGTCGTGTAATTTTTATGTAAGTTTAGTTTTTTTTTTCTCTTATTACATTCATCTTCAAACCAATGACTTTTATGGGCATACGTTTCTATTCCTTTTGCTGCTGCTTCAATATCTTTTTTTATTCTGGACCTGTAGAAGTCTATGTTGAATCAGTTGTCTCGAACACTTTAGGAATCGTTCATCATCATCATTCAACCCGGATCTACCCACTGCTGGATATAGGTCTCCCACAGTCTTTTCCATGTATTTCTATTTTGCGCTGTTTGCATCCAATTTTTTCGATCAGTTTTATGTCATCAGACCATCTTGTTGGCGGACGATCTCTACTTCGATATGCTTCTTGTCTTGGTGT
This sequence comes from Diabrotica virgifera virgifera, assembly GCF_917563875.1. Lineage (NCBI taxonomy): Eukaryota > Metazoa > Arthropoda > Insecta > Coleoptera > Chrysomelidae > Diabrotica > Diabrotica virgifera. The sequence continues at coordinate 15,064,604 of NC_065445.1, forward strand.
CCAGTGTATTATTCGCAGTGCCCATCTGTTATCCGACATTCTAGCTATGTGCCCTGCCCAGTTCCGCTTTAGGGTCATAAATATTTCTATGGCATCGGTCACTCCTGTTCTTCATCTTATTTCCTTGCTCGTAATTCGATCCCTGGGAGAAATGCCTAACATTGAGTGTTCCATGGCTCTTTGGGTAACACAAATTTTATTTGTTGCTTTCTTGGTTATTGTTAAAGTTTCTGTACAATATGTAAGTACTGGCAACACGCACTGATCACAGACTTTTCTTTTGAGACACATAGGAATTTCTGAGTTAAGGATATAGCTCAGCTTGCCGAATGCCACCCAAGTGGCATCATATGCGGCGTCTTAGTTCGCACGTTTTATAATCTCTTCCTATGCGTATCTCACGCTCTAAGTACTTATAAGAGGTGGTTTCTTCAATAGGCATGCCATTTACTGAAATCTTTTCGCTTAACACAAGATTTGTCTTGATCTGTATTTTTGCATGGTTGATTTTTAATCCAACTTGTAGGGAGGCTAGGTATAGTCTCTCCATTTGCGATACTGTCATACTCTGGGCTAATTAGCAAAATTCATGGAAAAGTTATTTACCAGCAATTTTATTGCTGGAATCGAAGTATAAAATCCTATATATTAATCATATATGTATGCAATTTTTTTATAAACAAAATGGCGCCGACAAATCGTATTTTTTTTTCAATTATTGCTCTATAACTCCGAAGATTTTAACTTTACAACAAAAACACCCAAATAAAAATTCACCGCAATTAAATTCTGCATAGAGATATGTTTTTCCCGATTTGTTCTGACGAAAATTTTCCTCGGAAAATTCGGGTTTTCCTAACAAAATCTCTAATTTTCAAATAAAGTTTTAGTTAAGTAATTATTAATCAATAATTAAATAACTTAATGACATCAAAGCTTTCTTGATATAGATTGTAATTCCAGAAGCCGGTGAAAATTAAACGAATATTTTAGCAACAATTCAATTGTTAATTAACAATTTACGATCGCAATAATAACCAAAATAATCATGATACATTGATCAAACTTATAAAGATGAGATGCTTATTTAATATTTTATCGACAAAATATAAATTTTTCGTTTTTTTGCATCTTTAAATTTTGAAAAAAAAAAAAATAGTTATTCGCTGGTCTAATTAGTAAACTACAATAGTCCAGAAAGCCACTGCGCATCCGCTAGGAAAAATATTCTAATTCGGATTTTTTGCACAATCTTACTCAAAAAGGACCCCTTTTAACAAATTTGCATGTTACCAGGACCAAAAGTTGGTCAAAAATTCTTTAAACGTTTTTTTTTTGTTTTTTTCCTAAAATTATTTTTTTTGCATGGAACAAATTTTTTTTAGGTTTTTTGGATCATTCCAAACAGAAAAGGTCTTTAGTGACTTTTCTCTAAAGTTGATAGTTTTTGACATACAAGTGATTAAAAATTGAAAAATTGCGAAATCGGCCATTTTTAACCCTCGAAAACTATGTGAAAAACTGAAAATTTGAATGTTGCCAAGGATATTCTTTAAACATCGATTTATGAAATCCTGAAGAGTTTTTTGCAATACAATATTCAAAACTCCTTTGTTTTTTAATTGCTAATCAAGCGTGCGCGACACTATTTTCCACCGCTGCATGTGTATGCAGTATGGTGCAAATGAAAGGAATAAATTCTTTATTTCATAAACCGGCCACTTTAAGGAAAAATACCGAAACAGGTCGATTTTTATTTTTAAGTTATGACATTTATTGTGACATATATGGTATACTAGTGACGTCATCCATCTGGGCGTGATGACGTAATCGATGATTTTTTTAAATGAGAATAGGGGTCGTGTGCTAGCTCATTTGAAAGGTTCTTCAATTCTCTATTCAGTAATATAAACATTTACATAATTATTTATACCAATAATTTAATTTTTTTGTCAATTTACCAAATGATTTAATTTAATAAAAATTTTTTGGACACCCTGTATAAATAGTTATGTACATGTTTATATTACTGAATAGAGAATTGAAGAACCTTTCAAATGAGCCAACACACGATCCGTATTCTCATTTAAAAAAATCATCGATTACATCATCACGCCCAGATGGATGACGTCACTAGTATACTATATATGCCACAATATCATAACTTAAAAATAAAAATCGACCTGTTTTGGGATTTTTCCTTAAAGTCACCGGTTTACGAAATAACGAATTTATTCCTTTCATTTGCACCATACTGTACACATGCAACGGTGGAATATAGTGTCGCGCACGCTTGATTGGCAATTAAAAAACAAAGGGGTTTTTGATATTGTATTGCAAAAAACTCTTCGGGATTTCATCAATCGATGTTTAAAGAATATTTACCTACCTTGGCAACTTTAAATTTTCAGTTTTTCACATAGTTTTTGAGGGTTAAAAATGGCCGATTTCGCAATTTTTAATCGCTTATATGTCAAAAACTATCAACTTTAGAGAAAAGTCACTAAAGACCTTTACTGTTTGGAATGATCCAAAAAACCTAAAAAAAAAATTGTTCCATGCAAAAAAAATAATTTTAGGAAAAAAACAAAAAAAAAACGTTTAAAAAATGTTTGACCAACTTTTGGTCCTGGCAACACGCAAATTTGTTAAAAGGGGTCCTTTTTGAGTAAGAATGTGCAAAAAATCTTAATTAGAATATTTTTCCTAGCGGATGCGCAGTAGCTTTCTGGACTACAAAGAAAGATAAAAATTAAAAATAAAACTATTTCCCATAGAAAATACTTAATTACAAAGAAAGGTTATTTACCAGCAATTTTATTGCTGGAATCGAATATTATGATACTATATATTAATAATATAGGTAGGTATGCAAATTCCGCAGATGTGTTACTTTTTTTATTAACAAAATTTCGCCCCCAAATCGTGTTTTTTTCAATTATTGGTCTATAACTCCGAAGATTTTAACTTTACACCAAAAACACTAAAACAAAAATTCACCACAATTTAATTCTACATAGAGGCATGTTTTTCCCGATTTCCTCCGACGAAAATTTTCCTCGGAAAATGTGGGTTTTCCCAACAAAATCTCGAATTTTCAAATACATTTTTTGGGCAAGTAATTATTTATCAATAATTAAATAACTTGGTGAAATAAAAGCTTTCTTGGTATAGATTATAAATTCAGAAGCCGGTTAAAATGAAATGAATATTTTAGCAACAATTCAATTGTTAATTAACAATTTACAGTCGCAATAACAACCAAAATAATCATGAGACATTGATCAAACTTAGAAACAATATAAAGATGTGATGTCTATTTATTAATTTGTCGACAAAATATAAATTTTTCATTTTTTTGCATAATCTTTAAATGTTAAAAAAAATAGTTATAAACAAATTAACATTTCTCAGAAATTGTTTATTATATTATAATTTTAAAAAATACTTAACATGCGTATTTCAAACGTCTTGAAAATGAATGCTTTAAAAAATTTTCCAACCATTTGTAAAAAAGTTATGAAACAGCAAAGTAAACATACGATTTCTCCGTTGTTTATAATTTGTTTTAAATTTTTCAAAGCTTAAAAGTGAGTTTATGGTACAAACTAATTACTCTCAAAAAATATCAAACATTAGTTCAATGGTTATATTTTAATCAAAGATTAAAAATGTTTTTTTTTGTAATTTTTAGCGCGAAAGTAGGCTTGATACAGATCCGGAGACGGGTTATAATACATAATTTTATTTATTAACTACTGTACGTCGCGTGGCGTTCGTCGCTTCGAGCGAAAATTTTAGCTACGATACTGTATTAGTCTACTTTCGCGCGTGTAAATTACAAAAAAAAATATTTATAATCTTTAATTAAAATATAACCATTAAACTAATAATCGATATTTTTTGTAAGTAATTAGCTTGTACTTTAAACTCACTTTTACGCTTTGAAAGAATTAAAAAAAAATTATAAACAACGTAGCAATCGTATCTTTACTTTGCTGTTTCATAACTTTTTTGCAAATGGTTGCAAAAAAGTTTTAAAGCATTCATTTTCAAGATCTTTGAAATACGCATTTTACCTTTTTTTTTAAATTAGAATATAATAAAAACTTTCTGAGAAACGGTAATTTGTTTATAACTATTTTTTTTAAACATTTAAAGATTATTCAAAAAAATTAAAAATTTATATTTTGTTGACAACATATTAAATAGGCATCTCATCTTTATTTCAAAGTTTGATCAGTGTATCATAATTATTTTGGTTATTATTGCGACCGTAAATTATTAATTAACAATTGAATTGTTGCTAAAATATTCGTTTAATTTTCACCGGCTTCTGGAACTATAATTTAAACCAAGAAAGCTTTTATGTCACCAAGTTATTTAATTTTATTGGTAGATAATTACTTATCTAAAACTTTATTTGAAATTTAAAGATTTTGTTGGGAAAACCCGCATTTCCCGAAGAAAATTTTCGTAGGAGCAGATCGGGAAAAACATGTCTTTATGCAGAATTTAATTTCGGTGAATTTTTATTAGGGTGTTTTTGGTGTAAAGTTAAAATGTTCAGAGTTATGGAGCAAAAATTGAAAAAAACACCTCAAATTGAACCTCAAATTATTAAGTATTTCTCCGTTGACAATAATTCCTTTTTCACTCAGATTTGCGTTCTTCGACATATGTGTTCTAATAATGTTGTAAACATTTTTGCCGAAACTGTGTCTCCCTGTCGCACTCACCGTTTTATTTTAAATGCGTTGGTCTTTTTATCTGCCAGTTTTACATCTACCAAAATGCGACAGCAAGCGTGAAACTCCAAATAAGTGATTTCGTATAAATATTAACGACCATGTGTATTTTACTATGAGATTCCTCCCTCCATGCTTTAGATCGTTATAAAAAATTTTCTTGAATATGTAATAAGCAGTATCGGATATAGCACATAACCATGTCGCACTCCGCGCTGGTTCAAGTATGGCTTGTTTAAGTGTTAGATAGTATCGTTTACTTAATTTACTAAGTGAAGTAAGTTTGTACCAGGAAAAAAAACTACAAACAATTTCAAATAATGATTTTAATTGAACATTTGGTATTGAATCTATACAGTGAACTGACGATAAAATTAGTTTGAAAATTGAACTTGAACTGGAAAGGAAAATTATTACTAATCACAATTAAAAATTAAATCTTATTCCCATCTAGATTTCTTCCGTGTAGGTGGGGGAGGTGGCTGATCTGAACTCGCTGTAAACTGAAAAAAAATATATATGTTAAAAAGCCAGAAGCTTTTATAACGGTCTTAGGTAGATTATCTGGAGCTTATCTTTAAGTATCAAAATACGCATAAGAATTCTTAGATGTTACGTCTTTAGTGTCCTCCTCTACGGAATAGAAGGCTGGAATCTTGCAGAAGAGCCATAATATGATTAGGAGCATTTGAAATGTGGTACTACCGACGTATGTTAAGGGACTCATATATACACCAGAAAACCATAGTTCAGAGGCTAAGCAAAAACAAAGAAAAATTATTAACACCGAAAAGAACAAAAGATTGGCTTACTTCGGCCTCATTATGCCTAATAGTAAATACCGACTTTTACAGTTGATTCTACAATGCAAGCTTGAGGGCATGAGAGGCCCTGGACGTAGATGTATATCCTGGCTGGCCAATCTTAGGAAATGGACTGGTATAAAGTTAATTAATCTATTTCGTTCTGTTTGTAGAATAAGACGGGTCAATGTGGTCGCCAATATCACTACAAGATAGGCAACTTTAGAAGTAGAAGAAAAACAGATTGCAGCACTCAGTGTGATATCAATTAAACTGCCACCTCCAGTGGTAAGCTGCGAAATAGAGAATAGATGGTCATTTAATCACAATTAAAAATTACATTTTACTCCCATCTAGATTTCCTCCGTGTAGGTGGCGGAGGTGGAGGGGGCTGATCCAAACTCGCTGTAAACTGAAAAAAAATGTATATGTTAAAAGAAAAGACTAAGTTTTCAATCCAATGGCATATAAAACAACATAATGTTATTCTATATCCCACCAGACTGAAAACAATGGGAACCTTCTCTGGTTACACCTCCGAGGCTTCTACAATTTGCAAGCCATAACGGATGCTGAGACTAAGGAAGATGAGGGAATTTTACAATTTATAATTCACGTCCCATCTGCTCAGCGCGGTAAAGTTCCAACGAGAATGGTTCCCTTCGTATTCCAATCAGAGTAAACATGTAAATCAAAAATGAATAACCATTTTCAATTTCGTTTCAAAACGAAAATACAGCCGCACCGTATTCTAGTCCAATCAGAGAGTGCAGCAAGCACCTCTACCGGTTTCGAAACTTATTAGTCTCTCATCAGGAGGCACATATGATGCTCTCTTTCTGATCCAATCAAAACAAACCCCGGCGTGCAGTAACGGATTGCAACGAACGACATGGCAGAGATGCCCTAGCCCTAGCGGCAACTACTAGCAAAAGATGACGAGAGACTAATAAGTTTCGAAACCGGTAGAGGTGCTTGCTGCACTCTCTGATTGGACTAGAATATGATGCGGCTGTATTTTCGTTTTGGAACGAAATTGAAAATGGTTATTCATTTTTGATATATGTTAAAACTTTAAATGGTTTGAGGTCTCTACTAGAACTGTTTCCAATAATATGATTTACTTTGGGAGAAAACTGAGGTTAGCATGGTTTTCTTTTCTTGAGTAACTAAGGGACAAAGTAAAATTGGCCAAACTGTAAGCGTATATATAGAGATGGGAGGAACGGATTTCATTCGGCTCAGTGATTTGGATCTATATTTAATTGACGGATCGGAGTAGCAAAATTATCAGCTGAAAAAAAAAAAAACAGTAATAACTCTTGAGCTCTACATCAAAAATTTGTAGAAGACTTTGAGTTTGCTGCTGTAGAAAAGTGAGAGTGCAGCACTTTTTATTTAATTTTTTTGTCAGAGACCAAACTGTACGAGATCAATTAAAGTTTAATTGTCAAAGTGTCAATAATGATGCCGAGTATGTATTCGCCACTTCCAATGGCAAACTGAGAAATACAGAATATAGATTGTCTTAAGCAAACGGAGCATTAAATTTTCTATTTAAAGATGGACAATGTAGTAAAAATATTTGCAAAACGTGTTTTTCTGCTTCTATATTTACCTGATTCATATATTGCGTTTTAAATGCAGCCTTCATCGCAGATAATCTATCAGTCGCCGGACCTCTGGCCGGTTGTGACTGCCCTGTGGAGCTTGGACCACTGGTTTGCAACGGATTGGATGGTTTTTCTTTAAATCCCAAACCTATGCCACCGACATTGGGATTGTAATCCTTTTTATTCCTAAGCCTAAAAAGACAAGTATATTTTCACCAAAATACAAAATAATCACAAAATGCGCGAAAACAAGAATAAGTACAATTGTACAGAAATATGCGAAACCGCCAAGGTCACTCAGGTAGCAAATCAAGGAGAGGGGACTTGAGTAGAATTCAGCTTCAGCTTTGGTGCAAAGAGTAAACATCCATTTAAAATGCATTGTACACGAAATCAGTGGTTTTGCGACATCCATGCCTATTCTGTAACTCATTTCGATGAGAGAAGTAAGGAAAATCGAATAGAAGTGGCCAAGTCGAATAGAAATAGGCAAAATCGGTATTCCATAACTCCCTCGGAATCTCTACAATCGGAATAGTGAATAGAAATGACTTCGACTTCGCATTGTGTTTGACGCAAGCGCATTGTATTTTGTTTTGACGTTTATATTTTATATCTACTAAAAATAGTTTATTACTACTTATTTACAGTATTTTTACCTTTTGTATCTGCTTAATTTTTTAGCCTGTGGTGTTAGTTACTTAGGAAATTGTATATTTAATTTAGTCATGTTGTACGAGTATCTATGCATTGAACCTAACCCCATTTTCTCTGGCATCTGAATGCTGAATGTTTGCCAGTCACAGTTTACAGTATTGCCATACTTTTTTGGTTTATTTCTTGTACAATTTCCATCAATGGCATAATGTACAAGAATAGATTGTACAAGACCGTTTAAAATATAAAGATAGATTTATAGCGTTGATTGATAAATATATTATATCAGTTTACATGTAATTTTATCAATCAATGCTTATAGAAAAGAAAATAATTATAGAAAAGACGCCTTTTTTGGGAAAAGTAGTTTATCAGTTATTTTAGCTGGAATCAAATCTTAAGATTGTACATATATTATTAGTAATATTTTACATCATACGTCTTATCATCATTTATCTTTTTTTATTTATCAGTTGATCTACTTTTTTATAACGATTTGAATTAACTTTGATTTAAAACCATTTATCATCTTTTGAGCTTTTTGTTTAGAATATTTACACTAATATTTTGTTGTTTACTTTTCAAAACTTTCCTTTTTTGTTATTTGAAAACTATTTTTTAAATGCAACTGTATGTAATGTGATAGTATGAAAAATTGAAGATATGGCAACGGTGTCGTATTTCAAATTTAGAACCAGCAAATACTATTGACTGTAACACATCCAAATCCCACAGAAATCTGGAAGCACGTTGCCACCAGCGCCACTATCGGCTTGCGGTGAAACTACGTTGTAACAACGTAAAATTTGACGTAAACATTCAAATTTAATTTTATAAATTTTTGAATAACGAGCTAATTTTGCAAAATTAAATTAAAATAGAAATAGTTTAAACACTTACACAAAAACAATAATAAAACAATTTTATAAATGTAAGGTTAGATTGCTCTGGTTATCACCGCGGACCAGTAGATGGCGCTATTTTTTTGCTTCCTCAAATGTAATGGGAAATGTCAAGAGTTGTATGTATTACAGTCAATAGTATTTGGAACCAGTAACAAGCAGGCCACAGAACACTAATTTCGCTTGATAATGCGGGGTTGCCACCCCCTCCTGACCACGTGAAATAGAAATTGCCGTTTTCGATTTACCTTGATTTCGATGTGAGTTACAGAATGCCAATCCAAACACAAAAATGACGCGATAGATATCAAACATTCTGATTTCGGGTAATTACGATTCGACTTGGTCATTTCTATTCGATTTGTTAAAAGTTACAGAATAGGGCTGATTGACAGATAAAATCGTCGAATAGTTGTTTATTTCTTATTTCACCACCCTGTCCGATTGTCGAACGTTGGCGATCATATTGGCAATCATAACTTTGTTTACGGCAGCTCTAAACAGATCTAGCGGTGGTCTCTTGATACCACTCGGAGATTTGAGATTTCAGAGCCAGGATGTTCTTCTTCGCCTGAGTCTCTTCTTCCGGCGATCGGTCGGAGTTGTTTATTTAGAAAACATTTAATATTTCTTAAATAAATATGAATATTACAAGTGCCGTGAAAAATAGGACACTATGTGCTAGTGATGTTGATTATAGTTACTTTCGAGTATTCGTTACAAATCGTTACTTTTGTATAAAGTAATCATTTACAGTATTCGCTACTTTGATTACTTTTGTATTTGACGACCGGTAATCATATCGAGAATCGCATTTCGCAGTACATATTTTGTATTAGTATTAGTAGGATACTTTGATTGCTATGATTACTCTTTGTATCTTGAGAATCGCATTTCTCAGTATTTCGTATAAGTATAAGATCCGATATAATGACCTTCACCGATCTATTTAATGGATAGAAATTAAATGATATGTAATTGTTCTGTCATTGCTGCTCCACAATATCGGTAATCTCGAGTAATCTGTTTGCATCAATTAAGTGCCAAAAACAAACCCTCGAAACTCTAGATGACGTACCTTAGCAGTAACTCTGAGTACACAGGTACTTCGGAGGTCGGTTCTGATTGCATATTCGTGTTCAGTGACCCCAAATACCCCGAAATAAGAAAATCTGGCCCTTAATATACTGATTTTAACATGTTTATGCATTTTTTGATGCGTTTTATACACTTTAAAATGTAATAATGCATTTCCACCTATTTTTCTATTGTAGACTTTTTTCCAGACGTCATCCTAATCCTAAATACAATGCAAAAAGTTGCAAGTCTCTATGTACCTACTATATTTAAAAATAGATTTATTCCTCTGTTTTAGTGTTAGATGGCCTGGTCTAATAAAAAAAATGCCATACCTACATACACGTAAAATTAAAGTTCATGATCATAGTCTAGAAATATTATCATTTATTCATATTTTCCGGTCAATCTAAGCTATTTTTTTAGGCCTGATAAGAATAGTGTGTATTTATTATTAAAATCTAATGTGTTGCATTTTTATTTTCAAAGGAACTAACATCTGTAAAATTCTATGAATTATCTACCTCGACAAATCGTATAGACATCTGTTTCTGGGTGCATGCTTTGTTAAATGATATACACCTCCCTCTGTTTCAGCTACTTCTCAGCGCCCTGTAATCCTATAAAACTCTTCATAGCCTTCGCCCTTCATAGATAAAATTTTAGTTAACTGTACTGATACCGAACACTCGTGGAATGCCGGTCCAACTCCGATATCAACCGATTGTAGATACAATACTCAAAATAGGTACTCGCTCTGATACGATTGGTACGAAGTAATCAGAGTAATCAAAGTAACGATTTACCTCTCTGTATAGTAATCGTTACTTTCGGTATTCGTAAGTAACGAGTACTTTGTAACGAATAGTTACTTTTTCAACATCACTACTACATGCACAATCCCGTGAAATTATACACAATGTTGTCAAATTTACGCAGGAGAAAGCAGAAGGGAATTTTACTGTGAAACAGGCAACAAATAAAAAACCAAAAAACTTTTGAAACCCGATTGATCTGACAACGTCGCCTAACCAAAGTTTTCGATCGGTCTGACCTTGGCAGTTTCAGATATTTCTGTCGACCTGTACCTTTGTTTTTTAAACCATGAACTCTGCATAGCCAACTCCAACACCTCCTGCGGCACTTTCTGATGCGCCGATTCTAAATTCTTCACTATATGTCCAGCAAATTCCTTATCGCCGGCAGTCAGTAGTGTATAGGCGGTTCCTTGCATACCAGCACGACCTGTTCGACCGATTCTGTGAGTGTGAGTATCGATATCTCGCGCTAAATCATAATTTACTACGGTTCTAACGTGCGGTATGTCCAGACCTCTAGCAGCGACATCTGTGGCTACCTGAAAGATGCAAAATGGAGTATTAAAGATTTTTGTGTCACTTGTCTACGGGTGCGGCCCAAAAGATCAACTGTCATCAACACGTCTAACTTCACGCGCAACTTTGATACATCCAAAATGCATAGGTACCAAGTTGGATACGACCCTATCAAATTCACAGCAACTCACATACATAATATTAAGAAAAATAAATATATAGAATGTTATAGAAATTGACTTAATGATGTATCAAAGTTGCGCGTGAAGTTAGGCGTGTTGATGGCAGTTGATATTTTAGTGGCGACCCCTTGTCTACAGGCTTGTCTTACCAGTAATGAGCATTCGTTCTTTTTAAAGGCTGTTATCACTTTATTACGATCTGCTTGTTCCATGTCACCGTGTAATAACAAACAGTCGAATTCTTTAACTTTTATATCTTTGGATACCTGAAAATATGTTTCATTAGAATGTATGCACATACAGAGAGTGAAATTTACTATTTTTTAGGTAATAAGCTACAATTTTACTTTAAAATAAGTTTATTAGATGTTTCGAATTCCATTTCGGAAACCATTCTGAAAATAATTTTGTAGTGCTCCCTTTACATCGAGAAAGGGAGGAGTTTTTTAGGACGTACTACACCGTCTACACAGCACTCCTATATAGTACTAGGTCAATATTTTAAGAGGATCGGAACGTATTTTCGGCTGCAATGCCATTCAAATGGGGATTCATTTTTTTCGAATCCTGAGAAAACTAATAAGTATTTTTTAAAAATTTAAACGCAGAATGAAAGATTACGTTATTAGCGAGGGCCGAAAGTCCCTGAGAACTTCTATAATGTTTATTTTAATAAGTTACAGGGGTGAAAAACTAAGAGAAAATTTAGTGTGATTTTTAATTTCAAATATCTCATTCAAAATAAACTTTTTATTTATTCTAAGGGACTTTCGGCCCTCGGTAATAATTTAGTCTTTCATTCTGCGTTTAAATTTTTCAAAAATATTTATTGGTTTTTTCAGGATTCGACAAAAATGAACACAATGCCGTGGTAATATTTTCCAAATCTATCTTTGTCTTACAACGCACTCAGCCGAATATAATATTGTCAGCATATATTGTCAGTCAGACACTGACAATCAGTGACAATTTTAAATATTTGACATTGCATCTGGAATAATTTGTGTTATATTGATTAAATACACTCGCGATCATAAAAAGCGGGTCACTCGATGAATTATTCAAGTTAGATGTCTCGAATCTTCTAAACCTGTTGTCCGATTTGAGTGATTTTTTTAGTATGTTACAGCCTTGTTCTTTAACAATATCGCTATAATAATAATGTTGCTAGACAGGTAAATTGTCATTGTATACCGGGTGTAACAATCATACTGTGTTTATTCCTCAAAGTTCGGAACACGCTGTGGAATGTTTTAGCATAGATAAAATATTGAAATTAAAACTAGATTGTAGCGTTAGGCTTTCTTAACATTTTCTTTTTTGATTTATTTGTTTATGTTGAATAATAAAAAAATTAAGCACGTTAACAACTAACTGTGTTCTTCATCAATACAGGGTGTTCCTAAATAAGTGCGACATACTTTAAGTGGTAATTCTGCATGAAAAAATAATGGCCGTTTGCTTTATAAACGTATGGCCGCAAATTCTTTGGTTTCGAGATACGGGATGTTGAATTTTTCTTACAAACTGACGATTTATTTATTGTTCTAAATCCGGTTGAGATACGCAAATGAAATTTGGTAGGTGTTAAGAGATAGTTTTTTTAGGCGCATTTTTTTACATACAATTAAGAATTTTATATTCCCCATTGGCGTGCATACGGGATGTAACTAAAATATTTATACCCGTATACACGCCAATGGTGAATATAGAATTATTAATTGTATGTTAGAAAATGCACAATAACTGCCTCTTAAAACTTACCAAATTTCATTTGCATATCTCTACGGGTTTTAGAGCAATAAATAAATCGTCAGTTTGTAAGAAAAACTTCAACATCCCGTATCTCGAAAACGAAGTATTTGCGTACAAATGTTTATACAGCAAACTGTCATTATTTATTCATGAACAATTACCCCTTAAAGTTTGTCGCACTTATTTAGAAACACCCTATATTGATGAAGAACATGGCTAGTTATTAACGCGTCTAACTTTTTTGTTATTAAATATTATCAAATAAATCAAAAAAGAAAATGTTAAGAAAGCCTAAGGCTACAATTGAGTTTTAATTTAAATATTTTATCTATGCTAAAATATTCCACAGGGTGTTCTGAACTTTGAGGAATAAACACAGTATGATGGTCACACCCGGTATACAATGATAATTTACCTTTCTAGCAACAATATTATTATAGCGATATTGCTAAATAGTAAGGCTATAATATACTAAAAAAATCACTCAAATCGGACAACAGGTTTAGAAAATTCGAGACATCTAACTTGAATAATTCATCGAGTGACCCACGTTTTATGATCGCGAGTGTAGTATTGATATATAGTTTATTTGATAAATAATTGATTTAAGACGTGAACTTAATTAAAAGTTATTTTTTGTGTATTATTTGTGGAAGATCCAAGCAGAGAATACATCAGGATAATATATTCTGTGATCCAAGTATTTTGTTGTTAGAGATGTTCAAAATTGTAAGCGTTCCATAACAATATATTATTAAAAAATCACTTCAACACTTTTCCTCTTTTCTCGATTGAGTATTAGTTTTTGTTGTACGAATAAATTATTACAATCACTGAATAAATAGTTAGTGAAAAAATTATCACATTTATTAACTGAATTAATAATATGCAATTATAAAAATAACAGTTATCCAAGAACATTCAAAAGCCATCTCTTTAAATTAATGATGACATTTTCAAGTATTGTCCTTTTCATGATCATTTTTCAGTGCGTCACAAATGATAGGAAAAAGGGTAAGTCCGTGATAATACACATTTATGACATTTATTCTAACATGACATTTTAGTTAAATCTGACAGTTGTCACATTTTATTTTCAATTTAGGATAAAAACAAATCAAATGTGTTTCTTGCATTTATAAAATGGTATTTTCTTTGATTTGTATAGTCTTATAAATTATACAGATTATATTTCTAATATTATTATCTAATTAAAAAAAATTATTTTTTTTTAAATTATGGCGCCATCTATCGACAACTAGAATAATCACAGAACTAGAAGTAATCACCGACGTGCCTTTTTTTCTGTCACATACAATTTAATGCGTTAGAAAGAAATCGAAAAACTGTGACGCACTGAAAGATGATCATGAGAAAAAGAATAGAATGACATTCTAGTAATGTTTACATATCCATACCAGTGTGAATTTTACTACATGTAATTTGCCGTGTAAAGACAGAAAAAGTAGGGATACACGTAAAATATTTGCGAATTATGTACCCATAGCCTTAACGTTTTTTGCTTTTGTTTTAAAGTTATAATTATTGTGTCCATTTGATAAAGAGAGCATGTTAGTCAAACATATACCCAGTTACTTAAATAGACATAGACAAATCATAATTTGTAGAGTATATAAATTAGTTTGACGAGGTTGAAGACGAAAAGGAAAAACTTTAGGGAAAGTTACAATTAAATGGGACTGCAGACTTGAAATAAAACGACGCATTGAGATGACCAGAAACGCTTTCAAGAAGATGAAAACAATATTATGCAATGGAAAACTGGGAGGAGAAATTAGATCTAGAGTAGAGTATTGAGATTTAGATAGGCTACGTATTCTCTAGCCTTTTATAAGGAATCCACGAGGAAAATAAAATTCCTGTAGTTGGCTGTTTACCATAAATCACAAAAAATACAAGATCCTTTGTAAAAGGTATATTTAAAATACCCCAATAAGGGTTACATCACAAAACAAAACGTTTTCGGATTATTAGGTAATCCATCATCAGTGTTAAGCCCTAAAATAGTAAGTATACTTACATACTTACAACAGCATGCATGTGTGAGCCACCAAAAAGTTATGGGTAAGAACCCTTTAAAAGTTACAAGATCTTAAATGATACTAAATATTTTTAATAAAACAGAAGGATGTTGCAAATATTCGTGGATAAACCCAGGGCAACACAGGACTCTAATCCACGTGCATGTGATATGCAAGGAATGAACCTCACATATTGAAAATTGAATGTCAACTGAACTGAAAGGTGAAAGAACTTTAGAAGTATGCCAGTGACAGATTGTCAATGCGACGTTATGAACTATTTTGTTACTTCAGCCAATGAATTTAAAGTTTATGTTGATGTTGAAAATAAAACATCAAATATCCATATATTGGTGTTAGAAATATTCGAACATAAATGTAAAATTGTGAAATGTGTGATGATTAAATGTATGGACATGACAAATGATAAATAGCTACTAGGAGTTATGCAGTCAGCAACACATTAGGATCTTACAGAAGTGGTAACAGACTTAAGAATTATTAAAAAGGCCTTTTACGAAATGCGTCTAGGATATCAGAATTTGTTTAATATGTACATAAATGTACAATTTCAAGTTATTGCTAATGTGCGAGTGTTTTGATGACTGATAATTTGATCTAATTTGTTGAGTACAGATACTTCAAAACCGTTGTGGACAGAGTACCATGGGACGTGATGATCGCCGAGGTCCTTAAACGAGGTGGCACATAAAGAAGAAGATAAATTGGTAATTTTTTGAATATTAGAATGTAATATCATGTTTAAATCATTATAGAAAACAACTTACCATTTCAGCATCCAATATTTTTGTAACAAATACCAAAACCGACCCGGCAGAAAGCAATTCCACGAGCTTACCAAACAACCACTTCCTCTTAGCTTCCTGGTTGGGTAAAAGCAACACGTGCTGCGTTACGTCCTCGTTAGCTTGTCCTGTGGTTCCTTGGGAAATCTTCACTGGGTTGGACAGAGCGTCTTTGGCCAATTTTTCGATTCTTTTTCTGAAAGTCGCCGAAAAGAGGAGAGTCTGACGATCAGGTCGAACGTGATTGCAGACTGAACGGACCTGTGGCTCGAACCCGAGCTCAAACATTCTATCAGCTTCGTCCAGGACTAAAAATGTGACTCTTTGGAGGTTGGTTGAGCCGCTTTTTACGTGGTCGATAATACGACCAGGTGTGGCCACTACGATTTCTGCTCCAGTTTTTAATGCCTAATAGAAAAATTTTAGAATTAGTTTTTCTGTAAATTATTAAAGTGTGATTTTATGATTTTATACGACAGTCCCCAGGGCCCTCAAAAGTTATTGGATTGCGTAAACACTACAGGAAGAAAAATGGGTCTAAAAATGATTGCTTCTAAAATAAAATTTATGACATTTTGTTGCCAACCTTTAGTTGCCAAGCATTGAGCGAATTAATATCTGGGATGTTACATTACAGATTAACAACTACATATACCCAAGTGAAAAGATCAAACGCAGCATTGAAACAACTCACACGTCTCTAAAAAACCGGTTTAACGGTCAACGAACAGAAAACCAAATATATGTGAATTAAAAAACAAAAGAGATGAGATAAAATAGGACAAAATGTAACAATAGACCCATATAACTTTGAAAGAATTTGTCTCCCTTTGTCTCAGCATCCATTATGGCTTGCAAATTGTAGAAGCCTCGGAGGTGTAACCAGAGAAGGTTCCCATTGTTTTCAGTCTGGTGGGATGTAGAATAACATTATGTTGTTTTATATGCCATTGGATTGAAAACTTAGTATTTTGCTAGCATTTGCCGCTAGGGCATCTATGCCATTTCGTTCGTTGCAATCCGTGACTGCACGCCAGGGTTTGTTTTGGTTGGATCAGAGAGAGCAGCATATGTGCCTCCTGATGAGAGACTAATAAGTTTCGAAACCGGTAGAGGTGCTTGCTGCACTCTCTGATTGGACTAGAATATGATGCGGCTGTATTTTCGTTTTGCAACGAAATTGAAAATGGTTATTCATTTTTGATTTGAAAGAATTCTTCGTCTGTAAGTGCCGTCTCTCAATCGTGGGTTGGATATCATCATCACTATATTTACTCTATCTACCGTTGCTCTGAAAAGTTCTATATGACTGCATTTAAACCAGTCCCTTAAATTCTTCAACCATGACACTCTCTTCCTTCCCTCTTATCTTTCCCTGTATTATTAGTCTTAGCATTTCATTTCGCTGTCCCCTCATTACCTACGTGTCCCATATATTGCAACTTTCGTATTTTTATTGTGATTATTATTTCGTATTCTTTGACCATTTCTCGAAATACTTCCGTGTTCGTTCTCTTCTGTGTCCATGCTATTCTAAGCATCCTTCTGTAACACAAAATTTCAGTGGCAGCAAATAGATGTATGTATAGCCTCCATTCTCCAGGGAAAGAGATGGATTGGTCGAAAGAAGCTTTCATGGTTGTGTAATATTAGACCATGGTGTGGTTCCACAGTAGAGGAATTATTTTGCGCAGCCGCCGATAGATAATGGTTTCAGGAACTGGTAAACATGATGACGGCCAACGTCTGAATAGGGACACGGCACTAAAGAAGAAGGTAGCCTCCATAACACGATTATATCCAAGAGTACACGAACATAAAAAATCAGGATATATACAGCCATGATTAGACTGGTTCTCATGTATGGGTGTGACACGTGGAAGCTGAAAAGCAATGGAAAGAAAACTCATGGTGTTTTGAAAGAAAAATTCACAGAAGGATCTTTGAGCCCCATCACGACCTGAATATTAACCAATACCGAATGAGAACAAATGCTGAGGTCAAACAGATGTATATGGCTAGCGACGTAATCCAAATGATTAAATCCCAACATCTAAGATGGGCTGGCCATGTCCATAGGCTCCCTAATAACCGCCTTACCTTAAGTTAATCTGGGAGGAAGCCCCAACAGGGAGAATGCCCTTGGGACGTCCACTAATGCGACGGAGAGATAACATATGGTCAGATTTAAGAACAATGGGGCTACCCACTGAATCTACTATCTTGGACGACCGTTCAAGATGGAAGCGGGTTGCGCAGTGAGTCAAGACGGACCCTGGATGTAGTGCTACGAGAAGAAGATTTTATGAAACAAAATTTGTTACTTACCAAACTTTGTTCCCATTTCGAGCCACCACCATACGCACATATTACTCTCAGGTCATATACTTTTGCGAATTTCTTGGCGTCATTGTAGATCTGAAGAGCCAATTCTCTGGTTGGGGCCAAAATCATAGCTATGGGACCTTCCCCTTCCTCGACGGGTTTCTGGACCGCTATATGCTTCATCATGGGCCACAAAAATGCTGCAGTTTTACCACTACCTGCGATACAAATAATATTAGTCATAATGCATACACCTATTCTATGATAAATGACTTACCTGTCTGAGCTATACCTAGGACGTCTCGTCCTAGTAATGCACAAGGCACAGCCTGAGCTTGAATAGGTGTAGGTGTCGAATATTCAGCCTTAATTATAGCTTTCATAAGTTTTTCCTCAAAGCCGAAGTGAGCAAAAGACGATACAGGTTTGGGTGCATTACTACCTGTTACAGAAATGTCCAAAACTTTTCTTAACTCTTTTACTTGTTCGTCAGTAAGCTCATTTATGTCTGAATGTTCTTCATAAAAGACTTTTTCGAACGGTTGATACTCGATCGTGGAGTGATCTAGAAAAAAGGACTTCAATATTTCCACTAACACTACCATGAGAAAGATAAAATCATACCTATAGGGGGTAGAGGATCAATTATTTTTTTCTTGTCTGGAGCTATAGGGTTTCCGTCCTCATCATATTCTACCTCCGGGTGGTCGTCATCTGTTTGTGGAACTCCTGCATTAGGATTTTCTTCCATATATCGATAATACGATTCTTCTACATCCTCTTCTTCTAAATCATTACGGATGCCTTGAGTTGGTTCCGATTTTTGAAGAGATTCTCTATGGACCTATACATAACAAGTGTTTTGTCATTTATGCTCACAATGGATTCAATTTTTAAATACAAAAAAAAACAGTCTGCCGATCTCTTTTCTTTATAAATTGGGTCTAGCATCAAAAACGAAAGCTATACAAGGAATAACAAATGAAGAACGTATGAAAACATGAAAACCTAAACCTAAATACACCTAGCAGCAGAAGAAGCCAATGAATGGGAAAAAGACCAGATGAATTTTAAGAACATAAAACCATATTGGTGGACAATAGAAAGATAGAAAATCAAATACATAAAAGAAAAGACGAAAGTTTAAAAAATAGAAAAGACAATATCCAGACAATTACACTCGATTATATGGAGCGATGATATTATCACAAGCAAAATTAAACAACAAATCTTTAGGACAGTAGTGGAAAGATGCCCGCTGTATGGCTCAGAGACGTGGGCGACAAAAAAAAAGAATGGAAAACAGGATAAATGCAATGGAAATAATGCTTTGGAGAAGAAGCTGTAGATTAACACTAACAGACAAGATGAAAAATGAACGAATTAGAGAACTAATGAATGAGAAGGAGACACTAAATGGTGAAATATAAAAACGAAAATTACTCTGGTATGGACATATGCGAATAATGAACGAAACAAAAATACCGCTAAGAATTTTGAAATGGAAACCAAATAGAAGGAAAAGCGGATGTTCTAGATTACAGTGGAATGGACAACTAAAAACAGCAATGGGCAAAAAGGAACCTCAGTGAAGAAGATATATACAGCAAGAAGAAATGGCCTTTGTTCTGTGGTAGTGTGGTAAACGGCAAACAGAATATGCTGTGTAAAGCCAGGGATGAGTAAGTAAGTAAAACTTTTGGGACATTTAAACTCCTATTTTGTACAGATTCTTGTATTTTGATGCTTAATACAAATTGCTCAGTCAGCAAACTCTCACAAATCTCCCAACTACCTAATAACATTTCAAGAGCACAACACATATTTATAGATGCACACATATACAAAGTAGTGTACAAAAAAGAAGACTCAAACTTGATAATCTGTGCTATCTGTCAATTCTCTGACATTGTCAGCTCTGCCTGTCAGACGTCAGCAACTGTCAGCATGGTAGAATTTAAATAAACACACTTTTTTTTAATAAATAATACATAATGTTGATTTATTAACAAAGCAAATTATCAATAAGGACAACTTTTGCCTGATGTTACAAAAAGCAAAAATAACTAGTATGGGATTATGTGTGTAACTAACATAATTGTTTTACTGTAAGTACCAATACAATGCAATGGTTTAACTTTATGTGGAAACTTTTTCTAAATACTAATTACAGAATAGAATTGATTATTAAAATATTAAGTACACATTTTATACATCATATTGATTAATTTAACCAAACATGAAGCAAGAGCGTAAAGTTAGGTTATGTTATGCATTTTCTTTATGAGTAGAAATGTAGCTTTATATTCTGATATTAAAAACTTGTGCACCGTTTTTTTTTAAAGGAAAACAAATTCATAACCTAGATATATCTGTTGTTAAAAATCTAAAATAAAAACTAGACAGCAAAACAGAAATAACATCCAAACATTGCATCACATTGGGATGTGTCGAAAATAAATGAAATATCCTACTGAATCGTACAGAATTTCCATTGCATTGCTTTGTAGATATTCTATTTCCTATTCTTTATATAACTCTGTTTTTTATTACAGAATATTGTAAGACTATGACCAAACTATAGAATTAATGTTTGAACTAAAATACCTCACCACAAATCAAAAATGAGTCTACACATTCCTGTCACCAGCAAATCGGCAACAGCAATGGCAATTCAGTATTTGAAGAATGGATATGTGATAGCTGTCCCAACAGATACTGTGTATGGCATAGCATGTGACGCCACAAATAAATCGGCTATAGGTAATATGTATGACATCAAATGCAGAAATGAAAACAAACCACTAGCATTATGCTTAAGCCAAGTCAGCGATGTTAAAAAAATTGGATATGTCAGCCACCTTCCACAAAAACTCCTGGATTCCTTACTCCCTGGACCTATAACGATAATACTACCATGTGTAGATAAAACGTTGGACCATTCACTTAGCATCGAAGGAAAAGTCGGGGTAAGAATACCTGATTGTAGTTTCATAAGAAGTTTATCCTCAGGACTAGGGAAGCCATTGGCGTTAACAAGTGCCAATTTAAGCAACGAAAAGAATGCTATAGAAATCGATGACTTCAAAAACATCTGGCAAAAGCTACCAGTTATTTTTGACGGTGGTAAGTTAAAGGAAGATAATAATGCGTCCACTGTGGTAGATTTATCAGAACCTGGCATTTTTAATATAGTCAGGAAAGGTGTTTCCTGTGAAAGTATAGTGGATGTGTTAACTCGGTTTAGTTTAAAAAATAAACACAATGAATGTGATATTAAACAAGTGTAAATTATTGTATTAGGAATTAATTTTTCAATAAAAAGTCCTTAAAAATATTTGAATGTACTTTTTATAACCTCTACATTTTATATTACTTCCATATTTATAGTATTTGTCAAAATATTTACAAAAACTCATGAACCAAATAGTACAGTCTAGTAACAAATAAATAAAAAAATACATATCTTCCAAAAAGTTACAGCACAATCCAAGCATAGAAGGAATTTGAGATGAACCGCAAAGTGCAATGCTTGTGGTAAATTTCAAAAACATCAACTTCAGGAAAACAGTGAAATTGTAATTAATTTGTGTATATATTTGCGGCCGGTTTATATTGTAATTAACCATGACTTCGACTTCAAAAAACTATTGCAGTGTTAATCAATGTTCAAATGATTCAACATTTTACGGCATCGAGATCAAACGACAAATGAATTGTTTTCCCGAAGTTATCATCAGTTTTTGAAATTGTGATTGCCCTCTGTCAGAATTGGCTATTGTCAATAGCAATTACTAATAGAATTCTACAGCATTTAATAATTACAATGAAAACACTAGTTCCTATACATGGAAAACAACTCAGATGATGTAGATGCCATAAGAATAGATGAAAAACAAATACAAAAAATAATTTTAAACAAAAAACCTACAGGAAAAAGAACATAATGTCAAATAATACACTAAAAAGAAAAGGTTCTGAAAAGCTTGCAATAGAGAAAAGTACTGGTGCTCCAATTTTAAAATACATAAAACAGAGTAATATACACACAAGAGTTATAAAACATTAATGTTGAAGAGTCATCAATGAGACTTACTAGTTGTAGGAGTAATACGAAGTAAACAGTAAAGTTTATGTTATATAATATATAGATTAGCAACATATAGATTGGCAACAACATGGCGGCCGACGATAATTGTGTGTCGGAAGATGGTGATAAAAATAATAATAATAGTGGCAATATGAAATGTTGTAATACAAAAAAGTGCTCAGTATGTGTGTGTATAAATTGTTTATCGATTTGTGTCCAGAAATCAAGTTTTTGGATGAAACTAAAATAACATGTTGTCAAGTAGTGAAAAAACCGGACGACAAAAACGATAAACAATTAGTGTTAGCAGTTAAAAACAAGTATTTAAGGGAACTGGTCGATGAAGTAAAGGATAAAAATAAAATTTTAGCCCTAAATAACGAATTATTGTTAGATAGGATTAGGAGTTTGGAACATGAAAATGCTAATCTCAAATGTAAACAAACTTTCGCGGAAGTGGCTACTACACCTATCAGCAGTGTACCAACTTTTATCAGACAAGTGCCTCCAAGAAGTGTACAATCAAATATAAGAAAACCAAACGTTTTACCAATGGAACATGAACAAGGTAAGAAGGAACCTCAAAAAAAGGTAAATAGCGAACAAAAGGAAAATGTTAGCGAAGATACATCCGCAGAAGAACGTGAAGACACTAGAGAAGAATTTCAAACAGTGGTTAGAAGAAAACGACAAAGAAAAAACATAGGTACGGGGAATAGTTTCAATGATAAAGAATTGGAGTTCTCAGGAGGGGAGCGTAAAGTATGGCTCTACATAAATAAAGTAAAAAGGGCCGCAACTGAAGAGGTGATTAAAAAGTATATTAAAAATAACGTGGAGTTTGAAAACGAAATAGTACAAGTGAAGGAATTACCATCGGATGAAAATCGATTAAAAGCATTTGTCGTAACAGCATCTCTCAAGAAAAAAGATATTTTATATGATCCATCTTTTTGGCCTAGCGGTGTAGGAATAAGTCGTTTCGATTTTAACCGTCACAAGGATTTTCTAAGTGGGGGGAATTTTGCAGTACTGTAAAAAATAATCACCCAAAAGTGACACCCAAAAGTGAAAAAAATTCAAAACATAGAGTAAAACAGGATTTCTGTAATTGTAATTTAGTTTTTTTATGTTGACGAATATTTCGCTCTGCGTATATGTATGTGTCTATGTATATATGTATGTACAATTTTCGAAATAAATATTAAAAAAAAAAAGATTACAACAGTAGCCTACTTTTTTTAGTTAAAACAACAATAAAATACCTGCTGTTCAATTCCTGCCATGTAAGCATCGAGGGGATCATCTTCATCATCCTCAACATTTTTCTTTTGCATCATCTCCAGCCTAGTAGGACTACCTGGTGCTGGAATATATGCCAAATCTGGAACGGTCTCCTCTTCGTCATCATCAAAATATCTAAAATTTAAATATAGACCTCAAACAAACAGTACACAATGTATTACACATTCTTAGAAAATATGGTTCAATTCATACTAGATAGAAGTGAGACTTTTATGGACTGTATTACAATCTATTTGTATGAAAATATTGTGGTACAGATATGCACAGAAACAGAAACAGCCAAACAGAGGTAAGAAACATGGGCCTTGATTTTTGACCTTTCGCTTCGTTATGGAACATATTCGCTTCGTATCTGTTTAGTATACGAAGCGTATACATTCAATAACGAAGTGAAGTGTCAAAAATCAAGGCCATGGCAGGTTACGAAGTGGTCTGACAATTCACTTACTTAGGCTTAATTATCACTAACAGTAGAGGGTGTGAAGACGAGATCCATGGACACGTGGAGAATCCTGGCATTACAAAAAACATAAAATTACACCTTCTTCACACATTAATATTTCCTATTATTACCTAAGCTTCAGAAACATGAAACATCAAAAAAGCCAATTCAAAGCATGTACCTAATGGCATCTGAAATGTGGGTTTACCATAGAATGTTGGGCATACCATAGACCACACATTGCACAGACTATTAAGTACTAGAAGAACTTAATAATAAAAAAGTTAAATAAACTCTCTTAAAAAAAGAGAAGGCATGGAACCAATGATAATTAAAGGCAACATAGAGGGCAAAAGATCCAGAGGAAGATCTCCAGTAACAACATGTTGCCACTGCATCCTTACGAAGGAGAAAAGATAAGGAGGAGGAGGACTGTGGTACTATAGTTTGTTTTTTAATCAGGAGGAGTAAACTAAAAAGGCAGATTCATATCCAAGAAAGTCACTATAGTTGATTTTTTTACCAAGAGGAGTAAACTAAAAAGACAGACTCACACCCAAGAAAGTTACTAGAAATGTCACCAAATTCATCTTCTTTTTTCATTGATCATATCAGCTTTCGATGATAATCCATACATATTATATTATACTAACACATCGCTAAAGAGTTCTAAAAACAACTGTCTTTATATAAAAGTGGACTAAAATTCTAAAAATTAAAGGAATAATGCAGAAAACACAAAAAATCGCAGATATACTTAATTAACCTATAAAATGACAGAAGTGTCAAAATTCGATAAATGTCATTAGTGTCAAAATTTAATAACAGTGGAGTAAACTTGCCTGCGGTTGGACCAATTAGAAACAAGCATTACAGTGCGGTAAATTTGAATCACTCCTCTTGGTTAAAAAACAAACAATAGAAACATCACCAAATACATCTTCAGCCTTGATCAGCATATATGTAATTTGTATTGTTCATATATTTTAGTGTATTGTTAATATATTTTTTTAATATGTGATTATTAGTAATGTGACGTTATTTGCTCAATTATGTTAAAAGTTTATGCAAATAAAAATTTACTCTACTCTACTCATCTTCTTTTTTGGTTGGTCATGTCGGCCTTCAGCGACAATCCATAAATAATATATTATATTAATACGTCACTAAAGAGTTCTAAAAACAACTGCTTTTTATATCGCCTGGTGAGAACAATAGTGACGAAACTTCAAAATGAACATTTAGAGATAATCTTATTTGAAGTTTTGATGAAACTGCTACACAGTATAACTAACTAATAGGTAATCATTTTGCAGAATTTTACTAATAATATGCTTCTCGTCATTTAAACCAATTAGTAGAAGTAATTTTATTTGAAGAAAAAATGGACATTGTTATTATTTTTGATTTTTTTCTGCGTTACCCCATTATTGCATTATCGAGGATGTTTAATTTGATGTTTCGCCACTATACTTTACTACTACTATACTACAACAGTTTAGTTTCTGTTTTAAATATTTAAAAAATTTACTTTTAAAAATAAATTAAACGCATCAAATAAAATATTTTATTGTACACACCAAACAGTTATTCGCAAAATAAAACTAAAGTACAATAGAAAAAAATAACAAAATAATATCTTACGTAATAATTATTAACATTATGTCTGTTAACAAGAAAATGATAAACATGATAAAAGATAAAAAGTAAGCAAAAGAACTATGAATAGTAAAATTAAATTCATCATTTCCAACTACTAAAGAAATGATTGTGGGTAGAAGGAATTGATTTACTTTGTAAGACTTCTTTTTAGAAATGAATAATGGTTCTCGATAGTGTGGAATTAAACAATACTGATCGAAAGTGGATAGTCGCTTTCTTGATTTGCTATTTCTAAGTATCTAAGAACGATTGAAACTGAGTTTCTCTATAAGAAGTTTTATAAAAAAAAAACACAAAAGCAAAAACGACCACACAGACAAAGGTGCTCATTCGCCACTATTGCACATTGCACTACTATCTTTAATAAGATATCTAATATTTCAAATACATGCACACATGGTGTAATTGTAGATTCGCCAGTGTTGATATAAAGTTTGGTGTTCTTTCGTCGTTAATGCATCAAAATATTTGACAAATTCCCAATACCATAAAGACTTGTAGGCGCCCTCTAGTAATAAGGAAATTAAATAATTGTTAGCAGATATTGCACATAATAGAGGGCATATTTAGATGTCGGTTGATGGACTTAACTCAAAAACGTTGATTTTTGTGTTTCGCCACTATTGTTCTCACTAGGCGATATAAAAGCAGACCAAAAATCTCAAAATTAAAATAATAACACAGAAAACACAAAAAATCGCTGAAATAACTTAATTAACCTATAAAATGCCAAACTGACAAAATTTGATAAATGTCATTAGTGTCAAAATTTTATAAGGGTGGAATAAACTTGTCTGCGGTTGGACCAATTACAAACAAGCATTACAGCGCAGTAAATTTGAATCACTCCTCCTGGTTTAAAAACAAACCATAGTAACTGTTATTCGAAAATGCAACGAACATTGAACCTGATACTGAGGGATAAGAATATCAATATACAAACAAAAAGAAGAATATATAAACCATCACAAGAAGTATCCTTACTTATAGGTGTGGAAATTGGACAAAAAATAAGAAATCCAAAATCAAAATAAGAGCAACATAGATGAAGCTGCAGAGTAACAAGAAGATATAGAATAAACAATATGGAGATTAAGAAAAGAATTGGAATGAACTCAGATATTATAGACTAAATAGAACAGAAGAGTGGAGCTCTGGAAGTGGAACAGAATAACTAGTGTTGTAAGAAGAGAATATTCTCGGTCAGAATGTTCTCGTTCTCGAAAATATTCTCTTGAGAGTTGCTGCATCCTTAGTCATGCTAAGACAATACATAAAAAAAAATGAAAAACGGAAAATGTGGATACAGCTTTTCTAAGTAAACGCGAAACAATGAGTAATTTACCTATGGAAATATTGCTAGACAATTATTTGTTTAAGAATTTTACAAGAATGTCAAAAAGTGTTTTCGAACTATTAATAAATATGATAGGGTCAAAAATAGAGACTCATGAAAAATAAAATCCCACAACTTCTCATCAGTACATTGAAATGCAGAATGTAGATGACCAGGATGAGTTAATGATAGAAATAGATTCTGAACCTGAAGCATCATGTTTTTCTGATTAAATCACCACATCCATTACTTGCATTATTTGTTCTTAAGAAGAAACTTTCATTTTTTTATAAATTAAATTTTGTGTTCTCTGTTGTTTTTGTATATTGTTTATATACAGTGCGTAAATCGTTCAGCTGAACATTGGGAACATACATTGTATAATATATTTAGATACATAAATAAATACATTGTATTATATTAAGAAAGTCGTGGCAACTTCGCTCTCTCAATGACAATATAGCTGTTAGCATTAAGGGGCATTAACCTCAAAATTAATAATTAATTTCGGGTAATACAAATAAGCGTCAAAACATGACATTGTAGTAGAACTATTTTTGACCTAATGGGAAAACTGTGTCTGGAAATTAATTTTTAAATTAAAGATATTTTAAAAATTAAAGTAAATTTATTAATTCATCAGTCATAATCTTTCCATCCATCCAATGGCACTACAGCCCAAATCGAGCCTTGGCCTCCTTCAATAAGCTTCTCCAATCATTTCGATTTACCGCTGTTCTTTTCCATGAACGCGTTCCCAGAAAGTTCCTGGCATCCTCATCGACTTCATCTTCCCATCTCTTTTTAGGTCTTCCAACAGGTTTTCTTCCCTGCATTCTTGCATTCAGCAATTTTCTGGGGATTCTATTCTCATGCATGCGGACCACATGCCCTGCCCACTGTAATCTCTGCAGTTTAGTGTGTTGTGCTAGAGTTGGTTCGCTATATTGCTCGTATATTTAAGTCATAATCTTTGCTTTGATTTATTTATGGACTGCCCTGCATTTAAAATCACTCATTCTATTCGTTCTAACAGCTCTATTGCACCAGAAACTCGTACTTGAACAGAAGTTTCATCTAACACAGGTTAGCGTAGTTGCCACAATGATCTCAATGTATATTTCCTATGTCCAGCAGAATGATTTACGTACTGTATAAAGAACACTGTTGTTTAGTCTCATAATTTTGTATATAATTTCATGATTTTTAATACACTATTTCATCTTCAACAATATCCCGAAGTGCGTCATAGGGTTCATTCTCAGAAAATTCTCCATATCGAGAATATTCTCTGATTTTTCATTCTCGAAAATTTTTCAACACTAAGAATAAGAGTGAAGCACGATAGGAAGAAAGGCAGATCCCAAAGATCTTATAAATATGAAGTGGTCGAAGCAATGGAGAGAAGAAATCTGCAGGATACAGTGAAAACTGTGAAAATCCTTAATATAAATATGAAAATTAAATAATAAATATGTGAATACATACTCATCTTCCGTGGCAACTCTCTTCCTGCTACCTCCCCAAGCTGCAGATAGTGCATTCTGACTAATTGCATTCATGGTAGAATATCCCTGTTTGGAAACGCCACTGCTTGGCGGAGGCACCGCATTGTGCCGTTTTTGATTTGAATGAATATTTGCATAATTAAAAGCCATAATTATTCTTATAATATATCAGTTAAATGCCCTGGAATATGAAATTTGTAGATCTAAGGTACTTTATCGGTGCATGTTTATTTGATAAATACATGTGTTAATCATTCTTTTTAAACTGACCACTTGAATGAAGGAAATATTTTGTGAACGAAAATAGTAATATACTTTTTATTTTACCATTTAATAAACTTTAATAGTTTTTCTCGGTTTGTCAAAATGACATTGATTGGTGTCATGGCAGCTTGACAGTTTAAGAACTATGTGAAGATAGCTGCAAAAATAATGAAAATGACAAATTTTCGATCGGATTTTTTTCATTTAACTACTTGTGGATAGATGGCGCTGTCCTGTATTTTAGGTATTTGCAAATTATTAATTTATTTACTGGATATAATCAGGGCCGGACTTAAGGGGTGGGAGCAGGTTGGGTTCGTTCCAAAAAGCCCCCCAAAAATCAGCAAATTACTAATTTTATTTAATATTTAATTAAATTTATTTGACATTTCTACTTCCACTTTGAAAATCCTTATCAAAATCCCGAAGTAAAAGTCGAAACCTCAAATAAATTTAATTTTAAACTTAAATTGTAGCTTCTTTATGTATATTTTTTATAGACATGTCTGACATAATCAAGAAATTATTAATTAAAAAATTTCGGAAAGTACCCGGACTTACTTATGCACATTCGAATGTTATCTGACCCCTTTTTCATGGTTTCTTGACGACTATATGGGCTTGATCCGTAATATGTGCATACACAGTGGCGGCGCCTGGTGTAAAATATTGGGGGTGCACACATAATGTTAACATATAAAAAGACCTTGAGACCCTATTTCCGTAAGTAAAGGTTTTTGAGTGTCTTCAAATTGTAAAAATCAAAGGACCTTATTAAAAATTACAATAAATAATGTATTTTATTGACTTAAAATTATAATTTAGTTATTTAATTTATTTAATTATAAATTATTCACAAACAAATTCAGTAAAATTTGGAATTTCTTGAATAATTTTTTTTTATTGAAAACATTGCGAGTGCAGTTAATCGATCCTGGTCCATAGCTATTCTAAGGAAAGTTTTGATACGTTTCAATGCAGAGAGACATCGTTCTGTTTCTGCAGTTGTCACTGGCATCGTAACAAGTACATAATTGGAGCATTCCAATCTGGAATTACAACTGGATAGTTAAAATCGTATCTTCTATTTTATTCATTATGCTTCCTCTTCTCCAAATATGTGCTTCATACCTACACAATTTGTAAGTTTTTACACAAATCTCCATTTTAAAGAATCATTTATAATCCCGACGTTTGCACTTTGGTACATTTTTAATTAACAAATTTGGTTTCGGCATTTTTAATTTTTCTTCTAAATATAATGAAGAACATTTAATTGATTTTAAATATTCCACGCTAACATTTACGTCCACAAATCCTTCCATTCTTAATATAGTTCCGAAATTCGAACTTCATGAAAGCAAAATTTAAATACGTGTGCCGTGCACGTTGAAAACACCAAAGATCATGCCATAAGATCACATCCAACTTGTGATCCTGTGGCCATCTAAACTTGTGGCCATCTAAACTATAGCGGGTAGCGGGGTGGGTGATGAGTTGTATTTTGTCGTATGAAAAGTCATTGGTATAGGAACCACTGTGAGAGCGGTGAACGCGGGGTTCTGTCTAAGGCCTCGCATCCGTGAACTTTCTCCTTTGAAATAAAATAAAAATAATTAAATGTTACCTATTAGATACTTATAAACTCCTTGGATCTGTTATTTCGAATTTCAATTACTGTATAGTTAGATTAAAATGTTATTTATAGAATGATAAATATTATATACTATGAATGTTCGTGTGAAAATAATTTTGGGGGTTCACGTGCACATGTGCACTTATGGAGAAACCGCCACTGTGCATACATCTTACTATTGTATGTTTATTTTTAACATTTTACTGTAACAAGTTACAGCTCTTGTATTTTTTATTATTTAAAAATATTTATAAAAGTAGACCAACATCGCGACCTACACCGCGCACATCCCATGTGGCATGTTCGTACCCTAACAGATATGTTGTCTCCCTTTATACATTTTATATTTTTAAACATCAGAAAATCATTTTATTGTACCCTCGGAGATCCGTGGAAAAAATTTACACCCAAAATAACAAAATTCAGTTTGGCAATAATGTGTGAAAGTTGATAGTAACATATCCTTTTTAAGATAAGCACAACTGTAATTTAGTCCAAACAAATTAATGTATTTTTTTTGCCAACAAAAATGAGATTTTTCAACCAAATAATGTTTCAAATATGATGTGGAAAATAATTTTTAATTGGGTTCTGCTAATGGGCTTGCTTTTTGTTGTCATTAAAGTGAAAAGAAACTAAATTTCACTCATTAAATCATTATTGTCTGGTTATCGTCTTAATTATTTTAACTGTACTAATATCCGTCGAGTAATTCTGAATGATTAATAGGTTGTTAAAACATTTTATCTGTAGCGGCTTCTGGAATATCTTAAAAATATCGAATTTCATTGATAAAATGCACATATCCCACCGATCTTCGCTTCGACAATACAAGTTCTCTCAATGAAATAAAACAAGTTTTAAATGCCATGATGCAACTTTATTGAAAATTTTTAACAAAAATAGACTGTTTCAGATGAAGTAAGAAATGATATCCGTTAAGTAGCTCCCGTTATTGCCTTGAAATAATTTGACTATCTAAAAATGAGTCTATATAAAAAATATAAAAAGTAATTATTCAAATACAGCCAAAAACGTTGATTTAGCTTATTAAAAATATCTAATTTTTAAACGGATATAAAAGTAGGGCAAATGATCAGTTGAAGTTACTGCTGGACTGCCCATAGGCATGAACCATGCAATCTTAATAGATCGCTCTATTTTGGATCGCAAATGACATGAAGAGCTTTTGTTAGGTGTGTCCTCTACATATGACCAAGACGAAGAATGGATAAGAGGCATGAGCTTGTTGCATGTATGGATTGATGCGTCGTCAAGAAAACATGAAAAAGGAGGTGAATACATACGAATGTGCATAAGTGAGTGTTTCCAAAAGAGATGTGACTGAATAAAACGGATGATTAGGGGAGCATGTATAGCAGTGATTTGGAGGACCTTGGCCTTTACCTGATCCAGATGTTAAACGAGGAGGTCCCAATAGAGTGGTAGAGAAGCACCTCTCTCGCGCTGACAGGAAGGGTGTGTCGTGTGGCTACAGAATCATGCGTCTACCAAGACTTAGTAGTTTACAAGATGTGCTAAAAATTTGGATTACTTCTTAACGTAGATGCTCATAGAACATATAGATGCTGCAGGAACTATGTTGGCATGATCAGTAAGGTTCTTTTTCTTCTTGATGTGCCTATCCGTGATGAATGTTGGCGATCCCCATGGCAATCTTTACATATCTTATCTGCGCGAAAAAGCTTAACAGATATTGTGTTGAACCAGATTCGGAGGTTCTTTAATCAGGATGTTCCTCTTCTTCCTGGAAGTAGCTTTCCAAATATTATTCCTGGTAGGATGGCTTGTAGGAGGGCTTATCTGGATTCATTTCGCATAAAGTGTCCGAGGTGGGCAGCATTTGGAAAACTGAGAGAAACTTTTAAAAGTGAGTTACCCACATGTCTAAAGAGAAAGGTATTCGATCAGTGCGTCCTCCCAGTCTTGACGTACGGATCAGAAACACTTACCTTAACTAAAGCCTCGGCTACCAAACTAAGAGTCACGCAGAGAAGAATGGAGCGGTCAATGTTAGGAATAACTCTGCGAGACAAAATCAGAAACGAAGAAATCAGGAGAAGAACAAAGGTGACTGACGTCATCGAGAGGATAGCCAGGTTGAAGTGGAGATGGGCAGGACACGTAGCCAGAATGACAGATGGGCGATGAACGAAGAGGTTATTGGAATGGAGGCCAAGAGAAGACAAGAGAAGCGTCGATCGACCGCCTACAAGATGGACTGACGACTTAAGAAAGGTAAATAAAAACTGGATGAGGGCGGCGCAGGATAGATGGGGTTGGAAACGAGGGGAGGAGGCCTATGTTCAGCAGTGGACTTTTGAGGCTGGATGATGAAAGTGTCCGAAGTATTATGTATTTCGAGATTTAATGGTGGTCAGTACCTCTCGGTTCTTCTTCATTTTTTTAAGGACTTCCTCATTTGTGAATCGGCAAGTCTACAGGATCGTAAGTATTTTCCGATACGGTAAACAAGGATACAGTAGACATTGCATTGCAGAATTCTTATTTTTATACCAAGAGAGAGATTGTGGCTCTTGAAGAAAGTTCCCATCCAGTTGAAGGTGGATCTAACTTTTTCAATGCAAGCTCTTACCTCCTGATTGTTAACCATTTCTTCATTTATTTTGATGCCGAGGTAATAGTAGTAAACCACTCTTTCTACTGGGTTTGGTTGACCTTACGTTATCTTTTTCTAATTATCATGAGCTTTGTCTTCTTTACGTTTATATTGATCTATATTCTTGACTGTATTACGTGATTTTGGTCATAAGGACTTGTAGATCTTCTAGGTTGTCCGCAAATACTATTGTGTCATCTGAATATCTGATGCAGATTTGCATATACCAGTAATAATAGTTTAGTTGAATGCTTTTCTCAGTTTCGTACAAAGCTTCGACAGATATTTCAGAATAGATTCGGTAAGGTAGAAAACGACAATTTTTGTACTGACAAATGTCGAACATTTGAGAATCTATAAAACTTTAATTCGACCAATAACATGCTATGGCAGTGAAGCCTGAGTCCTGAAAGAAACATCCAAAAACAAACTCGACACATTCGAAAGGAAAGTACTGAGGAGAATACTAGGACCTGTAAGGGAAAACGGAATCTTCAGAAGTCGATACAACAACGAACTTTATCAACTTTATAAGGAAGCACTTCTGTCAGACTTCATTAGAATACAAAGATTGCAATGGGCCGGACATGTGATAAGAATGGGAGAGGATAGGCTACCAAAAGAGCACTGAATGCTAGAATGCAGGGAAAAAGACCGGTTGGAAAGCTAAGAAAGCGCTGGGAAGACACAGTAAACAGCGACGCACAAGCCCTTTTAGGAGTCCGTGTATGGAGAAGAGCAGCTACAGACCAGCAAGGGTGGAGGCAAAAAGTAAAGGAGGCCAAGGCTCAATTTGGGCTGTAGTACCGTAGAAGAAGAAGAAGAAATGTCGAACATTGTCACACACCCTGTTAATATGTAATGGATGGGTAGTCGATAGAAAAGGGAGCTGGTAGTCAGCCTATAATTAATCATGGAAATGGTGGATGAGATGCTACCATTTAAAAGAACACAATAGAGGAAAAGGGAGAGGAAATGTGCAACTCTTATTGAGTCAGCTTGCCCAGGTCCAAAAGTCGGGTATAGAGAGGAAGAAAGAGAGAGAGAGAGAGAAAATAGTGTGGGAGAGAGAGAGCGAGGATAGAGTATGGTAGATGGTAGATCAGAGTGGAGAAGCGTGTGAAACTGAAAAAACAGATGAATTTCATGTCGGTAGTTCTTTTAAGGAGTCTTTTGGGAAATTTGTAGCAGGTAGCTGCCTGAAATTCGAGGTTAATGGTGGCCTAGCAACCCTTGCCTTACATTTAATTTCCGTTTTTCGAATAGTAAGCAAATAACCTACGTTTTATATTTTTAGAAACATTTTTTTAAATAATACTTAACTCTTAACAATTTCATAAAGATTTAAATTCAATAAATATATAACTATATTTAGGCACTAATTATTTTTAAATCGCTAGGTTTGTCTAGCGCGTTCTATACTCGAAATTTCGTTAGAGGAAAATCCTAGGATGCTTTGGATGGCCTTGAGGTGACCTTGGCTATTTTCTTTATCGGTAAGAAAATAGTAAACGGCTGATTTTAAAAATTGTAACGTGATTTCAGGATCTATTTTGTTTTTGTTTTTGGCTTCCATCAGTTGCCGGTACATCGCCTAAAATAGAAATCAAATAGACCAATCAGGACATAGAATATCTCGATTAGGTACTATAAATGGACCATATGATAGTCGTGACGTCAAATCAATGTTGGCTACTCTGGAAAGGTTTCCAAACAAAGCAAAAATCTGTCAAAAATTCACACGTGGTGTTTGTTTTCGTTTTTTATAATTGGAATATATTGCTTGTGGGATGTTTAATTTTTACAAAATGGTAATGTGTTGTGTACCCGTGATTGTAATCAATGCTCATAGTATATTTTCCACCATGTTTCCAAATAGGACTGGTTAAGAATCTGAAGAAACGCAGTAAGTACTATGTAGTGTGTAAATCCTTGATTTTGTGTAGGGACTAACAAGGATTGTGTCTTTAGAAAAAATGTGCAGATGATTGTTAAAACAAAATAAAATTAAAAATGATTACACAAATCACGTGTACAATCAATTGACAGACGTCAAACTTTTGCTTTGCTTGGAAACCTTTTTGACGTTTTGACGTTACACTATCACGGTTCATTAGGTTGAAATCTCTATATAAAATAGTTAGATACCATGTTATACACTATAGTCCACGGACCAGGGTTGTTTCGTATCCGATCAAGGTCCACGGTATTCTTAAGCGGCGTATTCATTTTGCGAGGATGCCGCGCGCGGCATGTTCGTTGTTGTTGCCACGGAAAGTGGATACCACACTGTTATGCGCGGCAAAGCGAGCACTGCCGATCTCGAACGATGTTCGAGTCGAGCCAAATTTTGTCGGTCTTTGGAACCTCGGCAAGAGATGTTTGTTGTTAGTGCCGCGCGAAGTATGGAGGAGTCTGGACATGTTTAGTTTACTGTCGACTATAGTCTGTTTTTAAACCAAGAGAAGTAATTCAAATTTCCCGCGCCGTAAAGCTTGTTTGTAATCGGTCCAACATCAGGCAAGTTTACTCCACTGTTATCAAACTTTGACACTAATGACATTTATAAAATTTTGACACTATTGGCATTTCATAGGTTAATTAAGTTATATCAGCGATTGTTTGTATTTTCTGAATTATTCCTTTAATTTTTAGATTTTTAGTCTGTTTTTATTTAAAAAACAGTTGTTTTTAGAACTTCTTAGCGATGTATTACTATAGTATAATATTGGATTACCGTCAAAGGCCGATATGGTCAACCCAAAAAGAAGATGTATTTGGTGATATTTCTAGTGACTTTCTTGGGTGTGAATCTGTCTTTTTAGTTTACTCCTCTTGGTTTAAAAACAAATCTTAGAAGACTAAATGCAGTCAGTGCATTTTTTAAGTGATCATGGATCCTGACAATTGCCGTGCATTGATTTAACTTTATGAAAGTAAAGAGTTGCTATTTTTACGTTTTTGTTTTTTAAAAGTTCTTGAATTAGGATAAAAGCAGCAGCACGCAATACATCCATGGTTAACTAAATTAATTACGGTGCTACTTGTACGGTTGTACGAGATCGCTCTAAGTGCCGCGCGCGGCACCAGTTGATTTAAGATAAAATCATGAGGGTGAGCCGCGCGAGGCAAATGCCAAGTTTGCCTCGCGAGCCAGGCCGCGTGCGGTAACCTCGCAAAATGGATATGTCGCTTTATATATTTTGACCCGCTGAATTCGAATTTCAGACTTGCTTTTGCGTATACTTATACATATTGCGTATACATATGAATACACTCTGAAATCATATGGACTTTAATCTACTACGAAACCGTCCTAGCCCCCAGACTACTATATGACAAAACTTTTTGGTGTAACTCGCAAATTTGTTTTTAGGTTTGAGATTACATAAACATGCAAAATATAACATTAAAAAGTAATTAAATCTTTAAAAACCATACGCTGAGGCAATAAATACACTTTATTTAATCCATGTCTGTGAATGAAATATAAAACATAGATCTTTTAAAATAAGGATTTATAAAGACAGTCACTGTAACTACTCTTTAACATGATGTTACTACTATAAAAATAAACTAGACCTTCGAGCATTTACTACCTTTTCAAATTCCACAAGGATTCCTTTTAAAATAAACCCTTTTTAAAGCTTTAACACGTTGAATGCCACGGTGGGCCATAGCCGTAAGGACCGACGAATGAAATGGCGACCAAGTCACGGCAGTCCCTTCGGACCTCTTGGTATTGATCCCAGCATGTATGAACTCAGTTGGCTGTAGACCAACTCTCATGTGTATAGTATTTTTTAGTAGAGTCATACTGTCCTCGGAAAGTTAAATCTTTATTCATCGACATCATGTCGTTTAATTTTATACTATATAAGTATCTAAAATGCAATGTAAACACACCCACTGCTTGTAGGGGAGTGCAATTAGAACGAAAAGATACAATGTTTCGGAAAAAATCAAACAAGGTTATATTTTTCTAAAACTTTTTTTGTTAGTTTATAAATATGTTAAAGTAAAAAGTTCTACTCACAAATTTCGCCGCTAATTGTTTATTAATTGTTTAAACAATAACAATTGTTTTGTATGAATAATGTTAAGAATATGGGTGAATTCAACATTTTATTTTGATAAAAAATGTTTTTATTTTAGTTTTGCTTATGCTGAACCCGAATCTGACATTAAAATTTGCAAATTAAAAATGGCGGATTCAAAATGGCGGATTTTTCCTAAAAATCCTTAAAAAGTAGTTGTAAAATCCGAATTTTTTTTATAAAACGTGTTTGTTTACATATATGTGGATATTTTTGAGAGGTTGCTAAACCTGAATCAAATTTTGATAATTTAAATTATAAAATGGCAGATCCAAAATGGCGGATAACTTAAAAAATAGTTGTAAAATCATAATTTCTTTACAAAATGTATTTATTTCTACATATTATATTTATTTTTGAGAGCTTTGATAAACCTAACTTAAATGTTAACATTATAAACTATAAAATGGCGGATCCAAAATGCGGATTTTCTAAAAAGAACATAAAAAAGAACATTTTTCTAAAACATGTATGTCTTTATTTTTAACAGGTTGTTGAATCTGAATTAAAGATTAAAAATTTAAATTTCAAAATGGCGGATCCAAAATGGCGGATATTTAAATGAAAAACAAGTAGAATCCAATCAAACAAATATGGAATTTCATTCTTAAAAAAAAGATAAACAAATAATTTTCAAAATTATATTAAAAATTTAAATGTATTAGAAAGAATATTAAAAAAAACAAATTTTCGATTAGAAGGATATAATTACATATTGGAACATAGTTTTTAATTCCAAACAAGTTTTCTTTATAAAAATTTTCGATATTGTGAAATATAAAGGTACTTTACTCTTGAGTGAAATTCATATTTTTTGACATACCTCGTACAAAATTAACAAAATTTGATATTTGATGGTTGCATCTTATGTTATATACGATGCAGAGTATTTCATAAAGAACAACTTTTTTTCGTAAAACTGATATTAAAAAAGTTATCAATACGTTCCAAGTTTCGCAGACATACTGTATGAGCTAAAAAAAAATTTTTATTGAACATTTATTATTGTTGAAGCTTATTAATAAATGTATTTTAGGTAAGTTTTACAGAAAAAAGTTTTGATCACTCTGTATATACATTTTTTCAGCTGGTAATTTTCGGTTTTTGTATTACATTTTTGTTATCTTTCTTAGTTTTCTCAAAAAGAAATTCTTTATTTCATTTTTAAACTAAAATAATTCAGTGTTTTTTTAAAATTACATCCCAAGCTTTAAAAATATAGCAAAAAAATTGTATTAGATTTATTCAAACTTGAGTAATACCGTCTTAAAATGGTGGGAATTCTGTAAAACTACGAAGTTTTCAAAAATTACATTTTTTGAGACATCGTATTATTTGAATTAAATTTTTGAGATTTTTTTAAATGAAACATCGTTTAGTAAGTTGATTGAGAGGTAAGTTGTGCAAATTTGAGAGTTTTATAAGTAAAATTGTATTAGTTACACATTTTTAAATCATTTTAAACAAAATTAATGTAAGGCTCACTTTCCGCCCACACCGTACTTATGTCCATACATTTTATTTCTTTTTATTGCAACCATAAGATAGCTTATTTCATCTTCTTTCATGTCCAATTTGTAAAATTTCTTTTGATCTATTAGTTAAAGAATTACATTTAAAAAACTCAACCGTACACTTCTTCCAACGCTAGTTTACAGTGCGCCAATGTGTGTGAGAAGGGTGACTTTAGCGTTATAAATAAAAAATTACAGAAGCCAGAGATTTAATTTTAGAAAAATCTTTATATAAGGTTTTTTTTGTAAAATTTTCTGAGTTTTTCAATAGTCAAGTCAGTTTTTTTCTAAAAATTATATTTTCGAAGTTATTTAAAAAACATCTAACTTCGCTGTTCATTTGTTTAATAAAAAATGAAGCACCCACTTCTCGAGTAGAACTTTTTGATATGTTGTTTATTAAACATTTCTTAATGAAATTACAAAAAGTTTTATCTTGTTTGATTTTTTCCGAAGTGAAAATCTAAATGCACTCCCCTATTGGCGTTGAGGTTATTTTGTAAGTATGTACTTGAAAATTCACTGAAGATTGTCTAATAGGAGCAAAAACGTTCGTTCTGAACAATTTTAAAAAATAATTGTAATTAATTTGGATCTTTTATTTATTATTTCATTTAATTATATTATTAGAGAGTAGTTACAGTGACTGTCAAAAACACTGTATTTCTGTGAATTGCACTGGGCTAAAATGCTTACAAAAAGCTGAGTTACCTTATGTTTTGATAATTTGCAACTTCTAATAATCCAAATAAACTTAATAATTTTTATAATTTTTAAATTAACTTAAATTCATGCTAAAATAATAACCTACAGAATTAATGAGATAACTAACATGCAGTGAAGGAAGTCTGTTTCTCAAAACATAGTGGGCTTCATGTTCTAGGTAATAATATCTTTTTATACGAGCCGTTTACCGTGCTTCAGAGGACACGTAAAACCGTCGGTCTCCCTGGGGTAGTGTCCATAGACACTAGTTACGTGAAACAGGGTTAAAGATGCAATTGGCACTGGAGCCTATCCGAAAGGATCTCCTTACGATAAGAACTACGATATTATTATTAGCCTATATAGACCAGTAAGGATCTGCGAAAAAACGTCTATTTTTGGATGTGAGAGGTGGCATTCTGATTTTTGAAGATAAAGTTAGGTGACACCTTCAGTAATAATAATTGACTTATGCTCCTTCTCAAATATGCCCGGAACATTAATAAAAAAATTAAAATATTTAAATATTTCGAAAAACATCGATTTTTTTCTGCTTTCTTTGCTTATAACTTTAAAACGATTCGTTTTGGAACAAAGTCGTAGAGAAATAAAATAAAGATAATTGAATTTTGTATGATATACGACTGGTAAAAAAGTCTTGTAAAAAATGTAAAGAATTGCAATATAGCAATAAATACAAAATAAGGCGGCAAAATAAGTCTGTTGTTATTCAATATTTTTTAACCACTTTGGTGGCACTTAGAACCTTAGTAATTCGCTTAGGAAATTCTTTGTAACATACTTAAATCGTGTACAAAATTTCATTAAAATCGACCTAATAAATTTTGCATAATAAATTTGCAATCTAAATGTTTTTAAAAAAGTTCAAATTTTTTAAAATCTTTCTGAACAAAAAGTAGACCATTTAGAAGTTGGCTAATTTTTTTACATATAAAGAGGTGCTCTACCTATCTAATACACTTTACAGAATTAAAATCGGATTATTTAAGGGGCCCCAGCAATGTTTTAAATTTATAAACAATTTTTTGGCTTATAAACAAATAGCTTTGTTTAATAATAAAAAAATTAATTTTTAGCAATGCAAATAATTAAAACCGGTATAATTTGACTTTCACATGACTATAACTTTCAAATGCTGTCAGCAGAATTGCTATTTTATTTTTTAATCAAAACTTATTCGCGTTCAAAAATTGCAATTTCTCGATTTTTTGAAAGTTCCACCGCGTTTATCTCAAAAACTATGCATCCTACGAAAAAACTTGTAAGAACATTTTTTGCTTAGAATTACCCAAGAAATACAAAAAAATGTTTTATTTTGCGAAAAATCGATTTTATGTAATTCTTCAAGTTTTTTGTTTATAACAATCTTATCGACATCCGGATCAACTGTTACCCAAAAAATTCGTGTTCTACAGGTCAAAATACATAAAAAACTTGGGTAAGTCCATCTAAATAAAGGAGCTCGCAGCACCCCCTCCTGGCCACAGCACTAATTTGTTTATAAGCCAAAAAATTGTTTATAATTTTAAAACATTGCTGAGGCTGCTTAAATAATCAGATTTCAATTCTGTAAATTAGATAGGTGGAGTACTTCTTTATATGTAAAAAAAATTGACAAATCTTTGTATGTCCTAGTTTTTGTTGTGCAAGATTTTAAAAAATTTTAATTTTTTAACAAAGTTTAGATTGCAAAATTATTATGCAAAATGTAGTAAGTCAATTTTAATGAAATTTGGTGTACGGTTTTAGCACATTACAGAAATTTTCTAAGCGAATTAGGAAGGTTCCAAGTTTAACCTAAGTGATGGAAAATCACTGAATAAGGACAGGCTTGTTTGCCCCCTTATTTTATATTTATTGCTATTTTGAAGCAAGGGTGATAAATTAAGACATTTTTAATGAATCTCATCTGATAGAAAATTTAATTATCTTTGTTTTATTTCTATACGACTTTGTTCTAAAATGAATAGTTTTTAAGTTATAAGCAAAAAAATTAGAAAAAAAAACGAAATTTTTTGAAATTTTTTAATATTTTAGTTTTTTTTATTAATGTTCCAGGCATATTTGAGAAGGAGCATAATTCAATTATTATTAACGAAGTTATCACCTAACTTTAAGGCCCATTTATACATACCCGGGCCGTGTCCGTTCCGGGTCAGTACTGAGTCCAGGTATTTTTAATGCAATATTTACATACAACCGGGTTGTGGCAGTGTGCGTACCGGGCCGAATAAGAAAGGAAAACGTTATTACATATCTCTGTGTAAAAGATAGTTGAAAATATTTCGGCTTAGATAGAAGATCTCTCCTCATAATATCTATTGCTTGTCTGTTTTCCAGCAGTCGCGTTCACAAAACAATAAAATCGTGTTTATACAAGTCCCTGCGATCCGTGTCATTTTAGTGCATCGCCAGTGCCGACAGCAAAAATATCGGCTGGGATTAATTTCAGACCGGACCCGGACGGGCCCCGTCCGGGAAACGCCAAAGTATAAATATGCTCATAAGAGTACATATTGTTTTTTTTTGGGCCGGGCCCTGTCTTAACACGGAACGGACACGACCCTGATATGTATAAATGGGCGTTTATATCCGCAAAAATCTGAATGCCACCTCTCACATCCACCTAAAAACAGATCGTTACTGGTCTAATATCTTTTTAGAGATATTTTGGTATATTCTATACCAGTAATAATAAAAGCTCAGTTACACGGCGCTAATAGTAACTCGTATGAGACACTAAAACCGAGTAGGTACTAACTTTTAGTACTCTCCTTGTAGTCGAAGCAATAAAGCACTGAACCTCCGAAAAAAAAAAGGACAAGACGGATCTTAATAATTATTTTTGCATTCGATTCGTGAATGCGCCAGGAAACTTTGTGAACCGGAGCCATGATATAATATTGAAAAACTGCATACAAAAAATGCATTCTTAAAGTGCATCTCAAACAGCCAATAAAAAATATTCAGAACTCGTCAATTATCGGCGCGGCGGAAATGAGTTCAATTTTGTTACTCGGGGGTTTTTGGGGTCGCTGAAAACGAATATAATGTCAAAAGTGATCTCCGGAGTACCTGGTGCCCAGGGTACCTACTGTGTACCTCGTCTTGTAGAGTTTTCAGCAGATTCATTAAAAATTAGTCAAAAATCATTACTCGGGGGTTTTGGGGCCACTAACGACGAATATAACATCGGAAGTGATTTTTGGGAGTACTTGGTGCCCAGGGTACCTACTGTTTACCTCGTCTTGTGGAGTTTTCGGCAAAAAAATTATTAAAAAATTACAGTAGAACCCCGCAAATCCGAACCCCGCAAATCCGAACTTTCGGCAAATCCGAACCAACGGAAAGTGAAAAAAAATTTTAAAAATTCAAAATAAAAATTTAAAAACATGTTTATTATGTGAGAAAATAATTACGTAAGATGCTAGCTACAGTATTAAACACTGGAACACTAATGGGTGAATAAAAGCGTCGAGTTAAACTAAACACAATCAATAAAGGAATGTGCATAATACACATTTTCCGTGGTATACTATGAACGAAAACATTGAAAAAGATAAGAAACATGAGAAACATAGTGTAATCAATATCCAGATTACAAATTAAATGAATCATTCACATGGCCGAATTCCCATGTCCCGTGACGAAACAAAACTACTGGCGTTAGCGATTTAATATTTCAGTGATCTAAATATTTTTCAGCTTTAGAATATTGGAGGCATAAACGTGTGGATAGAGTTTCATAAAGGGATCGGTGGCAGTCCAAATCTTTTAAAAATCATCTTCGTTAGCTTCTTAGGCTAACTTTCGGATAATCCGAAATTTTCGGAATCCGAACAGGCTGTCCCCCCAATTAGTTCGGATTTGCGGGGTTCTACTGTATATCAAACTTCCATATACTGGTTACCACAGCTTACAAATCCGACGCAACATCCGTAGAACAATTAAAAAAGCATTTCCCTGTATAGAATTAAGATTTGCTTTCACGACTTTGGAAAGAATAGGATCTCGTTTCCATGTGAAAGACATGATTCCTAGTGATCTCGCATCTACCATTATATACCAATTCAAATGTAGTAGCTGTGCAGCTACGTACGTCGGGAAGACTCGACGTCACTTTAATGTCAGATGTTGCGAACACTTAGGTGTCACTCCTCATTTAGGAAGACGATCAAGAACAATTCCAAATTCAGCGGTATTCCAACATATGACTGATTCTGACCACCCTATTAGTCGTAAGGATTTCTCAATCATTGGTCATGCAAGTTCTCCAACGGAACTCAGCATCAAGGAGGCATTATCCATATTTCTTTTGAAGCCACCCTTAAACACGCAACAAGACATGGCGTGTTTGAAATTATTGACTTAACCCAATGATTGTCAATGTCATTTTTACGTTTTCATTAATTATTGTTTGTTCCTTTCAAATTATTTTAAAGCATCCGCTCAAGAAACTTATTATTCTGACGATGATTAAAGTAATAATTGAAACGTCACCATGAATTTTAATTTAGTTATGGGTTTTATCTTTAAGTTTATTATTTTTATCAAGTTTAATGGTGTGTCCTTATCTACATACATTAAAAAATTAGTAAAAAATAATTACTCGGGGGTTTTTGGGGTCGCTAATGACGAATATGACATCGGAAACGATCTCCGGAATACCTGGTGCCCAGACTAATTTTTTAATGAATTTGCCGAAAACTCCAGAAAACGAGGTAAACAGTAGGTACCCTGGGTACCAGGTACTCCGTAGATCACTTCCGATGTCATATTCTTCGTCAGCGACCCAAAAACCCCCCGAGTAATGATTTTTGGCAAATTTTTGAATGAATTTGCCGAAAACTCTATAAGAAGTAGGTACCCTGGGCACCAGGTATTCCGAAGATCGCTTCCGATGTCATATTCGTCGTTAGCGACCCCAAAACCCCCGAGTAATTATTTTTGACTAATTTTTTAATAATTTTTTTGCCGAAAACTCCACAAGAGAGGTAAACAGTAGGTACCCTGGGCACCAGGTACTCCCAAAAATCATTTCCGATGTCATATTCGTCGTTAGCGGCCCCAAAAACCTCCGAGTAATGATTTTTGACTATTTTTTAATGAATTTGCCGAAAACTTCACAAGACGAGGTAAACAGTAGGTACTCTGGGTACCAGGTACTCCGGAGATCATTTTTGACGTCATATTCGTTTTCAACGACTCCAAAAACCCCCGAATAACAAAATTGAACTCATTTCCGCCGATAATTGACGAGTTCTGAATATTTTTTATTGTCTGTTTGAGATGCACTTTAAGAATGCATTTTTTGTATGCAGTTTTTCAATATTATATCATGGCTCCGGTTCACAAAGTTTCATGGCGCATTCACGATCCGAATGCAAAAATAATTATTAAGATCCGTCTTGTCTTTTTTTTTCGGAGATAAGGCCGATTTTA
The DNA here is from genome assembly GCF_917563875.1 of Diabrotica virgifera virgifera. Lineage (NCBI taxonomy): Eukaryota > Metazoa > Arthropoda > Insecta > Coleoptera > Chrysomelidae > Diabrotica > Diabrotica virgifera. The sequence goes on from NC_065445.1 coordinate 15,109,511, forward strand.
GTGCTTTGTTGCTTCGTCTATTGTGTAAATTGGTGTTTTATATTCCAGCAGAGGACTCGTTGCGAGTGTTCCTGTTCATGACAGTCGAGTAAATAGAAAGCAATCACGAGTCACGAGTAGGTTCCCCACCAATACTTACTTCTCCTACGCAATACTCGACTTTATGACACACTAGCACCCTAGACATCGGTGATATCGGTTACACGTTTCTAGTAGCTGGTACCAGGTACCAGTGATTAGTTGATGTGTTAAGAAGTTTCCGAAGGCGCGTCTACACATTAAAAACGTTTTGACGCCACTATTCCTGTGAAGCACTAAACCGTACTCACCCGAGTAACTCGTACGAATTACTGGCGTCATGTAACTGAGCCTTAAGCCATATAAAGGTTTTATATTATCCAATACAACAATGGGCCCATATTTTTGCTTTGAGTTGCTTTTAAAATAAATTATTTGACAGCAAAAAGCTCAACGTAAATAATGCTGCTTCTTTAGACTGTATGTAAATTAAGTTTACTAATATAATGAGACATGCAAAATTTAAATAAAATAATGGACTGTCTACATTTTTAACATAGTGCTATAATGCATTCAGCCAAACAGTATCACGTTAAAAAATATGTTACACTTTAACTGAAATGAATTGATATAAATATAGGTCTGGATCCCGCGTATGAAAAAAAAGTTGATTAATAACAAGCTGAAAATTTGTTAATAGCTTAAGGGTGTCTAGTCGGACAAACTTGGATATGTGGGAACACTGGAACAGGGGAAGTTTTAACTGTGGAACAGGTTAAAAATTTGGAACGGCCAGACCACGAAAACGGCACAAGTATTTTGTCCGACAGAACAGACTTAAACTCTCCGAAAAGAGATTAAACTTTCACGCAAAAATCAGACTGCTATTTATCACCAAATGGGCGTTTTAATGAGTGGAACATGTAGAATATGTCAAATGACAGGAATTATGACAGGTGATAAATAGCAGTCTGATTTTTGCATGAGAGTTTAATCTCTATTCGGAGAGTTTAAGTCTATTCTGTCGGACAAAATAAATGTACAGTTTTCGTGGTCTGACCATTCCAAATGTTTAACCTGTTCCACAATTAAAACTGCCCCTGTTCCAGTATTCCCATATATCAAAGTTTATCCGACTAGACACCCTTAAGCTATTAACAAATTTTCAGCTTGCTATTAATCAACTTTTTTTCATACGCGGGATCCAGACCTAATAGACTTATCGTTGTTTTGTATTTAACCAACTCCGATATATCTATTATGCTGGGGCCACACTAGCGTCTAATGCCGTTATTTATCGCATAATTTCCATTACAGAGATGGCAAATAATGCGATAATTAATGACATTAGACGCTAGTGTGGCCCCAGCATTACGACCAATATTCTGCTCTATTGGATCACCGTTACAACCTCTGGCAAAATGTCTTACATCACGAACACAAGTCACTTTATCGACCGTATAAAAGACGTTGGTAGGTCCATCAACATAAATATGCTGCGGTGGCTAGGCCACTTAGAGAGAATCCGTCGAAACACATTTATAATGAAAGAACGGATGGAGTGAGGAGAAGAGGAAGGCACGGAGCACATTTTAAAGACCAGGTGGGAGACGACTTAAGAGTGCTAAGAGTACAAAATTGGAAGACCAATGCGAAGGATAGGAGGTACCTAATGGAAGCTGATTCTAGAACAGGCCAAGACCCACCATGGGTTGTATAGCCAATGATGATGGTGATAAAAGACGTTACTCTCGAGCCTGGACACTCGTTAGTTAACTTTGATGTATGTAGTATTATTATTCACCAATGTTCCAGTAGAAGCATCGTTAGAAATTATATGCGGAAAATATGCAATACAACAGGATACACTAAACTTGACGAGGCATTGCTTGAAAACACCTATTTCATCTACAAGCACCAGAGGTACGAATAAGTTGAAGGAGCATCGATGGGTTTACTAGTGTCACCCATAACAACACACCTTTTTATGCAAGATGTGGAAACAAAACCAATACAAGTAGCCGAGAATAAACCCAAACTCAGATTTAGGTTGGCGACAAATGTTTGATCTGGGCACACAGAGAAGAAAAACTCTCCACATTCCTGCAACACATCAATAATATTCACCTCAAAATAGAGTTTACCGTGGAACTGGAGAGTAACCAACAACTGCCATTGTTAGTTGTGTTGGTTATAAAGAAAGAAGACGGAAATATAGGATATACAATATATAGAAAACCAACTAATACTGACAGTGATATTTACTCGCAGATTCACACCATCATTCTGCGCAGTTAATTTCTAATGTTATGAATTATACAGGGTGTCCAGAAAATCTACCAACAAACGGATACAGCAGATTTTTCAGATAATTTTAAGACAATTTAACCCAATTCATCTAGTCCGAAAATGCTTCCTAAAGGAGCTAGAGCTATTTGAAGATGGCGTCTGGTAATTAATTTTTCTTAAATATCTCCAGAACTTCTATTTAGAAAAAGAAAATTGGTACATATATTTATCTTCCAGAGATAAATCGATTACATAAATCGTACATTTCTAGTACCGATCATAGGCGTCCGTTTTGGTTAGGGCAACAGTTATATTATCGCATAACTTTTTTGTTTTTAATTTTTAAGCATTTTATGAGTCTGGATTAATAAAACATAAGGTATTATAGTACTAAAAGGTACTCTTACTTTAAGTCGATAGAATACACCGTTTTCTAGAAAAATCAATTTGAAATTTTTCGTTTTTTGAAAATCAAAAAAAAAATTAAAAAAAAAAACTACATATTTAGAAAAACTAAAATTGGTACACGTATTTATCTTTCAGAGATATATCTATTCCATCCATTGTGAATTTCCAGTACCGGTCATATGCGTCCGTTTTGGGTAGGTCAATAGTTATTTCATCGGATAACTTTTGTCTTTAATTTTTAAGAATTTTTGACACTAGATTATATTATTAAATTATGAGGTATTCTAGTACTAAAAGTTACTCTTGCTTTAAGTTGGTAACACCGTTTTTTTTTGAAAAAATTTTTTTTTCAAATTCAGGAAACGAAAATTTTCAAATCGATTTCTCTAGAAAACGGTGTGTCCTATCGACTTAAAGCAAGAGTACCTCTTAATACTAGAATACCTCCCAATTTAATAATCCAGTATCAAATATGCTTAACAGTTAAAGACAAAAAAGTTATGCGATAAAATAACCATTGCCCCACCCAAAACGGACGCCTATGACCGGTACTAGAAATTCACAATGGATGGAATAGATATATCTCTGAAAGATAAATAAGTGTACCAATTTTCGTTTTTCTAGCTAGAAGTATTCTGGAGGTATTTAAGAAAAACTAATAACAAGACGCCATCTTCAAAGAGCTCTAGCTCCCTAAGGGTATGCTCACTACGGAGACCAAAGGATGGTATCCTAGCCTAGAGCATAGTATCCTACTCTTCATATTCGTGAATTCTGGCATTCAAAATAATGCATTTATTTTACATAGCGATCGAAATATAGTTTCGATCGCTTTCGGTTGCCAGGTAAAATAAATACATTATTTTAAATGCGAGAATTCACGAATATGAAGAGTAGGATACTATGCTCTAGGCTAGGATACCATCCTTTGGTCTCCGTAGTGAGCACACGCTTAGGAAGCATTTTCGGAGTAAAGGTAAATTTAGTTGAATTGTCTTAAAATTATCTGAGGAATCTCCTGTCTTCGTTTGTCGGTAGGGTTTCTGGACACCCTGTATAATTAAATTCGAAATCCTTAGTAATTATCAACCGTGCAAGTATATTGTATAACACTACAAAATAGTGTTATATCGGGGATATAGTCTGCGGCTTGAAGTAAAACTACATTTACTTCAGAAGTTCGATATTTCGTTGATTTTTTTTCAACGTCATCAGGAACATACTACAAAATTAACTTACAATTAGATACAAACATAACATTCACAGTATTCTCATTTACGAAATATTGTATTTTATTCTGTGAAACTAATTCTATCGGCGGCCAAAAGCATGGTAGTCTTCAAGCGTCCGAAGCGCTCGAATTAGCTTGAAAAACATCCTGAAAATAATCCTGGCGACGTCCATGCCTACTATAAAAAATTAAGAGTATAGTTGCCATCAAATTATTACAGGAAAATCTTAAACTTAAGTTTATTACACAGTCACTTGACTTTGAGTGGTATGGTTAAGTTTCCGGCACAGGTAGAAAAGTAATAATTCTTAATCTATTGTACGTTTAATTATTATACCTGCTATTCAGTATGTTTACCTCTCGAGACTGAACGACACCACTCAAATAGTGGTGTTGATTATAGTTACTTTCGAGTATTCGTTACAAATCGTTACTTTTGTATAAAGTAATCATTTTCAGTATTCGTTACTTTAATTACTATGATTACTTTTGTTATTTTTGTATTTGAGTACCGGTAATCATATTATCCAGAACGTATTTCTCAGTAGGTAGGTATTTTGTATAAAGTAATCATTTACAGTATTCGTTACTTTGATTACTATGATTACTTTTGTTACTTTTGTATTTGAGTACCGGTAATCATATCTAGAATCGTACCTATTTCTCAGTAGGTAGCTATTTTGTATAGGTATTCCGATATAACAACGACCTTCGCCGATCTGATTAAGGGATAAAAATGATTTGATTACTATGATTACTTTTGTTACTTTTGCATTTGAGTACTGGTAATCATATCGAGAATCGTATTTTTCAGTAGGTAGGGTATTCCGACACAATAACGACCTTGACGAAGTACGAACAAATCAAAGTAATCAAAGTAGATACAATAGTCGTTACTCGCTCTGGTACTATTGGTACAAAGTATTCAGAGTAATCAAAGTAAGCAAAGTAGATACAATAGTCGTTACTCGCTCTAATACGATTGGTATGACGTAACGAAGTAATCAGAGTAATCAAAGTAATCAAAGTAATCAAAGTAATCAAAGTAGATACAATAGTCGTTATTAGCTCTGATACGATTGGTACGAAGTACCGAAGTAATCAGAGTAATCAAAGTAACGATTTGCCTCTCTGTATAGTAATCGTTACTTTCGGTATTCGTAAGTAACGAGTACTTTGTAACCAATAGTTACTTTTTCAACATCACTACACTCAAATACAAATGACTTTGTAATAGGATTAAGATACGGTTTTCTGCAATCATTTGTTGACAACTACAAAGTGAACACTAAACACTGAACGTATAACTATTTTAGTTTTGAATTTTTAACCTGACACTGTTAGTTGAAAGCCAATGAGGTGCAGTACTTTACTTTATGACGTGTTTACCTTCCTTGCACCAAGTACCCACAAAGAAAGTGCCTCTTTTGCACTCAAAAGTGGTTGTGAATTATTAGAAGTTGTTGCATACTCAACGTCCTGAAAAAGGTATTATTTTAAGCAAAACACACACACTGGTTAGTAGTCCAGGGCGCATCTGTTTTGAGATGGACGTTGAGAGGTGACTCATATTTTTTGCAGAAATTGCTTGGAATTAACTCATATAATAATAATTGAGTTATCCTCCCACTCAGAAAGGTCCGGAACATTGTTTAAATAATCAAAATGTCAAAAAATGAAGGAAAAACTCGATTTTTTTCATCGTCTTTTGATTATAACTTTCAAAGTATTCACTTCCGAGAAAAGTTGCACTGACATGAAAGTTTCGTAATTAAATTTCCTACAATATAGGATTGCTTAAAATTTTTAAGAATTGTCACCCTTGTTGCAAAATAGCAATAATTGCGAAAAAACCATAAAAAAACAAGTAGTCGCATTTTACCTTTTTCACCCATTTATGCTAGACATAGGATCTTCATATTTTACACAAAAAAACTTTATGATATAGTGAAACAATACTGTAAATTTGATTAGGATCGGTTCAAAATATTTTGCAAAACAAATTTTGCAATCCAGCTTTCGCAAAAAAAATTCATTTTTTCAAAATGTTGAAGGACTGAAAATAAAGCAGATAGCAAGTTGACATTTTTTTTACATATAGAGGAATACTGTACATTTTATTTGCAATTTGCAAAATTAAAATCGATTAACTACCATGGCGCCAGGAATTTTTTTAAATAAACATTAATTTTTGGTGCTACGCGCAGGACAGCGGTGTTCGATTCACACAAGTTGATTTCCATCAAAATTTCTTCCAATCTTTATCTAATATATTATTTTCTTACTCTATATTTTGTTGTATTTTAATATTTTATTTCCACAAAAATCAAACTAATTTGATTATTGTTTGTAAAATATGGTTTTGTAAAAAATGATGGTTTTGCTTGTTTCCGATTCAGAGGGTTGCACACCCGCTAGACAGGCTGTTTCTACCATTTCAGGCGTCTTCAGTAGCTTTTGTTAGCGTGCACACCTCTCTAGAGGTGAGCCACCCTCTGAATCGAAAACAAGCAAAAACCATCATTTATTATTTTATTTCCTTTACTCGGTTTGAGTACTGAAAGTTCCTCTGCTGTCTTTTTTCTAGACGAATGAAGGCGGAATGTGATCGTTTCCCTTTCGTTTTCTATATTCGTCGTCTGCTGTCTTATTAATTGAAAAAGTCGCAGATTGAGGATGTACCAGTAAGAACTTTCAACGCGAAAAGTTTCAGGTTTAAATTACTATTTACCATTTTAATTTTTATTAAATTGATGGATTCTGCATCTGAGACTCTTCAATTTTTTATTCTATTATTTAAAATATATGAACAAAGAAAGTTTTTGCTAAAAAAAGTGTTATTTCAAAGGACAGAGTATGTGTTTTTATTTTGCAATGAACAAATTTATTTATTGATATCGAAATGTACTAAAAATTAAAATTTATCAATAATTATCAAAGGTCATTGGAATGCCTAATCAAAAATTAATGTTTATTTAAAAAAATTCCTGACGCCGTGGTGGTTAACCGATTTTAATTTTGCAAATTGTAAATGAAAGGTACAGTATTCTTCTATACGCAAAAAAACTCAACTTGTTGTCTGGTTTATTTTCAGTCCTGCAACATTTTGAAAAAATGAATTTTTTTGCAAAAGCTGGATTTCAAAATTTATTTTGCAAAATCTATTAAACCGATCTTAATGAAATTCACAGTATTATTTTACTATGTCATAAAGTTTTTATGGGTAAAATAAGAAGGTCCTAAGTGTAGCATAAATGGTTGAAAAACGTAAAATGCGAATACTTGTTTTTTGTTTTCTGTATGTTTTTTTCGCAATTATTGCTATTTTGCAACAAGGGTGACAATTTTAAAAATATTTAGCTAATCCTATATTGTATAAAATTTAATTACGCAACTTTCAATTCAAAAACGAAGAAAAAAATCGAATTTTTCCTTCATTTGTTGACATTTTGATTATTTAAACAATGTTCCGGACCTTTTTGAATGGGAGAATAACTCAAATATTATTATATGAGTTATTTTCAAGCAATTTCTGCAAAAAAATATGAGTCACATCACAACGTCCAAATGCACTAATATTTTTATAAATGCGCCCTGGTCTATAGTGTTAGTTAAATTATTAAGCTGGGATCCAATGGAACATGACGTGGCAGGCCAGAAAAATAGAAAATATGTAATAGAAAACGATAAAAACTATTCTGTGGGGAAAACTATTTCGTGGGAATTCACAAATCCCACAAAATTTGTACTTTACGATCCTTGGTCTAGGACTGAACCCTTCATTTATGGCCGGTGCGAAGTGGCGTGAGCTCTCCCGTAGTTTGTCGATAAAATAACGAGGTTCAAAGGAAATCAGAAGCTGCTACAGACCCTTCTGACTCGGCCAGGGACTGGTACGGTCAGTGTCGAGGTAATTTTACTATGGAGTGGTCTAAGGGCGTTGTGTTGGAATTTTTATCATTGTTTGAATTAATCAACTTACTAAAATTTCTACCGCCAATACTGGTGGTGTACCCTCGATACTCGAGGTGACAAGCTCCATCAGAATGGTTTGATTGAATTTAGCAAAAAGTAAATGTTTATTAATTTTACAGTAACGTGGGGCCCGAACTGTGCTCTCTTTTCTTTTCATTAATATTTATTTTCTATTACTCTTTGCCGATCTAAACTGGTGAACAGTGCCACGCCACGCTCCATCGGATCTCGGCTTTATACGGAAATGGGTTGAAAATGAAGCTTTTGGTTAACCAATTAAAACACATATTAAGGGAATAGCGCTAAGTGCAGGTGATAAAGAAATAATGAAGTGGAAATGATCCTTAAAACGTATTACATAATTTCGTATTCTAGTTAATCTCTATCAAGTTATATCATAGTTCAATCTCAATGTTTGTCAATTTTATAACTGATAAGTTTTCATGTTATCTGTTGGAGTGGTAGTAAACAGTAAACAGAATCCCTATCAATCACTTGAGATATGCAGACAATTTCTCCTTAATAGCGAATATTGATGAGTTGCAGTAAATAGTTCAGAAAGTTTATACTTCATGCTTACATTAGGTAACTCTAATTTGAGAGTTGGCTTACCGTTCTTCATATTATTGAGCGCATACAGTGCGTCCATAAAGTAACGCATAAATTCGTTATTTCGTAAACCGGCGACTTTAAGGGAAAATCCCGAAACAGGTCGATTTTTATTTTTAAATTACGATTTTTTGGCATATACATACATAGTGACGTCGTCCATCTGGGCGTGATCGATGATTTTTTTAAACGAGAATAGGGGTCATGTGATAGCTCATTTGAAAGGGTATTAAATTATCTATCCAATAATATAAACATTAACATAATTATTTATACAGGGTGTTTAAAAAACAGTTTTTCAATTAAAACACGTGAGACAAAAGAAGAATATTATATGTAATTTATTTAATTCAAAATACATTTTACTACTGTCAGTAAACAGAAAAAAAAATTATTTGACAAAGAAACATTGATTTTCGTTTAAACGAAATGTTCAAACTGACAAGAGACAGGTGGGTGGCAGCTTTAACATTGAATTTAAGCGAAAAACAATATTTATTTGTCAAATAAACATTTTTTTCCTGTTTTCTGACAACAGTAAAACGTATTTTGAATTAAATAAATTACATACCGTAAAGTGAGGCTACTTTGTGACACATGTGGTTACTTTGTGACAGTGACCTCTAAAGTTAAACTTATTAACTTGGTGGAGCCATTAGAAATGCTGGAATAATTAAAATGTTTTATCTCAATAGTAGACTACGTGAACTATCTAGGGAACAATAACCAAAGCTCCTAGTGCAACTTCGCTCGTCATGCCACAGCTGATTTGATCATCGCGCATCGTCAAAACAGGTGATTTTAGGTTTTAGAATTTTAGAATTTTTAGAAGATATTTCTACCAAAGTAAATTTATATTTTAACACAATATGTTACCTCCATTTAACATTAAAATGTGTTAGAAGGTGTTTCTTTGTGCCAGAGTTAGAATTCCATATAAATATCGCAGAAAAACTTACGTGTCACAAAGAAACCCCCACCCCTGGGGCGACTTTGTGACAACTTTTTTCGATATTTTCTTGATTTCTATAACATATAGCGCATTCAAGTTTTCACTGTACATAGAGCAAAGATTGAGCTTTCAGGTGATATTTTTAAAATTATAATAAACCGAAAGTGTATGTACTATATCATCACAAAACCTAAAAAAGTGTCACAAAGTAACCTCACTTTACGGTACATTCTTCTTTTTGTCTCAATTATTTTAATTAAAAAAATGTTTTTTTGAACACTTTGTATAAATAAATATGTTAATGCTTATATTAGTGAATAGAGAATTGAATACCCTTTCAAATGAGCTATCACATGACCCCTATTCTCATTTAAAAAATGATCGATTACGTCATCATGCTCAGATGGATGACGTCATATGCTAAAAAATTGGAATTTAAAAATAAAAATCGACCTGTTTCGGGATTTTTCCTTAATATCACCGGTTTACGAAATAATGAATGTATGCGTTACTTTATGGACGCATTGTAGTACCTCTTCGTTTATCATCACTGGTCCGCTGTCTGGTTCTTTTGATATTATTAGACCGAGTCTTTCATCTTGAAAGAAGTCTTCTATATTCTTTCCATGTTCGTATTTTTATTTCGTTGTCTGCTGTTATCTACCCGTTACAGTCAATTAGTTTATGATTTATTTCCGTTTTTGATGTATTTGAAGTTGAAATGAAGTGCAAAAGAACGCAAAGGGAAAACGATATGCAAATCCCATGAAATAACCACAAGGTACTTACTCTTATGTTCTCTAGCTCATTTCTTGTTACTTGTAATTCATTTAGCAGCTCTGGAACTGATACTCGGCTTGGATGTTGAGCTAGCTCCACTATCTACAAAACAATGAAATTATGTTTTAATGTTAAATTTATTTCACAAGATGGCATTGGCATATCCCAATGATTAATAGAATGCACGTGAAGGGGAGAAAAGTTTCACCTGGGCGACTCAATTGAGTTCACCAGTTGGGTACTGGAGAAACTGTGTACTATCACCAAACCCAAACAACACTGCTGCCAAAGATACTTTTGATCTAAAAAAATGCTCAAACCTCGCCCTATTGACAAGAAAGGCAGGTATCACCTGGCTAGCGGGCTCTATTTGATCCTCTTCATATCTAATTCAGGATCCCATAATATTTTTCAACTATCCAACGCCAACAGAGTTTTGCTTATCGAACGATTTAATAAAGCCAATAGAAAAAAAAGAGCCAAGAGTGTTCTTATTTGGAGGTTTCGTAAGATTTAAATTTGTAAGATTTTTGGATCGTTATAAACTATATTATTATATATTCTATTTATTGTAACTATTAATGACCATAATTTCGAAGTAGTAAGAGAGTTTAAATATCTGGGAAATAGAAGTCTCATATATTTCCACATAGAAAAAGAAGTCTCAGCAAGGATAGCTGCGGGAATAGAGCATTATACTCTCTATCACCATTATTAAGATCTAAGCAGCAAAAAATAACATCTAAATTAAGACTATGTACAGCGTACATGTCAATTATTCGCCCAGTTGTTACATATGGAAGTGAAATATGGACTCTACATGGAAATAAATAAGTTTCTGGTATTTGGAAGGAAAGTCCTCGCTTCTCAGAATGATATTTGTCCCTCAAAGAGATGAATTGAGGGGAGAGTGGAAAAGGCGCCGTAATGCTGAACTGATGAATCTGTGTGGTACCGAAAACATCGTCAGACATATAAAAGCTAACCGGATAAAATGGGCAGGTCATATGGTAAGATAAGAGGAAGAAAGAGTCTTAAAGACAGTATTTGTTGAGAGACCAGATGGTAGAAGATGGTAGAAGATCGGCTTCATGTTGAAGCCGATTTATCTAGGATTGGGGTACATCAAGAGGAAATGGACGCGCAAGATCGTAGAACATGGAGGACTATTATAGTGGATGTGGCGAAACTCATCCCGAGGTGTAAAGCCAGTCAAGAAGAAGAAGAAAAATATTTACCTTATTGTGATGCTTCACCAACTCTTCGCTCCTATTAAGAAGTTCTTCAGACTTGGCAGTCTTCTCCGCCTCGGCGTTTTGCTCGTCCAACTTCTTGCTAGCCTCCTCTAGCTGGTGTTCGAGCTCTTTGATCCTTTCTTTGGCTTCTTCTAATTCGGGTACTATCTGCCAATACCTGCAAATCGACTTTGAAAATTGTAGAATTCGAAACTCGTTGTTTTTTACAAACCTAGCGTTGATCTCACTGATCCTCTGCAGGAGTTCTTCGATCTTTTCGTTGTGTTTTTGTTTTAATTGAATCGATTCTTCCTCGTGCGTTTTGATCAGCTCTTGGAACCTCCTCTCGTATTCCTCGATTATCTTTTGGTGTTCAATTTCTTGATCGGTGGATGTGGACTTGTCTAATCGTACTAATCTTCCCGATTTACTAGGCTAAAATCGAAAACAATATGGAATTAAAAAATGTACTACAATATACAATATTTGCCTAACATAGGTAAAGTCCTTTTCATGGGCATTTTTCAGTGCGTCACAAATGATAGAAAAAAAGGCAAGTCCGTGATAATACACATTTATGACATTTATTCTAATATGACATTTTAGTTAAATCTGACAATTGTCACATTTTATTTGCAATTTGGCATAAAAACAAATCAAATGTGTTTATTGCATTTATAAAATGGTGTATAGTCTTATAAATTGTACAGATTATATTTGTAGATAATATTATATAATTCGTAAATAATTTTTTTCGATTATAGCGCCATCTATCGACAACTAGAATAAATGTTATAAATGTCTGTAATCACGGACGTGCCTTTTTTCTGTCACATACAATTTAATGCGTTAGAAAGAAATCGAAAAACTGTGACGCACTGAAAGATGCCTATGAGAAAAAGAATATATATATTTATATACTAGGCCACTCGTTAGGTCCGTGGGAGCTATGTGGTAACAAAAATAATGTTTCTTCAGAAAATATACCGTGGCCAAAGGTTGGTAATGCACCTTCGCGATAGTTTGGGTTGTCGATATTCTCCTCTTCATTCTTTGAGCCATTGTCAGGCTGGAGGTCTTTAAATATAGACGGAGAGGCAGCGCTGAAAAATCTTTCTGAACTTACTAAAGCTAGTTTTTTCACAGTTGATTACTGTGGTTGTGTAGAGAAACATACTGCGGTTGGTCAAGCGAAACGTAGAACAGGTGGTACTGACAGCTTGTCAAAATTGCTTACCTGCGGAGGTAATTAAATCCATTTACTAAGGCTGAAAATGAGTACACACATTCTAAATTGAATATAAATAAAAGTTATTATAGTCGGTCAGCTGTATGACGGGGCAGAGCCGGTCGGTCGGCCCCAATGAATGTACAGGGTTATTAACTATATTTTGACCCCCCTCTAAACTGCTTTATTTACAGAATTAGAAAAAAATATAAAATACAAAAGTTATTCGATTTTTTAATTATGATTTTTTGACATACATATCGTACTAGTGACGTCATCAAACTGGGCGTGATGACGTAATCGACTATTTTTTTTTAAATGAGAATAGGGGTTGTGTGCTAGCTTATTTGAAAGGTTATTAAATTCTCTATGCAGTAATTTAAACATTAAGATCAATATTTATACAGGGTGTCCAAAATTTTTTTTTGAATTATTAATTAAAAAATTAATTTAATTAAAAGAAATTTTTTTGGACACCCCGTATAAACAATCATGTTAATGTTTATATTACTGTGTATTACTATTCTCATTTAAAAAATTTGTCGATTACGTCATCACGCCCAGATGGATGATGTCACTAGTACGATATATATGTCAAAAAATCACAATTAAAAAATTGAAAAAGTTTTGTATTTTACATTTTTTTCTAATTCTGTAAATAAAGCAGTTTAGAGGGGGGTCAAAATATAGTGAATAACCCTGTACATTCATTGGGGCCGACCGACCGGCTCTGTCCCGTCATACAGCTGACCGACTATAATAACTTTTATTTATATTCAATTTAGAATGTGTGTACTGATTTTCAGCCTTAGTAAATGGATATAATTACCTCCGCAGGTAAGCAACTTTGACAAGCTGTCAGCACCACCTGTTCTACGTTTCGCTTGACCAACCGCAGTATGTTTCTCTACACAACCACAGTAATCAACTGTGAAATAACTAGAGTAAATTCAGAGAAATTTTTCAGCGCTGCCTCTTGGACTAATAGGTACATATAATGAATTTTGTTTGCTTACCGTTCTACAATCTTCTGATAACACAGACTCTTTAGAATGAACGGACGAACTTGTGCAGTCTTCAAAATGGCCGGAATCGGCGAACGACGTGTTAAGGTCGTTCGCTAGGTGATTCGATAATCCATCTACGGCATCTTCTGGAGTTGTTTCGTTACTGTTATTTTCTCTAACTGTAACGGCATCACTGAAAAAATAGGGTGTTACATACATACAGGGTGTTTCATTGGGAAACGGAAATACTTTAATGGTGAATAGAGGTCACCAAGGTGGTTCTAGGTATACTAAATTTTTTGCCCTACCGACTTTTATATCCGAGTTACAGGGTGTTTTATCGACTTTGCTCATTTCTTTCCTAAGACATAACTTTAGAACCACCCTGTATATTTTTTTAATATTTGCTACACATATCTCTCATTCAAAACTCAAACGACCGACATACTAATCACAAGAAAAATCCAGGTCCGTATTAACAAAAAATTATAAAATAATTGTGACCTTAAAACAACACCCTGTTGTATATTGAAATTTTGAAAATCTGTTTGCATATTTGAAAAGAGCACAAAAAACTAAGTCTAATAGTTCGCTTCGATTTTTCGGCCAGACAATTTTTTGACTTTAATTTTGAAATTATATTGAATTTTTTTAAGAACTCCACATTAAAAAGCAGGTACCTATTATTAACTTTTAATTAAAAATTATTAAATTTAATTATTAAATTTATTGAATAAATACTCATTTTAAAATGAATCAATATTTATTTACCATATTGGAAAGACCCAATTATTAATCACAAGAAAAATCCAGGTCCGGATTAACAAAAAAACATAAAGTAATTTTGACCTTGAAATAACACCCTGTATATTGACATTTTCAAAAATTTTTTGCACATTTGAAAAGACCACAAAAATCCGAGTTTATAGATTCACTTTGATTTTTTGTGCAAAAATTTATTAACTTTAATTTTGAAATTAAATATATTTAAATTTTTAAGAACCCTGAAATTAATAAGCAGGTTTTTAAAGCACTTTTATTAATAAATCATTCAAGTTAATGAATAAATACTAATTTTAAAAATAATCAGTTATTATTTACAGCATTAGAAGGACTTACTTACTAATCACAAGAAAAATCCAGGTCCGTATTAACAACAAAATACAAAGTAATTTTGACCTTGAAAAAACACCCTGTATATTGAAATTTTTAAAATACGTTTGCACACCTGAAGATAGCACGAAAAACTAGGTTTAATGTCCCGCTTTAATTTTTTGTGCAGACAATTTAATGACATTACTTTTGAAATTATATCGAAATTTTTATTATGAGGTTCCAGAGTTCTTAAAAATTTCGACATAATTTCAAAATTAAATTCATTAAATTGTCTGGCCAAAAAATTGAAGCTAACGATTAAACTTAGTTTTTTGTGCTCTTTTCATACCTATGTGCAAACGGATTTTGAAAATTTCAATATACAGGGTGTTGTTTCAAGGTTACAATTACTTTATATTGTTTTGTTAATCCGGACCTGGATTTTTGTTGTGATTTGTAAGTGGGTCATTCGAATGTCGTAAATAAGTATTGATTATTTTTAAAATGGGTATTTATTTAATAACTTTAATAATTTATTGTTAAAAGTGCTTTAAAAATCTGCTTTTTAATTTCAGTGTTCTTAAAATTATCAATATATTTAATTTCAAAATTAAAGTCATTAAATTTCCTTCACGAAAAATTAAAGCAAACCGATAAACTCAGATGTTTGTGGTCTTTTCAAATGTGCAAACAAATTTTGAAAATTTCAATATACAGGGTGTTGTTTCAAGAGCACAATTACTTTAATTTTTTTGTTAATCCGGACCTGGATTTTTCTTGTGATTAATAATTGGGTCGTTCCAATGTGGTAAATAAGTATTGATTAATTTTAAAATAAGTATTTATTCAATAGCTTTAATAATTTATAATTAAAATTTAATAATATGTACCTTCTTTTTAATGTCGAGTTCTTAAAAAATTCAATATAATTTTAAAGTTAAAGTCATAAAATTGTCTGGCCGAAAAATTGAAGCGAACGATTAGACTTAGTTTTTTGTGCTCTTTTCAAATATGCAAACAGATTTTCAGAATTTCAATATACAGGGTGTTGTTTTAAGGTCACAATTACTTTATAATTTTTTGTTAATCCGGACCTGGATTTTTCTTGTGATTAGTATGTCGGTCGTTTGGGTTTTGAATGAGAGATATGTGTACCAAATATTAAAAAAATATACAGGGTGGTTCTAAAGTTATGGCTTAGGAAAGAAATGAGCAAAATCGATAAAACAGCCTGTAACTCGGTTATAAAAGTCGGTAGGGCAAAAAATATAGTATACCTAGAACCGCCTCGGTGACCTCTATTCACAATTAAAGTATTTCCGTTTCCCAATAAAACACCCTGTATAATACGATGTATTATTAAAGAATGCATATAAGATTAAGATAAGAATGTATAGGTCTTGTACCTTGTTAACAATCACCAATTCAACAATTCAAAAGAATCATTACAAAAAACATTTGAAGATGACTGAAATTAAATTCAAGATAGCTAGGAATAAGAAAGAAATCTATGCGAAAGAAGTTCAACGTTGAGAAACTACAAAACAACGAGAAGCAAATAGAATTTACACGAGAACTGCGAGCCAAAATTGACGGAAGGCAGGACAAACATTGGAAAACTGTTAACAATGTCCTTGTGGAAACAAGTGAAATTATTTTTAGCGTAAAGAAATAAGTTACGCAAAGAAAGACGAGACCGCCAGAGAAACATGGAACAAAATATAACGCCACAAGCACATTAATCTAGAATTACTACATTCCAGAACAGAAGCAGAGAAGGAAGAAAGGTATAGAAAAGCGAATAAAGGTATATCAAGAAGGTAGCAAAGGAAAACAAAAGAAAGTGGGCAAAAGATATTGCTGAAGAAGCGCTGGTCGCTGATGAACGTCAAAACATGAAAGAATTACATAATATCACTAAACAACTAGCCGACAAACACGCACCAACCAAATGTAAAAACCAATACAGTTGCAGATATATCATCGTCACAGGAATAAGTCAAAATATGGTCTTAACATTGCAGTGAGTCTCTAAGTGCAGTCCCAACACTGCATGTTAGAAGACGAACAAAATATAAACTCCAATATCAACAAACTAATAATCAACTCTACATTCTGCATATGCTTTGTGAACTTCACTAGAGCTGTCGACACGCTAACATATATGGCCTGTATGGAAAGCACTACAGTAAATGAAATACCAGAAAAAGTATTAAATTAATGAAGAACTCTACATCACGCACCCTACTCTTCAAACATATTTCTTACTTTTAACTGTGCCTTGATTTCAAGACACTTAAAAAGTTTACTTAATGTAGTTTTGCTTACCTCGAATTTGATTTGTCTTCTGGCGAACTTAGGGCAGCCTTATACAATCTCAATTCAACTACTTCTTTGGTTAATTTCAAAATATCACTATCTTTCTCTTCTAAATCCTTCTGAGCTTGCTGCAGGAGGTATTTGAGTTTCTTTACTTGCTTTTGAGCTCTTTGTGTCGGCGTTAAGTACTCGTCCCCTACTGCTCCAGCGTGTTGATTGCAATGAAAAACATACCTGGAATATCAAAAATATAATTTACCATTTTTAATGGGAATAAGCTATAATTTTACTTCCGTTAAGATGCTCTCACTCCCAGAATTCATTTTTTTGACGTTATACTTCTTTACGATCGAGAGTAAAATTTTATAAATGCCGGGCGCATGCGCACACAGACAGTATGTAGTTCGTTGCTAATCTTTTACGATAGGTATGCATATATCAGCGCAAATAAGTCATTAAAAGAATATATTAGTGTTTTTAGTAAATGTACCTATTATTTATTATAATTTTTGTGTCTTTGGATTTGTCTTCCTCGGTAGTAAGATAATAAAATAATATCTAGGTATAACATTTTTATACCTCACTTCTTGATCTATTTGTCACCGTGTTGTGTACTTATATCCGAGACGTCACTTGCAAGGGCTCGAGAGCTCAGTTAGTAGAGCATTGGACCAGAGATCGAGAGGTCCCGGGTTCCAATCTCGGATGATTCATATTTTTTTTTTAATTTTTGGTTGTTTTAATAAACATTTTTTGAAAGTGGTAGATAAGAAAGTTGGTTTAATATTTAAATAAAATACAACTAACCTGTTAAGTATATTATTTATTTCGTTGAAATTATATAATAGAAGTATAACTTCTTACGTGCGTACAAAGTAGGTACACATACATTCTTTTTTTATTTTCTTACGTTCTATATGATTAAAAAATAGGTTTCTTTGCGTCACGATATAAGAAATTTGGCGTGACGCTGGTGGGTTGTCCCTACCGATTTAGTATCATAATAAATAGTTGATGTTACTAATCCCTCAATTATCTTTGCGACGGGTGGCAATAGTATTAAAACAGCGTACTAGGGCCGGACTTTACATTATTTACAGAACTGATTCGTTACCTGCCAATGCAAATAAATTATTAAAATTAAAATTTCTAGACAATGCTTCGTATTAAAAATTTTGTTTGCTGTAGACGAATTAGTTTACTCATCTGAAATTAACTTGCTTGAAATCAATTAGAAACGATCACAAACAATTTTTATGTCCAATGCGCTCATTATGTGAATTTTATCCTATAATGAAGCTTTCTATCTTTAAATAAAAAATTAAAGAATCATTAGCAAGTGCATTAGTTAAAGATAAGATATACCTCTAATTATTATTCTATAGCTTCACACATAATTATGTATGGCTTGCTTGGAGTATGGCTGGCTTGGAGGGGAAAGTTTTTTACTATCGGCAAAAAACATTAAAGATTCAAAGCTGGATTACCATGAAAATATGACGAGTAGCTTGTTTAAGGAATGGTTTGAAAAGAAGGTGTTGCCAAATTTGCCTCAAAAAAGTGTCATTGTAATGGATAACACGACGTATCACAGCGAACAAATTAGAAAAATCCCCGGTGTAGGTTCGACAAAAAAACAAATATCTGATTTTTTGTATGACAATGATTTGTACTTTGAAGAAACATATACAAAAAAAGAAATGTTGGAAGTTCTTCACACAAAAGTGTTTGAGAAACAGTTTGTTATAGACGAATTAGCCAAACGTGATGGTCATAATGTATTGCGATTACCTCCTTACTACTGTGTCTTCAACCCCATTGAATTAATCTGGAGCCAACTTAAGGAAAGTTTACGGCGAAACAACTGCTGTCCCAAATTTAGTAGCCAACCGGTGTCACATGTTGTCGAAGAAATAAAAAATATTTCCCCAACACTGTGGCAAAATTGTGTTTCACATGTTATAAAAACGGAAGACCATTACAGAACATTAACCTCACATATTAAACCAATAATTATAACATTAGATGATGACAATTCTAGTGAAGATGACAGCGATAGTGACATAGAGTTGTAATTTGTATTTATTTTTTTCCGTCTGAACTTCAAATTTTATTTTTCTATGTTATTTTTTATAATGTTATCTTTTAATGTTATCTTGTTGTTTATAATGTTATCTTTTTTAATTCTGATTTTTGCTACCACTCTTTTAATCTTTTACTGTTATTATCATTATTTTCCTTAATTCCTTTAATTTGTTCATTTCTCTTATTTCATTGTACATAATAATATACCTATAACTACATATATATAAATACGTAATAAATATAATGATATGATATTTAAATTTATATTTATTATTCCAACCCAATTAAAATACTATATCTACTTGAAGACTTGAACTTTTTTTTTAAGGGGATGGGTACAAAATTTCGGCTTTAAGCCGTTACGTTATTACCGAGGGCCGAAAGTCCCTGAAAACTTCTATGTTTATTTTAATAAGTTACAGGGGTGAAAAACTAAGAGAAAATTTAGTGTGATTTTTAATTTCAAATATCTCATTCAAAAGAAACTTTTAATTCATTCCAAGGGACTTTCGGCCCTCGGTAATAAAGTAATTTTTCATTCTGCGTTTAAATTTTTCAAAAATACTTACCTATTAGTTTTCTCAGGATTCGAAAAAAATGATTACATTTAAAACACATTGAAAATTTTAACAGGCGTCAAAATCTTGCATTTTGTTCCTTTCCCCTTAATTTTAGCGAATGCGCTCCTGGAGGGTTTGTTGTTTGTTATTATGATACTAAATCGGTAGGGACAACCCACCAGCATCAGGCCAAATTTCTTATATCGTGACGCAAAGAATACATCCTCCCTTTCCCTACCACCAAAAAAGTAATTTTTTCGTTTTTATTTTTTTTTAGTGGCTTACAATAAACTTAAAAATTTCAAAAAATTCAAACGCATAGCTGAGACTTCTACAAAACTTGTCTATTTTTTATAGTCCCCTATAGGCCCCCCTAGGTCGAGTGTACATAACCAAAAAATGCATTATTTTAGAAAAAAGCGTTTAATTTTTATTGGAGATGGCTGCCGGCCTATTTTTTTATTTTGTGTATTTTGTCAAAAAATATGTCTCGTTTTTTCCAGATTTTTCCGTAAGGTGCGCCACCGTTAAAAACCCGAAAAACTGGTTTTATTAGTAGTCCAGGGCACATCTGTTTTGAGATGGACGTTGAGAGGTGACTCAAATTTTTTTGCAGAAATTGCTTGAAAATAAATCAAATAATAATATTTGAGTTATCCTCCCTCTCAAAAAGGTCCGGAACATTGTTTAAATAATCAAAATGTCCAAAAATTAAGGAAAAATTCGTTTTTTTCTTCGTTTTTTAATTATAACTTTAAAAGTATTCATTTCCGAGAAAAGTTGTACTGACATAAAAGTTGCGTAATTAAATTTCCTATAATGTAAAATTGGTTAAGAATTTAAAAAATTGTTACCCTAGTTGCAAAATAGCAATAATTGTGAACAAACCATACAAAAACAAGTATTCGCATTTTACGTTTTTCAACCATTTATTCTAAACTTAGGACCTTCAAATTTCACCCAGAAAAACTATATGATACAGCAAAACAATAGTGTAAATTTCATTAAGATGGGTTCAATAGATTTTGCAAAATAAATTTTGCAATCCACCTTTCGCAAAAAAATTTTTTTTTTCAAAATGTTACAGGACTGAAAATAAAGCAGATAGCAAGTTGAATTTTTTTTTTGTTTATAGAAGTGTACTGTACCTTTCATTTGCAATTTGCAAAATTAAAATCGATTAATTACCACGGCGTCATGAAATTTTTTAAATAAACAATAATTTTTGGTGCTACGCGCAGCACAGCGGTGTTCGATTCACACAAGTTGATTTCCACCAAAATTTCTTCCAATCTTTATCTAATATATTATTTTCTTACTCTATATTTTGTTGTATTTTAATATTTTAATTCCACAAAAATCAAACTTATTTTATTATTGTTTGTGAAATATTGTTTAAACAATTGCATATGTTTAAAAATAATAAACTTTTATTTTTTAAGTTAAAATATATGAACAAAGAAAGTTTTTGCTAATAAAAGTGTTATTTCAAAGGATAAAGTATGTGTTATTACTTTGCAATAAACAAATTTATTTATTTATATCGAAATTTAATAAAAATTAAAATGTATCAATCATTATCAAAGGTCATTGGAATGCCCAATCAGAGCAAACTATCCGCTGTCCTGCGCGTAGCAACAATAATTAATGTTAATTTAAAAAAATTCCTGACGCCGTGGTGTTAATTGATTTTAATTTTGCAAAATTGCAAATGAAAGGTACAGTAGATTTCTATAGGCAAAAAAAAATTTCAACTTGCTATCTGCTTTATTTTCAGTCCTGTAACATTTTGAAAAAATGAATTTTTTTTACGAAAGCTGGATTGCAAAATTTATTTTATACAATCTGTTGAACCGATCTTAATGAAATTTACAGTGTTGTTTTGCTGTATCATAAAGTTTTTTTGTGTGAAATATGAAGGTCCTAAGTGTAGCATAAATGGTTGAAAAACGTAAAATGCGAATACTTGTTTTTGTATGGTTTTTTCGCAATTATTGCTATTTTGCAACAAGGGTGACTATTTTTTAAATTTTTATCCAATTCTATATTGTAGGAAATTTAACTATGCAACTTTTATGTCAGTGCAACTTTTCTCGGAAATGAATACTTTTAAAGTTATAATCAAAAACGAAGAAAAATATCGAATTTTTCCTTAATTTTTTGACATTTTGATTATTTAAACAATGTTCCGGACCTTTTTGAGAGGGAGGATAACTCAATTATTATTATTTGATTTATTTTCAAGCAATTTCTGCAAAAAAAATTGAGTCACCTCTCAACGTCCAAATGTACTAATATTTTTACAGATGCGCCCTGGTCTATAGGTATTTTGGGCGATTCTCTCTCCTGGGGAAAAGTCTGAATTGGAAATTATTTATAGAAGATCCGATTTTAAGGAACTCTCCGGGACAGTCCACTTACTTAAATTTTTGACTGAAAATAATCCGCAAGAATATTTTTCTGATAAATTTTAATTCTTCAAGTCAGTGGCGCACCCAGGGGGGTTTGGGGGTTAAAACTCCTGCCAGGGCATTATATTAGTAGTAGGCGAGGAAATAAAGCACTAAAATCGCCTAAACCAATTTAATTAAAGTAAGACGGAAAGGAACATCGTTATGAAACCTTTTGCATTCGATTCGGGAGAGCTCCAGGAAAATTCTTGAACACTTGGCATGAGAAACAAATAATGAAAATTGCATTCTTGTAAGCGGCAAATGCATTTTCCAAAACGCATTTCAAAGTGTTCACAAAATAAAAATTCACAACTCGGAAAATAATCATGGGAATGAGTGTAATTTTCATATTTGGGGGATTTTGAGGTCGCTGAACAGGAATCGGGGAAGCTGTAAAGGGTACCTGGTGCCAGGAATATATGTTATCTCCTGGAGTTTTATGACAATTTGTTATGAAAATAGTTGAAATTTATTATCTCGGGGTTTTGAGATCGCTGAACACGAATATTTCATCGAAGATGCTGTACGATGTACCTGTTGCCCTGTATATCTACGTCGTCTCCGGGAATTTTATGGAAATTCGTAATAAAATTTGTTGAAACTTGTTATTTCGAGGGTTTTAAAGCAACTGAGTGTTTTAATCACATACTCGAGATTCTGATATCCCTATATCTAAAAAAATTGCTGTTAATACTGAAAAAAAAAATCGAATTACTTATTTTTTCCATAATTTGGGCTTTGAATTAAAATAACTTACTGTTATTGTTACTTACTGTTGAATTTTATAACAAATTTCTATAAAAGTCCAGGAGACGACCTAGAGACCGGGCACCAGGTACCTCATACAACATCTTCCATGCAATATTTGTATTCAGCGACATCAAACACCCCGAGATAACAAAACCCATCATCATCAAAAACCCCGAGAATTTTCATGAAACTCCAGTAGATAGGGGAAGGACGGGGAAGATGACGCAGCGTCTAAGATGACGCACCTCTGTATTTTATCAAGTATTTCACTAAATTCAATTTTTATACCCGTGGCGCCCTCCTTTAGAAACTACTATTACTTTAAAACTTCATCGGTCAGCTTTCGTACTGTTTAGTATCTGTGAGGCAGAGTAACGCGATACACGTTGATTTCTTGTTATTTTTGACACTGCGAATATTAATGGTAAGTTGTTTAAAAATGGTTCCATTGGATTTTCTTCATATTCATGGGAGTAGGTGATATTTATTTTCAGTTAGCGAGGATTTATCTGTTAAATATTTGATGATGGATAATTTTGATAACCATTTTTTGTAGGTTATGCTGAACAGGATAAGTTGACGCAGACTGCGTCATCTTTGCTGTTATAGTGCGTCATCTTTGCCTTTTCAGTTCATTACCTTAAATAACAATGGAGTATAGAATATTTATTATTTAGTGTCTATTTTGCATTTTGAGGCATCTTTTTCTTTTTTAGAAATGGGAAAATATATACGAAAAACACAGAGAGGATCATTTTCTGCAGCAGCTCTTAATGCAGCATTGAATGCAATTTGTAGAGATGGTCGTAAAATTCGGGAAGTGGCAAGGGCATTTTCAATACCAGAAGCTACATTGAGGAGAAAACTTAAGGTTAAAAATTTATTAAAGGAAGTCAAATCAGAGTCTCTTGGTAGAGCCCCATTGTTTTCGGCACATCATGAAAAGGAGATACTAGATCATGTTCTCAAGCTGGCCAATTTATTTTTTGGTATCACTTGCATAGAGCTGAGAACCATGGCATTTGCTTATGCAGAATGCAATGAAATTAAACACAATTTTAATAAGAATAAACAAATGGCTGGAAAAGACTGGTATCTAGGATTTATAAAACGAAATCCTCAAATTTCCTTGAGAAAGCCAGAAGCTACAAGCATTAATAGAATAACAGCCTTCAATAAAATAGAAGTAGACCGCTTTTTTAAAAATTTGGAAACAGTGCAAGAAAAATATAAATTTCTGCCAGATCGCATTTACAATATTGATGAAACCGGTATATCTACGGTTCCTAAAGAATCATGTAAAAGACTTGGACCCAAAGGAGTAAAGCAGTTTGGAATCATTTCTTCGTGGGAACGAGGGAAGAATATCACGGTAATAATGGCGTTCAGTGCCTCCGGTAACTACATACCTCCATTATTTATATTTCCCAGGAAGAGGATGAGCCCACAGCTTCAGAAAAATGGACCAAGCGGTGCGATTTACAACTGCACGGATAATGGATGGAGTAATACGTCTATGTTTTTATTATGGCTGAAGCATTTCCAAAAAAAAGTCCTGTCTAGTCCAGATAATCCCGTGCTGTTAGTATTAGATAATCACTCGAGCCATATTTCACTGGATATTTATAATTACTGCAAAGAGAATGGGATTATAATGGTTAGTATTCCACCCCACACATCCCACAAATTACAACCTCTTGATGTGTCATTTTTTTCTGCATTAAAATATGCGTATGGTCGCCATTGCAATTCCTTTCTAAAATCTAAGATCAGCAACTCAGAGTTTGAAGATAAAATTACTCCATATGATGTCGCC
The DNA here is from genome assembly GCF_917563875.1 of Diabrotica virgifera virgifera. Classification (NCBI taxonomy): domain Eukaryota; kingdom Metazoa; phylum Arthropoda; class Insecta; order Coleoptera; family Chrysomelidae; genus Diabrotica; species Diabrotica virgifera. The sequence continues at coordinate 15,134,321 of NC_065445.1, forward strand.
GAGATTTTTAAGTTAGCATATGATCAGGTGGCAAATATTGATAAGGCCGTTTCTGGTTTCGGAACGTGCGGAATTTTTCCGTTAAACTCTGATAAGTTCACAGAAGATGACTTTTTTCCTGCTGATAATTTAAACAATGATAGCTTGGATAGAGATGTTTCTCCTGAACCTGCACCTCAGGGAACACCTCCACTAATAACAACACCATCTATAAGAGAACCAGAATTACCACGTCCATCAACCAGCCGACAGTCTCCTGAAAGTCGTCACACAACCCCCACAAAACAAAATGAAATAACCAAACGTCCACATATTTCTCTTTCACTTATTTCTCCAGTTCCTTTGCCCAATAAAAAAATTAAAAGAAAATATGGACGACAAAAGCAACATTCTGAAATTCTAACAAGCACCCCTTTAAAAGAATTCTTAGAAGAAAAAGAGAATAAAAAAAAAAGAAAAACTGGCGAAGTCGGAAGAAGGAAAGAAAAAAGTAACCAAACAAGTATTGGTTAATGATGCAGGATTAAAACTAAATAAAAATAAAGGGAAAGCCAAAGTACAAAAAATAATCAAACAAAAAATAAACAAAAAAATCTTGGAGGATAGCGATACTGAAGAAAGCGATTTTGATGAAGAAGGTCTTTGCAATGACGATGAGTTGGATGACATAATCAACGAGGGAGGTGAATCTGCATATTATGTGGAGACTTCGGCAAAAAGACGGAAACATGGTTCAGATGCACAAGTTGTGGACAATGGGTCCATAAAGAATGCAGTGGAGCCAAAAGTCCCGAAAACTACATTTGTGACTTTTGTTAATATGTAAAAAAGCTTTGTTTACATTTTCTTACTTTCAGTATTAAAAAATAAATTTTCTTTTCATATCACTTGCGCTTTTAATATAGATACCTACATGCGCCATCTTCACCATCACTGTGCGTCATCTTTCCCTCGGTGGAAGGTAAGATGGCGCAAAAGCGTTTTTTTTTTAAAGCCGCATAAAAAATACTTCCTTTTATTGAATTTAAAAATAATCCTAGAAATTGGTTATAGAAATGTCCAAATTACAGGCTCGTAGCATTCAAAGTTAGCTTAAATATTTTTTACCCTTAAATAAAATGTATTTTGCTTAGGTGCGTCATCTTCGACGTCCTTCCCCTAATATAGATACATGGCACCAGGTACCTCGTACAGCAATATTCGTGTTCAGCGATCTCAAAAACCTCGGAATAACAAGTTTCAATGATTTTCATAATGAATTTCCATAAAACTCCAGGAGACGACGTGTCTACCGGAATACCGGGCACCAGCTCCCTATTACAGTTTCGCCTACCCCATGTTCCTGTTCAGCGACCCCAAAACCTCGAGTATGAAAATTAACCTCATTTCCATGATTATTTTCGGGGTTGTGAATTTTTATTTTTTGAACACTTGAAGAAGCACTTTGGAAAATGGATTTTCCGTTTACAGCAATGCAATATTCATTTGTTCTTCATGACGAGAATTCAAGAATTTTCCTAAAGCTCTCCCGAATCGAATGCAAAACGTTTCACAACGTAATGTTTTATATTCTCACCTATAGGAAAATGTAACTTGTCTTTCACAAACAATACAAAAAAAACTCGGTGTCCAAGCCATAGCCAACCCCTCCCAGAGGAAAATTCTAGGTGCGCCACTGCTATAAGTATAATCTTTAGAAACTTTCCTTAGAAGTACTATGTGCCAGGAATCTACTAACTGCATTCGCAATGTCAATTGAAAAAAAATTAAATTGAAAACTTATTGGTACACTTTCCTGGTGACACCTCCAAGACTTCTACAATTTGCAAGTCAAATGGATGCTGCAGTGAAGACGAGAGGGAAGGAATTCTACACTATGCAACTCACATCCCCCGTCTGCAGCTGGTAAAGTTCCAACGGAAAAATGCACCTGGTTACTCTACGAATTAATACGACTATAAAATAAAAATGTATACCATTTTTATTCAGTTGCAATGCGAAGGCAAAACAATCTTACTTTTCAATTAGAATACGGAGTGCAGTCCAGTCCCTTGAATCCGTATTCTAATTGAAAAGTAAGATTGTTTTGCCTTCGCATTGCAACTGAATAAAAATGGTATACATTTTTATTTTATAGTCGTATTACTCCGTAGAGTAACCAGGTGCATTTTTCCGTTGGAACTTTACCAGCTGCAGACGGGGGATGTGAGTTGCATAGTGTAGAATTCCTTCCCTCTCGTCTTCACTGCAGCATCCATTTGACTTGCAAATTGTAGAAGTCTTGGAGGTGTCACCAGGAAAGTGCACCAATAAGTTTTCAATTTAAAAATCTTTTAGTAATGTTTTTAATATTTTTCAATATTATTAATTTACTATTAGGATTGAAAACTACTTCGTCTTTCAATGCCAGATGGCGCTAGCCACCTACTATCATCACTTCGGTTGCAATGGGTGGGAAAAGCTCTCGATGCGAATCAGTTAGAATATGGAGAACAGTGCCTACGTTCTTTCCGATGAGGCTCCAATAAGAGCCGAAAATCGCGATTCAAGGGACTGGACTACACTCCGTATTCTAATTGAAAAGTAAGATTGTTTTGCCTTCGCATTGCAACTGAATAAAAATGGTATACATTTTTATTTTATAGTCGTATTACTCCGTAGAGTAACCAGGTGCATTTTTCCGTTGGAACTTTACCAGCTGCAGACGGGGGATGTGAGTTGCATAGTGTAGAATTCCTTCTCTCTCGTCTTCACTGCAGCATCCATTTGACTTGCAAATTGTAGAAGTCTTGGAGGTGTCACCAGGAAAGTGTACCAATAAGTTTTCAATTTAAAAATCTTTTAGTAATGTTTTTAATATTTTCCAATATTATTAATTTACTATTAGGATTGAAAACTACTTCGTCTTTCAATTCCAGATGGCGCTAGCCACCTACTGTCATCATTTAGGTTGCAATGGGTGGGAAAAGCTCTCGATGCGAATCAGTTAGAATATGGAGAACAGTGCCTACGTTCTTTCCGATGAGGCTCCAATAAGAGCCGAAAATCGCGATTCAAGGGACTGGACTGCACTCCGTATTCTAATTGAAAAGTAAGATTGTTTTGCCTTCGCATTGCAACTGAATAAAAATGGTATACATTTTTATTTTGAAAAAAAAATTATTCAAAAAAGTCCAAATTTTAATGAATTGGATATTGAAGAATTTATCTCAAAAAAAAATCAGGCGATTTTACTTTCAATAAAAAGCTTGCTTGTAACATTTAAAAACTAAATTACAATCGTAAATCAATAAAAAACATTATTTATTGTAATTTCTTAATAAGATCGTTTGATTTTTACAATTTGACAACACTCAAAAAATTTTGCCTAGGAAAATAGGGGCTCAAGCTGAGGCTTGAGTGCACCCCCAATACTTTACACTAGGTGACGCCACTGTCTAATCCTGGAATTAAGTTGGTTACCAAGTATAACTATCAATTGTTTACCAAACTACACATTATTTCTACGTTCATAATAACACTAATAACCTACGAAATAATCTTTAGACACAAACATTTCAACCATTGTTCAAGGTGATTTCTAACCTCGAGTAGTAATTTTTTAAAATTAATCTTTGTAATGTATGTCCTGATGAAGCTGCGATACGACACGCAATGTGCAGATAAAGAGTAGTCATTAAATATATAATTGGGGTATAAATAACAACTCACTTCATGCTCCTTCCTGAAAAAGTTGTACCGTTCCAAGCTACACTGGAATGGTCACAAGACGCCACACTGCTTCCTGCAAAAAGAAAAACAAATAGTTATGGCGAGACAAAAAATTTACAACATTAACAAAAGAAAACTATAATTTTCATTATCGCATATATAACAAAAAGGTAAATGCAGAGTACAACTCGATAAAGTACTATAAATCAACAAAAATATCTTTGTTTGCTTAAGGTCGATTCGTATTTTACGTAACGTCAACGTCCCGTCTAAATATTGTGTAGTGTATATTAAGTAAGCCAGAATGTTCTCATATATGACGGCACCGTCACGGAACGTCCTGTCTTGGTTAGTCACTAAAAATATATGGGTAAAAACCCTTTAAGTCCAGACTTAAACGAATCTTTTCACCTCGCAAGTTTTACAGAATGGATCAATTTGCTTGAAAATTTGAAAATAAGTAGTGGATAGTCCATGGATCAAATCTATATGATGCCGACAGGCGCTTTTACCATGGGGGTGGTTGTCACCCCATCTCGGGGGTGGAATTTTTTTATAATATTTTGACCTCAAAAGTTAATAAAAACATTCATTCTAAGCAAAAAATGTTCTATACATTTTTTTGATAAAATTAATAGTTTTTGATTTATTCGCTATCGAAAGTGTCAGTTTTATATCTAAAAAATGAATGTTTTTCGATGGTATACTCACTTACGATTCACTCAATTTTTGCCGTAGAACAAATTTTATCAAACCAAGTTCTTGGGAATTAAATTACCTACAATTTCATATTTAAACATTTTTTCGTATCTCTGATGCTAACCTATCTATTCTGAAGAAAATGGCATTTCTTACCAAATTGCAAACATTCGTTACTATACCTATTCGATTTAAACTTCAGTTTTTTTAAAACTAATCACTCTAAGCTAATCAAACTTGTAGAATCTAAAAAAAAAAAAATAAAGTAGAATAAATAAGGCCAATGACTAAAAACACCGCTAACTTACATTATTATTACCTGTTACTTGTACTGTACCTGTACTTACATTATTATGAATACTGTTAATATTACATAAATCTTTTTAAAATTCTCAGTCACAGAAAGAGGTGGCATTGAAAGGGTTGGTAAAGGTAGTTTTTGCATGATATTGATATTACAAGGTTTAGTTGTCAATAGCTCACTCAATTTTCACCGTAAAAAAATTTTTGCAAACCAAGTTCTTTGGAATTAAATAAGCTATAATTTCAAATTTAAATATTTTTTCGTATCTCTGATGCTAATCTTTCTATTATGAAGAAAAGGGTTTTTACCAAACTACAAAAACTCGTTATTCGCTTTTAACTCCATTTTTTTAAGAACTAATTATTCTAAGCCGATCAAACTTCTAAAAGCTATTAACAATACATAAATCAAGAAAACCAAATTAGGTCAATGACAAATTTTAATTAGGGTGATGGTTGGGGGTTGTTTACGATCACTTTTTTGCTGAAAAAAATAGGGACTGACATTCTTTTCATTATAAGTCACTTAATTTTTTTAGCTAGAGATTTTTTTCTGGAGATACGTATTTTTAAATACTTTAAATTAGTTTTAACAAGTTATCCTCCATAAATGCATAGTTTTCCCGTTCTTTGAAACTACAATATTTAGCATTTGACGAAGAAGAGCCAACATATTATACCTAATAAAGTATAGCTCGATTACTATTGGTCTTAAAGAAAATTAAAAAAAACGGTTTTGTTTATTTTTTTAAAAGGTACATTTTTGTTCAGTACATTTTGTTCAAAAGTAAAGTTGTTTTAATAAAACGAAAACTTTTTGAGTTATTATAAGAAAACTGATTAAAAACATTGATTTTTTCGATATAAAACTAACACTTTCGATACCGAATAAATCGAAAACTATTAATTTTATCAAAAAAATGTATAGAACATTTTTTGCTTATAATGAATGTTTTTATCAACTCTTGCGGTCAAAATATAATAAAAATTTCCACCCCCGAGATGGGGTGACAACCACCCCCATGGTAAAAGCGCCTTTAGGCATCATATAGATTTTGATCCTTGGACTATCCACTACTTATTCTCAAATTTTCAAGCAAATCGATCCATTCTGTAAAAATTGCGAGGTTTTTTCCTATTTTAAGCTTCATTAAGTACTTGAACTATTTAAATGGTATAAAATTGTCATTATTTTACGTTGTAGGATATATAATAATATTATGTTTGAACTTTAACTTGATTTACATCATTTCAATGCAGAACTCCCAACTATACGGGTTTCTGGCCCGGAGAGAAACCTCTCTGAACGGACTCTAGATAACAACTGAATCAGTCAGCGTATAGGGCTGGATCCCGTTAATTAGAACTTCCCCTGTTCCAGTGTTCTCATACATCAAAGTTTGTCCGACTATTTAGACACCGTTAAGCTATTAATAAACTTTCAGCTTGCTATTAATCAACTTTTTTATACGCGGGATCCAGGCCTAGTAGAAGATACATTTAGGCACAGCATGTTTATAAAGTGGATAAATATTGGCAATACTGTGTATAGAAGCACATAGAGCAATGTAATAAGGGAAACACTTCGCCTAGGGTTAAAAGCAAAAGTAATATTTCTGCAAAGAACTTGGATTTAAAAGTAAAGTGCTTTTATGGTAAATTTTCAATATTTTTATTGCATTCTTTGGTCCTTACCTTTTAACACGTGTAACTTAATATTGTGCCATTTTATCCTAAATGTTTTATAACTTTTTACAGTATTATTTTTTCGAATAATTCAAATTCCAGAACTGCTACAAAATATCAGCTGGCGCAATATGTCAAGTTTATAAATGTCATTTAAATGTGTTAAGTCAGTGTTGTAAATTGTGTTGTGTAAATAAGTGTTGAGTCATTTGTTGAAATTAACAAAATAATACCTGATTGCCAGTCGGGTTTCCGGAAAAACTTTAGTACCACTACAACACTTGTCAGCATTTTGAATGACATCAGAGAAAATGAAGAAAAACAAAATAGTACTTGCATGACCCTTTTGGATTTTAGTAAAGCATTTGATACTATTGGTCACGAGATGCTGTTGGCCAAACTTCATTACTTTGGCTTTTCCAACAGTGCAGTCAATCTCATGCAAAACCTACTGACGAATAGATTTAGTTGTGTTCTTGTTAAAAAAGACTCAAGTGTTGATAAGTCAGAATTTAAATTAGTTAAAATGGCGTCCCACAAGGTTCGGTAATTTCACCTCTGTTATTTTCCATTTATGTTGCTGACATGAAAAACTGCATTAAATTCTGCAAATTTAAGCAGTTTGCTGATGACTCCCAGTTAAAAATACCTATAAATAGACACACTATAATAGACACTCAAAATAAATTAAATGCGGACCTTAAATGTATATCTTCATATGCAGAAAATCACAATTTACAATTAAATGCATCCAAATCGCAAATAATAATTATAAATAAAAATAAAAATGCCAGAGAGCTTATCGAAAATACATTACAAATTAACATTAATAACAATCCAATCCCCATTGTAAAACATGCAAAAAAATTGGGTATTATCTTTGATAATGAACTTTCTTTCCAAAAACATGTAAAGAAAAAGTTAACTGCAGGATATCTCAGATTAAAAAATTTATATAAAATAAAAAAATACTTAACATCTAAACAAAAATATTATCTTTGCAATACTCTTGTCTTGTCCCTGTTTGATTATGGTGACGTTGTTTATGGCGACTCTATATCTTGGTTACTTAAAAAGTCAATCCAAAAAATCCAAAATAGTTGTGTAAGATTTTCATATAGAATTCCGTATAATCGCCATATAACACCTTACCTTAATCAACATAACATCCTTAAAATGGTTTATCGAAGGAGGCAACATATGTATAATTTTATATACAAAATTGTTAAGACTGGGAAACCTCCATATTTAAATGAAAAATTTTCAGATTTGTCTAGAATACATACTACACGGAACACTGGAACATTTCTTCTTCCGCGTCACAGAACTGCGGCTTTCCAAAAATCATTTTCTTATCTAGCTGTCAAAATGTGGAACGGGCTGTCAAAAAGAACAAAAAACTTGTCTCTGGTTAAATTTAGAAAGTATATAAGAAACATGTTATTACAAGAACAACTTAACTAAATTAAATTATTAACAACTATTTTTCTACCATCTATCCAGCTGTCGAGAATCTGCACACTGTCCGGCTTCTCGTCCTTGGCACTTTTTCGTTGGGTCTAGAAGTTATATTATAAATATTATCGTATTTGATTTGTTAATGCCCTTCTCCTTCAACACAGTTCAGTTTTGGTTTAGTTTATTAATTTTTTCTTTTGTCTTATATTAAATATTACTTCTCATTGGGGTATTTTCGCAAAGGTCTACCTTTGTGGTGGACTTTTTGTAATCGGTTTTGTAATCGTGAGAAGATCCGTTTTTGTCTAAAAACGTTTTGTATATTCTCTGTTGTATATTGTAATATTCTGTTTTTTTTTGGCAAAATAAACTTTTTTGTATTGTATTGTATTGTACATAGATATACACACAAACAAAAGTATAAAATAGATAACTTCTACTTGACAGCCAGAAAATATAAAATAAAAATAACGAACAAAACAAAGTGATTTCATTTAAAAGGCCACGGCTTGATGTATGTTCAAAAATTTGTTGAGAAATCTTCACTAGGATACCAATTTACTTTATGGATGCCACTTGTCCTTAACATAAGACAAGAACCAAACTTCTTTGTTGATTATAAAAGTCTCTTATGAATAAATATTCGTTGAAATAAAAATCCAATCCCACCTTTACATGGAGAAAATGAAATTATGTACCTACGCAGAAGAAGACAAAGTGGAAGGAATGAAAAACATGCTGGAAAGAGGAGGTAGGGAAAATTATCATTTCATGAAGTTTGGAATTCACAGAAGTCGAGAGAAAATGTAGAATTCTAAAAAGAAGAAGGGGCAACATAGGCATTACACACAATTCCCCTGAAGAGGTCAGACGTCTGATCGAGTGTACTAATGCCAAAAAAATCTCCAGGACCAGACAAGATTACGAATAGAGCTCTGAAGAATTTTCCAGGAAAAACAATAGTATACATAACAACTTTAATCAACAACATCTTAAGATTAAGACATTTTCCCGACAGATCGAAAGAAGCTCACGTAATAATGATTGAAAACCACAGAAAACGGCACATTTTCAAAGCATTATCGACCGATAAGCTTATTACATACTAGCAATAAAAAATTGCAGAGCAGGTCATACCTACTAGCTAGGCTAAAAAAAAAAGAATCAGAAGCAGTCTGAACAATACCTGAAGTACAGTTCGGATACAGATCCGAACACACTCAGATGTGAACTTCAGGTGCTGCGGATAGCAGAATATATTTCGAAAGAGTTAAATGAAAAGAAATATACAGCAGCCGCCTTTCTAGATATCTAAAGCATTCGACAGAGTGTAGCACAAAAGCCTGCTGTATAAAATGAACCAATATGGTTATAGTGAGGCGATGACATATCTTCTGTCTCATACCTAGCCGAAAGGAGAATTAGAATTCGAATAGGGCCACCCTATCAGAAGTTGGAAACATGGAGGCTGATGTGCCATTAGAGAGCGGTACTATCACCATATCTATACACCATAATAATATATACGACAGACACCCCAACTGAACCAAAATCGTTAAGTCGATACGTAGACAATACAGCGCTAGCTCCTAGCAGTATCAACCAAGATCTGGCAAAAAGAAACCTACCAAGAGTGCTTAACAAACTGCAAGAATGGTGTGTGCAGTGGAAAATAGCTGTCAAAACATAGCCAGTCATGTACCAAAAAAGAGGTGGTAGACCAATTGGGGTACTATCCCTATTCGATGCCTAAATTTATGTTCAAATCAAGCCAAATATCTAGATGTAACGTTGAACCAAAAGCTGACCTTTACAGAACACGTGAAACAAACGGTCAATAAAGCTAAAACACTCAGGAGTCAACTCTTATCGCTAATAGATAGGAAGAGTAAACTGAGATTTAAGACAAAGATTAGGATGGCAAAAACATATAACTCAGCCACATGGGGCACATGTGTAAAGGCAACCAGAAAAAATAGAGACCTTCCGGAACCACACGATTAGGGAAGAACTGCCCCATTGAAACATACATCGGGGCTGGGGTTGTACGAGATAGCTTATAGATAGCGTATAGATTCGCATTGTACGAGTATGTGTGTAGGTGTACTTCAATATTTATTAGGTTTTCAGGATTCGAAAAAAATGAATACATTTAAAATGCATTGGAGCCGAATTTTTGCACCTACCCCCTAAGTTACAAGGCTGTAACACTATTAATAACGAAATAATTGAACAGGTTAACGATAAAAAAAATCAATAAGTATCAAATAATACAGGAATCTACAAAGTGTAGTTAAAGTCACTGAAGAGAAAATCGGACAATCACAAAAGAATAAAACGCTAGAATTATAATTTTGTAAATGGATTTCTAAGACGGGTTTAAGAATATTTTCAAGTAATACACACACCGGCAAAATTAAAGGAACACCTTAAAAATGGGACATGTTTGATGTCTCGAATCTCCTAAACCAGTTGTCCGATTTGAGTGATTTTTTTGGTATGTTGCAGCCTTATTATTTAAGTATATCAGTGTGATAATATTGTTGCTAGACAGGTAAATGTCATTTTATACCGGGCGTAACAATCATACTGTGTTTTTTCCTTAAAGTTCGGGACACCCTGTGGAATATTCTAGCCTATATAAAATATTAAAATTAAAACTTTATTGTAGCCTTAAGCTTGCTTAACATTTTCATTTTTGGTTAATTTGCTCATGTTGGATAATAAAAAAGTTAGGTACTTTAACAACTAGCCATGCTCCTCATCAATACAGGGTGTACCTAAATAAGTGCGAGAAACTTTAAGGGATGCATGAAAAAATAATGACAGTTTACTTTATAAACATATGTCCGCAAATGCTTCGTTTTTGAGATACGGGACGTTGAATTTTTTCTTGCAAACTGACGATTTATTTATTGCTCTAACACCGATTGAGATATGCAAATGAAATTTGACAAGTTTTAAGAGGTAGTTATTGTGCATTTTTTGACATACAAGTAAGAATTTTATATTCACCATTGGCGTGCCTACGGGATATATCTATAATGTTTATACCCATATGCACGCCAATGGTGAATATAAAATGTTTAATTTTATGCCAAAAAATGCGCAATAACTACCTATTAAAACCTACCAAATTTCATTTGCATATCTCAACCGGTTTTAAAACAATAAATAAATCGTCAGTTTGCAAGAAAAAATTCAACATCCCGTATCTCGGAATATGTTTATAAAGTAAACTGTCATTATTTTTTCATGCAGAATTATCCCTTAAAGTTTGCCGCACTTATTTAGAAACATCCTGTATTGACGAAGAACATGGCTAGTTGTTAAAATACCTAACTTTTTTATTATCCAACATAAGCAAATGAATCAAAAAAGAAACAGTTAAGAAAGCCTAACTCTACAATTCAGTTTTAATTTCAATATTTTATATAGGCCAGAATTAGAATATTCCTCAGGGTGTTCCGAACTTCAAGGAAAAAACACAGTATGATTGTTACACCCGGTATAAAATGACATTTACCTGTCTAGCAACAATATTATTACACTGATATTCTTAAATAATAAGGCTACAATATACTAAAAAATCACTCAAATCTGACAACTGGTTTAGGAGATTCGAGACATCAAACATGCCCCATTTTAAGGTGTTCCTCTAATTTTGCAGGTGTGTATCTATCAATTGTATAAAAATTGATGAAAACGAGTAGATTGTGATGCCTGAGTCGGTTTGAATGCATAGTAGTGATGTTGATTATAGTTACTTTCGAGTATTCGTTACAAATCGTTACTTTTGTATAAAGTAATCATTTACAGTATTCGTTACTTTGATTACTATACTTACTTTTGTATTTGAGTACCGGTAATCATATCGAGAATCATATTTCTCAGTAGGTAGGTATTTTGTATAGGTATTTCGATATAACAACGATCTTTACCGATCTGTTTAAGGGATAAAAATGATTTGATTACTATGATTACTTTTATTACTTTTGTATTTGAGTACCGGTAATCATATGGAGAATCGTATTTCTCAGTAGGTAGGTATTTTGTATAGGTATAGATATAGATCTAGATAAAAATATAGGGTTCTCGCATTCGATCTTTATTTGACATACATTACATATTTTACCTCTATTATACCTCCCTCTGTTTCATCTTCTATCTTCTCCTCACCCTCACAGTGTGAGGTTCTGAGGCTCACACCCTTAAAACGCTTCATACCGATAACGATATTTGATAACACTCGTAAAATACCGGTCCCGTCCGTTACTCGCTGGGATATGATTGGTAGAAAGTAATCAAGTGTACTGGTTGTAGATACAATAGTCGTTACTCGCTCTGATACGATTGTTACGAAGTAATCAGAATAATCAAGGTAGATACAATAGTCGTTACTCGTTCTGATACGATTGGTACGAAGTAATCAGAGTAATCAAAGTAGAAACAATAGTCGTTACTCGCTCTGATACGATGGTACGAAGTAGGTAATCAGAGTAATCAAAGTAAAGATTTGCCTCTCTGTATAGTAATCGGTACTTTCGGTATTCGTAAGTAACGAGTACTTTGTAATGAATAGATACTTTTTCAACATATCTAATGCATAGGCAATGCAAGAGTGCCATTTTCTAACGGAGAATAAAAAGTTATCAATGAATTGATGTAGTTTCCCGGAAATTATTAACTTTTAACTGACTTGTCGAGTTCCTAGTGAAATGAGTAAATGTTGAAACGTTAGAAAATTATTTTATTGTTATCGAGTCGCTCTAATGATCACAAACTGTTATTTAAAATAAATGTTTATACTTTTCTTTTATTATGTCTGTTAGAATGCAATATAAATGACTTACCTATACTAGTTACGCTTTCTGAATCCCAATTATCTATAGCACCAGTCGAAAAATTTCTCGAATCGGCAGAAATTTGACGGTTCGGAGAGGAAGTGATTATTGAAGGCGATTTAGAACTATGGTTTCCTTGTCTAACATTGGCTAAAGATAAGGACTGGAAAATAAAAAAATAGTAGTAAAAATTTCTGGAAGAAATATATCCAAGTATTTTTCCAAATGAAGAGTACAGGGAAAAACAAGGAATGTCACTTTTTTCATGAATTTTGGCTTTTCTCGCCATGTGGTAGCAAAAACTGAGTACTATCGATTAGCCTATCGATTCAGGACAATAACCAGAAAAATCAGTCTATATAAATTTTTTAAGAATTTTTATCCAGGCGAAGAACCAGGATTGTCCCCACGCCACTGAACAAAAATAAGGAATGTTAGCAGTTTTTTGGTGCATTATTGAATTAATAAGTTAATATAGATTAATATTATACCCGGTTTTCCACTTATATTTTCCCCCATTTTAACTGCCTATAACTTCTAAACGGCTTAAAATAGAAATATGCGGTTTTCGACAAAATGTTTTATTTTAGTAAAAGTTTTGTCTGAATGGATTGAATTTTTTATATGGCTTTCAAATACGAAAAGAAAAATGGAGGATTTTTGAAAAAAACGTTGTTGACTTTTTTTAATGGAACACCTAGTATATTTTTTTGTAAATTGAAAGAAAGGTCATTCACCTATCCATCGATATAAAGTTTTTCAAAATCGGTTGTCAAATCACTGAGTAATTAATTTTTAAAATGAGCGGTGCAACGTGGATATCACATACCTAAATAACATAACTAAGCAAAATGATATTATGTTATGTGATTTCCACATTGCATCTTTCATTTTAAGGCTATGGGTACATAATTCGCAAATATTTTACGTGTATCCCTACTTTTTCTGTCTTTACACGGCAAATTACGTGTTGTAAAATTCACACTGGTGTGGATATGTAAACATTACTAGAATGTCATTCTACTTGAAAATGTCATAATTAATTTAAAGAGATGGCTTTTGAATGTTCTTGGATAACTGTTATTTTTATAATTGCAAATTATTAATTCAGTTAATAAATGTGATAATTTTTTCACTAACTATGTTTTCAGTGATTGTAATAATTTATTTGTACAACAAAAACTAATAATCAATCGAGAAAAGAGGAAAAGTGTTAAAGTGATTTTTTAATAATATGTTGTTATTTTGGAACGCTTACAATTTTGAACATCTCTAACAACAAAATACTTGGATCACAGGATATATCTGATGTATTCTCTGCTTGGATCTTTCACAAATAATACACAATAAATAACTTTTTATTAAGTTCACGTCTTAAATCAATTATTTATCAAATACACTATATATCAATAATATTTAATCAGTTTCTCAAAATATTCCCGATGCAATGTCAAATATTTAAAATTGTCACTGATTGTCAGTGTCTGACTGACAATATATGCTGACAATATTATATTCGGTTGAGTGCGTTGTAAGACAAAGACAGATTTGGAAAATATTACCACGGCATTGTGTTCATTTTTTTCAAATCCTGAAAAAACCAATAAATATTTTTGAAAAATTTAAACGCAGAATGAAAGACTAAATTATTACCGAGGGCCGAAAGTCCCTTAGAATAAATAAAAAGTTTATTTTGAATGAGATATTTGAATTTAAAAATCACACTAAATTTTCTCTTAGTTTTTTCACCCCTGTAACTTATTAAAATAAACATTGTAGAAGTTCTCAGGGACTTTCGGCCCTCGCTAATAACGTAATCTTTCATTCTGCGTTTAAATTTTTCCAAAATACTTATTAGTTTTCTCAGGATTTGAAAAAAATGAATCCCCATTTGAATAGCATTGCAGCCGAAAATACGTTCCGATCCTCTTAAAAATTATTTGCTCAGTCATGTGACAACCGATTTTAAAAAATTTAATATCGCTGGATAGGTAAGTGACCGTTTTTTCAAGCTACAAAAAAATATACTGGGTGTTTCAATAAAAAAGTCAACAACGTTTTTTTTCCAAAAATCCGCCATTTTTTCTTTAAAAGCGACATAAAAAATGGTCATTTACCTAAAAACTTGAAAAAACGGTCATTTCCCTATCCAACGATATAATTTTTTTTTAAATCGCTGGTCAAATGACTGAGCAATTAATTTTTAAAATGAGAGATGCAATGTGGAAATCACGTAACATAATATCAATTTTCTTAGTTATGTTATTTAGGTATGTGATATCCACGTTGCACCTCTCATTTTAAAAATTAATTACTCAGTGATTTGACAACCGATTTTGAAAAACTTTATATCGCTGGATAGGTGAATGACCTTTCTTTCAATTTACAAAAAATATACTGGGTATTTCTTTAAAAAAAAGTCAACAACGTTTTTTTAAAAAATCCGCTATTTTTCTTTTCGTATTTGAAAGCGATATAAAAAATTCAGTCCATTCAGACAAAACTTTTACTAAAATAAAACATTTCAGCGAAAACCGCATACATATTTCTATCTTGAGCCGTTTAGAAGTTATAGGCAGTTAAAATGGGGGAAAATATAAGTGGACACCCGGTATTAAGATTATAGAATAAGAATTGCTAGAATTCTGCTAAAAATCTCCTAAGTAGTTTGATATCATAAGAATTAAACCTTTATTGGTGTAAATATCAATATGTATAAAATTTGACATTCCCTGTTTGTCCTGAACTCTTCAAATGTTTACTTTCAAAACAGGTTTTTACCTACCGAATAGTTGTCCCACAAACCCCTGATAGGCGAAGCAGTTATAATTTGAACGCAGTTAGTATGAGTTTAGAATCCGTCGAGTCTGGACGCTGCATTTATTAGTATTAGAGTTACAACTTACGCGTATTTGTGTTATAAGTAAGAATTTAGACTCAATCTAGTGTGGACGCCGTTTTCATTTAGTTAGAGTCATAGCTTAAGTATCAACTAGTTTGGACGCAATCGTTAATTAGTAAAAGAATTAGTTTAGATACCGCAGAATGTACGCCAAATTTAGTTTGTTTTAGAGTACCAATTTTAGTTTATTATGTGTCTCGATTATAGTTTAAAAGAAAAAGAAATTCTGAAAGGAATGCATACAAGATAAAATGCAAACACAATACGAAAGATACAAAATACAGAGAATAAAAGTTAAAGAAATAATCAAAAATGAGAAAAAGTAAAGCTGGGATAAGTTCGGAGAAAAAATGGAAGAAAACTCTAAAGAAAATGTAAAATTGTTTTATAAAACACTGATAAACCTACGAAGCAACAAAGAAATAAAACTAAAACAAATAATGACAAAAACGAACAATATTAACCGATGACAAAGGACATAATGGAAAGACGGAGAGAACATGTCGATCAACTGTTAAAAGGAAATCAAGGAAAAGCAAAGGAAAATGAAAACGTAATTGGCGCATCAGAAGAAAACACAGAGGAAACTGAAGCTATACAGGAAGAAGAACTAGACGAAGCAATGGGAAAGGTAAAGACTGGCAGCCATAAAGTTAGTCCAGAGTCCAGAGATGTTTAAACATATAGGAGAAAAGGTAAAGAAAATATTATTATGCATCCTAAATCTAATATGGAAGAAAAATGATTACCTAGAGAATAGTCAAATGTAATATTTATACCAGTACACAAGAAAGGAAACACAAGAGATAGAAATAATTAATAATCAAAAATCGCAACTAACAACATGGACTAACACGATGTGACAGTGTTAAATAATTAAAATTCTTTAATAAATATAAAATTAAAAATCCTTTATAAAAGGTATATTTATTTACAAAAAAACCCTCAAAGGGCCACATCTACCACAGAACGTTTTCGATCTAAGTATATCATCATCAGTGCTGTTACAAGCAAATCACATGCTGAGCCACCAAAAATACATGGGTAAAAACCCTTTAAACCTTAACAAGATATGTTACAATGACATTACTATTGAAATTTTCAAGTGATGGATAAAAATTTGTAAGGATAAGGCCTTTATCTTCCTATAAAGGATATGGCATTTGGCATTCTATGACCTGGTCATAGGACATATCCATATCCTTACGGATTTTTATCCATCACTTGGAAATTTCAATAATAATGTCATTGTAACACATTTTGTTAACATTTAAAGTGTTATTACCCATGTATTTTTTGAGGCTCAGCATGTGATTTGCCTGTAACAGCACTGATGATGATCTACTTAGATCGAAAACGTTCTGTGAGTGATAGATGCGGCCCTTTGAGGGTTTTTTTTAAATAAATATACCTTTTATAAAGGATTTTTTCATTAAAATTTGTTTGTGTTTAATGATTTACAGCCAGCTACAGGAAATTCTATTAATAGGATTTTAATAAATATAAGTTTTTTTAAAAATATGGGGATCCACGTACATTCGACCTTCACCTATAACCATTTATCGTTCGTTAACACCTAGCCTAACCCAAAAACCCTTATAAATAATTAATTTTTGTAACCTACTTACCAGACTTCTCACTCTACTGGGCGACACTGGGGTAGTACCTCCTTTTAGCACCTCTACGGGACTTCGATTCCCGATTTTCATATTTTCCGGTCTCTTAGCTCCATGTTGAACCCCCCGGTCGCTCCTCTCCATGAACGATCGGCCCCGTTGTAAAAGAGGGTTGAACGAGGACTGGTGGTGCGTTGTGTCCGAAAAGGGGAATCGATTATTATTGTGGTTGCGGTCTTTGCTGGCCGTGTGGTTCTGATCTGGGCTAATAGTACAGTTAATTTTAGTTATATTTGGGAAATATAATTAACTATATCATCTTTTTAATATCAAGATTTATTTCATAAAATGTAGAATATAAGCATATATTATTACTACAAAGAATAGAATACAAATTTATGACAAAATTTTTAATGGTTCTAAAAATTATAACAAACACAACATTTTTCAATATTAAACGTAGCCCTATATTTTCTAATTTTCATTTTTTACAAGACTTTTCAAAATAATTGAAGATTGTAATATAAAATCCCCCCATTCTTGATTAACTATTTATATAGGAAATAAGCCACAATTAAATTGAAAAAACAATTTTATTAACGTTTCGACGCCCAAATCGGGTGTCGTTGTCAAAATACAAAATACATACTACTAAATTAAACAAAAATGTTGTTGCTAAGTAAAAAAATTCTTCTAATAATTGATTTAATCTGACTCATTTATATTGGCAATTCAGACGTATATTATACATTTTAAAGTAGAAGACTTTAAAATGATATCGCCAATATTTATGAGTTACGTTCCTGGGACGACTTTACTAAAAAATAGTTCATTCGATTACATGAAATCAATCCCAACTCAAGAATATCCGTCACAAAAAAATCATAGCATGTGATCTGTCTTTAAAAAGACAACTAAATGCAACGATGACAGTAAAATTCTCGCGTTTCCATGGTAGAAATTCGAGATTCCATGGTAAATCACGAGGGAAAACCAGGAAAATCCTTAGCGAAAAATGAAAGATGGCTGATTTGCTGGATCAGCGCATCCTCTTGTTTTATTCCTTCGAAATTTCGTCAGCAAGTCTTTTCCATTCCTGTCTATTTCTCGCTCTCTCTTTGACCTCTCTCCATCTCAGACAAATTCTTTTATTATCTCTTGTTATGGTTTTTCTCCATGTATTATCCGGTTTTCCGTCTTCTTTCATCTGGTTGCTATTCTAATGTCTGTTTGATATTATTTTGGTGGTTCCTTAGCGTATGTATAATCCATTTCCATTTCCATCTTATAATCGTGACTGTTATTTTCTTTTGATTTGTTCTTCTTCATAGTTCTGTGTTTGTTATTTTATCGGGCCAGTATATTTTTTAAATTTTTCTCAACGATTTATTTATGGTAGGGGATCCCAAGCGGGGATTTTTGCAGTTACTCGAGCGCGTCAGATTATTACATGGGGAGAAACCTTGTACCCTGAAAATGTACTTTTACCATATATTGGCTCTTAATGCAGGGGAGTTCTTTAAGGGGGGGGGGGCGAAAAAGAAAATCTATCCTTAGAAAAATTCGAAATTGTCAGATTAAGATAAGGTAAGTTAAGTACATGCAAAACAGTGTATATTTCAAAAATCTGACGATTTGAGCGAGGCGTAAGGAAATGGGTGAGTCCCAAAGTTTCACAAGAAAAAAGCGAATATTTCGCGAAATGAATGACAAATCGAAAAATTAAAAAAATACGTGCTTAATACTTTTTAAAAATCTATCGAATGATACCAAACACGACTTCCCACGGAGAGGGAAGTAAATTTAAAATTTTAAATACGAATCCCGCGATATTTCGCGAAATGAACATCAGATCGAAAAACTGAAAAATACACTACCCCCCCCCCCCCCCACAGAGGTGAGGTGGAGAGTTACTTTAAAATCTTAAATGGGAGCCCCTATTTTTATTGCAGATTTGGATTCCTTACATTTTTTCGAATTACCTATGGATAAATGGGGCTATAATCTAAAAAACGATTGTAGGAAATGAAAAATTAAATTAAAAATGGAAAGTCGCCACTAAAATGGAAAACTTTACTTAACTTTTTTTGGTTTTAGGACCTACTCTTCACAACCCAATAGGCGCCCTAAACGCTCGAGTGACTGCACATTTAGCATACTTTGCTGCCCTACCATTATAAAGGTTTGTAATGTTTTTGTAGTTGTTTCTTCCTATCTCCAGGGTTTTGCGCAATACAATAATATACTATACTCTTAATATAGCTGTTAAATATTTTGATTTTAGTTCATTTTGAGTTATACTGCCTTTTTTCTATGATTAATGATAGATATGTAAAGTTATCTACTTCCTCTATTTGTCTTTCATTTAGTTTCATTTTAGATTCGTGGCTGTTTTTTTAAGAATTTTGATTTTTTTGTATTTATCTTAAGGCCTTATTGGACTATTTTGCAAGCTTTTCGATCTTTTAAAGCTATCCTTGTTTACCTTCGCTTTGTACATCTATAATATCTTCTACCAGTTTTCCCGCATGGTCCAGTATGGTTCTGTATCCCTTGCAGAATAATGTTTATTTTGTCGAAGGACTTTTCTAAATATTATTTTATATTTCTTTGCCATTCGTAGCTTGTTGCAATATAATTCATAGAGTGCAAATGGTTGATAGTGAAGCTTTTAGGGCAAAAGACTGCTTGGTTGTTTCTTAGTTTCTTGTTTAGCTCAGGCTTCAGTCTGTTAATATGATCTTGGACACTATCTTAGATGCACTTAGCAATCTCGCCAACTCTCGCATCTACTTCAGCGTTTTTTGGTATCTTAATAATTACACTCTCGCTCCATTCCTTTGGTAGCTCTTCGTCGGTCCATATCTTGTTAAAGAGTTTGAGTTTTCATTTCTACTGATTCAATCCTTCCAAATATACTTAGTTGAACTCTGATGAAAATAAAACGATGGAAAATTAAAAAGATCTCAAATTCACGATATGAGACACAAACATGGAACACATACAGCTAAGCATAGGAAATCAGATTAGGGAAATAAAAAAGTGCTTAGCTCGGCCATCTCGGCCACAAACAGTGACAAGTTACATGTCGGAGATATCATGCTACACTTTATAGAACCTCTAGAGTCTAGAGGCAAGTTTACACGCGACAATTTACCAATCCGACGTAACTATAAAACATAGCGAATTTAGCGAAAACATATCAATCTATAAAAAGCAAAATGTTGAATATCAAACTGTCAAATAGAAAAAGAAAAAACTGGATTCCTAGTAAAACCAAAGACAAAACCAAAATAAGACAAAAAAAAATAAACGTTTTTAAACGAAATTGTTATAAGTTAGACGAAACAGCTAAATAATTTGTGGAACCTTATAAAAAATTTTGATTTAAGTAAAACTTTGATCCTACCTTTCCTTGGCTATAATAATGTTGTTTTCCTCATCTCGCCGCTTCCCTATCGGATAAGTGAAGGGTTTTTCACCCCTCAAGCGGAGACTGTTATGTCTACGTAACGGAGTAGGACTAGCAGGAACAGGAATTTTAGTTTTGGTCGTTTCTGGGATTTTTGTAAACATTGTTGCACTCATTATGGTTTCCTGAAAAAAAAACAAATAAACACACATTTTAAGATTATTGGTCAATAGAAGGCTTTCGACTCCATAGAATTTTGGGCAATAGAGAGAGCTATGAACAACTGCAGGATAGATTCCTGATACAGAATGCTCATACATAATATTTACAAGAAAGCTACAATGAAAATACAAATAGATGAGAAAACCAAAGCTATACCAATCAACAGAGGTGTTCGCCAGGGAGACGGTATTTTACCAAAGCTATTCACACTGGGGCTGGAAGACGTATTCAAAGACATTAACTGGATAGATAAAGGAATCAATGTTAATGGAAGAAAACTGACTCATTTGAGATATGCTGACGACATTGTAATATTCGCTACAAGTTTCGAAGGATTACAGACCATAATGACGTAACTATTTCAAGCTTCCAATTCTATTACAAGTCGTTCCATTCTACTCTTCTGTTTTTTACCCAGTTATTAATGTTGTCCACATTGCATCTCCGTCGTATATCTGCGCTTCCAGCTCTGTCTCATAGTGTCTTACCATCGATTTTTCGAAAGGTTTTCATCTTTGCTGTCTCTAACATTTTTTTGTCCTCTCTGTATCAGATCGTGTTTCTACAGCACATACTATTATTGGTCTGATGACTGTTTTCTAAATTCTGCCTTTCATTTCTTTTCCGATATATTTATATTTTTCTTTCTCCATATTGTTTCATTTAGGCAACCTGCGGCTCTGTTTGCTCTATTCACTTTATCTTCCACGTATGTTTCGAGCTTTCCCTAGTTGTGATGTGTGATGCCTAGATATTTAAACACCATGACTTGTTCTATTTTCTGACCCTCCAGCTCTAATTTACATCTTAGTAGATTTGCTGTTATAACCTATATACATGGGCGCCCATACCCATGGGCAGGGGGACCGTGGCTCCCCTAGCTTTTCCGGTGCTTTAAACTATATATGGTTATACAAAGTATACAAAATATAATGTACAACATCTTCACTTATGGCCCCCCTAATTTATATGGGCGCCCGTGCCTATATACATATTGTATATGCTATAGAAAGTCGAATTTATCCTTCTAGAACAGTGGTTCTCAACCTTTTATGTCTGGCGACCCATATTCTGATGTTTTTTCATATTCGCGACCCATCCCTCACCCATGATGATACGCAATTCTGTATTCTGTACGCCATGCCACTCAACTACTGTAAAAGCCACGCCGCGACCCACCTGAAATCTGCCCGTGACCCACTAGAGGGTCGCGACCCGCCGTTTGGGAAACGCTGTTCTAGAACAATTCTAGGAAAATCTAGGCACTAACGTAACGGATTATCTTGATACGGAAGGAAAACGTAAGAAGAAAGAAATTGTGTAACTGGCACATTGATGGCGTAAGTAAAAACATTTTTTTCTATTAAATAACTGTACCAAATCTTAGACGGCATACTAGATCTTCTCCTTGATTTGACAATGTTATTAAATGTTAAATGTTATTGAATGTTAGTAAATGAAAGAGGGTCCCCGGTCTAAAAAAGTTTGGGAAACACTGCTTTAGAAAAATATGAAAATTCAACAAAAACCAATTTATTACCTATTAAATATAAAACATTAAAAATGTATTCCAAAAACCTATAAAACGAATCAAATAAATAATGTTTATGGTAAAATCTGCCTACTTATAATAATTCTTTTTATGTTTTGACAAATATTGATAGTATTTATTGCCCGATTATAATATAAACATATTGTAGTATGTGAAGTCATATTAACATTGGAATATTATATTTCCACAATATATTTTTGAACAATTTTTTTACTACATTGAAATCAAAAATCGGCACTAAGAATCGCCAAAGGCCTATACACAAAATAAATGGAAAAAAAAAAGATGAAAAACAGGGTTCTATTCTCTTCCCGCTACTGTTCAACCTTTATGTAGAAAAGATATTTCAACTTGCACAACAGAAAAAAAAAGGCACAAAAATGAATACCCGTCCTATTAATAACCTCAGATATGCTGTCGATATGACTAAGATATCGAAAATATAGAGAAACTGTAAGATTTGGTGAATATGGTAAATTTTTCATGTTGAATATAACAAAATGTTCCGTTCTGCCTCATTCCGCTTCTTACTTCAATATTCAGCAAAAGCAACTTATGTTGTTGGTTTTGAGTTATTGGCAAACATAGGTATTAAAAAAAATCAAGCAGATACTAAGAAACAACAACAATAGCAAATTATTCAGATATACACAATTTAAAAACTTACGTATCTTTGTCTTTGCCCGTAGAACTGATTGTAAGGAACAAAATTTAAACTGGCCATGATTGCAATTGCAAGTGAAATTATTTTACGTTTTAAATTAACATTAACATGGTACCTAATTTTTGTTTTATGATTTTAAATAAACACTACCCGGTAGCCAAAAACGAGACGTTATTTTTAGATCAAAACATAGATTATTAGTAAAATATCACGAACTGCCAGTGCCGGACTCAGTCCAGCGAAGCAGAGGAACTCCAATCAATGAAATCAAAACTAAATAATATAAATATGATGAGTCGGATAGAACCTCACCAGCAATGACTTTAACGTTGAGTGCGTCAGAGAATTTAATTATTTCGTAGCAACAATAACTGAAAACAATAACATGGATCACATGAAATAAACAATAGGTTAAAAGGCGGAAAAAGATGTCTGTATGCCCTTCAAAATCCTAATAAATTCGAAACAACTAACAAGACATACAAAGATACAACTATCTAAAACAATCATACGACCCGTAGTAATGTATGGTAGGAAGAAAAATCCTAAGTAAGATCTTTGGACCTGTATTTGAGGAGCAGCAGGACAATATAGAATAAGAACTAGTAAAGAGATCGAAGAGCTACATCTAGCCGCTAACATAATGAAAGAAATAACGTCCAGAAGACTCCAATGGGCAGAACACCTCAGAAGACATTCTGACGAAAGAATAGTACAAGGGCGGATCCAGGACCGATTTTCGGGAGGGGCCATGAACCTATTTTGGGAAGGGGTACCAGGGGATATGGGGGTAATTTTTAAAAATTAGGGTTACAATGGTGAGTTTGAGTTTTAAGGCACTTTTCACACACTTTTGAGTGCTATAAAGATATTCGTATTAACGTATTAACGTGCTTCGTAAAGTATTAACGTTATTAAAGTATTATTAAAGTTTAAAGTCAGTACCGATTCCTACACATTTCTTCGGATCCAAGTGCAGTTCTTTCAACAAGTTAAATACTATTTTTCCCAATGCTTCTCCTGTCAGGAATTGTTCTTCCCCTCTTTCTTGATTTTCACTAATTATTTTTATGTTCTCATAAGCGTCAATGAACTTTTTATAAACGAATGACTTTTTATAAGCTTTGTCGATAAAATTGTACAATTTTCCATGACAATAAAGCATATTTCTATTCTATTCTATTGAACTTCAATAGAATAGAATAGAATAGAATAGACGTGAAAGTCTTCACGAATGTTGTTATTGTGTACCTATGTATCCCAAATTTAGATAAAGCTGTTCCACGTGGGATATGTCGGTCGTTTCGTCAAATATGACAGAGTAATAATTGGCACTTTGAACCTGATTCATTATGTTCAATTATTTCTTCACCACAACATGTCTGTTGAGGACTATTATGTCGACCTCAGAACACTATGGACTCTACTATTGATCGTATTCTTTCTCTATTTTCTTGTATCTGTTTAGACCTCTGAGAGTATATCTGGTTAATGACTGACTTTTGCGGGTTGCGATAACTTTGTAGAAAATCAAGCCCAACCTAAACGCACTGCTTGTGATATGATGTTTTTTCATGTGTTTGTATGACTCTGTCTTTGCCCATGAGTGTGGCGAAAGATGTTAAACGTTTCGTGACAAGGCTTTGAGCTGTCATCCCTTTATTGTGACCATATTTTATATTAGAAAAATAAAACGCAAAACAATCCCTTTTGAATGTGCGAAAAGATCAACCAACTCCTTTGTTCTAAGTGCTGGTGACCCAAGTAACGTTTCATTTCTTTTTTATTCTTTGTGTGTACAGAATATGAAAATTGATACGATTTTGATGGCTGCCAAGGTCGTTCTAACAATCGGCACTTTGTAAAATTATCGTAATTCTAGTCCAGATGACATATTTATCCCCTGTTTTGTACATATATAATGTGTTTGAAACTAAAATCATTTGAACTGTAAATATTTAAATTTCTATTTTTTTAAATTCTCGGAGGGGGCCATGGCCCCCATGGCAACCTCTCTGGATCCGCCCTTGGAATAGTAAGGGTGATATAGGAAGAAGTTCCAACTGGAAGAAGATCACGTGGACGCTCCCGATTACGGTGGCAAGATAATATAGCAGGAGACCAGAAAGCTATAAGCGTGGAGAATTGGATCAAGATTTCTCAAGACAGAGAGAGAGGAATGGAGAATGGGGGCATGTTATCAAATCGTCTAAAACTCACGAAGGATTTTAACGCCACGGAGAAAGTAAATTAAAAAGCATTCCAGAACCAAAATGAAGTCCAAGTGTGTGACGAAAAATCTATACGCGATCTATTGATACTAAGATTTTTTATTGAGTACGATAGTTTTACTTTTTTAAGCATTCTGTATACTATACACCTACTTTAAATAATGAAACTAAATAAGGAAACCCATACAGCGGAAGTACCAAGAAAGACGACACTTGCGTGAAGTGAAAAATAAGAATATAATCGATATAGGTGCACTGAAGTAATTGACCTCCACTGTATTCTTTTATCAATATAGTATAAAGTATAATATACTCATTTTACATAAAATTTTACACGGAAATATTGAATAGTGAGAACCGCGAATTCTGTGGTAAATTCAGGATACATAGGATGTGATTACATGGCATTGTGCTGAAAATGTCGGCTTATTTAAATACTACAGATTGCGGGGTGTAGTATAATCAATATCCGTCAATATTAGGCCTGGATCCCGTGTACCAAAAAAAAGTTGGGACATGGGGAAGTTTTAATTGTGGAACGGGTTAAAAATTTTTAACGTCAGACTACGAAAACGTCCCATGCATTTTGTCGGACAGTACTTCCAATTGATTACCCTTTCATTAAACTCTCATGCAAAAATCAGATTGCGCTACTTATCACCAACATAATTCCTGTCATTTGACATGTTCTAGACACCGTTAAGTTGCTAATAATCAACTTCTTTGGTAAGCGGGGTCCAGGCCTATATGTTTTAAAGGCATGGTGAAATGGTGATATCGTATTAGTCCTGTCGCCAGGGGGGGTACAACGGCCTCCTTAATTCAGATGGACTTACCCAAGTTTTTTTTATATATTTTGACCCGTAGAATACGAATTTTTTGGGTAACAGTTGATCCGGATGTCGATAAGATTGTTATAGACAAAGAACTTGAGGAATTACATAACAGCGATTTCTCGCAAATCAAAACATATTTTTGTATTTTTTGGGTCATTTTAAGCAAAAAATATTCCTACAAGTTTTTTCGTAGAATGCATAGTTTTCGAGATAACCGCGGTTAAACTTTCAAAAAATCGAAAAATTGTAATTTTTTAACCCGAATAACTTTTGATTAAAGAATAAAGTAGCAATTCTGCTTACCGCATTTGAAAGTTTAAGTCAAATTATATCGGTTTTGATTATTTGCATTGCTAAAAATTTATTATTTTATTGTTAAACAAAGCTATAAACACCTAGTATGTGAGTGATGTTTTCAATGATTTCTCATTTAAAATCGAACGAGTAGGTAGAGTAGCTACGAGTGCAAGCGAGGCAATTTCTACGTAGCATGCGTTAAAACGCATGTATTACGCACGGGAAACACTATGTGTTTATAGATTAGTTTAACAATAAAAAAATTAATGTTTAGCAATGCAAATAATCAAAACCGATATAATTTGACTTAAACTTTCAAATGCGGTAAGCAGAATTGCTACTTTATTTTTTAATCACAAGTTATTCGGGTTAAAAAATTGCAATTTTTCGATTTTTTGAAAGTTTAACCGCGGTTATCTCGAAAACTATGCATTCTACGAAAAAACTTGTAGGAATATTTTTTGCTTAAAATGACCCAAAAAATACAAAAATATGTTTTGATTTGCGAGAAATCGCTGTTATGTAATTCCTCAAGTTCTTTGTCTATAACAATCTTATCGACATCCGGATCAACTGTTACCCAAAAAATTCGTATTCTACGGGTCAAAATATATAAAAAAAACTTGGGTAAGTCCATCTGAATTAAGGAGGCCGTTGTACCCCCCCCTGGCGACAGGACTATATACTTTATTAACGATTTCTGCCCATTTTGTTCTGTGCTGTACCTACTTGATTTTTAGCTTCAGAAAATATGTAACGGCTATCGACCTGACGGGTGATATTTATTTAGATTTTCTATGGTATATTTTATGAATTTGTTGCTATTTTGGATTAGGGATGAAAACTTTCACTTAAACGGTTCGCTGCGCTGAGAAAGTTATCAAATTCTTCCAATATTTGAAGCTCTGTCGAAGACAAACAAAAATACGGTTTTAACTGATAATGTATTTTACATCGTTTAGAGAAATATACAATTATTAGTGCAAAAATACAAGACACTCGTAAATTCTGTTGTGTCTAAATTGTAATGGACATTACGTCGCCAAAACTATGTACACTCTATTATTTTTGGTTTTTCATTCCTTTTGGCTAACTCTAGTAAATTCAGCTCGAAAGAATGCACGTTTGTTATCTGCGGGGATCAACAGTAAAGAGAGATATGGAATACGCAGATGATATCTGTTTCGTAGCGAACACAATAGACGATATGAAGAGCATGTTAAGGAAGCTAGAGGTGAAATCGACAGAAGTGGGTCTTAAAATCAACACGAACAAGACAGTAGAGATGGGAATAGGAGTAACTAACTGTGACAAACTATACATCAACCAACAAGAAATAAAACAGGTTCAAGAATTTTGCTACCTAGGCAGTATAATCAGTGCAAAAGGTGGAGCTCAAGCAGATATTAAACAGAGAATACGAAAAGCACAACAAGCCTTTGGAACCCTTGCAAATATATGGAGATCAACACAGATCAGCCAAAATACTAAAATAAGGCTATTTAATAGTAACGTGAAAACTGTGCTACTTTATGGGAGTGAAACATGGGCAATAACTGACGGAAATGTAAATAAAATCCAAGTTTTTGTAAATAGATGTCTACGTAAAATTCTAAAGGTATATTGGCCCAATACCATAATAAATGTAGCACTATGGAAAAAACCAAACAAGAACCCATCAGAACAACAATAAAGAGGAAAAGATGGAACTGGCTGGGACATACACTGAGGAAAGAAAATGCAGACATAACAAAACAGGCACTCAAATGGAATGCAGTAGGATGAAGAAGCAGAGTACCGTTGAAGAAGACCACAAAAGTATGAAGAAAACCTGGGGAGAAATAGCAACCATGGTCAGAAAAAGAGGAGAATGGAGAAGCTTCGTGGATGCCCTATGCTCCTTCACGGAGTAACAGGATTGGATATATATGAAAACTTTCACTTAAACGGTCCGCAGTGCTGAGAAAGTTACCAAATTCTTCCAATATTTGAAGCTCTGTATTTGATAATGCATTTTACATCGTTTAGAGAAATATACAATTATTAGTGCAAAAATACAAGACACTCGTAAATTCTGTTGTGTCTAAATTGTAATGGACATTACGTCGCCAAAACTATGTACACTCTATTTTTGGTTTTTCATTCCTTTTGGCTAACTCTAGTAAATCCAGCTCGAAAGAATGCACGTTTGTTGTCTGCGGGGATCAACAGTAAAGAGAGATTCGCATCTGTTCTCTTCGAGAAGAGGCAGCAGAGAGATTAGCAGTACTTTTCACGACGTGGTAACTATCACTAACAGAGGAGAATAGCACATGTGTTCTTTTTGGGAAACAAAATCAGAGTCTGGGATTCGCGTCTGTTGTTCAATTTAAGAGGAGAAATCGGAGAGTTATTTTTCGTTTAAATTGTTCGATAATCTCTGTATTTTTAAATAAGTGGGTATAGTAGTAGGAATTATTAATAAGGGTTGGCTTAAGTGATAATTTAAGATTTGATAGAGTGAACAGTATAATATTATTTTTAGCATGTGAAAAATTGGGTAAACAATGGTAGTTCAGATGTAGTTCTTCTATTGTATGAACCAAAGGATCCTTTAATGTTAATGTATTTATCCTACATTACGTTTGATAAGCTTGCTATAATTTTGTGATTGTCGTTTAGAAATGTTATCAATACGTTTATTTCCCTTGCACCTTGTAAAATATTAAATTTTATTAGCTGTTCAAACATTGAATATTTAAAAATATTCAACATTATTCGCCTCAGTCCGGCTCTGAAAGTTATTTCGAGTATTATTATACATTAATAGAACACCATTATTTACTAATAAATTTTAAATTAAGGGGAATGTATCGAAATTTTTAATGATTTAACACGCAAGAGATATAAAGGTCAATGGTTTATTTTGTCTTTCTATGTGACAGGTAAAGTGAAAGTAAAAAAGAAAAATCAATGCAACAGAAATGTTGATTGTGACCTCTAGATGGCTTTGTGGTATGTTTAAAACCGGAAACAATTATTTTTATAAGATAATTATATTTATTATTATATTTAAATAAAAAGTGCAGTTTCTAAATTGTTTTATTACAATTAGAAAGAAAATGTAACAAGTTTTATTATTTTGGTCTGTGAAATCATTTATAGTACAGATACAGAGTGAGGTAAAACAACGAATCAACTCATTTCGTCAGTGACGGTTTAAAGCATCATGGGGCCCTAGGCGGCCATAAGAAGTAGGTCCCTTTATATCGACCATTTACTTAAAACAAATTTACAGATAATTATGTTGTTTTGGGGAGTAGTTACTTCAAAAATAAATTAAGACAATGTAAAAAAGATTATTTTTCTCATTAATATTCCATAGCTAATATGCCAAAGAAAAAAAGGGATATTGTGTTGATATATGATTTTGCCCTGGGTATGAGTGCCACCCCTTCGGGGGTGAAAAAACATACATTCAAAATAATGGATAACTGATTAATTCTAAGTAACTTTTGTTCTATCGAGTTTTTTCACTAAATCAATACTTTTTGAGTTATTTGCTAGTGAATATGTTCATTTTTCAACAAAAAAAAAACACCTTTTTAGACGGGTTTTCGCAAATAACTCCAAAATTAAGTATTTTATCGAAAAAATTTCTTAGAAAAAATATAGCGTATACAAAATTTAAAAAATGGAGTATGTATGAAGTATGTAGACTCAGTATAAGCAGAACTGGAGCTAATGAAAAGTATATTCTTATTCGACAAATTCCAAATCAAATATTTCAACGTAAATTATCAAAAAATGAAGCACTTTTCGGTGAAAAATCATCACAACTTTTTTAAAGTATTAAAAAGTTTTATTTTTGTTTTTTAAACAAGTTTCAAGTATCAAAATTAAGCAAGTAAAGCTTAAAATAATGTTGATTCCTTTTTTTGGCACACAAATCTTGAAAATTTATGAAAATCTTGAAAAAACATAAGTATATTATATGATCTGTAAGTTTCACCGGTTCACAGTGCTTATATTTCAATACATTCATGATTCCTTTTTTTGGCACAAAAATCTTGAAAATTAATGAAAATCTTGAAAAAACATAAGTATAGGTATTATATGATCTGTAAGTTTCACCGGTTCACAATGCTTATATTTCAATACATTGGGACTTAAAATAAAATAATTTTTTTTAAATTTTGAAAAAAATGTCTTTTTTTTAAATAACTTAAAAATTATTAGTGGTACCAAAAATCTTAAAGAGTAAAAAATATAGGTTTTGATTTTCTGAATATTTCAGATTCTTGCTTTTTTGGAAGATAAAAATTGGTTAAGATATGACTATTCAAAATTTGCACACCCTGGGTAGAGAATTTTTGATTTATTAAAAATTAATAAATGAAAATAGTTTCTATCCTTGTGGGATCGGTACTCACCGGATGGACCGCAGACGTTCGCATACAATTAGCGTCTCTTTGCAAAAACAATGACGACACACACACTACCCACTACACTAGGTACTTGATTGGAAACATCCATTGTACCATGCCAATGGCTATTAGTTGTCGAGGCATTAAACCAAATAAAAAAACTTGCATACTCGTGATTAGTGACTTGTTCAAGCCCTTTCTACTACAGCCCTTTTATAAATAAGCACTTTATACCGATAAAACTTGCAGAGCTTATAAACAATACGTAAGTAAAGTAGCTTGTGAAGCGGTAAGGATTAATTTCCTTTGGGAAGCTAATTAGGGGGTGTGATGATTACTTAGGGTAATGATCTCAGGTTGTAGGGTTGATTATAAGAAAATCACGATAATCGAACAAAAGGTGTATTTTCGTCTATACGTTACAAGATCTCAATGCTAACTAACTAAAATAAAAACAGCAAACTGAGAAAGGTCTTTTGTATCTTTCTCAGGTAAATACATCCGTTTCCATCGATGCATTGTGCTACCTAAAAACCGTTGGTTCCCGGAAAGTCTTATCCTATGGTACGCGTCTTACCGACGCGTTCCCTACATAGACGGCGTAGAAGGGATCGTTTTGTTACAGTCTCCCCCCCTGGCATCGATATCGTTAGAGGAGAGGCCAGCAGAAGATGTAGTTTTCTTCCTGGGACGTCCTCGTCTTCGTTTTGGCACTACAGGGGTTGGAACTTCAGAGTCATTGAGCTTCGCAGGTGTAAGCGCCGATACGTGGAACACACCGAGGGCAGTAGGGGTGTCCACTCCACAAAGCTCATAACTTACAGGCGATACCACTCGCTTGATCCTATAGGGTCCATCTCTCTTCGGGTAGAATTTAGCCGTCTGTCCTTTCGACCTATTACTAGGAGCAGTTGTATTGGCCCACACTAAATCTCCCTCTTTGAATGGACTGGGTTCCTTCAGGCGTCGATCAGCATATTTCTTTTGCCTATCTTGGGCGTTGTCATGCTTAATCTTCGATTCATGCCATGTTTCAGTCATGCGTTTTAAGTATGGAGATATTTGAGGTATAAAATTCTCAGTTTCTACAACTTGGCGAATATCTCGATTAACTTGGTCTAGAGTTCGCAGCTCACGTCCAAAAGTTAAGTAAGCAGCGGTTTGTCCTGTAGACTCGCTCCATACTGAGTTCATGGCAAATCTAACCATTGGCAACTTCTCAGGCCAAATGTTATGCTCCGTTCCTACAAGCATAGCAAGTCTCGGCTTCAAGTCTCTATTCTTGCGCTCTACCATATTAGCAGAAGGGTGATAGAGTGGAGTAAAGGTCTCTTTGATTTGCAACACATAGCAAACTTGTTGCATCACGTCAGACACGAATTGCACACCATTATCACTGATAATCCTTCTCGGTAGGCCAAATCGTAAGAATACCTCGTCAATAAGCTTCATAGCGCATTCTTGTGCAGTTGCTTGAGTTAAGGCAAATAACTCCACCCACTTAGTACAGGAGTCTTCAACTATGAGAATCCAACGTTCACCTTTCGATCCTTCAGGTAACGGTCCAAATAAGTCGATGGCAAGTGTCTCGAAGCGTTGCGCATACACAGGGGTTTGTAATAGTCCACCTGGTTTCTGATTAGAGGCCTTATATCTTTGACAATCTTGGCATTTATCAATGTATTCAGCAATAAAACGACGCATGCCTGGAAAAAAGAATTTTTGAGCAATTCTTCTCAACGTACGTTCGATACCATAATGACCAGCCGTCGGTGCATCATGATATTCTCTCATAATGGCTTCACGCTCGTGTGTGGGTACTACTAACTGAGCCTCTTCTTCGTCTTCTTCCGATGAATAACGGTAGAGTACTCCTTGTGTAAGCAAGTATCCACGATCTGTCCATTTTACATATTCATTCGAATTTGGGTCTTCGAATGATTGAATTATTTTGGCGACATCTGGGTCTTTCAATTGTTCCACCCTGGTCTCATATGCCGATCGATGAGGCAAGTCAATTTGCACTTCACATATCTCGCAAGACAGTACATCATTGTGTTCACATGGCGGTCTGGAAAGTGTATCGGCTACCATGTTACGTTTACCTGGCAGATAATCGATAGTTAAGTTATAACCTTGGACCAATAGTGACCATCTTGCCAACCTTCCTGTGGGAGCTTTCAGGCTTAGCAGCCACCTTAAGGGTTGGTGATCAGTCTGCAGCGTTATCTTCGTACCTTCAATATAACCTCTGAACTTTTCTAAGGCCCATACAACAGCTAAAGCTTCTCTTTCCGAAGTAGAATAGTTGCGCTCGGCAGCGGTAAGAAGTCTGCTAGCGTATTCCACGGGATGCTCGTCATCGATATCTCCTTGTAGCAACACTGCTCCTAACGCGTAACCACTGGCATCAGTACGAATGATATACGGTTGGTTTTCATCTGCTTGCCGTAAAATTGGAGCGGTAATCAGTAACTTCTTAAGTGTTTCGAATGAGTTCTGTTCCAGTTCCGTCCACTTCCATGGCTTATTTTTCCTGGTTAAGTCACTCAAGGGTCTGGATATGTCCGCAAAATTATTTATAAACCGGCGGAACCAACTAGCCGTCTGAAGGAAAGATTGCACTTCCTTAACGTTTCTCGGCGGTAACCGTTCCGATATAGCAGCGGTTTTATCCGGATCGACCGAAATTCCTTGCTGAGTGATCAAATGTCCCAAGTATTTTACTTTTTCGCGAGCAAACACGCACTTTTTCCGATTTGCCCGAAGGTTAAATTGGTCTAGTCTATCGAACACTAACTTTAGATCGTTTAAATGTTCATCAAAAGAGCTGGATAGTACGATGATATCGTCTAAATAACCTAAAACCACTACGTTACTAAGACCACGACGAAAACGGTCCATGAGTCTTTGAAAAGTCATTGGGGCTCCCTTGAGACCGAAAGGCATCCGTAAGTATCGGAAAGTCCCGAACGGTGACACAAACGCAGTCTTATCACGGTCCGCTTCCGCGACGTTGACTTGATGATACCCCGATCGTAAGTCTATCGTAGACATGTAAAATGTTCGTTTCGCGGCGTGTAGTAAATCGTCCATACGCGGTAACGGATACGAGTCACTAGTAGTTACGGCGTTTAAACGTTGATAGTCAACGCAAAGTCTCGTACCGCCATCCTTTTTCGGTACTAATACTACCGGCGCGGCCCACGCACTTTCGCATTCTTCGATGATGCCCTCCTCCAGGAGTTTATCTAGCTCGGTTTTCAATACCTCTCTCTTTGCAGGTGACATCCGATATGGTGGCAGTGCGATGGGTGCATTATTTCCTGTGTTAATGCGATGCTCAGCGTAGGCTGTAGGCTCTCCCCCCATTCTGAAAGTATCCTTCCTACCTTCTAAAAATTCATCCAGTCGATTGCGTTCATAATCCGCTAGCATCGTTCCTTCATCTGGTCTCAAGTTTTCACAAAAATGAATTTCAATACATTCTGTACCTGTATCTTCAAAAAGCAACTGCTGTCGTGTGCTGTCATTTGCAAAATACCATTCTTTATTGTGAAAATCTAGAGCGATTTGTGCATTTATCAAAAAATCGATACCTAGCAGAGTTTTATTAGGTGCATCAGGAAAAATTATAAACTTTGTAGGCACCGTTTTACCTCTTATGTGTACATCGACTAAAGTTGTCAACACTAGTTCTGTTCTCCCAACACCATCAGCGAATTTTACAGAAATTTGCTCGGACTTAAAACTTTGTCCTTTGTTTTCTAAAAGGTTGTACAACGTTGTACCAGCTATACTTTGTTTAGCACCTGTATCTATTAACCCTTGGCCCTCATGACCTAATATATTAATACGTAGAACAGGTCTGGGTTGAGGTGAAATAAACGTGTCTAAGGAAGAGAAATCTAGCGAAGATGTTACTGTATGACTACAAACTGGGCAGTTGGCTCTGATAAAACCCGGTTTCCCGCATCCGTAACATGATAACGGGTTGTTTACACTATTTCGCGACGAGTTCGAAGTGGATGCTCCGACGGTAGCACTAATCGTACGCGGAGAACTCGCGGTTTCTTTCGGAATTGTCGGTGTGTCTTTAGATTGTTTATCACGTAACTTTCGACACTCGTCCTTAGAATGACCCGGAACGCGACAAAATCCACATCGCGGACGTTTTTCGTAAGTTTGTCGATTGTTTGGAGTTTTGTTATCGTCAGAACAAGGTTTCTCAAACACATCTTCGACCTTTCGTGCCGCCGTAAGCAGCGCGGTAAAAGTGGAAACGGAATCCCTCGAAATCTTCTCTCGAATCCCCTTGTTTAATAGTCCGTACACCATATCCAACTGGATCTCTTCTGTCAGGCTGCCTGGGTCTAGTTGTGCCAGAACCGCCCTACAACGACAAACAAAGACATCTACTGTTGTTTTTTCGTTTTGCTCCTCGGCAAATAACTCGCGGTACACGCGATAAGCAGGTTTTTTAGGACCGAACGTAACTCTAAGCAGACTAAGAAGTTCCTCCCATGTCTTAATAGTGTCTTTGACGCCTTGATACCATTTTGCCGCGAAATTATCGAAAAGCATACCGATTCCCCGAAAAGCATTCTCGTCCGACACTAATGCGCAATCTTTATAGATTTCGACAGCGCTGATGAAAGCATTAACGTCGGTGTCTTTGTGTCCATCAAAACGCGAATGGCATTTCGATAGGTTGCCACTTTGAACCGACGCCGGCGAAACGGGAGCACTCTGTACCGCTAATTTCGATAACAGCTCTTTAAATTGTTCGTTTGTCAATACTACGTTTTGAGCCATGTCGTTAATGTTTGTTGCCACCGATCCACTTGAAATAGAGTCCGACTTAGAAATAATTTTTATGGTACTCGAATGTTCAATGTTTTGCGTGGAACGCAAATTGTAAAAATGATTGGTCATGCAAAATTGGAATGTACTTGCCAGTAAATAGCTCTCCTGTGTCCACGCTTGGATAAGGGATACCTCCAACAGCTTTCTGCATACCACCTGTACAATTCTTGGAACAGCTCTAGCACTAATTCACTTCCGAGTTTCACAAAACACAAGGTTTTTACACGTAACCGAAAGCAATCAATCGTTTAATACATAATAAAAATACACAGAAGTGTCTGAATAACTAAAACGAATCACTTTGTTATTTATTAACAAACAAAAGTCCACTTGATTATTTATTTAACCAGCGAAGCACTTAATATTATTTTAACTGGAGTTAGCGAGGTTATAACAGTGAAAATAGTCCGATTAAGTTATCGAAACTCACTTTTCACGCGAAAGAGTGTCCAAATATGCTGAAGCACGCTTTTTCATTCAAACTACCGAAATATACGATTTATCGCGAAATCCCCAAGCCACGAGTTGGGCGACAATGTGATGATTACTTAGGGTAATGATCTCAGGTTGTAGGGTTGATTATAAGAAAATCACGATAATCGAACAAAAGGTGTATTTTCGTCTATACGTTACAAGGTCTCAATGCTAACTAACTAAAATAAAAACAGCAAACTGAGAAAGGTCTTTTGTATCTTTCTCAGGTAAATACATCCGTTTCCATCGATGCATTGTGCTACCTAAAAACCGTTGGTTCCCGGAAAGTCTTATCCTATGGTACGCGTCTTACCGACGCGTTCCCTACATAGACGGCGTAGAAGGGATCGTTTTGTTACAGGGGTTATTTTCACCAGTTTCTTTTTACCCAAAAAATGGGATCAACTTTTCTGAGCATGCAAGAAATCATATCTTGCTTACTTTTTATGATATAATTTTTTTAAAAACAAGAATAATGCTTTTTTAAAACACTTAAACAAGTTATGATGAGTTTTCCATGAAAAGTGCTTCATTTTTTGATTATTTCAAGTTGAAATATTCGA
Source organism: Diabrotica virgifera virgifera (assembly GCF_917563875.1). Lineage (NCBI taxonomy): Eukaryota > Metazoa > Arthropoda > Insecta > Coleoptera > Chrysomelidae > Diabrotica > Diabrotica virgifera. The sequence goes on from NC_065445.1 coordinate 15,171,063, forward strand.
TTTGGAATTTGACGAATAAGAACCTACTTTTATTAGCTACAACTCTGCTTCTACTGGGTCTACAGACTGCACACATACACCATTTTTTCAATTTTTTAAAAGCTATATTTTTGCTAAGAATATTTTTTCGATAAAATACTTACTTTTTGAGTTATTTGCGAAAAAACCGTCTAAAAACGTGTTATTTTTTGTTGAAAAATGAAGATATTCACATGCAAATAACTCGAAATGTATTGACTTGACGAAAAAACTCTATTGAACAAAAGTTGCTTAGAATTAGTCAGTTTATCCATTTCCGGGCGTATTTTGACGGTATATTTTTTCACCCCCGTGAAGGGGTGGACTCGAGCATAGAGCAAAAACACACATTGGCACAATATCATTTTTTATTTGACATGTTAGCTATGTTTATTCCAAATTTCATGTCAATCCAAGCTCTTATTTCAAATCCAAAGGTTCTTTAAAATCCGGAGGTTTTGCAATATTTTATCGTGAGTGAATGGACTATAAGGCCCACGGGTGGGTAGCAGTGGGTAGAAATTGAAAAAAAAAACGTACCATACCAAAATAATTACCAGCTTTTATCAAAATTGGCTTGCAAAATTGATTACCAAATTGAGGGAATGATTAGAACATGGAATATAAAAATGTCTTTGAAGATAACTGCTAAATTTGTCTTGAAGTCGGTTGTATTTTTCTAATATTTGACAAAAGACAAAGCAAAAAACTGAGTTTGATTGGAAATCATAAATAACCATTTTCTTTTTTTTTGTCTCAGTTAGCCCTATTTGATTTTTTTAACATTTTAATTTTTTTTTTAAATAACTGCTTAAATAATTAAATATTAATTAATGCATTTGTGTGGGCTGCGGGCCACATCAAGTGCCCGGGCCCTAGGCGGCCGCCTAGTCCGCCTAATGGTTAATCCGGCACTGCATTTCGTTGACCAAAAAGGTTTGGTAGACTCATTAGGAGTACATATAGAACTAGAGGAAAGTGAGGCACTTCTATGTCAAGCAGTAAAATTAATTAAAATTAACCAAATATGACGTCATGATAATTTGAAAGCGAAAAATTGTCTTCATACAATTTTGTAAAATATCTTCATCATCGTCTTCATCTAGTCATTCGCGACGACTACTAGAATTAGTTACCCCCTCAACATTTCCGAGGTTCTTTATCTTCTCTTATAACAATATCAGGTATGCAGATAACACCATTGTATTTGCGGAAAACCTAAAAGACCTACAAATTCTTATGAACAAGATCACGTACCAGAGTCAAAAATATGGAATCAATAGAAACGCAAAGAAGACAAAGCTCACGCAAAGAAGACAAAGCTCATAATAATTGGCAAGAAAAATATAATAGAAGTTCAACTCTACGTAACTAAACCCCCGCAGAAAGAGTGAAGCACAACAACTATCTTGGTACCATAATAAGTGAAGAATGGACCAACAACCAGAAGATAAAAGCGCGTATCGGATAAACCAGATCCACAATATCTCTCGGTATCAAATTACGAATGTTATGAAGAGCCGAATGAACCGAATTACAAATGAAGAGGTCCTCACAAGAATTAAGAAGAACGGAGAGGTACTGAACACACTGAAATATATGCTGACATAAATAAAGAGAATAAAACGAACAAGGAAATCAGACACTAATAAAGAAACCTTAATGAAAACTGATAGAAAACAAAACAAAAGAATGGTACGATGAGGAGTGTCAAAAGGTAAAAAAATAAGAATAAAAAACTTAACAAAGAATAATGCCAGTAGCAGACAATAATACAGAAAATTGAGAAGAACTATGAAGATAAGATGCAAAAACAAAAAGAAAATAGAACGAAAACAAATTCAAAGCGTAGAAGAGAAATTGCTACAAAAGCAAAAAGATCCTTTTACCGGGAAATAAGTAAAATGGAAAGAGGATATCAAAAAAATATCCCATACATGAAAAATGATAAAGGAATATTAATAAATGAACCAAGAGAAATACATAATGAGAAATTGACAAATTTATTTTACACAGCTGTTAAACAAAACGAAAAAGAAGGGGAAACAATCCATGAAGTTAAAGATGCTCAGCGCATGAGTAACAGAAATATCTGCGGAAATGATAAAAGCAGGAGGGAAAAGGAAGCATAAAGAAATACATAATCTCATAAAAAGCATATGGGAAACAGAAAGAATGTCACCAAGAGAATGCGCCAATACAAGGATATACCCAATAGGTACACAAAAAGGTGACAAAATGAGATATGAAAAATATAGGGGCATCGCGTTGCTAGAAGTAATTTACAAAATCTTGACACAAATCATATGTGTCTACCAAGTAAAATCACAACCACAACAAATGAAATAGCATGGAAGGGTGGGTGTGTACTGAGCTGGGAAGGCTAATTTATTATCGTTATATTTGAAATTCATTTTTTTATTATTTGGTACCGGTAGTAGAATGTATAATGTATTACAATGAATATTTATCTTAGAATAAACAAACTGTATATTTAAGTGTTGTTATGGTACTTACAACTTTAAATTAAACGAAGTTTTGTCACCCCGATCAAAATCCTTTTTGCACTGTCTATTTCACTCAAAACTGGCGTAGAATCGGTCTAAACTTTCACGAAACATATTGCTACATATAAATAAATAATAGCTACCGTAACAAAAGTGCAACGTGTACTGTTGTCAACAATAATACTCAACAGAATCTGACATAATAACACAACATAATCACGTTACGCTCTGCGGATCTACACCCTCAAATCCATTGGTCACCATTACTGAAGACATGGACTAAAATGGATGAGTGGATTACTTAATTAGAATGTAGCACAAAAAGGAGCTATTCCTAAGAACTTTAATGCTAGATAGTTTGAAGATAATGGAATGGAATCCAAATAGATTAGTTTCCTCCGCTATCATCCTCGACGTGGCGCAAGCTTTTGATAAAGTATGGCACGAAGGACTTAAATACAAATTAAGCAGGATTTTGCCAAGAAAATACACAGAATTATTTGAATTATATATTTCAGGTCATTAAGTTTTTAGGATTAAGCAAGAAGAAACCTACTCGGAACTTAAAGAAACCAATGCAGGTGTACCACAAGGTAGTGTGATAGGACTAGTCCTGTACCTTTTATACACTAGTGTTATCTCCGAATAATCATAACAAAATAGCTTCCTTTGCTGATGATACTGTCTTACTGTCGTCCGTCTTCGTCGTAGGTGAAGACCATGAAGAAGCAGCAAGAAAACTACAAGACTCTGTTAACAGATTTAACAACTGGAGTAAATGCTTTCGAATTTAATTAAACGAAATGAAGCCAGTGCGCATTAATTTTGTAAACAAGAAAAAACAACACAAAATTGTTAGGTAATGAAAATAATACTCAGATACCATATGCAGATAAGTATATTGGCTATTGGGAAGACAATTCACTGTCAATCTACAGCAAAATATGTACTCTGTATAAACATATTCTAAAACCTATGTAGACATTTGTCATCCAGCTGTGGGTTGTGCCAGTAAGAGTAATTTAGACATCATCCAGCTATTCCAAAACAAAGTGCCAAGGAGCATTATCAACGCTCCTTAGTACTATCGGAACAGTGACCTCCACAGGGACCTAGAAATGGATAGGTACTGTTAATAAGACCATTGAAAATTTTGCCAAGAGTCACGAACAACGAATTCTTCAACAGGTCAGTGTTGAGACCATCCAGATCCTCATCCTCGACAACACGAATCTGGCTAGAAGACTCGAGAAGAAGAAACACTTTGAGTTAGTTAAGTGAAAAACAGAGCAAAATGCAAGTGATGGTACCTAGAGGTTAATATTTGTGCAATAAATTAACAGAAAATAAGGCATACTAGTAAGTGTGTCCTTAGTTTTAAGTTTTTAGTATTAATTTAGGCTAGAAAAAAGTTGCTTTTTGATCGTATTGGTTGATCATATTGTAATGTTCTTAAGCATCTCATTGGTGTTACTAAATCAGAAAAACATTGAAAAAATGGGAAAGGAAACATAGGCGTAACCAGGGGGGTTTGGGGGTTATAACCCCACCATTTGGATGTACTTTGAGGTCTATACGCTTAACACCATTACTATTTCATACCCCCCAGAGACCATCAAGTAGTTGTAACCCCCCCTTAGGGTCATCCTGGTTACACCTCTGAAAGGAAAGAATGCGGAAAATGGTACTATCATGAAAGCCAAAACAAAAAAGAAGAAAACATAGACCAAGAAAGCGATGAAAGGACAGTATACATGAAGACTTACAAAAAAGTAATATCAAGAATTGGAAAGAAAAAGAATTGGACAGAAATCAATGAAATCAAACTAAAGAAATGTATGGAAAGACTATAAGAAATGGTTAATGTATTTTATACAAATAACTGTAAACAGTAATTTCAATGGAAGGCCTTCAAGGCCTGTTAATCTTTATAAATAAATAAACACCATCAAACAACTAGTGTACTGAGCTGGCAGGGCTAATAATATTATCGATATATTTGAAAATTAAATTTTTTTATTCTTTAGTCCCGGTAATAGAATGTAAGATTATCAATATTTAGGTATCTTACAATAAACAAACCGTATATTTAAATGTTATGGTACTTACAACAACTTTAAATTAAACAGAGTTTTGTCACCCCCGAACTAAATCTTTGTAGCACTGCCTATTTCACTCAAAACTGGCGTAGAATCGGTTTAAACTTTCACGAAACATATTGCTACACATAAATAAATAATAGCTACTGTAACAAAAGTGCAACGTGTACTGTTTTCAACAATAATACTCAGCAGAATCTGACATAATAACACAACATAATCACGTTACGCTCTGCGGAGCTACACCATCAAACCCATTGGTGCTGGGTACCATGGTACCAATTTCTCAAGACAAGAACATTAGCTATCGCTCGTAGACGCATAGGTATCTTAGGTAATTGCTGGTTGCGCTAACGAAGCCTGAAATTGTAATTTAGTACCTATAGTTGATGTTGCGAAACTCATACGATTTCGATGTGGTGGCGGCATCAACGAAACAGTGGTATTGGTCGTCTATCTACAAAAAGTGAAAATGATAACGGATATAGCATTAAAATAATTGTTATCTGTATATAGATAATTAGGTAGCGTGTATTACTGCCTTGCCTGATAAAAATTGGATCATTCACAAAAGCATGGACGTACCTTAAATTGTTTTACAAGCATAACTTATTTAAAAATAATCAAAAATAAAACAAGACTGTGGCTTGGAATAAAAAAGCGGCTGGTCGTTATTTCTTCTATACAGAGAGAGTCTGTAAAGTGGAATAAATTCAATATCTCAAATACTAATTGTTTTTTTGGAAAATGCTCAGACCCGTCGATTAGTATTTCAAATTGTCCTTTTTGACATTCAATAATAATGTATACAGGGTGTCCCAATTTAGAGATATGACGTCATCGTCGATTTTCTTAAATGGCAACACTGTCATTTTGATAGCTAATTTGATAGGGTTTGTAAAGTTATACATAACTGCAAAATATCAAATTTTTATTCTCTACCATTTACAAGATAATAGAAAATAACAAAGTTATATCTGTAATTTGGAATATATTCAATAATTAAAATACTAACTGTTTTTTTGAAAAATGCTCAGACCCGTCGATTAGTATATCAAATTGTCCTTTTTGACATATAATAATAATGTATACAGGGTGTCCCAATTTAGAGATATGACGTCATCGTTGATTTTCTTAAATGGCAACACTGTCATTTTGATAGCTATTTTGATAGGGTGTGTAAAGTTATACACAACTGCAAAATTTCAAATTTGTATTCTCTACCATTTAGATGATAATAAAAAATAACAAAGTTATGAAAAAGAAGTAATCAACTAATAATTGAATTTAATTATTTCAATAAATTAAGCAAAAACTCATAATGTTGCCCTCAATTATTGTCAAATTGTCAATGGGCAACGTTATGAGTATTTGCTTAATTGAAATAAATAAATTCAATTATTATTTGATTCTTCTTGTTCTTCATAACTTTGTTATTTTTTATTATCTTGTAAATGGTAGGGAATAAAATTTTGAAATTTTTCAGATGTGTATAACTTTACACACGCTATCAAAATAGCTATCAAAATGATAGTGTTGCCATTTAAGAAAATCAACGATGACGTCATATCTCTAAATTGGGACACCCTGTATACATTATTATTATATGTCAAAAATGACAATTTGATATACTAATCGACGGGTCTGAGCATTTTTCAAAAAAACAGTTAGTATTTTAATTATTGAATATATTCCAAATTACAGATATAACTTTGTTATTTTCTATTATCTTGTAAATGGTAGAGAATAAAAATTTGATATTTTGCAGTTATGTATAACTTTACAAACCCTATCAAATTAGCTATCAAAATGACAGTGTTGCCATTTAAGAAAATCGACGATGACGTCATATCTCTAAATTGGGCCACCCTGTATACATTTTTATTGAATGTCAAAAAGGACAATTTGAAATACTAATCGACGGGTCTGAGCATTTTCCAAAAAAACAATTAGTATTTGAGATATTGAATTTATTCCACTTTACAGACTCTCTGTATATTATGATCATAACCTTTGTTTGTGATTTATTTATGGACAGCTCTGCTTCCAAACTTACTTGTTCTATTCACTCAAAAAAATTTAGTTCGTAATATTTGTTAACAATGATTATTGAATAGTATTTCGTTGTAACAATTTAATTTTTTGTTTCAACGAACTTTTAGACATTGATCAATATATTTGGTTATTGTCACAATGATTGAATAATAACTGTGAAAATAACTCAAGTACATCAATCAACAACACCCAATTTATTCAGCCAATAAGTTAGTTTCGTATATTTAATAAATAAGGGTAAATCTGGCAGCAAAGCACTTTCTTGATTTCGTAGATGATAAGTAATTACCTTGGTTTATCGTGACAACGTACAGATTTCATTAGAGTAATATTTGATTATACCATAGATGTAAACTGATTGTTGTGACAACGAATGCAATAAGCAATCTACTACTGCGTTTAATAACCACAATCAATGCGTTCATGGTAACAATAAACGAAGTTGTTGAAACAATAAATGTTTTGCTTGACCATTTGAAATGTAACGGTTTTTTCTTATCTTTATTTGTTAAACAATGCTGTTACCTCTGCCGAAGTGTCGAATAATTTCATTTCGTTTCCAAGTGTAGTCAGTACTGGAAGGAAGTTTTCGTGTGTCTATTATCGTATTCATTTTTTTCGAATCCTAAGAATTAATTATTATCCTAATTAGTATTTTTGAAAAATTTAAACGCAGAATAAAATATTACAGTATTATCGAGGGTCTGAAGTCCCTGAGAACTTCTATAATGATTATTTTAGTAAGTCACAGGGGTGAAAAAGAGAAAATTTAGTATGATTTTTAATTTCAAATATGCCATTCAAAAGAAACTTTTTGTTTATTCTAAGGGACTTTTAGTCCTCGGTAATAATGTAGTCTTTAATTCTGCGTATAAATTTTTCAAAAATTCTTATTAGTTTTCTCAGGATTCCAAAAAAATGAATGCGTTTAAAAAAAATTCGATCGAAATTTTGCACCTGCGCTCTCTAAAAGGATTAAAGTGTTATACATTTTTGGAATCACTATTTGAAACGCTTTTAAATGAGCTGTCACATGATGTACTTCTCCTTTAAAAAAACCAAAGTTGTGGCTGTCACCTGAAGAGGGATCGCGTAAAGTTCGAAACCTTGATGTTATAATATACTTTGATTATTTTAAAAATCGACCTGTCCAAGCGTTTTGCTTATGTGCTAAAAATAAATAAGTTAATAAGGGGAAAACACTTTTTCCAGCGCACTGTATTATAAGTAAAATCATATGAGAAATCACACAGTGTAAAGTCCATTAGGCTTAGAACAAAAAAGGGGGATTTGCAAAATTATTATTAATCAATTAATATCATACATTGAGCTAATGCATTCAGTAATTATCAATATAAAATACGTTCATAGTAGGGATGAATATAATTGCTTGTAAGAATAACCGTATTTATTGTGGGAATAAACGGAATTATTAATTGTAAGAATAAACGGAAATAATTGTAGAAATAAACGAAATACGGAAATACGGAGAAATAAGTGTTATTGACACAACAAATAGTCTTCGTCGGTCAATTAACGACGTTGTCGTTTCAATGAATAGTCTTCGTTGGCTCAGTCTCAGTGAACAGTGTTCGTAATATTAATAAATGGATGTTCATCCATTCAATAAACGTAATACATTGGATCAACTAACGAACATAATGAATTGATGAACATCGCTTTGTGGTTCCAATAAAACCAAGAATTTGACAAATTTTAAGTATTGCTTTTGTTGTCTGAAATAACATTTTTATTAATATTACGTACCTCTTTCGTTGAGTGTTATTCGTTCTAACAGCTCCGCCAATTCTTTCAAGTATTCGACGAAAAGCGTTAATTGTATCATCTGCGTACCGTAAGTTGTTGATTCTTTTGCCGCCAATGGATGTCTTCTTCCCGTTCTGAGTTTGCTTCGCGCATAATGGCTTCTCCATATATGTTAAACAGAATGGGGCTTATCACGTAGCCCCGACGTGATAAGCCGTTTCGGCGATAGTCTCTCACGCACCTGGTGACCAGGACGGGCTTTCTCTCCTGGAGTTTTATGGCAATTCGATACAAAATCAGCCGATATAACATTTGTGTTCACTGATCCAAAAACCTCCGAGTAACGAGTTTGTATTGATTTTGTATCGAACTTTTACAAAGCTTTAGGGGACGGGGTCCATTTTGGTCACTAGGTGCGTTGGACACCATCACCGTCATGCTATTCGTGATCAGCGACCCCAAAAACCGCCGATCAACGACTTTTGCACACTGTTTTTTTTTATTGAATTTCCAAAAAACTACAGTCAAGGTCTATTATGGGCATCAGGTACTTCGGAGACCATCGCCGACATAATATTCGTGTTCAACGAGCCCAAAAACCCCCGACTAGTAATATTGAACTCATTTTCATCAATTACTTCAAAATTACAAATTTATCATTTTTTATCACTTCAAAATGTATTGGAAAATAAAATTTCCTTGTTCGATAATGCAATTTTCATTTCGTCATCATCACTTTAGTTTACAAATTTTCCTAAAGCTCTTACGAATCGAATGCAATAAGTTTCATTGAAATGCATCCAACTGCAAAAATTTGGTGGGGTTTATTGCTTCATTGCCTCACCTAAACGGTAAAGTAGTCATGGTAGACACACGGTTAAACGAGACACTTCTAAAGTCGTATGACCGAAGATAAAAACACAAAATATTTGTTTCAATATGTTTATATTTTTTTAAACGTTTTAAAAATATATCAAAACAAAAATTTTATAATTCAGGTTTATCATTCAGCCTACAGATAACATTTTTTATATGTCCATTTACATTCAAGCAATTTAAGTCATATTAATCCATATTTAAATAAGACTTTATTGCATATCAAACAGATAAGAATAGGTAGGTACTCGTAAAATAGGTCATACGATCTAAATATACGAATATCCTATCCATATTTTGTATTTTTTCCTTTTACATAAGTACCTGTATTAACGATACTTTCAAATCTACAATTTTCACTATTAAGTGAACCTATCGTTCATTTAATATAATCTCTCTTTTCTCTGTTCGTCTTTTGTCTACTTCATTTTCTTTTCCTCTTGTGTTTCTATTCCAGTAAACGCACCGATTAAATGATTTTCTTAATATTTGGTAAAACTTCTCTTATATTAGTAGAGAATTCATATTCCTTAGTAGTACCCTTATTTTAGGCCTGGATCCAGCGTACCAAAAAAGTTGATTAATAGCAAGCTGAAAATTTGTTAATAGTTTAACGGTGTCTAGTCGGACAAACTTTGATGTATGGGAACACTGGAACAGGGGAAGTTTTAATTGTGGAACGTGTCATTATGACAAGTTTATGATTGTGAAAACTAGCAGGTTGTTTTTAGGTTTATTCAATAGCAAACTTTATATAATAGGTATATAAAAAAATTTTATCCATCAAATATATTGGGCGTTTTAATAAGTCCAACACGTAGAACATTTCAAATGACAGGAATTATGTTGGTAATAAATAGCAGTCTGATTTTTGCAGGAGAGTTTAATGAATGGGTAACAAATCAATTGGATGTTCTGTCCGACAAAATACACGGGACGTTTTCGTAGTCTGACGTTCGAAACCACCTGTTTCACAATTAAAACGTTCCCTGTTCCACTGTCCCCCTTCATCAAAGTTTGTCCGACTAGACACCGTTAAGCTATTAACAAATTTTCAGCTTGCTTTTAATCAACTTTTTTTGGTACGCGGGATCCAGACCTATTTATAAAAATGAAACAATTATTTTTTTGGCAATAGAACTATTGAGTGTCGAGTATCCTCGTATAGTGTATAGTGGCCACTAGAGCCAATTTGACTTAAGCGATGATGGAAGAAAAGTGGAAGTTTTCGAGATATTTCTTTAGTAATTAATATTCTCCATCTTTCATCCCCGTCGTATATAGGTATGTACTTCTAGCTCAGTCACATAGTGTCTTACCATCCCTTGTTCAGAGGGATTTCATCTATGCTATTTCTAGCAATCTTTTTTCCTCTCTGTGCAAGATCATGTTTCTGCCGGGTATGTCATTATGGGTCTGAACTGTTTTGTAAATTCTGTCTTTCATTTCTTTTCCTATATATTTATTTCTTCATACAGTTTTAGTTTTATTCAGGCAACCTGCAACTCTTGCTCTATTCACTTCATCTTACACTTCCATTTCGAGCTTTCTTTAGGTAGATAGCGTGATGCTTAGATATTTAAATTCCATCACTTGTTCTATTATTTGGTACTTCAGCTCTAATTTACAACTTATTGGATCTGTTGTTGCAACCATGCATTTTGTCTTTTTTGGTGCCAATAAACAAAGGATAACCCTCTTAAATTTTCTGAAGGTTATATTAAATTGATGCAGAATAGGGTAGGTGGGGGCAAATACCCGCAATATCTACTATTATCGATGTAGTGAGATGTCGGATAAGTATTTTTTAAAAATTAGTATGAAAATTCCACACCTGTAATTTTGAACCAATCAAAATACGTTATTTTGACAGATCACCATGGCAACGGAGGTATTTTATCGGAAATTTTTTGCTCGTGGGGTACCCAACAGCGAATTATAGTGGAAATTTTTTGACGTTTACAATAACAGAACATTTTTGACAGACTGGTTTTTATTTGTTTACATAATTTAGTTTTGATTCATTTTCTATCACTTGTAGTTACTCAAAACTTATGTAAAATTGAAGAATATACTATTTTCTATCTTGAAATGGTATTCCCATGCAACTACAATGAGTAGAAATTACGAATTTGAAAGCCTAAATAATTGCTGACAAAGCTATGGCGCGCTATTAATCTGTTCATGCAGCTTTGGATTTTCAAATGCAAATTTGGTGTGGAATTTTCTTACCGAATACCACGCGAAGTCAAATTAATATCCGGAATTTTTTTTTTGATCATGAATATTTTTAGAAAATTTCCCTCGTCTGCGACTCGGGAAATTTTCAAAATATTCATGATCTCAAAAAAATTTCCGGAAATAATTTGACCTCTAGTGGTATTACTAGTGAAAATATTCGGCTAATTTCTTATGTAACATAGTGTCTAAGTATGGAATCTATCTGACTATTAGTTAACCACAAAAGTATACATTTATTCAAAAATGTATTTGCGGGGATTTGCCCCATAAAATGGGACAAATCCCCGCGGTGCGGGGCTTTTCCCCTTATCGTGATAAAAGTTCATAGATGCATAAATAATTAAATGAAAACGCTTTTATTCATCTATAATAACATTCTTGGCTTACAAAAATAAAAAAATAATTTCTTATAAAGTACATAGCAAGTGTTTTAGTATATATTATATCTAGTCAGATCTTCCGAGAAAACAATAGCATTATGAAACCTTGAAGAATTCATCTCACTAGGCTTGGATAATCTTAAAACTATATCCGCCTCAGCAATAAAAGACTCTTCATTTGTTTCTGTGAACTTGTAAGTATTTGTTAAACGCCTGTAAAATACTGCATCACAGCCTCCTTGATAGACAGAAATAATCTTTACTACGTAATGACGGAAATAATTTTTTGTTTTTCCTTGAACTTTAACTACTGCATAGTCATTTGGCATCATTATTGATTCATTGCCCTGCAGTGAGTTACCAATCTCTTCTTCTTGGAAATTAGCCTCCTCCTCGGATAGAAAATCATACTCAGAACTGCTATCGTGAATGGAATAATCAGCATCGGATTCCGAAGATGATTGTTCTTTGGACTCCTTCTTTTTCTTTTTCGCAACCATAGTGAGAAAAAGTTGTTTTGTTACTTTTTGTTTCAGGCGCTTTTGTGTTTCTAAAACTCGTACTGCCTTTTCAGAAAGTTGTTTCTCCTTCTCAGCTTCTTCCTTTTCTAAACGCTCTTTAGTAGGTGTTGAATTCAGCAATTGTGATTTCAATCCTTTTCTGACCCTTTTTCTTTTAATTTTCCTTTTGGTAGTGGAATTATATCTCCGGGAGTTGCTATTTTAGTTTATGAATCGTCTTCCTTCATAGAGGGTGTAATTTCAGTTTGGGACTTCTGTAATACATCGTGGTCTGCTCCAGGGGCAATTAAACCTTAAGTAGACGGTTGACCATGAAGAATATTTTCTGAAACAGAACGCAAATCTTCTAACTGATTTTCGTCACTATTAAATATTAACAGTCGATCATCATTACTTGGCTCTTCATCCAGTGGTTGATCTGTGACCTCTGATGGTATAAAATCAAATTCCGAGAAATTATTTTTGTTGAAGGGATAGATCCCAGTAGTTCGAAAGGCTTGAGCTGCATTTTCAAGAGTACTCGCTTTTTCAAATGCTATTTTAAACGTTTCTGCAACATTATAAACGCTAAATGTTTCTTCTGGATGAGAGACATTCCAGGAGTCCACAGCTGCATCATAATAAGTCTTTAGCGGTCGGAAAATACATCGATCTAGCGGTTGGGTTTTGTGACTGCTGTGAGGTGGCAAGGTAAGCAACTCAATATTATTTGATTTTGCAAAATTTACCACCTGTAGATTAGTGTGTGATACATGATTATCTAAAATTAGCAAAATTGGGTTCTCTTTGCTTCCATTTGTGTATTTTAGAAAATGTTTTAGCCACTTCATAAATGTCAGAGTATTCATATATCCCTTGTCGGTTACAGCCATGTCTCATTCTAATGGGCCGCCCTTAATTAAAAGCCTGCTCTCTCTTTTTCGTGAGTAGATGAAAAAAGGAGGCACAAAATTTCCCAAAGCATTGACTGCACATACAACGCTTACCGTTTGACCTTGCTCTGCTGCCACTGCCTTGGCGACTTCTCTTTTTCCCGTTGGAGCTACATGTTTTGGAAGGATATTCGGAATCGTTTGAACTCCAGTCTCGTCCATATTAAAAATCGGACTTGGACCAAAGCCAAATTTCTTCGTTACATCCTCTAAATTATCAAAATATTGAGATAATTGATCCTTGTTAAACCCCATTGTTCTGGCAACACTTGTCTTTCGGGGGACTCGCAGGGAAAGCCTATTTCTTTTCATAAAACTACGAGGAAAATCTCTTCCTGCTAGCTCTGTTTCTTTTTCTTTTTTTTAGCTCTGTTTAATATTGTTTTCCTTAGCATATTTGTATAAAAGAAATCTTAGAGATTTCAAAGTAAGGCCAAAAAATCGTTTGTCAAGATTAATGCAATGGCGTACTATTTCTGCTTCATGATACGAGAAGAATGTGGCTCAAAATCGCCCAAGTTTGTCCCGCCTCCTTTTTTCAGTCGGCCTCTCAGAGTCGATTCGTGAAAACCTATTTCTTTAGCAGCCCTAATGGATACACCTCTTGCAAGTAACGCACGAGCCTCAACTAGTTTGTCTTCCGTTAATGCCGCATACTGGGTTTTTCTTTTATAGTTTCTGAAATAGAAACAAAAAAAAATGATTAGATACAATAACATAAGATGTAACTAACTTTAAATTGCAATAAGGGGCAAAGCCCCGCATGCGGAGCTTTTGCCTCTATTTAACTGCGGGACTTTGCCCCATAGTGAACTATTTCACTAAATTGCTTCTACAACAAGTATACAGCATATAAAATACAATGAAATGATATGAAAACAAATCTAAATAGTCACAATAACGACTGACAATTTACTCTTTTAGTAAATCTTATCGCTATATGAACAAAATTTACCCTAAATAAACACAATTATTAGATCAAAATTACGAAAAATCTACTAACCTCATTTTGTCACGTAATACACTTTCAGTCTGCACGAAACTTTATAACAAACACACTGAACCGTATCATTACCGATCGCCCACCTAACGGCCGGCTCTAGAATATTGTCCGGTAAATTCAAAAAGCTAATGCGTGGCTTTACCCCGTGCGGGTCTTTACCCCCGCCTACCCTATGTACATTGTAAATCATCTTCACTTTGAGAGATTAGTATTGCATCGTCTGCATAGCAGATTATTTTAAGTTGTATTTCTTCCATTTGGTATCCTTTCTCGATATCTTATTCATGCTCAGGTTGAACAGTAGTGCACTCAGGGATCCCTCTGTCTTATCCCATTGAGAGCTTCAATTCGATCAGTTAGTTCATCTTTTATTTTTACTTGTATTGTGTTGTTCTGGTAGATATTTTCGATTGTTTTAATTATTCCTAGAGGTACCTCTCTTGAGTATAATAAATGGATAACGTCCTTTAATTTGACTCTGTCAAATGCCTTCTTAAGGTCCACGAAACATAAATATGCCATAATCAAGTATATTCAAATGGGAAATAAGCCACAATTTTACCTAAAAATGATTTTATTAACGTTTCGACGCCCAAGTCGGGTGTCGTTGTCAAAATACAAAATAATACTAAATAAACAAAAATGGTGTTGCTTAGTAAAAAATTCTTCTAATAATTTATTTAATCTGACTCATTTATATCGGCAATTCAGACACGTATTATACATTTTAAAGTAGACGACTTTAAAATGATATTGCCAATATTGATGAGTTGCGTTCCTGGGACGACTTTACTAAAAGATAGTTCATTCGATTACATTGCCACCGTTGCATTTGGTTGTCTTTTTAAAGACAGATCACATGCTATGATTTTTTGTGGCGGATATTCTTGAGTTGGGATTGATTTCATGTAATCGAATGAACTATCTTTTAGTAAAGTCGTCCCAGGAACGCAACTCATCAATATTGGCAATATCATTTTAAAGTCGTCTACTTTAAAATGTATAATACGTGTCTGAATTGCCGATATAAATGAGTCAGATTAAATAAATTATTAGAAGAATTTTTTACTAAGCAATACCATTTTTGTTTATTTAGTATTATTTTGTATTTTGACAACGACACCCGACTTGGGCGTCGAAACGTTAATAAAATCATTTTTAGGTAAAATTGTGGCTTATTTCCCATTTGAATATACTTGATTATAAAAATGCCACAAGAAAATAGCTTCAGAACAACATAAATATGCCAGTTTGTTGTATATTTCTCTTGCAGTTGCCTCATTATAAATATCGCGTCGCGGTTTCATTCAGTTTGTTATTACTTTGGTTGTTAATTTTAATGTTGTGTTTAATCAATTAATTCCTCTGGAATTCTCCGGGTCCGATTTGTTTCCTTTTTTGAAGAGATTATTTAGGATGCTTGATCTTCATTTTTTTGGTATTCTGTTTTGTAAGTACTATTATTTGTTTGGATTAGTTTTAATAGTTGTTTGGTCAGATCTTTGGTCATATCTTGTCAGATACTCCGTACCTTTGGAGTTCATTCAATATTCTGCCCTCTCCTGGTGTTTTCTGTTTGTTAATTTTCTTAATGCTTATATTATAAGGTATATCATTAGGTAGAAGGAATATCATTAGGTAAAAATAAATGACTCTCAAACCGAAAAAATGTTGAATCCCAAGTGACCACTATGTAGTCGAAAAACCTTCATCTTTTATTCATTTCAATCATGAACTGGGTTTTGAAACCACTTTAAACTTAGGTATACATGACAATTTATTTATAAAACATTTACTCGTCACGCACTGTTAGCTTCATAATACAAGAAATGACAATTTTTTACAAAGTCAATAATATATACAATGCATTTAAAATTAGAAAACATCGTAGTTGTGAAATTTATAAAACAGAAACAAAAACGTGTCAAAAACATAATAATAAATAATGGATTTGATCAATGGAATAATATTTTTTCTGCATCACTTAATAAAGAAGATTTTTTCAGTTTTCAATGTTGACTTTTATACGTTAATTAAACTGAATAAAACCGTTCAGCTTCTCAGTCGTATAAGACTGACTTAGAAAGCCTTCGGCAAGTTGAACCTCATTTTCAAATTGTCCGACATACAATATGTCTCAATCATCAACGTTGACTATGACAAGGAGAACAATGTACAAGATCCGTGTGGATCAAAGAAAGATGGAGCGTGTTACGTTGGTAATTTCACTGCGAGACATGATCAGGAGTGGCTGATGACGTAGTTAGAATAGCAACACTGAAATGGAACTGGACAGGTCACGTAGCTCGAATGACAGATAACAGATGGACAAAGCGGATAGTGGAATGGAGACCAAGAGAGGATGTCTACCGAAGCAGAGGTCGTCCACCAACGCGTTAAACTGATGATCTAAAATGTTGGCATAGGAATTGGATTCCAGAGGCACAAGATCCATAAAACTTACTTTAGAAAGTTTCATATAAAATTCCTTGTTTATTTGTACCTATACCTACATTCAATATAACCACCGACTGTGATACGTAAAACACAACAGACCAGCCACATGGTGACTATAAAGTGACTAGTACCATTATAAAATATTATATTATATAAAATGTTAGGCTTTGGTTGCCAATATCATAAGAGGAAGTCAACAACAAGAATATACCAACAATAGCGGATTAAAAAACCCATATATAACACACAAACACAATACACGAACACTCACCCACACACTAACTTTTCAGTGCGTACAAATAATATAGAAACACACGCAATAATCAGATTTTGAAGTTCCATAGGGCAAAGAAATTCACCCCCTCATCTTTACAGCCAAAGCATGGCTGTTGTCTATGACACCCTATGCCTAGCCTATGCTGCGTGTCTATGAAACGGATCTAGGACATCTGGACGTCGCTCGCCCTTTCGGTGGGGCCATTTGGGCGTCGGCCATTTCGATGTCGGAATTAATTGGTGACGTTATAGGTTACTTCTGTCAGTTCAATAAATAATTAAAAAGTTGATTCTACACTTTACTCTAGACTAGTTATCAGAAGATGAGACGATTTCAGACCTGGAATCGTACTTCAGGGTCAATACATATTATTGCTGTTTGACAACTCTTTATTGACTGATATATGTGGTTACAGATCTAATTTTCGCTCGCTACTAAATACTACTAAAATTACCATTAAAATTACAAAACGACTATCGACCAGAAAGCCCTAGTGGTGGGGAAAACAAAAATGTCTATATCTGTCATACACAATTTCACTTTGGAAAAAACTTAATTACAAAACCGTTCATCACCGGGACAATAACCGATTGACTCGCCTAACTTTCCAAATACCTACTTTCTAAAGAGGATTATGATACAAATGACAAATGTTACCCAGAAATATAGGTAAGAATGAATGTATTTTAACCTTTTAAGATATTTCTGGAAAATAATTTACCCAAACTTTAAGAATGGTCCGATATGAATTTACATCGTAATATTAAATCGAAAAAACTAAAATTAACTAAACTATAAGTAGACGGAACAGCTTTCAAAGTCTCTGTGACTTGAGTAATACAATACATATTTGAAGTATTGCAACCCGAGAAACTTTTATCATTTCCAAATTAAATTATAAAAGAGTAAGTCGAAAGACTAACTACTAAATACGATGAAGACGTTTCTCTTTATGAATCTTTATGAACAGTTATTTGATTTATTTATTATTTTATACTTTATTTTAATTTATATTTAAAGTTTTATTTTAAATTTATATATCTAAAGCACGCATGGTTTAAAGTGATCTTGGCACCATCAGTAACCTTAGCAACGTAAAGTCTAGAGTCAACTTTTTAATTATTGAACTGACAGAAATAACCTATTATGTTACCAATTAATTCCGACGCCGAAATGACCGACGTCGAAACAGCCGACGTCCACTTGCCTCGATGCCCAAACGGCGACGCCTAAATGGCTCCGCCGAAACGGCGACGCCCAGATACCCATGTCCCATCCCCTATAAAACACGGCTGTTTCAATTTTTTTGAGAAGACATAACCTCAACGACAACCTGGCGGTTATACACTCTTTTCAATAAAATTCTTATACAGTAGGTATGTCTCTGTAAGTTGTATCCATATGGAAAACTTTTTATTATTAATTTTACGAAAAAAAGTTATTCTGTATAAAAAGTTCTGCATTGTCCAAAACCCAATATTCAACCATCAGATATCAAATTTTATGAATGTTATACGAGGTATGTCAAAAAGTTTGAATTTCACTCAAGAGTAAAGTAGCTTTATTTTTCACAATATTGAAAATTGTTATTATGAAAAGTTGTTTGGAATTAAAAACTATATTCTAATTGGCAATTACATCCTTCTAATCGAAAAAAAAAATTTTTTTGAAAAATTATGGATAACTAACATTATTTTCAGTTATTTCAATTCTGATAACTCTTTTATTCTTACACTTTAGCACTTTTTACACCTTTAACTCTTTTAATTTTACGAAAAAAAGTGATTCTTAATAAAAAGCTCTGGATGTTCTAAAACCTAAAATACAACCATGTTATATCAAATTTGATCAATTTTATACGATGTATGTCAAAAAAGATAAATTTGGATCACAAGTAAAGTACCTTTATAGTTCAGAATATCTCAATTAGAAGGATGTAATTACATACTGAAACATAGTTTTTAATTCTAAATAACTTTTCATAATAACAATTTTCGATATTGTAAAAAATAATAGTATATTATTCAACGAGCATGTAATGATGGCTATTACTCACGATGATGAAGTTTGCGACACGAGCCGTAGGCGAGTGTCGTAATTCATCAGAGTGAGTAATAGCCATTACATGCGAGTAGAATACTATACTTTTTCTACGACCTTTTTTTTTATTTTAATTAGTAAAAAATTTAATTATCAACTACTCTAGATTTAAATTATAATAATTTACAAAAATACCTAAATGCTATTTACCCCTAGTACGTGGCTGAAAAATTGGTTGCCTACTATTACTAAATTCTTATTTATTGTAAAAATACAACTAGAAATAGTCAATATAAGTTCTATTCGTTTTCGAAAAATTATAAGCTTAAATTTGTACCTACTGTCAGTGAATCTAATAAATGGCTGTTGTCGGTGGACGTATTTCATATATACTTATATAGTTATAATGTATATTTACATTTAACTAGGTATATATTATAATATAATAATATAACTATACATAATAAGTTATAACATATTTAACACAATATAACTTGAAAAACAAGCACAATATTAGTTATAAATTCCAATTAACATAAACAAAATGCGCTAATGTCACTGTCACTAAATTAAATGATAAACGTCAAAATTTTTAGTAAACAAGATATAAACGTAAAAAATATACTGACATTGTTACAGTTAAAATTCATTTAAAAATTTTTCGAAGTTAATTATTGGTATAAATTACAATAATTATTGTATTAAATAAACAAGTTTAAGTAATTTTATTTGCAGTTTGCGCAATGTGGCATGCGCTACTTGAATCTAACTTCAGCCCGTGAGTAATGACCCGTGAGTAACTTCAGCCCGTGAGTAATGAATCACGGGTACAGTAATGGGTGCTATTACCTATGAAAAAATAGCGAATAATGAGCATGTTATTAAACGGTCGTAGAAAAACGTATTTTACTCTTGAGCGAAATTCATATTTTTTGACATACCTCGTATAAAATTGATAAAATTTGATATAAGATGGTTGTATTTTAGGTTTTAGACCATGCAGAACATTTTATTAAGAATCACTTTTTTTCGTAAAATTAATAATAAAAGAGTTATCTGAATTGAAATAACTGAAAATAATGTTAGTTATCCATAATTTTTCAAAAAAAAATTTGTTTCAATTAGAAGGATGTAATTGCATACTAGAATATAGTTTTTAACTCCAAACAACTTTTCATAATAGCAATTTTCAATATTGTGAAAAATAAAGCTACTTTACTCGTGAGTGAAATTCAAACTTTTTGACATACGTCGTATAATATTCAAAAAAATTCGATATTTGATGTTTAAATCTTAGGTTTTGGACCATGCAGAGCTTTTTTATAAAGAATAACTTTTTTTCGTAAAATTAATAATAAAAATTTTTCCATATGGATACAACTTACAGGGACATACTGAATAATCTTTTTGAAAACGATTTCCGAAGTGGAAATCGAAACGTCAAACCTTTAATTAGTCAAAAATGTATTTTTAATTACAATCAATTGGGGCTTTACTCCTTATTTTACAACATTTAATTTACAAAGGCTTCTACTTCATTTAGTGATCGTAGAAAAAATACTGTGTGTATTACTATAAAAAAGTAACATTATTTCTCTCGCAGAATAATTTAATTACTTGTCGTTCTAAATACATAAATAACTAAACAATTAAAAAATACGTGGTTTATTGAAGTTACTAGCCTAAAAATAAATATAATTTAAACAATAAAACACAAGTGCTTGAAAACTGTTAGGGGTGATATATTAAAAAAACATGATATTAATAAAATTAAAACTAAAGAAGTCAATGAGACCACTATGAGTTTATTTAAGTCCTTGTCTTAAAATATCCATAATTTTTGTTAATAGATCACCCCTTTTCTGAATAATATTTAGCTAACTTGAACAGTTCCTTACATACTATTAGCCCAGTCGGGATAGCATTTGACCTTGCATTTGGAGCTGCCCCAAATTTTATTTTTCTAATCTTTAGGGAGGGTCAATATTAGTATAAATTTAAAATCTCGACTGAATTCCACCGTTGCGTTAGCCGCCATCTTGATTTTAAACGAGAACCGTTTTTGCTCAATATCTCCGCCATTTTCAACTTTTCGACAAAAAATATATAAACTGAAATTGTTGAAAATGCGATTTTCTATAATTTAATTTATTATAATTTTTTTCGTGCGGTCGATATTTTCCGAGTTATGAGGGGAAAATAGTAACAGTTGTAGCATAATTATTGAATTATTAAATTATCTCGTTTATTATTAGTTTTACAACAAATATATACCTATACAAAAATGAAGAGAACTAAATTTTGTACAATTTTGATGCCGTTTATTTTTTTTGATAAAATCAATATTTAAGGTTGTACGTATGTGGTAAATGTGCGAGCGTAAGACCTGACTGATTTTGTAGCAATTGTTTTTGTTCAATATCTCCGCCATTTTCAACTTTTCGACAAAAAGTGTAAGAACTGAAATTGTTGCAATTACGATTTACTACAATTTTTCGAGAGAACCAGTGGCG
Source organism: Diabrotica virgifera virgifera (assembly GCF_917563875.1). Classification (NCBI taxonomy): domain Eukaryota; kingdom Metazoa; phylum Arthropoda; class Insecta; order Coleoptera; family Chrysomelidae; genus Diabrotica; species Diabrotica virgifera. The sequence continues at coordinate 15,192,749 of NC_065445.1, forward strand.
GGTCTACAAGGGGGGAAATGGGAAAATCCCCCCCCCCCAACAGGGTCCAAAATTTAAAAAAAAAATGTTGAAACATCACGATATTTTAGCTGACATAAAACTTAAAATAACGACAGACAAATTCGACCAATAAAACCCGCTAGTTAATAAAATTAAGTGAACGTAATGCATATAATGTCTTTTTATGTCTTTTATATACTTAGTTTGGTTGATGTTTCATTGGAAGTTTGGTCATAATTCTCTTTATTTTTGTTTATGTACAATTATGTCGTAAAGTTAATAATAAATGAGACAATTCAATAATTATGCTTCTCCTCCGCTTCCATTATTGTCCCCCTTAATTCGGAGAATATTGATCGTACAAAAAAATTGTGCCAAAGAAATTGTAGGAAATTGCATTTCCAACAATTTTCTTTCCCACCATTTATGTCGAAAAGTTGAAAATGGCGGAGATATTAAGCAATAACAGTTCTCATTTAAAATCAATATGGCGGCTAATGCAACCTCGGAATTCAGTCGAGATTTTAAATTTACACTACTATTGATCTCTCCTAAAGGATAGAATTATAAAATTTGGGGCATCTCGCAAACAAAATTCAATTCAATAATTATGCTCCCCCCACCACTTTTTACTATTTTCCCATGTAACTCGGAAAATATTAACCGCATGAAAAAAATTGTTAAAAAGAAATTGTAGGAAATTATATTTTGAACAATTTTAGTTGAAAATGGCGTAGATATTGAACAAAAACATTTGCTATAAAATCAATCCGGTCTTACGCTCGCGCCATTAACGCATACGTACTACCTTAAATATTAATTTTAGCAAAAAAATGAAAGAAATCAAAATTGTGTAGAATTTAATTCTCTTCATTTTTGTATAGGTACATATTTGTTGTAAAACTAACAATAAACGAGATAATTCAATAATACAATAATTATGCTCCAACTGTCACTATTTTCCCCTCATAACTCGGAAAATATCGACCGCACGAAAAAAATTATAATAAATTAAATTATAGAAAATCGCATTTCCAACAATTTTAGTCTCTACACTTTTTGTCAAAAAATTGAAAATGGCGAAGATATTGAGCAAAAACGGTTCTCGTTTAAAATCAAGATGGCGGCTAACGCAACGGTGGAATTCAGTCGAGATTATAAATTTGGACTAATATTGACTCTCCCTAAAGATTAGAAAAATAAAATTTGGGGCAGCTTCTAATGCAAGGTTAGGCCTGTTATTCGTCTAACCCGACTGGACTATATCCCTTGTTCGACATTCACTAACAAACAATTATTATCACATTAAAGACTCTGCTCTAAGCAACAAAAATTTCGCTGTAACAATACATTAAACAGTATCAACATATTATTTATTGTCTGAATATTTGTAATATCTTAAAAATACCATCGATTCAATAACATTCATCGAAAATTTCTTTGGTAAACGTTTTCCTGAATCAAATCTTTGCTGCCCGATCAGCTCGTGTCATGATTTTGTTTCAATCTCTCTTGAAGCATGTCCAAAAACGTCCTATGGTCGTAACTGGGTTCTTCACCACCTAACTCTGCAGGCAGAACGTCTTTATGGACATGTTCATGTAGAGTGCTAAGGTTATTTCCATGCACGAAGATTCTTTCCTTGACCTTTTCGTTTAAGAAAGGTTTTATGAGAGCTAACGCTGTTTCTACGTACCATGGTTGGGCTATGAAATGGATTCCTTTGAATCTAGCAGGAAAGCAGTCTTGTAGACCTTCTATCATAAGTTTTAGTACTGAAGGTTTTAAATAAGTCGACTGTCTGAAGGTAAATTCAGTCCAGTCTACTATTACAACGAAACCATTGGACTGGTTGTGAACGTGTTCTATGAGATGTTCCAATACTAAAAGGAACGCTCTGAATATTGTTTGTAGACTATAACTACAATCCCAGTTGTTCCCTGTAAAGAGTAATATACACCTCCCTTTCCTATCTTTTTGACGCAGAACACCAGGTAATCCGTTTTCTAAGGACTTCTGTATATCAACAGCTGATATCGTCAGATTCTCACATATCTCCGGATGCCGCTTTTTGTACGACAAGTAATTCTTCAATAGGGTATAACTGTCTTCAACCATAAACTTTCTCGCATATAAGAATTTTTGGATCTCTTGGGTGTTTAAGTTTTTCATAGCTGCTTTTAGTTCGTCATCTTCGCACTGGCTGATCATGTTCCTCAGGGAAATTGTTGTTTCGTTGAGCCTTTCCTTCTGATCCTTATACTTTGGTAGAGTGATCTTGGTGAGATCCAAAGTGGGATGACGTACACTATACTCTATGAATTCTGACATGTTGTCTCTGAAAAAGAAAAAATGTTTAAGATTGTGCTTTGAAAAATATAATGTAAAATCATAATAATTAAAAAAAAACGTAAAAATGCTTGCCACGAACAAAGAAAGTCATTTTCATGGTAACCATCAAATCAATAGAAGCATCCACAGGCATCAACAGCCCGCTCAATCTCAACCCAAACACTCAGACCCACATCATATGAAATATATTCTTCCTTTACATCAAAGGTGTCACTGGCAAATTCAGCAAAAATCCTTAAATCAAGAGGAATATAAACAATATTTACCCCCCAACAAAACTTTCATCTCTCGTCCGATCAATCAAAGAGATCATTCCAAATGAACAACACTAAGTTTATGAAATTCCTTGTGCAGACTTACACCGGCCAAACCAATCATAGAATCTAAAATAGGATTTATGCTCATTCCATTTCTGTTATGACTAGGTAGAGCACTTGGTTAGAAGCAGAAGTTTTTATACGGAGTATTTTCAAGGAATCAAAAGTTTTATTACAGAACTATATTAAATTTACAATCAAGATGCAGTAGAAATAAACAAACCAAGACACAATCAGCCCTATTCTGTAACTTTTAACAAATCGAATAGAAATGACCAAGTCGAATCGTAATTACCCAAAATCGGAATGTTTGATATCTATCGCGTCATTTTTGTGTTTGGATCGGTATTCTGTAACTCATAATATGATCGTAATCGTAATCGAAATCTCTGACTTCTATTTCACGCGGTTCTGAGGAGGTGGCAACCGCGCAGTAACCAGCGAAATTGTGTTCTGTGACCTATTTTGTTACTTGAAATATGACACCGTTGCCATTTCCTCAATGTTTTCATACTTTCTTCATACTATCCTCAAAGTTTTGAGAAGTAAATAAAATATTCGTGTAAATACTGGATGCAAAAAGCTCAAAAGAGGATAAATGGTTTTAAATTAAAGTTAATTAAAATTGATATAAAAAAGAAGATAAACTGATAAATAAAAAAGATAAGTGAAGATAAGAAGTATAAATGCTTTTAAATCAAAGATATTTAAATTGATGTTATTAATTCATTATTATTAATAAATTATTTAAAATTGATATTACTAATAATATGCAATCTTTAAGATTCGATTCCAGTTGAAATAACTGCTAAACAGCTTTTCCCAAAAATGGCATCTTTTCTATAATTTGTTCAGACTATGAGCGTTGACTGATAAATATACAAGTATACTGGTATAATATTTATTTATCAATTAACGCATAAGAAGTCTATCGTATGCTATTCTTGTGCATTATACAATTGATTGCAATTGTACAAGAAATATGCGAACAAAATATGGCAACAATGTGAATGGGAAACATTCAGACGCCAAGTAGCAAATAAATAAGGTTAGGTCCAATTATTCATACTCGTACAACATGTCTACATGAAATATATATAGTTCTCTAAACAAATAACACCACAGACTAAAAATTAAGCAGCTAAAAAAAGGTACAAATACTATAAATAATTATAAATAAGTAGTATGTAATTAATTATTTTTATATATAAAATATAAACGTCAAAACAAAACAAAATGCGCTTGCGTCAACCACAATTCCGATAATCGAAATCTCATCTCGACAGGGTAAATGCTGTCGAAGTGATTTCTATTCACATTACGATTGTAGAGATTCCGAAGTAGTTATGGAATACGGATTTGGACTATTTCTATTCGACTTGGTCACTTCTATTCGATTTTACTGACTTCTATCATCGAAATGAGTTACAGAATAGGCATGATTAAATGCTAAGGACACTCCCGAATCATAATTTACAATGTATAAACTGGAAATCATGATTTGGGATTTACATATATACATTGTAAATTATGATTTGGGAGTGCTCCTAGTAGCATTTAACGTGTCTTGGTTTGTTTGTTTCTACTGCATCTTGATTGTAAATTTAGTACAATATATTCCACTTCAGCAGCTCTTGAGGAATGTAAATGTCTTGCTCAATTACCTAATTTACCTCAGAATCTAACATACACAAGCTTAAATTTTAAAATTCTTGTTGGAAGCATAAAAAAAACTTTAAAAACAATATCTGACTATGATTTTGATTAGTCATGTTAAGAAATCTTTGTGGCTATACAGGCGAATCCTAAGGATATCATGGTCAGACAAGAATCAACGAGACATTACTATGAATAATGGGGAAAAAAGAGAAGTGATGTTTACGATTAAAAGGAAAAAGTTTGAATATCTCGGACACATAATGAGAAACGGCACTAAATACAAATTACTGAAAATAATCGTTCAATGCAAAGTATTCGGAAAGCGAGGAATAGGGAGAACAAGAAATCATGGTTAAAGAACCTGAGGAAATGGTTCTCCACAACAACAACTAATCTATTTAAAGTATCAGTTAATAAAATAATTATAACCAGAATGATCGCCAATATTCGAAACGAATAGGCACCAAAAGAAGAAGAAGGAATATTTTCGTATGGTTAAAGAAAACGTAGGAATATCTGTAGGAAAAAATTTCAATATATTTTAAACCTCAGGATCTATTTTCGAAAAAGTTGCGAAAGTTCATCCAGGTGATCCAGTACCAGATCTTGAACTACTGCTTTGCAACATAAACAAGTTTAAAAATGCACCAGTAACTTCTGTTGATGTCGAAAGAAGTTTTTAGATTTATAAACATTTATACAGAGATATAAAGCATACTATTTTAATTGCAAATTTTGAAAAACAAATTATTGTCAATTGTTTTGATAACGATAACACTATAGTTTGTGAAATTGCCTATGGTTACTGTATTTCTTAAAACATTGTTATTGTGCATACAGGGTGATCAACTTCTGTGACAAAGTCCAATATATCTGTTATTATACAATATATGTAAAAAAGTTGTTAACAAAAGTTATAGACACCTTTAATGTACACATTTTAAAATTAGTTAGAAATATACAGGGTCCTCCATAACACGGTGCCAAACCAAAGTTATGTTTTTTTAAATGGAACACCCTGTATTTTATTCAAAATCTGGTTTCTATGCACTTTTCTGATTCTAAAGATATAACACTTGTCTAGGGTTATACTGAGTGTTTCAAAGTTACGAGCACTTTTATTAAAAAATCATACTGATTTGATCACCCTGTATGTTTCTAACGGTGTAAAATAAACTTATTTTTTTAATAATTTTGACTGTAAATATTAAAGTGGTTTTGCAATAATGTACAATTTTTTTATAACTACACAAATTGTATACAGGGTAAGTCAAAATGTAAATACAAGATTTTCTTCATAATTTTAAATGGAACACCCTGTATTTTATATTATTATCGAAAAGTTCTATCACTATACTTACATATCTTTTAAATATTCTCTATACCTAAAGTTATTAGTTTTCGAGATATTTTAGTTTTATTGTTGATAACAACATGTATTACTTAGATATTAATAACAATACTTGAATTTAATAAAATTTATTAAAAAAACTAAATTAAATAAAAAAAATGTTCATTAAACGTACTTCTTATGTTATAAAAGGTGTTCAAAATGACCTCGCATAACGTCTACACAAGCCTGGAGACGAGTTTCGAAAAACCTACTGATGTTTGTAGTTTGTAAGCATTTGTTGTGTGACACTTTGAAAGGCGTTTTAAATCCTTATTTTCATATCGTCAACTATTGTTGGAGGTGTCCTATACACTACGTCTTTAAATAATCCCAAAAAAAAACAACTTCGTTTAATTTTGGCGATCTGGGTGGCCAGTGAACTGGCCCATCTCTTCCTATCCATCTTTCAGGAAATAGTTCATCGAGTTCACCGTTGACAAGTGCGTTGTGGTGAGCAGGGGCTCCGTCGTGAAGGTACCACATATGTTGGCGGATGTTTAATGGTACATTTTCAAGTAGGATAGGTAAATGATTCACTAGAAAATTTCAATAAACCTCAACATTTACCGATTCCTCAAAGAAAAAAGGACCTATAACGTAATTGCCTATGATTCCACCCCAAACATTTAAGGACCATGTTGTTTGACTATGGGTCTGAGCACAGTACGGATTGGTTGTGGAATAATAATGAGAATTGTGTCTGTTTACACTACCATTTTTGTGGATTGTTGCCTCGTCTCCAAAATAAAAGAACAAACTCAAAAAAATCTCTCTGTGTAACTACTTGTTGTTGTGACCATTGACAAAATTTTACTCTTCGTTCGAAATCATCCCCAACAAGTTTCTGATGTAATTGTGTATGATATGGGTGCATGTTGTTTTTCTTGAGTATGTTTTGGATAGATCCATAACTTATATCTTGCTATCTTGTAATATTTTGAATACTTGTATGAGGATTTTCTGTAACAGGCAGTAAAATATTTAATTCATTCTCATCCGTAATAATGATTTTTGTTTTTTCAATGTTCTTGTGTCAATTATTTCAAAACCACCTTAAACAAGAACTTGCAGCAATTTATAATTCCCATTTCTTCGCGGTAAATTAATATCATTTTGTTAGTAAACATAAAATTGTCGTTATTGTATATAATTTACCATAAACTTGGAGAAAAAATGAAATGCAGTTTAATTTTAATTATCATTAACAAACTCATTGGAAGTTTCTAATATTAAGGGTAATTAATTTACTGTAATAAACGTATCTATGAGTTATCAACAATAAAACTAAAATATCTCGAAAACTAATAACTGTAGGTATAGGGAATATTTAAAAGATATGTAAGTATAATGAAATAACTTTTCAATGGTAATATAAAATACAGGGTGTTCCATTTAAAAATATGAAGAAAATCTTTTATTTGCATTTTGACTTACCCTGTATACAATTTGAGTAGTGATAAACAAATTGTACGTTGTTGCAAAACTACTTTAATATTTACAGTCAACAACAGTAAAAAAATAAGTTTATATTATACTGTTAGAATCATACAGGGCGATCAAATCAGTATGATTTTTTGATAAAAGTGATCATAACTTCGAAGCACTCAGTATAACCCTAGACAAGTGTTATATCTTTTTAATCAGAAAAATGTAGACAAACCAGATTTTGAATAAAATACAGGGTGTTCCATTTAAAAAAAACATAACTTTGGTTTGGCACCGTGGTATGGAGGACCCTGTATATTTCTCACTAATTTTAAAATGTGTACATTAAAGGTGTCTATAACTTCTATTAACAACTTTTTTCATATATTTTATATTAACAGATATATTGGACTTTGTCACAGAAGTTGATCACCCTGTATGTATATTAAAATAAATAAATGACAAAACTGTATTTCAATCTTACTGCAGTTTTAATCTATATAAAATAGTTATTTTCCTAACAAGTGCAGAAAGTCATTCTTTTCCGCACGCGACTGCAGTTTGCCGAACGACGCGAAGCGGGAGTTCGGCAAGCAGTCGAGTGCGGAAAAGAGACTTTCTGCAAGAGTTAGGAACAATATTTTTCCACCTACCTCTACCGAAAGTATACCTTTCTGGACCTGATTGTAGGGAGCAAAGTTGTACTTTTCCTCCCTAGGGAGGAAAATATTTTTCCTCCCTAGGAGGAAAAGTAAAAGTGACGTCATAACTTATTGACGCCCTGTACAATATCTATTTTCTATTACGTAAGTATCTATACATTTTAACGTTTATCTAAAAACACTCTGTATTTTGCAGAATGGTAAAAAATGGTAAATTGTTATTCTGATTTAACAATGTGTACATTAATAATTTGACTTATATTTGACAGTTGACAGTTATATTGTACCTACTTGTTAGTTTTAGTTCTAATAAATTTTGTTGGTTAGTTACATAAATAAATTAAGTAAAAATGAAAAAATGACTTGTTATTTGAGGAAGGTGGAAAAACCATATGTATAACATGGGAGTAAAGTGCCTTTTCCTCCCTTGAATGATTACTGCCCTCCGCTACGCGTCGGGCAGTAAACTTCATTCTCGGGAGGAAAATTAACACTTTCCTCCCTTGTTATACAAATAGCTATTTTCTAAGAGTCTTTAAAAAATTACCAAATCTTAATCAATTAATTTAATTAATATAAAAATACATACACAAATTAATTCTTTGACAAGGTTGTCAAAACCAAACTTTCAATATAATTAGTTAGCATGACGACGATCTTGGTTTCCATGACGATGATTCAAAACGACTGTTATTGTCTACCGATTTGACTTTCGAATATTATGTCAAAATAATTTTATTTCATCGAATTGTCGCGTTAATTTCATTAAAACAGGAACACAATAAGATATATTTGAAATAAATTAGTAAATAATATCTAAATATTAGTTTATTGCATGTATTATAATTACTTTAAGGCCATATTAACATATCTAAATTAACACGCGTGCGGAAAAGTAAAAACCGCGTGCGGAAAAGTAACACGCGTGCGGAAAAGTGAAACATTCTAAACTAAAATGCGTGCGCGAAAGTAGACATTTTTGCACGCTCGTAGAAAAAATTCGATTTCTTTTTAATAAGTACTAGTAGGAAGGTATTTTAGATTATTATTAAATGAATTTGTTTTTTAAATGCAAAATTTATGAACAAGACGATAATTAACGTCTTCATATTTACATATATTACGCATATTTCTTAAAATATTTTGCATATTTGCGTCAATTTTGTGCATATGCGCATATTTCCCTCGAATAGAAGAGAAAAAGATACTGAGAAAAGTTTAGGACCCGGTGCAAGAGGAAGACAGCACATGGAGAATCAGGAAAAACGACGAGGTTAATAAATTAAATGAAGGGTGTGATATTGTAATATTTGCGCAGTCAAAGATTGTCATGGCTGGCAGATGTTCAGAGAAAAGAAGATTCAAAAACAGCAAAAAAAATAAATGGAGGTCGATAGGAAGGCGAAAAAAGGGTGGTCCAGAACAAGATAGTTGGATGACGTGGAAGATGACTTGAAAACCATGTGTATAAGACAACGGAGGAGAAGGGCACAAATGAGATCTGAATGGAAGGAAATAGCTAGACAGACAAAGACCCATCCAGGATTACGATGCCAAAAGAAGAAGAAGAAGAGGAAATATGTGGGCATATTTGCTCTGTTTTCTGGGTCATATTATATTCCGGTCTCTACATATGAGAAAAATAATAAAGCAAATAAAATATAAACAAAGAATGGAAACAAAAAGGGAATATACTACATAATATAGTCAAGAGTACAATATAAATAATTTTAATTATTCCACAAATAGTAACATTCTACAAGAAACTAGCTTCAGAACAGTATCATTTAGGCCTACTATATCCTACTAAATCCTAGATCTATAATGTATGAATGTTCTCCTGCATTATAAGACCGAGATAAAAACAGATTGAGATAAAAATAGAGAATGCGCATACTTGGGTTTTAGTAGGACATCTTTTCCAAAAAAGTTGTTTATGATAAAAGTCGGAAAAAGGAAAAAGTACCTATTTTTTAAAGACATTTATGACTAAATTAAATAAATTTGTTTAACAAACACAAACCCAAATCATATAATCCCTAGAACGAATTAGTAGTTCTGTTGATACTTAGAACGTCAGATGATAACAACAAACAATTTAGATATTTTTCAAATTTGTTGTTTAGAATTTTGTAAATTACCGCTTGTAAAACCAAAGTTTTCCATTTTATAACACGTAAGAGACAATAAAATATCCATTATTGATATCGGAATCCAATTAAAATAGTTTATGGTACAATATACTTAATAAAAGCCGAGGAAGCTAAAGAGAAGGAATGAAAAGAAAAAAATGTCGCAGACAGGAAAAGAAGAGGATAAGACTTAGGAAGACAAGAAAAGAAGAGGATAACTAAGAGGATAAATATGAAATGAAAAAAAACCGACAAAAAGCATTTGTAGATCAAGAAAACGAAAGTTGATTGAGAAAAACATAGAGAAAATAGAAATGCCATTTATACAGAAAGAAAGTAAGAATTTTTTTCAAGAAGTTCAAAATAACAACAATGTACCTAATAGGAAAAGAGCCGTTTTTATAGGGATAATTAATAGCAGATGAAGAAAGAATTGTAAATAGAAAGGTGCATTTTGAGTACTAAATATAGAGAATACATCTACATACATATGAGTATCATACCGAAGAAAATATAAACGACGAAATAATCGTCCATCCACCTTCTCCGGAGGTAGTAAAAAATATAAAATATTTAAAAAATGGTAAAAGTCCGGGAGAAAATGGAATAAATCCAGTAAATCCAGAACTTGTTAAATTTGGGGGAGAAAAAATAGCAGAAGAATTACTTGAGCTCATAAGAATTATATGGGAGAAGGAAGAAATGCCTACATATTGGAACAGAACACTCTTAATAACGGTATACAAAAAGGAAAATGCCAAGATTGCTTAAACTAAGGAGAAATAAGCCTTCTTCTTCTTCTACGGCACTACAGCCCAAATTGAGCCTTGGCCTCCTTTATTTTTTGCCTCCACCCTTGCCTGTCTGTGGCTGCTCTTCTCCATACACGGACTCCTAAAAGGGCTTGTGCGTCGCTGTTTACTGTGTCTTCCCAGCGCTTCCGTGGCTTCCCAACCGGTCTCTTTCCTTGCATTCTAGCATTCAGTGCTCGTTTTGGTAGCCTATCCTCTCCCATTCTTATCACATGTCCGGCCCATTGCAATCTTTGTATTCTAATGAAGTCTGACAGGGGTGCTTCCTTATAAAGTTGATAAAGTTCATTGTTGTATCGACTTCTCAAGATTCTGTTTTCCCTCACAGGTCCTAGTATTCTCCTCAGTACTTTCCCTTCGAATGTGTCGAGTTTGTTTTTGGATGTTTCTTTCAGGACCCAGGCTTCACTGCCATAGCATGTTATTGGTCGAATTAAAGTTTTATAGATTATCAAATGTTCGAGGAATAAGCCTTACTGGATACAAAATATTAAGAGTATTCAAGCAAAATTGGAATGCATACAACAAATAATAGAAGAGAATCAATGCGGTTTTCGAAAAATCAGATCAGTCACAGCTCATATTCTTACATTGAGCAACAATTTCGCTTACCAAAATACATAAGTACAAAACAGTTTGGAGACCGACAGTCCTCTATGCAAACTAAACGTGGAAATTCATGGAACATGGAAATCAAATACAAGAAGAAAAAATAAATGTATGAGAAAGGAAAATATTGAGATGAATATATGGAGGTGTTAAAGAGGGGGAGGTATATAAAAGAAGAATCAATGGCTTGATCATGAGTCTTTTTAAAGAGACTGCGATATCAGAAGTAGTAAAAGCATCAAGGTTGGCATGCTTTGGGATATTTAGAAAGAATGAAAGACGAAAGATTACCAAAAATATTAGTAAATACAGAGATGGGTGACAAAAGAAGGGTAGGTCTACCATAAAAGAGATGGTTAGATGAAGCAGAAAAGTATCGTAAAGGGAAAGGTGTTAGAAACTGGAGAGGAAAAACTAGGAACCCTAAAGAATGGAATATCGTGCTCGATTTCATCCCGTCTTTAATTTGCTTTTTTACTTACTTTTTCTTGGAATTCGGTTTGATACCTTCATCGCTTTTTCCTTCATTTATAGGCATTACTGTAGCTGTTTGTGCTATTGTCGGAGTAAAAAAAGTATTCATTGTGACTGATGACACGACCGTACCAAATTTACCAGGTTATCTAAACGTTGTTATTATCAAACTAAAATCTTTCAGCAATAAACTGCTGTGATATATCTTGTGTATTATATGCGGTGTTGCCAACATCGCATAAAAGTTATAAAGGTTGTTAAATATATGTTTATTGTATATGTTACAGTTCAAGTTGATTATCCAGTTGGAGTTGACTCCAACTAGTTGGAGTCAACTCTAACGGCTGGTTTCAGTAAAAGTTGATTATAAATTAAAATGAAGATTTATATATTCAACATTTACTAGTAAAAGTAGACTCCAACTAGGAAAAGTATACTCTTCCTAATGCCATTTAGTAAAAGTTGATTCTGATTCACACAAACAGCCGATTCTAGAAATTAAATGTTACTGAATATGTTCAAATTAGTCTAGGCTGTATCGTCGCCCCCGTTAGGTAAATTATTCGAGTTCGATTTTTTTGCACAAACTTGCTCAAAAAGATGTCCCCTTATAACGAATCCACAGGGTGTCAGATGGTACTGTGGTCGAAAACGACAGGAAATTGGTTGTTTAAACAATTTTTTTAAACAAACTCACAAAAAAATTCATTTACGACAATTTTCTTTACATCATTTGGGCCATTCGAAGCAAAAGAGGTCTTTTGTGATTTTTCTATAAAATTTATTGTTCTTGAGTTATACGCGATTTAAAATTTGCAAAATACGAAAATGACCATTTTCAAGGTTTAATAACTCAGTTAAAAATTATTATTATGAAAGTCCGAAAGTCACCAAATAAAATTTTAACGACCCCCCTACAAGATACTGAAGAAATTTTTGTTATTATTTTATTACTAAGCGGTTACATATTTTTAATTATTAACAATGAGCGCTAGGAGCGTACTGACGCAGCTATAAATGTGAGTTCGAATGAGATGCATCATTGCACCATTTTGACATTTAAAAATTCAAACATCTGTCAAACCATAAAAGTGTCATAACTTTTTTGTAATTTATTGCTCACATGTCACCACCATGACAAGGCGAAAGTTCTTCTTCTTGTAGTGCTTTTTCCTTTAGTGGAGGTTAGCGACTACACTGGCAAATCTGTCTCTGTCCAATGCAGCTCTAAACAAAGATGTTGAATCAAGGCCCGTCCAGTCTCTGATATTTCTAATCCTTGAAATCTGGCGCCTACCGGGACCCGTTTGCCTTCACTCTTACCTTGGATGATCAGTTGCGTGAGGCGGTACTTTTCGTTTCTCATTATGTGTCCCAGGTAGCTAACTTTTCCGACTTTAATGATTTTTAGCAGTTCCCTATCTGTACCTATTCTCCTCAAAACATATTCGTTGGTGGTGTGGGTTGTCCAAGGTATTTTCAAGTCTCTTCTATAAAGCCAGAGTTCAAAGGCGTCCAACTTGTTCATCAGTGTTGTGTTGTGTCCAGGCCTCCGTTCCATACAAAAGTATTGACCACACAGCAATGCAGAAAACGACATCTAAGGCTGATATTAATGCTACTGTTACAAAATAAGCTTTTCATTTTGATAAACCCCTGTCGGGCTACCTCTATTCTCGCTCTTGACTTCTTGTTTATAATCAAGTTGATTGTTGAACCAGCAACCAAGATATTTGTACTGGCTTACGCATTCAAGCTGTTGGTGTTTCACATATTTATTGGAAGAGGTAAATTTTTGTTCCTTGATATTCTTATAACTTTGGTTTTCGCAGTATTGATCTTCATCCCCATTTTTTCACAACTCTCAGTAACCCTATCCAACAGTATCTGCAGCCTATGGTCCGAATCAGTCATTAATACTGTGTCATCTGCATAGCGGATGTTATTTACTCTCTGACCGTTTATCCTGATTCCTTCTGAAGGGTGCGATAAAGAGTTCGCAAATATTACCTCAGAGTAGACGTTATAAGTATGGGTGATAGCACACAACCCTGTCTAACACCTCGTTGTATTTCAATTGGCCTTGACGTATTACCATTGATCTTTATGATTGCTGTCTGATTCCAATAAATAGCCTCTTTAATTTTAGAATCTCTTTTGTCGACTCCGATGTCGTTCAATCTTTGTATCAAGGTCTTGTGCTTCACCCTATCGAACGCTTTCTCAAAATCTATGAAACAGATAAAAAGGTCTGCTTGCTGATCTTTGTATCTTTGTGCCAGAGTTTGAAGGCAGAATATTGCTTCTCGTGTCCCCATACCTTTCCTTAAGCCAAATTGTTCTTGACCGGTGACCTCATCACATTTTTTATAATATATTCTGTTCTGTATGATACGCAAGAAAAGCTTCAGAATGTTATTTAATATACTTATAAGGCGGAAGTACTGGCATAATTTGGCGTTCTTCTTTTTAGGCAGTGGTATGAAGACTGATCCAAGCCATATTTTAGTGATAGTCCCTGTATTGTAAACATTATTAAATAGTCCAAGAAGAAGGTCTAAGTTTTCCTCGTTGATTAACTTCAATAGCTCAGCTGGTATTTCATCTTTTCCTACAGATTTGTTGTTTTTTAGTTGACGTAGAGCATATTTCAGTTCGGACTTCAGTATTGGAAGACCTTCGTCGTTTTCGGTATTTAATGTAGGAGGTTCTCTGATGTCATAGAAGAGTTCCTTTATATAGTCTTCCCACATGTTTATTTGTTCTTCAGGGCTTGAAATCAGTTTGCCTTCTGCGTTGATTAGATTATTTGGTCCTTGTGAGTATGTCGTGCCTGTGAATTCTTTGAGTTTCTTATACAGATGGAAGTCATCATGTTTTTTATATAAGTTTTCGATTTCTTCACATTGTTCTGTTATCCATTTTTCTTATGCAATTTTTATTTTTTATTTAATGGTTCTATTTAATGCTTTGTACATTGCTTTGTGCTGTTTGCATTTTCTTCTTTCATCCATTAAATCCAATATTTCCTCTGTCATCCATCTTTGCTTCCGTGGTCGCTGTTTTGTGAGCATGTCAGTTGCCGTTGCAAGGGCGTGTCTGATTTCCTCCGGAAGGCGAAAGTTAAGGATGTTTAATTATATGAAACTGTGCTAAAAAACAGTGCGAAAAAGTAAAACCCATTTAAAATACATTGTTATTTCAGACACACTTTAAACTCTTCATGTACTGCTATCTATATTTACAATTCTCACACAATAAAACCTTTACATTTTACATAATATGAGAGAGAGTAGATAAAAATTATTTTTGTGAATTTGGTTAACAAAAATTGGTTAAACAATTTTTCGACCGAGCTACCGCGTGACACCCTGTGTATTTGTTATAAGGATTGTTATACGGATGTATTGCTTTGAGTAAGTTTGTGCAAAAAATCGAATCAGAATAATTTACCTAACGGGGGCGACGTTACAGACTATCTTCTTCTTGTGCCATTCCTATCGGAGATTGGAAATCATCAAGGCTACCCTGACTTTGTTTACAGCTGACCTAAAAAGTTCATTAGTGGTGCAGCCAAACCACTCTCTCAAATTCCGCATCCACGACATTCTTCTACGGCCTGGATTCCGTTTTCCTTCTATTTTTCCTTGCATTATATTTAATACATACAGACTATACTAATAAGTAATTGAAACGGTCGAAACAAAGAAACGCACACTCATCAAAAATGCACTTTAGATTCTCGTATAATCAACATTTACTGAATCGATCCAGGAAGAGTCAACTCCAACTAGTAAAAGTTGATTTAAATTTTTAAAATCAACTTTTACTGCTCGTTTCAGTTGGAGTTGACTCCAACTAGTTGGAGTCAACTCTAACTGAAAATCAACTTGAACTGTAACATATACAATTAATTGAAAGTATCAGAGGAGTGATTGACCAATTTGTAACCCAATACTCTGGGTATTGTGATTGAGAGGGAGTAAAAGGTAAAATTTGAGGTAGAAGTAGAAGAGGGAAGTTATTGAATATATTAATTGAAAAGGGCTTAGCTCAGAAGAACCAATTAAAGCTGTTGGAGAGACACAGACTCTCAAGTGCGGATTTAGACTAGCTTTATTGCACTGAATATTGGCTTTGAAATAGGAAAAACAAGATATTAGATAATGATATAATATAAACAAGGAAGAAAATAAGACCTTTTTAAATACCAAACTCAATGCGACAAAATGAGACCACTAAAATAAAAAGGATATGAAAAGTACGATAAGTAAAGAAGAAGAAAAAGAGAATGAGCGCCAATCGAGACATAAGTACGAGGAATTTGCTCGAGGTTTTATTTTTTTTAAGTAATGAACGACAAGAAATAAACTAATTAAATGACAATTGAGACGATAACCTGAAACACCAAGAAATAACTACTTACTTGCAATGCTGTTATATACTGTTAGTAAGATAGCCAATGTAACAAGATAGAAAAAAGAAAACTTCTGTTGGAGTGTAAATAAAGAGGATGATAAACTCCAACAGAAGTAAGAAAAAAAAGAAAGTAACTAGATGTAGCTAATTTTAACAAAAATAAAAATAGTAGAAAATAGCTTCTCGTTGGAGAGGCTGAAGTAATAAAAATACTACTTTTGCAGTAGTATTATGTTTATGGACTGATTATAGAAGTATGGAGAGACAAATGCAAACTGAATAGAGTTGGGCTAGCTGTGGTAGTTGTGGTATCTGCCTGTGGTAGTTGTGGAGGAATTGAGTAGCTGTATAACTGATGCAGCAGGTTCCGAGAGAAGAAAGAAGAGGATGGATAGAGGAGTAACGCCTTCTCTTAAAACCAGAGTTCAGCTGGTTGCCTTATTTCCTCGTTTCTAACCTTGTTTCTAAGAGTGAGTCCAAGTAAAGGTTGTTCCATTCGCTTTGGGCCACTCTTCTTCCTCTCGTCTATAAACTTCTTCTTCTTAGTCGTTAACCTCATGCAGGTATCGTAGTATCATGAAGATATTAGCTGATATTTCCAATGTTTCTCCATTTCTCTCTATTTTCCGTCATTCTGGCAAATTCTGACACTGGGGCACCAATAGTAGCAACAGTATGGTCCGTGTATAATGTGGGAGATCTACCTTGACTTCTTTTGACTTCTTTCCCTGGATGTTAAGTTTTTCAATACCATTTCTTCGAAGCACGTGTCCAAAACTGCCTACGATTTGTTCTGATATTTGTGTTCTTAGTATTTTCTTTATGTTTAGCTGGTTCAGTATAGATTTATTTGTTCTTTGGGCCACCCATGGTATTCTCAGCATTCGTCTCCAGCAGTAGTACATCTGAAATAGATCTATATTTCTATGTTTCTCCATAAAGCTCCACTATTCCGATGCATAAGTGAAAACTGTTGTTGATATCTCTGTCAATTATCAATCCGTTGTAGCAGGCGACTCAGTTCAATCTCGTAACTAGCGAGGATAGTTGTATTATCTGCATAGCATATCTCAATTTGCAAATCTTCCCGCCGATAGTGACGCTATCGTTCCAGTCCTCAGTCTTCTTCTTCTTCTTCTTCTTCTTATGCAATCCACTAATGGATGTTCGCGATCACGTTTGACCATTTTTCTCTATCACTTGCAGGATGTTTTATTAGGGTTGTAGTAGGTCTTCTATGTTTCTTAGCCCTGTCCATTGTTTGACATTACGAAGCCATGACATTTTCTTCCTGTCCACTCCCTTCTTCCTTCGATCTGTCCTTCAATTAAGGTTTGCAGAAACTGGTATCTTTCGTTTCTAATTAGGTGCCCCAGGTATGCCGTTTTTCTCTGTTTAATTGTGCATAGCAGTTGTCGTTCTGTACCAATTCTTCTCAGGATTTCTTCATTTGTTATTCGTGCGGTCCAGGGAACTTTAAGGATTCATCGATAAATCCACATCTCAAATGCCTCTAGCTTATTCATTGTGTTTATTTTGAAAGTCCATGCTTCTGTGCCATATAGGAGCACCGACCATATATAGCATTTCGTGAATCGTAGTCTCAGGTTCAGGTCAAAGTCAGAGTTCGTAAAGACGTTTCTGAATTTCATGAATGCACTTCTGGTCCTTTCTATCCGACTATCACATAGCCAGGTTCCCAGGTTAAATTTTCTTACGCGCCTACATCTTGATTGTTATATGCTAGTCTTGCATTTTGATGTTGACATAATTGACGGCTGATTATAAGGAACTTCGTCTTTTTTATGTTGATGCTAAGTCCCATGTTCTCGCTATGTTCTCCAATTTTATTAAGAAGGTTTTGGAGGTCTTCTACATTGTCTGCTATTAAGACCGAGTCATCCGCATATCGTATATTATTGACGCAGGTACCATTTACTTTGATGACGCTTTCGCATTCCTCAAGAGCTTCCTGGAAGATACTTTCTGAATATAAATTGAACAGTAGTGGGGAGAGAATGCATCCCTGTCTTACACCTCTGAGAATTTTTTGAGCTTGCGTTGTTTCATTATCTACCTTGACGACAGCTGTTTGATTCCAGTAAAGAGCTTCTATGCAACGAATGTCTTTTTGATCTATGTCGAGTTGTTTTGTATATGTACGAGTTTATGATGTTGTACTCGATCGAAGGCTTTTTCATAATCTATAAAGCACATAATTACATCTTTACTTTGATCGTAGCAGTTCTGAGCTAGCACTTGGGTTGCAACTAGTGCTTCCCTGGTACCCAGGCCTTTTCTAAATCCAAATTGTGAGCAACCAATAACCTTATCACATTTTGTGGAGATTCTGTAGTGAAGAACTTTGAGGAATAATTTTAAAGAATGGCTCATCAGACTTATCAGTCGGTGGTCTTTACACTTTGTTGCGTTGTTCTTTTTTGGCAAAGGGATAAAGGTAGATACAAGCCATTGGACAGGGAATTTTCCTTTTTTATAGATTTGGTCAGTCCTCAGTAGGTTTCCTTATTATTCATTTACCATATTGAATAGAATTTAGCTTAGCATGCAGCCTTACGCCCTTAGGGATCCTGAAACTTTCGGTTAGTTCCCCATTTACTCTAACTCTAGCATATTATTATTGTATATTGTAAAATGTATAGGTCTTTTGTTATTGTATAAGTTAATCAGTAGTATTAGCCCAGTTGGGATAGCATTTGACCTTGCATTAGGAGCTGCCCCAAATTTTATTTTTCTAATCTTTAGGGAGGGTCAATATTAGCATAAATTTAAAATCTCGACTGAATTCCACCGTTGCGTTGGCCGCCATCTTGATTTTAAACGAGAACCGTTTTTGCTCAATATCTCCGCCATTTTCAATTTTTTGACAAAAAGTGTATAAACTGAAATTGTTGAAAATATGATTTTCTATAATTTCATTTATTATAATTTTTTTCGTGCGGTCGATATTTTCCGAGTTATGAGGGGAAAATAGTGACAGTTGTAGCATAATTATTTAAATATTGAATTATCTCGTTTATTATTAGTTTTACAACAAATATATACCTATACAAAAATGAAGAGAATTCAATTTTCTACAATTTTAATGCCATTCATTTTTTGATAAAATCAATATTTAAGGTAGTGCGTATGTGGTAAAGGTGCGAGCGTAAGACCTGATTGATTTTGTAGCAATTGTTTTTGTTCAATATCTCCGCCATTTTCAACTTTTCGACTAAAAGTGTAAGAAGTGAAATTGTTGCAATTACGATTTACTACAATTTTTCGAGAGAACCAGTGGCGGGTCTACAAGGGCGGAAAATGGGAAAATTCCCCCCAACAGGGTCCAAAATTTAAAAAAAAATTGTTGAAACATCACGATATATTAGCTGACATAAACTTAAAATATCGACCGACAAATTCAACCAATAAAACCCGCTAGTTAATAAAATTAAGTGAACTTACTGCATATAATGTCTTTTTATGTCTTTTATATACTTAGTTTGGTTTATTTTTCATTGAAAGTTTCAAAAATTGTATAAAATATAATTCTCTTTATTTTTGTTTATGTACAATTATGTCGTAAAGTTAATAATAAATGAGAAAACTCAATAATTATGCTTCCCCTCCGCTTCCATTATTTTCCCCCTTAACTCGGAGAATATTGATCGTATAAAAAAAATTGAACCAAAGAAATTGTAGGAAATTGCATTTCCAACAATTTTCTTTCCCACCATTTATCGAAAAGTTGAAAATGGCGGAGATATTAAGCAACAACAGTTCTCATTTAAAATCAATATGGCGGCTAATGCAACCGCGGAATTCAGTCGAGATTTTAAATTTACACTACTATTGATCTCTCCTAAAGGATATAATTATAAAATTTGGGGCAGCTCGGAAACAAAATTCAATTCAATAATTATGCTCCCCCCACAACTTTTTACTATTTTCCCATGTAACTCGGAAAATATCAACCGCATAAAAAAAATTGTTAAAAAGAAATTGTAGGAAATTATATTTTGAACAATTTTAGTTGAAAATGGCGTAGATATTGAACAAAAACAATTGCTATAAAATCAATCCGGTCTTACGCTCGCGCCATTACCGCACACGTACTACCTTAAATACTAATTTTAGCAAAAAGATGAAAGAGATCAAAATTGTGTAGAATTTAATTCTCTTCATTTTTGTATAGGTATATATTTGTTGTAAAACTAATAATAAACGAGATAATTCAATATTTAAATAATTATGCTACAACTGTCACTATTTTCCCGTCATAACTCGGAAAATATCGACCGCACGAGAAATTAAATGAAATTATAGAAAATCGCATTTTCAACAATTTCAGTTTGTACACTTTTTGTCAAAAAATTGAAAATGGCGGAGATATTGAGCAAAAACGGTTCTCGTTTAAAACCAAGATGGCGGCTAACGCAACGGTGGAATTCAGTCGAGATTTTAAATTTATACTAATATTAACCCTCCCTAAAGATTAGAAAAATAAAATTTGGGGCAGCTCCTAATGCCAGGTTAGGCCTGTTATTCGTCTAACCCGACTGGACTATATAAAATTATTGGGACTCCCGTTAGATAAAACCTGCCACATTTTACTCCAGTTGATAAGTCAAAAGATACTATAATTTATGAAACACAGATTTGATATATTGCGATGTTGAATTCTCTGGATTTTTCTGTAATTCCCCCACGTCCGGGAACGAAACCTGCTTGTTCCTCCGCAATTTCAGGAAGTATAAAGGGCTTTATCCTCTCTAGAGTTATGTGTAAAAGTATGTACGCTACTGCAGTACGCCCAATCTTCAGGCCATTTACCTATCTATATAAGCATACATTAAAAAAAAACATTTGATTTTCTTCATGATGGTTAATTGCATCTGACACACCTGCAATTAAAGGATATATGAGTGTTTTGACAACACTGTCTGTTTTGGAAGTAGATAAATAAATACTTTGTTTTTTATTTTGGTAAATCCGACTTATTGTGTATGTGTATTTGTACACATTCTTCGGACTTTAAGGTACATCACAATTTTTTATCTTTATCTCTAAAAAACGGCCACTAATGAAGTGTAAACATCCCCAGACGTTTCCAGTTTTATTATCTTATTGTGTCGTAAAATTCATATCTTGTGTATATGCATTCTAATTTTTCTATAAAAATACCTGGGATATGGTTGGTAAATATGCAAAGACTCTCATGGCTATAAATATATTATGTAGTACACATACATTACGATTACGATATATAAATGTGGAGAAAGTTAATGACCCGGCGGAAACAATGGAGACTCTAACCATGGAAGAAAAAATAAGAGAAATGAAAAATCATATATAGAGTCAGGGGTGGCCAAACTGTGGCTCACGAGCCACATGTGGCTCTTTGAAGGATTATTTGTGACTCTCAATAAATATCTGAATTACTTTTAATTTTTGTCTTTCAAAATGTCTTAAATAATTTAAGTTAGTAATTATTACTGACAACAAAAAATATACAAGACTTAGGGCCGGTTGTTCGAACGCTAATCAACAATGATCATTATTAAATATTTAATTACTGTCACCAAAACTGTCAATGTCAACTTTGTTTGGGTTGCTGAAAACAAAATTAATTACAATTATGAGATTTATTATTAATTATGTTAATAATTATTGTTATATTAATTGATTATAGTCTCAGAATTGTAATTAATTATGTTTTAACAATTGACATTGACAGTAATTAATTATTTGATAATGAAGGGCCGGTTGTTCGAACGCTAATCAACAATGATCACTATCAAATATTTAATTACAGTCACAAACTGTCAATGTCAACTTTGATTGGGTTGCTGAAAACATAAATGATTATAATTATGAGATTAGTTAATCAATTAACATAACAATTATTAACATAATTGATTAACTAATTTCATAATTATTGTAATCCATAATTATGTTTTCAGCAACCCAAACAAAGTTGACATTGACAGTTGGTGACAGTAATTAAATATTTGATAATGATCATTTTTGATTAGCGTTCGAACAACCGGCTCTAAGTGTAATATCAGGACTTTGACAAGGAGACCCCTTATCACCGTTGCTATTAAATTTGGCGTTAGAATATGTAATAAGTAAAATATCATCTGAGATGACAGAGGGATTTGCGAATCGATGATCAAAACTATTGTTGGCCTTTGCTGATGATCTAGGTGCAGTTGCTCATTCTACAAGAGACGTGAGAGAGGTGTTTTCACAATTCTCCCACTAAACAAATAGTTAGTAGGAAGAAACAGGTAGCCTGGGTCTTCGAATAAATGAAGAGAAGACGAAATACATGCATGCGAAATACCAAAAATTCAAGAACAAGAGTTAGGCAGAACATAACTATTAATGATCACAACTTCGAAACAGTAAAACAGTTTAAATATCTAGGGGCGGTAATCACAACCACATATAAAAAGAGGTGTCGGCAAGAATAGCTGTGGTGAATAGAGCCTCTTACTTCCTATCATCATTATTAATATCTAAGTTGCTAAAAAGACAATCTAAATTAAGACTACATGCCAATTATTCGTCCAATGGTTACATATGGAAGTGAAACATGGACTCTACATCAGCAGGAAATAAATATGCTGCTGGTTTTAAAAGGAAAGTTCTCAGATTGATATTTGGCCCTCAAAGAGATGAATTGACAGGAGAGTGTAGAAGGCGTCGCAAAGCTGAATTGGTGACTGTCTGGTACTGAAAACATCGTAAGATATATAAAAGCTAAGATAAGATGGGCAGGTCATGTGGTAAGACAAGAGGAAGACAGAGTGTTAGAGACAGTGTTTTTGAGAGACGAGGCCGTCCCAGAAAAAGATGGAAGGATGATGAAGACTCGAAATATACTGAAATAGTAAAGGCTGCTTATAGAATTATGTCCATATTTAACCATTCTTAACCATTTTATTTCACTTTAAAATCCAGGAATTCAAACACTGAAAGAAAAATTTTATACCTTTTTTACACATTTTAAATTTAAATAATTGTTTAATTGCGGCTCGAAAAAAATTTCAAATTTTGAAAAATGGCTCGGACCGTCAAGGAGCTTAGCCACCCCTGAATAGAGCATGAAAAACAATAAAAGTGCAGGCAGCGATAGTATTACTGCATAATTAATCAAGCATGGAGAGAAGCATTTATAACGCGGATATGTAGCCTGTTGACGACAATCTGGAAGCGAAAGGAAATATCGAGAGTGATAATAGTATGTCCCATTCATAAGAAGGGAGATAGAGCAGGGTGCGAAGCCTATAAGGGTATAACTATTCTAGATGTAACATATAAGAAGCTAGAGTCATAAGCAGCAGACTGGAAAAGCACTTAAACGAGCAGGTTGGTGAATACCAGGGAGGATTCAAAAAGGGAAGATCCACCATAGATCAAATATTCGTGTTGAAAATTATTCAAAGCACTATGTATGAGCAACAGCTAAAGTTAAACCTCCTTTTTATAAATTTCAAACAAGCTTACGATTCCGTGATAAGAAGGCGTTTGTACCAAGCCCTAAGAGTACTTGGAATTCCGGAAAAAATGATCAGATTAGTAAAAATTACCTCAATGAATACCGACAATAGAGTAAGGGTGAAAGGAAGTCTAACAGGAAAATTTTGAAAGATTAAAGCAAGGAGATCCGTTGTCCACAGTACTCTTCAATTTCTTGTTGGAGGCAATTTTGAGAGAGAATATTGGAGAGAGAGAGAGTATTGGAATACGAACGAAAGGTATGATTTATGACATGAGAAGAGACAGGTGTCCTTTGCGGACAATATAGTGTTAATGGCAAGAACTGAAAAGGAGCTGCTGAGGATTTTTAACCTTTTTGAAGCGAAGGCTAAGCATCATGGACTGATTATTAATGCGCGATTAAGACCATATGCGGAACAAATAGTTGGGGGATATCAATGTGGTTTCTGCAGGCAGAAGTCCACAATAGATCAGATCTTCGTCTTGAGGCAAATCTTGGAAAAGACTAGTGAATTTAATATAGACACACATCATCTCTTCATTGATTTTGAGAGTGCCTATGATAGTATCCATCGAGAATTTCTGATCCACGCACTGAAAGAGTTTAATATTCCAACTCAACTCATTGATATGGTAAAATAAACACTTAAAGTACAAAGCAAAATTCGAATTCAAAACGCACTAACAGATACAATCCATGTTAGAACAGGCCTACGGCAGGGAGATGCCCTATCCTGTATTCTATTCAACATCACATTAGAAAGAATAATTAGAGAGTCAAAAGTCAACACCAGAGGAACAATAATAACAAAAAGTGTACAAATATTGGCATTTGCAGATGATGTTGATATCATAGCTAGAAGCAAAAGAGAAATGATAGAAGCATTTAATGCGATATAAAGAGCGGCACAAAACAGTGGCCTAAATATTAATGAAATAAAAACCAAATACATGAAGGCCAGCAAATCGACAGGTCAAAGAAACCTACAGAATCTGACAATAGGAGACTATAACATCGAAAGCGTAAATTTTTTTACATATCTAGTAGGTTCACTAAATAGTTACCGCAGATAACAATGTCAGCGAAGAAGTTAAGAGAAGAATACATATAATGGACTAATTAAACATCTAAAATCTAACAACATCACGAGAAAAACCAAATGCAAAATATACAAAACCCTGATAAAACCGGTCCTTATATATGGATCAGAGACATGGACACTGTCGAAAAGAGATGAGAACTTATTATTAGGTACGTTTGAACGAAAAATCCTCAGACACATATATAAGGGGGTGAAAGAAAATGACGTATGGCGCAGAAGATATAATTTTGAACTATACGCAGCATACAACGATCCCGACGTCATAACATCCATAAAGATCGGACGTCTGCGCTGGATGGGCCCTGTTGAACGAATGTTGGAGACCGAAACACCAAAACATATAATGAGGCAAACACCAGTAGGGAGAAGGTCAAAGAGAAGACCCAAACTTAGATACATGGAACAAATGGAACAAGATCTGAAAACACTTGAGATTACTCACTGGAAGAACAAAGCAAGGGGAACAGAATGGCGGAAAATCCTAGAAAAAGCCAGGACCCAAAAAGGGTTGTCGAGCTACTGATGATGGTTAATGAGCAAAAAACAAAGTATATGAAATGGGACAGACCATATATGAAGACACGCACTGAAGACTACCACAAACAACGAGAGTAAAGAGTATTACTTCAAAACGGTGACGGAGGTTAAATATCTAGGAGTAATCCTAACAAGTAAAGATGAAGAATATCTGAGCCCTACACAAATTGCTAAGAGCAAAAATCATCTTCAGAGAGGCTTCAGCCCACAGTTCTTTATTGAAGCGAAACATTTGTTATGAACAAAAATCAAAAAAATATGCTGAATATCTGGGAGAGGGATGCTCTAAAGAAGATAAACGGGGAGTAAAAAACGATGAAGACCTTTGGAGGAGACAAACAAATGCAGAAATCAGATAGCTGTACCGGACACCAGAAATTAGCCAGATCGTCGGAGCAAAGAGACTTAGATGGCTAGGTCATCTTGCGAGAATGGCTGACGGAAGGTGGGCAAAGGACTCGCTGCTGAGAGGGGAAGGAAAGAAGAGAAGAGGATGACCACCAAGTATAAGGAAGACTTTGAAACAATCGGGATAACATATTGGAGAACTGCGTCTATCATCATCATTCAATCTTCGCTTGTCCACTGCTGGACATAGATTTCCCCCATAATTTTCCATCTATTTCGATCTTGGGCATCTTGCATCCAATTCCTATGACACAGTTTTAGATCATCAGTCCAACGTGTTGGTCTCTGCTTAGGTAAGCATCATCTCTTGGTCTCCATTCCAGTATCCGCTTTGTCCATCTGGTATCTGTCATTCGAGCCACGTGACCTGCCCAATTCCATTTCAGTGTTGCTATTCTCTCTATTGCATCAGCCACTACTGATCCTTGTCGTAGCTGACGGTTGGGATCTTGTCTCGTAGTGAAACGCCCAACATCGCTCCATCGCCCTTTGAGACACAGGGATCTTTTGCACTGTTCTCCTTGTCATGGTCAACATTTCCGCTCCGTAAGTCAACACTGGCAAATCACACTGATTAAAGGTTTTTTAAGGCATATTGGTATGTCAGACGATTTGAAAATTAGGTTTAACTGGCCGACCAACTGCGGCCTTAGACAGAGGAAAATGGAGAAAAACAGTGGAAGAATTCCAAGCCATGGGCCTTTAAGGCCTGTTGAACTGTCTATATTATGAGCTGTATAGTGGAGTACAAACATCCCCATAGTGATGTAAGAAGAGAATATTCTCGGCCAGAAAATTCTCAGCGAGAATATTCTCGGGCAGAAAATTATTTTCGAGAATTTTCTAAATTGTTTTTGGCTAATTCACCTCATATATTTTTTGCATCCTAAACATTATTCTTGAAGCTCAAACACCTCTCCGCTCATGAAATGCTTTTTCGCTTTCACGCGATTTTAGATCAAATCCCCGAAAATCTAAGTAACAGTAACCGGGACTGGGGAATCCCATGAACCACTAGCTAGGGTGTTTACAGTGTCAGTATTTATTGTTTTGGTGCTATATTAACGTGCAAATATTTAGAATGGATCGAAGTAAAGCATAATTTACTAAAAAAACTAAAACGCTCACTATACTACTCGCGAAGTCGATCGAAGTTCAGCGAGTATGAGAGTGTAGACAGGTTGTTCATGCGGCTTTGCTGCGCCTCGGCCTACTTGCATTCTGTGGCGGTTTTTAGGAGCAAGTCAAAGGAATCGAAGTCCTTATCGCCCGGCTTGAATGTGTTCCTCGCGAAGTAGAACGAGTGTGTAGTGACGGGTACTTCGGACTTCGGTGAACTTTCCCGAAGTAACTTCGCGAGAGTGTGGTGCTCGCTTTAAAAGTAATATATGGAATTACTGTAAAATTAATAGTGTACAAGGTAAAACAAGTACTTTTTCAAATTTTGTGATAGTCAATACTTGAAAAATGCAACAAGAATGACAAATCATTTAGTAAAATGTGTTAAATGTTCAGTGGAAGCGAGACAATTATTTGAAAAGGATCAACAGAAACATTCATCAACTGCTTTTCAGCCAACACAGTTGTTAGATTCGTCCAATGACGGTAAGCATGCCTTCATCCAGTGCATCGACTGAAAGAAGTTTCAGTACATGGTTTTATCCACTCCTCTAAAAGAAACCGGCTTACTGCTGATAAGGTAACTTTTATTGCTCACAATTTAAAATTGTTAGACGTATACCAATCCATGACTGAGCTGGCGATTAGTGAAAAACAAAATCCCACAACTTCTCATCAGTATATTGAAATACAGAATGTAGATTACTAGGATGATAGAAATAGATTCTGAATCTGAGGCCTCATCATTTTCAGATTAGCTCACCACATCCAGTATTTGCTGTTAAGAAAATTTCATTTTTTTGTCAAATAAATTTTGTTTTCTGATGTTTTTGTATTTTCTTATATATAAAGAACACTGTTGTTTCGTCTCATAATTTTGTATATAATTTAATGATTTTTAATACCCTATTTCATCTTTAACAATATCCATAAGCGCGTCATAAGGTTCATTTTTAGAAAATTCTCCATATCGAGAATATTCTCGAGAATATTCTCGGGAATATTCTCCGATTTTTCATTCTTGAAAATTTTCCAACACTACATCCCCAAACACTATTTTTATTACTTAAACGCGTTGTATCGTAAAATTCATATCTTGTGTATATGTGATCTGATTTTCCTATAAAAATAACCAAGATTTATGGTTGGTAAATATGCAAAGACCATCATGGCTATAAAAACGGTTGTAGTACACATACATTAGACGACGATTTACGATGCATAAATTAGTCCAAAAACAGCAAAAATGTTTCTTCAAAATTAACGAAAATATCGTAAAATTTATCTATCAAGTTATTACAATTTTATGTTAGACAGACAATTTACCACTAAAAACAGTTTCATATTTCAAAACAACGGATGTCAACAAAATCTAGGTTTACATATACACTTTATTGATTTTAAACGGGCCTACAACTCCATCTCACGAAACGGACTATAGAAGCAATAAGATCGCTAGCATTACTTTTTTTTTATTTATTTAACCTCCCAATTTATTTACAATCTTTAAAACAAGTTACAATGAGTAAATGTTGTGACCACTAGTGTAGGTGACTTAGAGAAAATGATTCATTAACCATTTTCTTTACAAATATTTTACATAGATATAAAATTGTTTGTCTCTGGGAATTACGGCACATATAACTAAAATCGCGATGGTAAATCACTAGGTGTATTTCGTCTAAGTCTTCGTCTGACTGGTTGTCTCATCAGGTTTCTGGCTAGTACATTTGGATGTTGTGTCAGTCCGTCTTCGTATTTCTGTGCGAAGTTAGTAATTTCTTCTTTTACTGTTGCAATTTCTAGATCGCGTCTAATACTATTATTTGCGACATACCATGCGGCATTTGTGATTATTCGAAGAACCTTCGACTGGAACCTCTCCAAGATTTCGATAATGGAGTTTGATGAAGTACCCGAAAGTTGGATCCCATAACTCCATATTGGCTTCAAAATTGCTTTGTAGACAAGTACTTTATTTTTCATTGAAAGTGATGATTTGTGACCAAGCTAGCATTACCAAAGAACTTTATAGGATTAGTTAAAATGATGCTAAATAACACAGTTAGTTAATATAATAGAGAGTTAAAAATACAAATACTCCCTGTCAACAGACTTATTTAACCTAAACCCGGTGCTAGAAAATATAATTAGAGGAGCCAAGATCGAGAGAAGCGACACGATTGTGAACAAAGGACAACGCTGCATAGGTTTCGCAGATGACTTGGTGTTTCTGACACGTTCAAGAATAGAACCGTTGATTGAGGTATTGGGGGTACCAAACAATACCTCAATCAACGATAGAACTTAGAAAAATGTGCACAAAATTTGATGAAGCTAGAAAATATGGCCTGACTATAAACAAATAAAAAACAAGTATATGGAAATGAGAGGGGAAAATGCAAAATAAAATAAATAGATCACTCTAAGGACAAATGACAGAAAGTATAAATTTGAGAAGGTTACAGAATTTGAGTACCTTGCAGTACCAGTTACAAATATAGGAGACGAAGAGAGAAATAGATAAAAGGTTGTTACAAGGTAGGAAAGTAGTAGAATTATGAAACGCACTGTTGAAGGCAAAAATAGTGTCCAAAGCAGCCAAGATTGGAACTTATGAAACAATAGTGAGACCAACGGTGTTGTATGCATGTTAAACTTTGACAATGAATCAGAAAGAAGAAAAAAAGCTAGAGATTTGGGAGAGGAACATCTTGAGAAAAGTTTTTGGTGGTATAAAGGAGCCTAACGAAGAATGGCACAGAAGAACAAACCAGGAGTTAATGGAGATGTATAAGAGACCCAAAATATCGCAAAAAATCAAGGCGCAGAGTTCGATGGTTGGGATATGTTGTCATAGAAGTTTTGCAAGCAGGAGAACGAGGGAAGAAAAAAGAGAAAGACAATGTAGGAAGTGGTTTTATGCCGTCCAAACTGACATAGAAGAAATGGGAACAAGGGACTGGAGGGAACAAGTGAAGGACCGAAAAAAGGGGAAGAGTCAAGACTATCGAAGCCAAGGTCCTCTAAGGCCTGTAGTGCTGTTATATATACATATTACAAGGGAAACGCTGTACTTTTAAGCAACTATATAGTACTATGAATACTCAGTTATGAAATGCTTCGCAATTTTGCTAAAAATGGTCTTTCTGGATTAAATATTTCATTTTCTGTTGTTACTTCAACAAATCTAGTGGGATAAGGTACCTATTAAAACGTTAATTATGGTTATTTTACTAAATCCTTTCATTATACTAAACAAATACTAAACTACTGGAATGAAGGACTATTTTCCATACAATATAAAAAACGACAAACAAAATTAAATGCATAATACCTAAACAACTCGCATTTATCATACAAATATCTCTTAGCGATTGTTTAAAGCGGACGTTCGTAGGGACCTTAAACTTCCTGTGCGATGCGTGAGTAATACGAGCACGTGACATAGGTGTTTGTTTTTCCTGTCATGGATGGAATTTTTAGTCGTAATGGTAATTATGAACAATTTACTTCCGAATATGGAGGTATGATGTTCTCTACTTAGTTGTCAATAATCGGGAATTGCCGTTATATATGGCTCGTTCTAAAAGGACGTGTAAATGGTTGGCTTGTGCTAGAACGCATAATTGAAACATTTCATATACCTATCTACTTATCGAAGAAGAAAGATAGACTGATTTAAAACCATTTTTTTCCATTTTTTTTTTCTGTAATTTGACTTTGTCAATTTTATTAAAAGAAGGATTATGATCTAGAATCTAGACTAGAAGGTGAAGTGCGTACATAGAATTTGTTTTTCTATTATTGAAAGCCCTTTTGTGTTCTGCTTTACGTTTGTCAAAGGTTCTACCAGTTTGACCGATGTATGATTTTGGGCAATCATCACATGTAATTTTGCATACACCACTGTGTAAATGCTTTTTCTTTTGGTTCTGTTGTTCTTAATATATTGGCCGGTATTGTTGTTTGTCCTGAAGGTTATCCCTTTCTATTTTATGTGTCCGGATATTTTAGTTGATATTTTGCGTGTATAGGTATATATTATTGTGAAAAATAAAATAATCGTTTTCGTTTTGATTCAATTCGAGTCTCTTGCCATCCTCTGACACAGTGTTTCTGGGTCTCTACCCTTTGTCGAAGAGGCTATTGTAAGT
Organism: Diabrotica virgifera virgifera; assembly: GCF_917563875.1. Classification (NCBI taxonomy): domain Eukaryota; kingdom Metazoa; phylum Arthropoda; class Insecta; order Coleoptera; family Chrysomelidae; genus Diabrotica; species Diabrotica virgifera. The sequence goes on from NC_065445.1 coordinate 15,223,836, forward strand.
AGACTGAATTGAATCAACTCGAGACGAAGAAGAACTGCATCTATTAAAATATCTGCAGTATATTGTGGTTAGACAGTCTAACCACAATATACTGCAGATATTTTAATAGATGCAATAGATGCAGTCTACTTGCAATAGCCTCTTCGACAAAGGGTAGAGACCCAGAAACACTGTGTCAGAGGATGGCAAGAAACTCGAATTGAATCAAAACGAAAACGATTATTTTATTTTTCTTTTTCATGCTTTACTCGGTTTAGAGTACAAAATGACCAAGTGTTCTGAGGTATTCTGAGACGCATTGTTGGAGAAGCTCCTCCTAACGGCACCGCTTGATACTATGGTATCTCGGTTAACAGAATCCTGACTCTTGGTCGAAATTTATTTTATTTATATATTATTGTGTTTCAATTTATCAATCAAATATAGAATAAAAATTTTAATTTTTTTTAATATAACGCGGGCACATAAATTTGATCCACCCTGTATATTGATTTGTAAATATTTATTATAAGTAGTTTTTAAGAAGTGATTTATCGTTAGTAGGTTTTTTCCCTGAAACATAAAACATTAGGAAAGAAAGTGATATGAATAGACCATAATTATTGTTCAGGGTATTTGGAGATTATAACGGTGTTTTGTTATGCATGCCACAGTAATTAGTTCTTAGGAAATTGAGGTAAAGAAAGTTTGGAATTTTAAATATGTTTGTTTAATGATAGGAATATTTAGATAATTATAATTTCCGAAAAGTCATAATTTTGAGTAGGAATATTTTTGAAAGAATGACTGTTTTGTTTTCGAATGTAAAGAGAGGAAGGTGGGGAGATAAATGTTTCTGATTGGCTAGGCACTTTGGAATGGGGAAAAAAGTTTTGTTTTGAATGTTGAGATAGTTTTGGAAAGAGGAACTCATTATGTGATTGGCATCGCTGAAGAGCAGTCAACGTTTTCGTGGATAATTAGATAGCAAGTACCAGTGGGTGTTTTGATAGTGGAGAATAGAGCTGAAAAGTGGAACGAGAGACAGATCAAATTGAGACGAAATACCTCTTTGATTCTGTATTATTGTGAGAAGGAGAGGAGAGAATTTTTGAAGCTTGTGTTTTGTTGGAGAATTGGTGCGGGTATGCTGATAGATTTGAAGCTTGAGAACGGAGAGGGCTTTGATGGGTAGCCTAACATAGTCAACGAGGTAGAGCTGTTTTGGGTCAAGAGAAGACATCAGAGTGAGTGAAGCAAAGGTCAGTCAATTTATGTGAAAGATATTTTTATGTTCGGAAACTAAAATTTTGAGTAAAAGCATATGAATTAAGATTCCAACATTTCAAAAAGTAAATAGGAAGTATAGGTAATTTGCGAATACCTAAATTTGTTTGTTTAGCTTGTTTTATTCAAAGTCATCGGGAACAAACCGATAAATTGTTTTTTTTTAACTAGAATAAATTTAAGTGGTAAAAATTTCATTCGGACAGCTGTGTCCACAGGTTTTAAATTTGATCGATTTTTAGAGTATTGATTTTGATAATAAAATTCTGTATGCTTATTTTATATTTCTATTTAATTCCTTTTCCTAATATTTTATCCCGATTAGGATCAACTAAGAGATACTGAACCCACGAGAGAAGATAAGTATAACATAAGATAATTTAGATATTTTTTGTATTATAAAAAGGCACCTTGAGATTTTTTATTAATTTTTTTGTATGATTTGCGACAATTGGATAAGTGATTAAATAATTAATTGGAGTAATCAAATAAAGATTAAGTGATATTAAAGTAATAAAAAGTAGATCATAACAATATATTCGAGCAGAAGGTATTGGGATTTTTCTCTGGTGTTGGAAAGACTATCAAAGCTTCCTTATGCAGTTTTTGGTTTAAACGTTGACCAAAGTGTCGTCCTCCTAACCGATCCGATTAAAACACATTACCCTCCATAATTTTTTTTAACCTAACCAATGAAAATACAAACCATACTTTTCTCTCAACATCCACACAGTTCCATATATATCTAATTAACCAATCAGAATCAGTGCCGTATTTCTTATTACACCAAATAAGCAAAGGCGTCAGGCTGCAAAATATAAAAGGAGGCGAAGACGTACCGCCAAAGAAGGTGTAAGATTTTTTAACTGTGCAGAACCTATATATATATATATATATATATATATATATATATATATATATATATATATATATATATATATATATATATATATATATATATATATATATTGTTATGATCTGCTTTCTATTACTTTTATATTAATTATTATTTACTTGATCAATTATTTAATTAACGCAAATCATACATAAAATTAAGAAAGAATCTCAGGGTGCCTTTTTATAATATAAAAAAATGTCTAAATTATCTTATGTTATACTTATCTTCTCTCGTGGTTTCAGTATCTCTTAGTTTGATCCTTATCGGGATAAAATAGGAAAAGGAAATAAATAGAAAAATCACAAATAAAAACATACAATTACCTTTATTATCAAAAGCAATGTTCTGTAAATTTATCAATTAAATTCTGTGGGCATAACTGTCCAAAAGAAACCTTTACCATATAAATTAATCTAATTCAAACAAATATTTATCGCTTTGTTCTTGATACCATTAATAAACCCAGCTAAACAAACAAATTTGGTATTCGCAAAATTACTTATACTTCCTATTAAATTTTTGAAATGTTGGAATCTTAAATTCATATGCTTTTACGTAAAAAAATTTACTTCTGATTATAAAAAAAAATCTATCACATAGGTTATTGACTGACCTTTTTGATTCACACACAATGATGTCTCCTCTTGACCCAAACAGCTCCTCCTTGTTGATTATGTTAGGCTACCAATCAAAGCCCTCTCCGTTCTCAGCAAACAATCCAGCAGGATACCATCAACTATTTCTCCAAAACACAAGCCAGGCTTCCTTTGACCAGAACTCGTTCAATAAACTCTAAATCTCTCTCCTCTCTTTCTCTCAACAATAATCTCCTGAGACCCAAGTATCTTTTTTAGTTGGTGTCACAAATAATTTTAATAACGATAATTCTTGTAACTTATTCTCTTGGACTTTACAGAATCAAAGAGGTATTTCTTCTCGATTTGATTTGTCTCTCGTTCCACTTTTCAGCTACTCTCACTTATCAAACACAACCACTAGTACTTGCTTCTGAACTACTCACGAAAACTTTTGACTGCTCCTCTCAGCTGCCAGTAACACAATAATCCCTCTTTCCAAAACTATCTGAAAATTCAACCTTCTCTCCTTCCCATTCCAAATTGCCAAACTAATCAGAGACATTTCTTCTTCCCCGCTCTTTTTTTCATTGAAAAAAACCACTCATACTTTCAAAAATATTCCTACCATCAGAATAATTACTTTCGGGAAATTCTACAAATTTCACTCGGGGTTAAACAAAAAGCTTAAAATTCCAAACTTTCTTTACCTTAATTTTCTAAGAACTAATTACATATGGCTTCTATCTTTCCCGTAATAAACAATCGGTTTAAAATACTAATCCTAAATAACTTTCACTTCACTTTTATTTACAAAAATGTTTTTAATATTCTTCATGGAAAAATTCATTAAGGAGAAACCACTTTGCGTTGAAAGCTAACTTCTAATAAGTAAATATTTACAAATCAATATACAGGGTGTATCAAATTTATGTGCCCGCGTTATATTAAAAAAATTAAAATTTTTATTCTATCTTTGATTGATAAATTGAAACACAATAATATATATAGATACAATTTTCTCAGCATCTAGTCGCCGTTGGGAAATTTTACTTTCCAATTTAATAACTGGCGCTAGAGTTCCAAAACGGGTTGATTAACAAGGTGATCTGCGCGCCATGATGCTTATGCCAGAGTTGGAGCGAATATTTAAATGCTTTGAAAATAATTGAGCGATCGAACTCTGAAAACCCAACGGCTCGCGCGGAAGCAACTGGAATAAAACTTGGCTTAAACCGATGATTCGAATGTGCCTTTATGGCGGTTTTCTGGGAAGTAATATTAGAGCATTTCGATAAGATAAATAAAGCGTTGATACCAACACTGAAGGCGCAACTACTCTTTTTTATCTTTGATAAATTTTGTCAAGTCTTTATGAACTACTGAAACGTTTGAAACGTATCTTAATAAAGCTAAAAACACTATGAACGAAAATTACGATAATAGTCGACCACGAAATTGAGGACTTTTTCCAGATAAAAATGGGGATCTTGACACCATTCAGACTGGCAGGGAGCAATTAAAGGTAGAAACATATTTTTCTATACTTGATGGAGTTAGGACACAAGTCCTTGGGAACTCAAAGTTACGAATAGTTTAAAATAAACAGATTCCAGGGTATTTGTCTCTGTATTGTAAACACGCTCTTCATCAGCGAGTCTGAGAAGCAGATCGTTGTTTATATTATAATTGAGTTAAAAATTGAAATATTTTTGTCAGACCGACCGCTAACCACAATGATGAAATAAACGGAAAATATTGAGTACCTATTCGTTTTGTATGGGAAACTATCGATCTCAATGCATATTGGGTTATACACAAAAATAAAAATTCCACAGTATACCGGGTTTGTCATTAGATACGAATTTAAATTCATGGTATAAAAAAGGGACGAAATCTTCCATTATTTTGGCAACGTTACACATTCTCAAATAAATATATGAAATTGTGCTATGCTCAAATGAATCATTTGGTCGTCTCTCAGGAAAATCAGAACAGGTGTGCAGCATGTCATAAAATACTACAGCAAGGTGCAATAAATGCGATATAGGTTACATTTTAAGTGTGTTATAATGTATCATACTGATAGTCCACAGTACATCGTCCTTTTTGGAAGATGATTACAAAAGTCTTAAAAATGGTTTTAACTGCTTCGTTTGAGCGAGTCTACCACTTTCTGAAAAAATTCAGAATGCAGGTTGGCGCGTTTCCGCACGCCCCACGCCTAAACCTGTAGCTCTAGCGCGGTTAGGTTCTGTTATTGAAAAACTATAAAAAAATTAATTTTAATCAAAAGATTATACGTTGAAATAAAATAAATTATTTTGTCGGACAAAAAAGAGGGCGCGATCGTAGCAGTGGCGTAGCTGACAGGCCCGCAGGGCCCGCAAGGCGGGGGGCCCCGACGTTAGGAGGGGCCCCTTAACCCTTAAACGCCCAACCTTTTTTAGGTTCCATGTACGCCCAAGGTTGGGTAAAAAATGTCCACCTCGAAAATAGCTAATATATTTATTGAGAGTTGTTGGAAATGGATTAAACTTAAGAATATTATTCTTAATAAACACAACATCTTCTAAAATATTAATATAGACAATTTACAAACCTTACAACAAAATAATTACAATGTACATCAAAATTAGCATAACAGTAAAAGCCAGTAATTCAGATTTGTCGATTTTCTCCACATTTTTTCTTTCAGCCTCCTCATTGGCAGATAATTATGTCGATTATGTAATTATACGTCGCTAATTATATGGATTATGTTCCTACCAACAATAAAAATTATATAGAAACCTTTAGTAACACGTTTTATCAAGGGTGTACTTTTTATGCCAGCCATATTTAACTCAAGATATTACTTTTATTTTCAAAAATATCGGTAGAACCAAATTAACATTCGATAAAGGACTGTCTTTTTAACAATAAATAATTTTTAAAAAAATTTTAAACACGTAATAAATATGTTACAAGGGAATACGCATTAGGTGGACATTTTTTACCCACCCTTGGGCGTTTAAGGGTTAAAACCTTCAAGCTTAATACTTCTACTTTTTTTTTAAGGAGATCAAAATATATTTCCCTAATAAGCATCAAAATAGGGAATTTGGAAGGCAGTAATGAAGCAGGTAATTGACGTAACTCTTACTCTTTCCGGGTGCAATTTAGCGTTTCATGGACATGTTGATAGTTTAGATGAAAGTGAATCCCAAAAAGGTAATTTATTTGTCGGTGGTTCTTTGATTAGCTAAATATGCTCCTGTTTTAGCTAAATTAATCGATAAAAACAATATCTTAAAACAAATTACTTGAGCCCCCAAATACAAAACGAAGTTATAAATTTGCTGGCTCAAGAAACTATACCACTCAAACTTGATGTCACTCAAGATACTTCAAACATGATCAGCTTATGGTAGGGGAGCCCAAGCGGGGATTTTTGCAGTTACTCGAGCGCGTCATAATATGACATGGGGAGAAACCTGTAAATGTACCACTTCCATATATTATTAGATCTTAATAGAGGGGAGTTCGTTAAGGGGGGCCCGAAAAAAAAATTATATCCTTAGAAAAACTTTAAATCGTCAGATTAAGATAAGGTAAGTTAAGTACATGCAGAACAGTGTATATTTCAAAAATCTGACGGATTGAGCAGGGCGTAAGGAAATGGGTGAGCCACAAAGTTTCACAAGGAAAAAAGGGAATATTTCGAGAAGTAAACGTCAGATCGAAAAACTAAAAAATTCGTTTTCAATATTTTTTAAAAATCTATCGAATGATACCAAACTCGACGCGAGACGGAGAGGGGTTGGGGATAAATTTAAAATTTTAAATAGGAACCACGCGATATTTCGCGAAATAAACATAAAATCGAAAAACAGCAAAATATACGTATTCAATATTTTTGAAAAATCTATCGAATGACGTCAAACATGACCCCCCACGGAAATGAGATGGGGGTTACTTTAAAATATTAAATAGGAGCCCCCATTTTTTATTGCAGATGTTGGATTCCTTACGTAAAAATAAGTAACTCTTATTCGAGACATTTAATCGGAAAAACGATTGTTGGAAATAGAAAATTAAATTAAAAAATGGAAAGTCCCCAGTTAAATGCAAAACTTTACTTAACTTTTTTTTGGTTTTAGGACCTAATCTTCACAACCCAATAAGTCGCCACAACGCTCGAGTAACTGCAAATTTAGCATACTTTCCTCCCCTACTATTAGTTTTATTTTCCGGTACGTAAAAATAACATGCGATGAAAATAATTTACCTTCCAAAGCAGAAGTTGTTGAAAGTTTTTTGGGATTTATTCGCATATTAGACCAAAGTGCAAAGGTCTTGTAAATAAAATGTTAAAATTTATACAGTCAAAGCACTTTTCGGTACACAACTGCAGAGGAAAGGGGTATGATGGGACAAGCGTTATGAGTGGTGTATATTCAGGCGACAACAGCTTATGCTTATAGGTACAGGAGTTTTTTTTTACGATATAATTAAGAGATTATATATGTTTTTTTAGTGCAAGTATTAAAAGGTGGGATGAACTATGCACTATTATTACTTTGGATTCATCGCCAACACTTAAACGATTATGTGAAAACCGGTGGTTATCCAGACATGATGCTGTTATGGCTTTGCTTCGAGCTTTCCGACAAGTAATGAAATCTTTAACGAAAATTTCATTGCTATCTAAAAAAACGATGAAAAATTAGAAGCTTAGATATGCATTATTAGAGCATATAAATAATTTTGAATTTGCCGTTAACATTACTATTCGCTCTAAAATACTTAACTTTATTAATCTGACATTAAAACTTTTGCAATCTGAAACGGTAGAGTTAACAGCCGCCCTTCAACTTTTTGAAAAAACGTTATAGGTAATCTTTGAGAAATGAGAAATTCATTTTCCGAAACTTTAGCAGAAGCAGCAGGAATATCAGACGAAGTGGGGTATTATACCGAAATTTAAAAATAAACCAATAAAAGGTATACAAAACTTTACAATGGACTCAGCTGCGACGAAAAAATAACTTGTAGCAAAAAAGTTCATGTTTTCAATGTAAATTTAGTTATTATAATATTGCAACAACTTACTAATACGTTTGTCGTATTAAGAGATATGTATACAATAGGTTTTCATGTCAATCCCCAAAAATCTATTAACACTAACTGATGAAGACTTAATAAAGATAGGCCAAACATTGTCATTTACACATAATTTGGTAGTTATACTGTTATTAGTTGTCTAATATGTTATGTTTATAATACGGGGGCCCACAAAAATTGTCGCGGGGGGCCCCCAATCTTCAGCTACGCCACTGGATCGTAGAGTCCGACACCCGCAAGATGTCACTCTAACGCGGTAGTTTTCATATTACACAAAACTCTTAATTTTCAATTGAAAGTATTTATATTTAATTAATTAAGATTGTCGATCTCTTGTCCGACAAATTTACAGCCTCGTTTCTTTAGTCGGACAACGTAATACGTTAATAAAGCGGGACGCAGAAACGCGTCCAACCTGCACTCTGAAATTTTTCAGAAAGTGGTAGACTAGCTCAAACGAAGCAGTTAAAATTATTTTTAAGACTTTTGTAATCATTTTCCAAAAAGGACAATATACTGTGGACTATAACTAGAAACTAGAATTGTAGTATTAATGCCCAATGTCATATTTATAAATATATAGGTAGTATCTAAGTACGGCTTCAAATTCATGTTTTTGTAAAAAATTAATTATTTTTGCAATACACTATTGTGTTATGTATTGTTTTTACCCAAATATCAACAAAATAACCACTAAATAGTTCTAGGATATCTTTGGGCATATCTGGGTTAAATAGAATTATATTAAAAAAAACCAATAAAATCCTTTATAAAAGGTATATTTGTTAAAATCACTAAAAAGGGCTACATCACAGAACTAGTTTTCGATCGGATGACCGATCATCATTAGTGCTTACGTGATTCTAACATGCTAACCACCAAAATACAAAAACATGTGGGTAAAAACCCTTTACAATTGATCCGTCATGGATGTGTATATAGATAAAGTACAGCCGGAAAAATGAAAGAATACCCATGAATGATCACATCAATGTATGTATGCATCAACTTATTTTGTATTTAATGTTTGTTTGTTTTTGTTTTTATAAATAACAAATGTTTGTTATACGCTGTGAGCTCGTACGTAGAGGGGATATTTACAAATTCGCGAGCGCCAGTAGTGACAAGTCTGTAAACGTTTATCGGAAATTTGACATAAATGTCAAAGTGATTAATTTAAAATTAAAAACATTTAATTATAAAAAATATTAGTTGGTCAAAGCTGTGGTATATATTTTTATCTTAAATATACTTACGTTTTAAATACATACTGAATTTAAGTTTTTTTAATGTTCCGTAATATGTAATTATAAATTAATCTATTAATCTTAGCGCCATCTACACGATAATTGTGAAAGTATCCGAAGTAAGAAATTCATATTTTATCAATAGAACGTCAAAATGATTAGCAAAATCTTAAAAAAATCGACTACAATTGCGTTGTAACAGTGGCATCTCGTGATTTTTACAATAGGGGAGGCTATACCTAACTGTAAAATATCTAGACAAATGTGCACTAGCAAAAAAATGCGCCAAAAAATGTAATTTAAGGCCCCATTTTTTGACCATTTTTTATTTACATTTCATAATATCATCCTAATTCATAATTTTCATGATATCATATCATTTTAAAAATAGTTAGTCTAATTGTAAAAGTTTAATACCAAAGTTTGCGTCGTTTATTTGTTAACAATTCCATCTATTTGTAAATAGATACCTATGCATATCAAAATAAATACAGATTTGAAGTTTTGCTGTCCATACATAATGAAGCTTCAAATTTTTTAAGATACTCAACTGAATTTTTTTAATTCTAAACGCGGCCTACTGCGAATTCAAAAACACGATAAATTACCGATATTTTGCTTTGAGTTAGAGATATCGGAAAAAGTTTTTTGAGCAAGTTGTTCCAAATATTATTATAACCCCACATACCAAATTTCATAACAAAATTCCCACTTTTAGATTTTTCATTATTTTTAGTCAGGACCCTAAAATTCGTTGTCCCGAGACGTACGCAACCACGCAACGGAGCCGAGAAGCTACTCTGCCTCCCTTGGTATATCTCCGGGCAGCGTGTGATGGCACCGTAGATGCCACTGTTAGGAGACCGGGTCTCCGTAAACGCCTGCTGCGCTGCACAGAGCATTAGCAACGGAGTCTGCTGGGCTTCTCGGCTCCGTTCATGAATCTCGGGATAACCCAGGGTCCTGCCTACAATAATATGTAATAAAACTGAGACGCGATCATGCGTTCTAATGCTAATGCTCCGTACGTTTGGATAATTAGTGATAATATGGAATTTACACGTTGTATAATAGTGAGACTGATTGTTGTTTTCGCGATTCATGATAACCAAAACAGTGTAGAGTGTGTAAAAAATTTATGGGGAGGATGTGCCTCCCTTGCCTCCTCTGACGAGCCGCCACTGCGTTGTAAATATTAAGCGATAACAATTAAATAGTAAATTTAAAAATTACCGGTGAAAGTTGAATTAGTAACCGCTAGGAGCGACACCAGCGAAGCTCAGAGCGTATAGAAAAAGGCAGTAAATACAAAATAAGTGATTGATGTGATCGTTCATGGGTATTCTTTCATTTTTCCGACTGCATTTGAACTTAAACATGGATGTACAAAATATCCAATGTATTATACTCCAGACTCCAGGTACCATTTTAGCCCAAAATTGACTTGTTCAAATGTTGACTATAAGGTGACAAGTGGCCAACGATATAGTCACCATGTGAACAAGTAAATTTTGGGCTCAAATGGTACCTGGGGCATAATACATTAGATATTTTGTACATCCATGTGTAAGTTCACATATTCTTTTTCTCATACGCATATTTCAGTGCGTCACAGTTTTTCGATGTCTTTCTAACGCATTAAATTGTATGTGACAGTAAAAAACATTTTAGTTGTCGATAGATGGCGCTATAATCGAAAAAAAAATTACGAATTATATAATACTTATATATACGAATATAATCTGTACAATTTATAAGACTATACAAATCAAAGAAAATACCAATTTATACACACACCGGCAAAATTAGCCGAACACCTTAAAAATGGGACATGTTTGATGTCACGAATTTGCTAAACCAGTGGTCCGATTTGAGTGATTCCTTTAGTATGTTATAGCCTTATTATTTAAGAATATCGTTGTAATAATATTGTTGCTAGACAGCTAAATATCATTTTATACCGGGTGTAACAATAAGACTGTGTTTTTTTCTTAAAGTTTGGAACACCCTGTGGAATATTCTAGCATATATAAAATATTGAAATTTAAACTCAATTATAGCCGTAGGCTTTCTTAACATTTTCATTTTTGATTCATTTGCTTATTTTGGAAAATTAAAAAGTTATGGGCTTTAACAACTAGCCATGTTTTTCATCGATAAATTCTCATAGTAGGGGAGGAAAGTATGCTAAATTTGCAGCTACTCTTGCGTTATGGGGACCTATTGGATTGTGAATAGTATGTGCTAAAACCAAAAAAAGGTTAAGTTAAGTTTTCTATATATTGGGGACTTTTCATTTTTTAATTAATTTTTCATTTGAAACAATCGTTTTTTTCGGATTATAGCGCCATTTATCATTTATCCATAATTTACAAAAATGTTGCGAATAAAAGTTGCTTATTTTTACGTCAAGAATCCAAATCTTCAATAAAAATTGGGGGCTCTTATTTAAGATTTTAAAGTAACCCGCCAACCCCACCTCCGTGGGGGGACGTGTTCGGTGCCATTCGATAGATTTTTGAAAAATATTGAATACGTGTATTTCGCAGTTTTACGATCTGATGTTCATTTCGCGAAATACCGCATTTAAAATTTTTAATTTACCCCCACCCCTCTCCGTGGGGTGACGTGTTTAGTATTATTCGATAGATTTTTCAAAAATATTGAACACGTATTTTATATAGTTTTTCAAACTGACGTTTATTTCGTGAAATATTCGCTTTTCTTGTGAAACTTTGTGACTCACCCATTTTTTTACGCCCCGCTCAAATCGTCAGATTTTTTAAATATACACTGTTTTGCATGTACTTAACTTACCTAATCTTAATCTGACGATTTCGAGTTTTTCTAAGAATAGATTTTTCTCGGTCCCCCTTAATGAATTCCCCGGTGTTAAGAACCAATATATGGTACCTATAGGTACATTTACAGGGTACAAGGTTTCTCCCCATGTGATAATCAGACGCGCTCGAGTAATTGAAAAAATTCCCGCCTGGGCTCCCCTACCATCATTATCTGCTTAGTTTAATAAACAAGCCTAAAGTAATTCAATAGATGTATTAAATAAATAAATTAATAAGCGATGTCACAATGACGAACTCCCGTGGATTTCATCTGAACTAGCTGAACATCAGATCGAAAAACTGCAAAATACACTTATTCAATATTTTTGAAAAATCTATCGAATGACACCAAACACGTCCCCCCACGGAAGTCGGGTGGGGGATTTAATTTAAAATCTTAAATAGGAGCCCCCAATTTTTATTGCAGATTTGGATTCTTTACGTAAAAATAAACAACTTTTATTCGACACATTTTTTCGAATTATGGATGGATCGTCTATAATCGGAAAAAAACGATTGTTTCAAATGAAAAATAAATTAAAAAATGAAAAGTCCCCCAATATATGGAAAACTTAACTTAACCTTTTTCTGGTTTTAGCACATACTATTCACAATCCAATAGGTCCCCATAACGCTTGAGTAACTGCAAATTTAACATACTTTCCTCCCCTACTATGAGGATTTATCGATGAAAAACATGGCTAGTTGTTAAAGCCCATAACTTTTTTATTTTTCAACATAAGCAAATGAATCAAGAAAGAAAATTTTAAGAAAGCCTAAGGTTATAACATGGTTATAACCGAGTTTTAATTTTAATATTTTATATATGCTAGAATAGTCCACAGGGTGTTCCAAACTTTAAGAAAAAAACACAGTATTATTGTTACACCCGGTATAAAATGATATTTAGTTGTCTAGCAATAATATTATTACAAAGATATTCTTAAATAATAAGGCTATAACATACTAAAAGAATCACTCAAATCGGATCACTGGTTTAGGAAATTCGTGACATCAAACATGTCCCATTTTTAAGGTGTTCGGCTAATTTTGCCGGTGTGTGTAAATGCAATAAACACAATTGATTTGTTTTTATGCCAAATTGCAAATAAAATGTGACAACTGTCAGATTTAACTAAAATGTCACGTTAGAATAAATGTTATAAATGTGTATTATCACGGACTTACCTTTTTTTCTATAAGTTGTCACGCACTGAAAAATGCCCATGAATGACGTTATCTATGTTTCCATGACGGATCAATTGTAAAGGGTTTTTTCCCATATATTTTTGTATTTTGGTGGTTAGCATGTTAGAATCACGTAAGTAAGCACTGATGATGATCGGTCATCCGATCGAAAACTAGTTCTGTTCTGTGATGTAGCCCTTTTTAGGGATTTTAACAAATATACCTTTTATAAAGGATTTTATTCGTTTTTGTAATATGGGATATCAGTCAACTACAGGAAAACTTTTTCCTCGTGGAGAATTATATTATTTAAATAAGGTTTTGTGGGATAGAATAATAATTGTCTATGCCTCCAAATATAGCTGAGATAAATAAAAAATAGATATTAACTAGTGTTACCCAATACTTTAGTTTCGCAGTCCAAAAAGGATCATGTATAGTAATTAATAAACCTAATCCGGTTCTGATATAATCAAATTAAGTAAGTTTTTTGTTTTTGTTTAATTTGCAAATTATACAAACCTTGCTATAATTGTTTTTGAAATTAAAATCTGCACAAATGACAGTACAAACACGCTAACTAGAAATAAAATAAAGAACCTCCAATTTAATTTCACCTAAATCAATGAAGGTCAACCGCAATTATCGACTAATAGGTACCAAATGCAAAATCAACAAATTACTTACCAATAATGTTCACAGCAACAAGCACATACTCAAATTAAGTGTAATGTAGTCAAAAACAAGTCGTTCTGGCTAAGGAAAAGCCATTTTCACACAGTAACTGGACACAGAAGAACCATCTGTCACACGCAAGTGTTTGGGTACCACTAAGCCAGGGTTCTACCTGAATGACTCACAGCGGAACACCGTTGATTGGAGGTACCTACGTGTATGTATACAGTACGGCTTATTTCACCTGTTCAGTCCACGGTATTACCACCGAGTACAAATCTACACTGGAGGATTATTTTTTATTGACTTAACGAGATTTGGGTACACCTGTTTGTTGTTTCGCTAGCCGTTTAAAAATAATTTTTGTGGTGAATGAATAGATAAGGGATAATCGGTTTTGGTTTTTTGTAGATAATGATACTTGTGACAATCGATAAGTTATCTGCTGAATATTTTCGTAATATATGATGAGATAAATAATTTTTAACGCCAAGGACACCCGTTTAAAGTGGGCATGACTGTCTTGGTTTGGTTGTAATTACAGGTACCACAAATGTGCAATATTAAATATGTAAAATATACATGCAATAGGTATTATAGACCAGTCGTATTATAGACGTCAGGAAAAAAGTCTACAGTAAAGAAATGGGTGGAAATGCATAATTACATTTACTGTGCATAAAATAATAAAATGCATCCAAAAGTACATGCAAATTTTGGGGTCATCTCGAATTTTATTTAAACATATCAAAGTCAGTATAGTAAAAGATTTTGTTACTCGGGGGTTTTTGTGATAGCCGACCCCCGGAGTACCTAGGGTACCCAGCAGGGCTACTACACACCATCTGGAGTTTCGAGAGATTTCGGCACTTAAATGGATGAAAACAAAATATTCGGGGTTTTTGGGGTTGCTGAACACGAATATGACATCAGAACTGACTCTGCGCCCAGGGTGACTATTATGCACGCGCGTCATCTTCTGGAATTTAGAGGCTTTCTGACATTAAATTGATACAAACAAAGTACACAGAGGTTTTTAAGGTTGCTGAACACGAATATGAAGTAGGTGAAGGCCTCTGGTGTATCTAGTGTCCAGGTTATCGAATAGCAACGTCAATGTAAATTGATGTGATAAATCATAAATGTGTCAGTGTCAATTAATTATAAATATAAAATATACCCTAAAATATTTAAATTCTTGATTTTAAAAAAGTAAAGATCTGGTTTTAAAGAACAAACGATATTAATTATTATAGTATTTTTTATTTGTATCCGTCCTGAACACCAGATACCTCTACTCTAAAGGCCTTCACCATATCTTCACCTAAGTCAGACTGGTGCTCAGCAACCCCGAAAACCCTCTGAGTAGGTACTCTGTTTGCATTAATTTAGTGTCGTAAAGCTCAGAGATTTTATTAGGTACAGGTATTACCTACAGGTATCCTAAGCGTATCTAAGGATGGCAGATGGCAGTAAAGATGGCTGCTCCGCTCTGCCTACTTTGCATCATATTAAAAGGTCTACCCTTTGATGATATTAAAGTTCAGAAATCCGAGAGAGACCAAGTGGCACAGCTATAACATATTTGAAGGGTCTCTCCACTGGAGGATATAGGTACAAAGGACGGCTTACCATGAAAGTAAGCAATTTCACAACAAACAACTAAAAGATGGCAAAGCTCCTGGACCTGACAATGCATATGCTGAATTAATAAAACTATTTAACACCGACGGTACTCAACGCCTCACCAAAATATTTGATGAAATATATTTAAGCGGAGTAATACCAAGAATATGGCTGAAGTCGACGTTTATTGCTTTACCAAAGAAAACGAAATCCGTATCCTGCAGTGATTTCCGAACCATCAGCTTAATGAGCCATATTTTAAAATTGTTTCTAAAAATTATACATCAAAGGATATATAGACTGTGCGAAGAAAAAATCAGCGTACAGTTTGGTTTACGAAATGCAGTGGGTACAAGAGAGGCTCTTATTTAGTGTACAAGTGCTATTTCAACGATGTAGAGACTAGAGACGTAAATTGCTATATTTTTGCATGTTTTATTGATTACCATAAAGCGTTCGATACTGTAAAGCACGTCAAGCTGATGGAGATACTAAACAATATTGGAATAAACGCCTGTGATTTAAGGATTATCAGCAATCTGTACTGGAATCAAACATCATCTATCCGGACAGAGGCAGGAGAATCCGATGATATCAAAATCAAACGTGGGGTCCGTCAGGGATGTATTCTATCACCACTGCTGTTTAACATCTACTCTGAGGAAATCTTTCAAGAAGCAGTGGACGATGTTGAAGCCGGAATTCGAATTAACGGAAAATGTATCAATAACATTAATATACGCAGACGACACAGTGGTATTCGCTGACAGTGCTGAAGCCCTCTAAGAGTTAATGAACAGAATCGCAGAAGTCAGTCAGAGATACGGTATTTCGCTAAACACTAAGAAAACAAAATGTATGATGATCTCTAAGAAGGAACAGCAATTTGGACGAATCAGTGTGAACGGTCAACAAATAGAAAGAGTAAATACATACACCTACCTTGGAACGAATGTCAATGAAAATTGGGACCATTCCATAGAAATCAAATGTAGGATAGAGAAGATAGAGCAAGATCTGCATTTCAAAAAATGGCAAAGTTATTCAAATGTCATGATTTATCATTGCCCATAAAAATCAGGTTACTACGATGTTATATCTTTCCTATACTGTTGTACGGAATTGAGTCGTGGACTCTCACAGACGCCACCTGCAAGAAAATTGAGGCGTTTGAAATGTGGCTTTATCGTCGAATTCTGAAGATATCTTATACCGACCACATTACTAATCAGGGTGTTTTGCTGAGAATGCAAAAAGAAAAAGAGCTGTTAATCACAATAACAACAGCCAAAATCGAATACCTCGGTCACATCATGAGGAACAGTGAAAAGTATGGACTGCTGCAGCTAATCTTGCAAGGAAAAGTGGAAGGAAAGCGAGGACCAGGAAGACGAAGGATTCCTGGCCGAAAAATCTACGTACGTGGTTCAACACAACAACCACAAATCTTTTTAGAGCAGCAGTGTGTAAAGTATAGATTGCCATGGTGGTCGCCAACATCCGAAACGGATAGGCACTACAAGAAGAAGAACCATGAAAGCTGCTCCAAAACTGATGAAGGTACACGCGTACAGGAGCTAGTATTTAGTACTGAAGACCAAGGTGAGAAATTCGGTTAATCTTGGAAACATATGCCACCATATTTCAGTCTGAAGTTGCCGCTATACAAAAGTGTTGGTACATACTATAGAAGTAATAGATAGGCAAGTAGATGACGACTCAAACGTGATTTATTTCGATAGTCAAATAGTTGTAAAGGTCCTGAGTACTATACATAACTACACTAGAAATTTCCACAGTTTTCACTGTATTCCTTCACGCAACCATTCTCTTCAGTTCTTTCTGTTTTGCCAGTCCCATTCATGCAGACTTCTTCTTTCCATTGCTTCGTCCACTTCATCTCTAAATGATCTTCGGGGTCAGGTCAGCTTCTCTTTCTTCTTCCTATAGGGCTCCACTCTGTTATTCTGTTTATCCAACGTTTTTATCTGCTCTTCTGGCATGTCCGTAACAGGATAATCTAATCTGTTTTATATAGTATATTATATCTGAGTTCATTCCCATTCTTTTCTTAATCTCTATGTTATGTCCTGAGTATTTATGCAGGTTTACTAAAGGCATGTGTGGGACTGTTTGGATGCCCCCTTCCAGTTTAGAAATCGAAATAGATTGATACCATCCTGAGTTCCCGGGACGGGAATATAAAGGCTACCGTGGTAAAGGGGAAATTAGAAAAATATATTGTATATGTCCACTGATCCCGATGTATACAGCTCTCCCACCAAATCCTACTATCATGTACCGCGTAACCACTAGGTGCATTATGTAGAATGAACTGAATGAATGTACGTTATACAACTAACTTAAGAAGGCGAATTTCTGGCGCCTATAAAATAACTCCTACAGAATGAAAAACTCCTACAGAAAAACCAGATAAATTTGAAAATCCCGTGGTATCCAGTATCCCACGATCCAACATACCTATGTATATGTTACAGATTGGTAATTTGTAGTGGGAAAATTAAAAGCACTCAAAAGCATAAATATAATAACTGAAAGACTTGACGGTTCAAAATTATAAAGAACCAGGATAAGTCAATGATAATCGAGTTGATGTAATGTACTTTTTAGAAACTTCCTGACTTCTCCTTAAGGGGGTAGGCGCAAAATCTTGGGCTATTTAAATGCATTAATTTTTTTCGAATCCTGAGAAAACTAATAAGTATTTTTGAAAAATTTAAACGCAGAATGAAAGATTGCATTATTTCCGAGGACCGAAAGTCCTTTAGAATAAACAAAAAGTTTCTTTTGAATGTAATTATTTGAAATTAAAAATCACACTAAATTTTCTCTTTTTTTCACCCGTGTAGTGTAACTTATTCAAATAAACATTAGGTATAGAAGTTTTCAGGGACTTTCGGCCCTCGGTCCCATATAGCACACAACGTCCGATGTACGTCCATATAACGTACATTTAAAGTCCAAACGTCCATGGACCAAAACTGGACGTACTATGTACGTACATTAAGGGACGTCCATTGGACGTTTGATTTCAACGTACATTGGACATCCATTTGTGGTCCATGGATATTTTACACAAAACGCGACTATTATTTTAAGTCCCAATACAAACTAAATGAGAATCTTCTTGACAACGTTGTCGCTCTTCGCGCTATCGGTCGTGAAAGGTAATATTAGGCAGGTACTTTTAGGGGATTATCGCTGTTAATTGTTGTGGAATACTGAAGGAGGGTTTATTTATGATAATTCACAGAATGGCAAACCTGCTTGTAATATACAACAACGGTACTGACTCTAAAAATAGTTTGGAATAGAAACAGGGCCTGGATTCCGTGCACTGTAGATATCTACATGTCGCTTTCTATCGATGTCAATTTTCGTAAAAATATTTGAATTTTAGCTTTAATTGAATTATTTTCTAGTTTTGCTAGGTTATACTCTAATTGATGCTGAAGTGAGACTTAGTAAAACAAGAAAATATTTGAATTAAAACTAAAAATTAAAATATATTGACACTGCGCATATCGCTTTCTATTAATGTCAATATATTTGAATTTTTAGTTTTAATTCAAATATTTTCTTGTTTTACTAAGTCTCACTTCAGCATCAATTAGAGTATAACCTAGCAAAACTAGAAAATAATTCAATTAAAGCTAAAATTCAAATATTTTTACGAAAATTGACATCGATAGAAAGCGACATGTAGATATCTACAGTGCACGGAATCCAGGCCCAGAACAGAGATTAAACCGCTTTTAATGTGCATGCTTCCTAAGGCGTCATTATCTGAATCTCGTCTTTATGAAAATACATCCTGTGATATATTTGTGTTTTCTGTTTATCGTGCAAGTGCAGTCGTGCATTAATGAAGTTCCTAGTTCCTATAATATATATATTATAATGAAGTTATAGTAAAGAGAAATAAAAAAGGTCTTTTGTGTAATATTTTTAAGTATAAGTTTAGTATTATAAGGAACTATTTCCTATAAAGGCTTTTTGCTATGTATTCACAAAATTATGGATACTAGATTGCTTTCTGAAAAGTGCCCTACAAATGTCCATAAGACGTAAATTGAATGTACATAAGGTGTACACTGAAAGCTCCAATACAACGTACAATGTACGTTTGTAGCGGACGTTCTATGGACATCCAATTTTGTGAACTCTGGACATTAGTTGGACGTCCTTCGGATGTCCATTGTACCTTAGCGGGACGTCCATTGGACGTTCCAATGTACACAGATGTACGTCCATTGGATGTCCATAAAACGTACTTGTGCTATCTGGGGTAATACTTAATGTACCTACCTAATCTTTCATTATGCGTTTAAATTTTTCAAAAATAGGTAGATACTGCAGGATTCGAAAAAATTAATGCATTTAAATAACATTAGACCAAGATTTTGCGCCTATCCCCTTAAATTTTTCAAAAATACTTATTAGTTTTCTCAAGATTCGAAAAAATGAATGCATTTAAATAGCATTTGGCCCAAGATTTTGCACCTACCCCTTTAAATATTTCAATCGCAATTCTATAGTTATAATCACTGAACGTGATCACTTTATCGATTTCTACTACCAAATTGATATTTTTTTGTATGTACCATTGATAATATTTGAGATGCTGAGTATCAAAGACGGACCATTTTGTTCTTTTTTCAGGAAAGCTGAAAAACTGCAGCCCGTTATATTAGGCATCTACATCCAATTGTGATTTTTTTATGAATATACTTCAAGCGTCTCTTAATACATTTGAATAATTAAAATGTAAATACATTTATGTTTTATTCCCTGAAATCAATAAAGAATATGGAGTTGGCCGTATGGTATTATAATATCACCCTGTACAAAAGATGTTTAAAACTCATTCAAAGTCATTAATCCATGTAGTATCTGTTCTTGGATTCAATAACCGCAAGTAACATTGAATTGTCATGTTTTGTTATTATTTAAATGTGTATATAAACATTAACTCGGTCGAGAAAGAGTATTATGATTATCGATGTAGTTGGAAGGTATTCACGTATAGGATAGGTCAAGTTAATATTGTAAACAACTTATGTAGTGAATCATCGGCTTCGAATTAAATATAATGTTATCGGAAAACCTGAGTTTTAATTAATTGGGACCAGAAGGCATAACATCACACTATTTAATACATGTCTGATCCTGTAGATTAGAGGAGGTCTTCTGAAAGGAGCAGAGATGGCGGCAACAAATTGGAAACGGAGACGGCGAAGATGGACCAGGACGAAGATGCAGAGAACCCAGGGAACAAAGACAAAGTGATAAAATGTAAGTAAGAATGTCTATCTTTATTAAAAATGCTTCCCTCGTTTTTATATTATTATTGAACATTGAATATTTATCTTTGCTGATTTTTGAATAATTTATGAAGTATCGATTTTTTTTTATCTATGAATTTTGAAACATGGAAGTGATTTTTTGAATTGAATATTTTTATCAAAGTTTATTATATATGTTATTATTGAATTTTTATTGAATTTTGAATTTTTATTGAATTTATTTGAAAAATCTCTATCCGATTTCGATTTTTAGTCCGGTTATTTTTGAATATTTTATGGAATCTCGAATTTTTTTTCAAAAATTTTTATCGAGTTTTGAGATATGAACTGATTTTGAATATTTTTATCTAACTTTTGCATATGCTATTTTTGAATTTTTATTGAATTTTATTAGCAGTTGTTTTTGTTATTGATTCTATAGATACATTTTTATCGATTTTGTGTTAAATTTTGTGTGATATGAACTTGAATTAATAATTTTTGTGTGACTAATGATATATAAATGATTTTTTTTTTAATGAATAATGATTAGGGATGACATACAACAAACATTGCTATAAGCAAGAGATATATTTTTAACGAACCGATCTGATGAGTCGAGATAAGGAATTTGAAGAAGAACTATATAGATAAGAAGAATAACTAACAATATTATAAGCTAAATATTATGAGGCAACTAGAGACAATAAGAAACCCACTGCTCTTGTCAAATTAGGAAGGTACTAAGTGATTTATAGAAGCTTGAAAGCTTATTAGAGACCTACTCTGTGTTTTGAAGGGTACCTATTTTATTCATGATTATTCGTGAATAAACAACGGCCTCAAAGCAAGGGATTGAGGTTGTGATATTTTTAGAAGAATTTGAACCGCATAAAATCCCTATTTCGTGTTTTGAGTTAACTATACCACCTAAATGGTGCGTACAGATCAGGGCGAAAATTCGGGTTAATATTGGCGGAGAACTAAGACATCCGAGTGAAACCTCTTTTATTAAGGTAAAACGAAGGTATCGGAGCTAGTATATGAAGTGATGATTATGATGTTATATGAAATGATATATGAGATAAATGATATATGATTGTTATATGAAATATGTATATGAAGATGAATTATATACACTGTAGAAGTGCTATTATATGAAGAAAAATTAATTATATGAGTTGTAGTACCAGACAAGAAGAAAAGAAAGAAAAAAGAGAATTTTTAGTAAAATATGTGGGAAAAATGAAAGAAGACACATAAAAATTGCAAGAAAAGAAGCAAAATTAAGAAAATACTAAGCAAATAAGTAGCTAATCATTGAAATATGTCTAAGAAATAAAGCTGTAAATTTTTTTTCTCTAAAGTAACGTAAATTATAAATAACTTATTTTTAAATGTAGATAATGAATTCAGGTTAAATTTTCGCGGAAAATGGAAGTGTTTGAATTAAGGATAGACAATATCTTACAATAGTGTTAGTAGATAGTAAGCAAAGGGACACAAAAAGTGAAGTTCTTAGAGAGATTAAATCTTTATTATAGGTACACATAGAGTTATTAGAAGTTTTTTAGAGACACATTAGAAGTTTTTTAGAGAGATTACATTTTTATTATAGGTACAATATTATAAAGTTAGTAAGGCGTATATAAAGAAATCAAAAGAAGACTGAAATAGGAATTATTAATAGAGTAAAGGATACATTTTTTTTACTTATTCGAGTAATATTAGCTTAGCTTAGGACTTTTAGTTAGATACGAGATTTTTAGTTAGGTAGATTAGATTATTCCCCTGCTTATAGGAGATGCATATAGGCACTAAAAGACTATATTAAAAATACCGATAGGTTTAGTCACTGTTTTTATGTGGACACTGTTTTGTGAATGGAGAAAATACGGAAAAAGCAAGACGGAACAGAAAGTGAATTAGTGATAATAATAAACAATTTTTAGGATTAAAAAAAAACTCTGAAACGTACCATGTTACAGTTAGTTAGGATAGTTAGGAAATTTAATTTTTGAAAATAGTATTAGGTAACCATAAACATTTTTGTAAAAGAGAAAGAGGAGCATCACATTTTAAAAATATGTAATTTTAACAAAACGGGGAGGTATGGTATTATAATATCACCCTGTACAAAAGATGTTTAAAACTCATTCAAAGTCATTAATCCATGTAGTATCTGTTCTTGGATTCAATAACCGCAAGTAACATTGAATTGTCATGTTTTGTTATTATTTAAATGTGTATATAAACATTAACTCAGTCGAGAAAGAGTATTATGATTATCGATGTAGTTGGAAGGTATTCACGTATAGGATAGGTCAAGTTAATATTGTAAACAACTTATGTAGTGAATCATCGGCTTCGAATTAAATATAATGTTATCGGAAAACCTGAGTTTTAATTAATTGGGACCAGAAGGCATAACATCACACTATTTAATACAGCCGCTATTGCAACCAAGTTCTGGAGCTGTCCGTTTTTGAACCCAATTTCGAACCCAAACGAATTATTTTTGTCGACTAATCTCTTCCTGGCTTCGTTTTTAGGTGCTTTAACTACGTTCACTTGCATTTTTCGGAAAAATAACTCAAATAATAATAAAAAACACGAAAACGGTTGAAATAACGTCGTAAATTGTTGCAAACTTGAAACGCAATGTAGTAAAACACTCAGTAGGTTTGTTCTAGTGCGCATGGCAACTTGGCGGAAATACTACCTTTCAATTGGCTGTAACGGAGTAGTCCGATTCTGCTACAAAATCAAGTTGGAGCTGTCCGTTTCTGAAACTGATGCTCGTTTTAAAATGTAATTTCTTGCATGTTCTAGCTGCTTTTGAAACTATTTAAAGCAATTCAGCTTTGAATTCTGTGTGAAAAATCCTATAAGCATGGACTGTATATGGTATGTTAAACAGTAAAATGGTTAAGTTCAATTAGTTACCACTATAAACAGCCCGGATTAACCGATAATAGTATATAAGGCCCGGTTTCAGGTAAAATTTATTTTAGATTTTATTATGAAAGTACCGTCTAGTCAGTGTTAATTGCAAAAGACCAACTCTGTCTACCTCGGTGGCTTATCGCTCCGGGTGGGTCTTAACAATGGGCAGGTCAGATAAATTTAATAATATTTACGACCGCACTAATTGAACTCAAACCATTTACTGTTGAACAAACCATACCATTAACTCAATTTTGAAAAAAAAATGGAGTTGTCCGTCTTTGATACCAAGCTCCTCATTTACTTTTCCACTGATGTTTTATAGAAGTTTTTGAAACCAAGAAGTGTAGAATATTAAAAAACCACTAGATATCAAAAGAACAGAAAAAATAATTACGAATTTGGTTGTTAATACCTATTGAGATAAATGGGATGGTACGTCGATTTTGCGATGACGAAAAAGAGAGGAAAAGACTACATTATTATCTTTTCTTAACTGACCATGTTTCTTTTTTTCAATTTCAAAATTTTAATTTTTATTATTTATTCTTACAGTGCCATCTATCGGACATAAGCCGTACACAAAACAGATATTTAAATTTTTTCCTTTTTGAATTTGTATTTTGACAATTTTGACATCTCGACTTGACATGTAGTCACTTTTCGTCCATAACCATAACCTAAGTAATCTAAAAATTATTTTTAGGTTTTTAAATAGCTTTAAAAACAATCTCAATTAAAAGATATCGTAATATCTTGAATAAGAAAACTCTCTAACGACCATCACATTTAAATAATTGTACAAATAATGTCTTTATAATTTGAAAAGAAGCAAAATCAATACCATCCTTGTAAACATGTCATTGGCAAATAATAACGTCGTTGCAGAAAACGGTAAGAAAACAACAATAAACAGTCAAACAATTTACTAATCTACTTTTTTAGGCGAACAATACATACCAGCAACGCAAAGACCTGATGGCACTTGGCGGAAAGCAAGAAGAGTCAAAGAAGGCTATGTACCCCAAGAAGAAGTACCTCTGTACGAAAGTAAGGGAAAACAAATTTTGAACAGAAAAAATGAACCTGTTGTGCTCGCTTCAGGGCAAGTTGCCAAGAAGGCCACTATTCCCGGGCTTTACATTGTTGAAGATGAGGTGGAGAAAAAGAAAAAACCAAAAAAAAGTAAGTTAATTGAAGATGGGGGGTTTTCGTATTGATTATTAACCCCGATGTGCCTATAGGTATTCTAGAACTATTTAGTGGTTATTTTGTTGATATTTACCAATATAAGGCAAAAGTTTATTGCAAAAAATAAATTGTTTACATAAACATGAATTTGAAGCCATTCTATATATAAGACTATTGTAGGGTAGAGTATTGTTCTTCAGTGTGGTCCCCACACTACTTGGTCTACATTAGGAAACTTGAACAAGTCCAAAATAGTTTCTTCCGTTACATTGCTTTTAAGCTTCATACCTATCAAGATTACACTGTATGGCAGCATCAACTGCAGGTCCCCTCTCTTGCAAGCCGGAGAAAACAAAGGGACCTTTTGCTATTATTCAAGATCTTAAATGGTTTATGCAGTTGTTCTCAACTACTTAATAAGATCGCACTGTTTGTACCACCTTGCACCACTAGACAAGTGCGAACATTTTATGTACCATTCCATAGGTTTAATTATTCACTTTTTTCGTTCGTACCCAGAGTCTTGAATTTAGCAAACTCCCTTTACAATTTACAACTGTTCGACAACTCCATCAGTTGTTTTAAAAGAAATTTACATGGGATCAATATTTGAGTGAAACGTCTGTAATTTGTTAACTTGTTTTTATGATATTATTTCCTATTACATAGGTATTTACTTCTATATTATATTTATATTTCTGTATGTCTGTTTTTTATATTATATTATATTATTGTTTTTATCTGTACACTATGTACACTGCGTGTCATAGAAAACGGGCACCCTAAAAAATGGGTCATTTTTGATGTCGCGTATCTCCTTAACCTGTTGTCCGATTTAAGTGATTTTTTGAATGTGTTATAGCCTTATTCCGTGTCAATATTCCTGTAATAATATTTTTGCTAAACAGGTAAATTTTCATTGTATACAGGGTGTACGAATCAAACTGTGTTTTTTTCTCAAAGTTCGCAACACCCTGTGGAATATTCTAGCCTTTATAAAATACTGAAATTAAATCCCGACTATAGCCTCAGGTTTTCTGAACATTCTGTTTTTTTTTATTCATTCTCTTATGTTGGATAATACAAAAGTTATGTACTTTAACAACTAGCCATGTTCTTCATCAGTATAGGTTGTTTGTAAATAAGTGCGACAAACTTTAAGGGGCAATTCTACATGAAAAAATAATGACTGTTTCCTTTATAAACTTATGTCCGCAAATGCTTCGTTTACGAGATACAAGATGTTGAATTTTTTTTACAAACTGACGATTTATTTTATTGCCCTAAAACCAGTTGAGACATGCAAATGAAATTTGGTAGGTTCTAAGAGGTAGTTATTGCGAATTTTTTGACTTGCAATCAAGAATTTTATATTCACTATTGGCGTGCATATGGGTAATATGACCGATCATATTACCCGTATGCACGCCAATGGTGAATATAAAATTCTTAATTGTATGTCAAAAAATGTGCAATAACTACGTCTTAAAACCCACCAAATTGCATTTGCATATCTCAACCGGTTTTAAAGCAATAAATAAATCGTCAGTTTGTAAGAAAAAATCCAACATCCCGAAACTTAAACAAAACCATTTCTTCATTGTGTGAATGAGCTTAACTTTGTATGTACAATTGGCAAAATAAAATACACTTACCATAAAATTTCAAACTTCAGTATAAAATTAGTTGTCGAAACAACTGTTTGTGTAATATAAATAACTTCTAAATGCAAAAACAGCAAAAAATCCAACAAACTGACAGCCACAAGTAAACAAACCAGAAATGTCACAAATTGTACTTCCGAGTCTAGAGCGTGCATAAAAATAAATGTGTCTTTACAATAACAAGCGGTAGCTGGTTTGTCTTTAGTTTCATGTGTGGAAGACAATGATGTTAGATAAATAGTATGTGTTTTATCTTGCCAGGTATTAATGTCGCACGGATAAAGAACCATAGACTCAACTGTATATAATTTTATGATATGAGGCTTGTGTAGTTGAATAAATTTCTTTTCTTTTTGAGAGTCCGTTTAACTAAAGATAAAGAGTTTACTCCATTAGTATTTGAACAAAATGTTACAATAATACTACGCTACCATTTTGTGAATTTGATGTTACTGTCTGTAACTTTCCTAAAACCATAACTGCCATGTGATGATTTCTTTGAAAAGTTATTAATCATACAGGCTGCTACCTGGAATATGGTTTTCCCTCATAGTATCACTCTCAAAACAAATTTGATCAGTTAAATGTTCAAGCAGAGGTATTGAACAAAAGAAAAAATAACTGAAATTGCAAGTAATTCCATCTAGATGTAAGAGAATCGGCATATTCTAGCAAATAGGCAAAGTTAAGGGGCTATACTTTTTTTGGGAATTTCTAAAATAAAAAGTACTGTATTTTATAACTTATAGGTAATCTCCGTTTCAAACATTAGAATCAGTATGGTTGTATATTGCAAGCGGGATTGCCATTCTGTGAATTATCATAAATAAATTCTCCTTTAGTATTTCACAGCAGTTAACAGCGATAATTCTCTAAAAGTACTTGCCTAATACTACCTTTCACAGCTGTTGCCGTTGAGAGTGGCAACATTGTCAAGAAAATTCTCATTTAGTTTGTATTGCCCCTATCCTCCATACACTGACTCTAATGTCTGACATGCAGTATAGTTCATTTGTTAATTTCATTACCTGTTTTCAACTCTCTACGATTACCACTCCTAAAGTAGAAGCCACAGTTAGAATGCAGTGCAGGTAGCATAGGGCAATGTATTTCTTACCGGAGAAGGGCCGACCATGTTGCCGGTTTGCCCCAAGCGGTGCATTAGGACCGGATTTAAGAATCATAGCTCTGGAATATGTGCCCACACAACAATTGCCTACGGTTGTATACACGCACCTACCACTGTGCCGACATGAGCGGCATCCATGCGCGCCGTAAGACTAACACTGCATACTAACTCTGGCCTCTACTATAGTTATTGGTAATTACTAATGTATTTTTAAATTTACTTCTTAAATTTTTGTACTTATGTTTTCCTTATTTTGTAGAAATGGAAGAAGT
Source organism: Diabrotica virgifera virgifera (assembly GCF_917563875.1). Taxonomy (NCBI): domain Eukaryota; kingdom Metazoa; phylum Arthropoda; class Insecta; order Coleoptera; family Chrysomelidae; genus Diabrotica; species Diabrotica virgifera. The sequence continues at coordinate 15,251,768 of NC_065445.1, forward strand.
TGAAAAACTTATAAGCAATATCAAGATCTCAGAACCTCCTAAGCAAAAGTCTGCCAAGCCAGCTAAAAAAGATCCTAAACCTGCTCAAGATACCAATGCTCAGGAAGCTACCACTGATCCTCAAAAGAAACTTAAGAACCTCAAGAAGAGACTCAGGGAAGTTGAGTCACTGGAGGAAAAAATTAAAAATGGTACACTTGCCAAACCTGAACCGGAGCAACTTGTTAAAGTCAAAAGAAAGAATGATCTCATCGTTTTAATACATGAACTTGAGAAGATGTTACAGTAGAATGTGTGTTGTCATGTGTATAGTGTAATTCATAGTGATTTTTCACTTTTTGACAGTTGGAACTTCTAAAAAATTCGCCACTTTTTTTATAGATTAACGTATTGTAAATAAAAACTTAATATGTGGTTTTCTTCTTCTATTTCTAATGTATTATAATAAAAAAAACTTAGTAGTAATAGTTTTAAATGTAAATACTAAGCACATCTTTTGTAAAAGGGAAAACCCATTGACTGGCCAGTTGGTTGTTAAAACCAGTGCCAATAAAACACCAACAAACACACACATTTCTAATGTATATGGTTGATTTATCTTAATCCTTTCAATACGAAATTTGAATTTTATTATATCTTTCATTTTTAAATATACAGGGTGTTTGGTAAAGAATGGGCCATAGCTTACCCTTAGATTCCTGAGGTTAAAATAGGTCGATTTAAGCTAACTTACCTTAGTACAAAAGTTGATAATAACCTAAATACAGGGTGTCAAAGTTAATCTTTTATTTTATTTATTTTTGATATTTCCTGACAGGCATGGGACAACAACACGAAATTTGTTAAGTGGTGCTGGTATTGTACAATCTACTAAATTATGTTAAACAAACGTTTCTGGCTTCTACCAGAGGCGTACGACGGGGGGATCGTGAATGGTTGACCCTTCCCAAATTCTACGCCACTGGCGGAATTGCTATTTTAGTGCAATTTTTTGATTCTCAAATACTTTCTATGTAAAAAACATACTTTTCATTGGTAACGATAAAGCCATTAGTTTTCAAGATATTTGAAGCTAAATACGAAGGAGCATAATACATTAATCAAAATAAGTGTACCTTTTCATTTTTAACTTCAAATATCTCGAAAACTAGTGAATTTATCATTACGAATGAAGAGTATATTATTTGCAAAGAAAGTATTGGAGAATCTAAAATTATGCTAAAATAGCAGTTTCATCAGTGGCGTAGAATTTGGGAAGGGTCAACCATTCACTTTGCCCTATTGTACGCCTCTGGTATTAACCGCAAACGATTATTTAACATAATTTAGTAGGATGTACAGTACCTACACTTTCTGCCAAGTACCATAAGAATATGTCAAATAGTTTTATAGTACCGGGCACACATAGTTCTTAAAGTTTTAAATAAAGAATAAATTATTAAAGAAAAAGAATATTTAAAATAATTTGACATATCGGTGTGATACTTGGCAGAAAGTGTCACTGTACACCCTACTAAATTATGTTAAATAATCGTTTCTAGCTACTACCAGAGGCGTACGACAGGAGAAAGTGAATGGTTGACCCTTCCCAAATTCTACGCCACTGATGAAACTGCTATTTTGACATAATTTTTAGATTCTCCAATACTTTCTATGCACATAATATACTCTTCATTCGTAACGATAAAGTCATTAGTTTTCGAGATATTTGAAGTTAAAAATGAAAAGGCACACTTATTTTGATTAATGTATTAAGCTTATTCGTTTTTAGCTTCAAATATCTCGAAAACTAATGGCTTTATCGTTACAAATGAAGAGTATGCGTATTACATAGAAAGTATTGTAGAATCAAAAAATTGCACTAAAATAGCAATTCCGCTAGTGGCGTAGAATTTGGGAAGGGTCAACCATTCACGTTCCCCGTCGTACGCCGCTGGTAGTAGCCAGAAACGTTTTTTTAACATAATTTAGCCAGCACCACTTACCAAATTTCGTGTTGTTGTCCCATGCCTGTCAGGAAATATTCAAAAATAAATAAAATAAAAGTTTATCTTTGACATCCTGTATTTCGGTTATTATCAACTTTTGTACTAAGGTAAGTTAGCTTAAATCGACCTATTTTAAGCTCAGGAATCTAAGGTTAGGCTATGGCCCATTCTTTACCAAACACCCTGTATACAGAATAATCCAAATAAAAACGAGACATACGCGGTTAATACAGTGGGAATTATGTCTGTCGAACTTTTATATTGGTCGACTATGTGAAATGTAGTTCTGATAAACTGGATGAACTACGTATGTCCCGTTTGTATTTGACTTATTCTGTAGATCTGGTCATATAGAGTGAGAAAATATAAATCCTGAATTTAAAATTTTTGCATAAACTAGTTTTTAAGAAAAAAGCCCTGGTATAAGTACTGAATAGTGGGGCAAATTTGTCCCAACAGTAATAAAGAAACAATATTGTATGAAAAAAAAAAATTGATTTTTATGAACTGGAACACATTATATGTATGATAGGGAGTAAAACATTCAATATAAAGTGGCACTTAACGCTGGCGATTAATAATTTTTGTTGTTTTTTCGATTGTAAGATTTTTATAGCGAACATATCTATTCCCCCCACCTTTTTCAATGGGAATATGGTTCTAATATTAGTTCAATACTTTACTCTTTTTGAAATTCGGCCTTGTTTTCTTGTTCTTTTGTGCAGTGATTCTGATCTACCTCCACTAATTAGTGATTCTGCCCACTCAATAACAGAATCCATGAATTTCATTTTTATATTTGAAGTTTCAGTGTCAATCATGAAGCTGTTGAAGACTGCCGTCATTAGTAGTCGAAAAAAACCTTTTTATTTTATCAATGTAAATTTTTTCTCATGACACATTAATAAAAATTACCATCACATAAATATTATTTTATGTTATTAGATTTAATTTATAGAATTGAATTAAAAATAATTATTTATCATATACAGTATGTCCCTGTAAGTTATATCCATATGGAAAACTTTTTATTATTAATTTTACGAAAAAAAGTTATTCTTCATAAAAATCTCTGCATGGTCCAAAACCTAAGATTTAACCATCAAATATAAAATTTTTTGAATATTATACGAGGTATGTCAAAAAGTTTGAATTTCACTCAAGAGCTTTATTTTTCACAATAGCGAAAATTGCTATTATGAAAAGTTGTTTGGAATTAAAAATGTAATGTATTGTATGCAATCACATCCTTATAATTAAAAAAATTTGTTTTTGAAAAATTATGGATAACTAGGGAAGATTATTATCAGTTATTTCAATGCAGATAACTCTTTTATTATTAATTATACGAAAAAAAGTGATTCTTAATAGAAAGTTCTGCATGGTCTAAAACCTTTAATACAACAATCTTATGTCAAATTTTATCAATTTTACACGAGGTATGTCAAAAAATATCAGTTTCGCTCAAGAGTAAAATACGTTTATTTTTCACAATATCGAAAATTGTTATTAGGAAAAGTTATTTAGAATTAAAAACTAGATTTCAGTATGTAATTACATCCTTCTAATTGAAATATTCTGAACTATAAAGGTACTTTACTTTTGATCTAAATTTATTTTTTTTACATACCTCGTATGAAATGGATAAAATTTGATATAAGATGGTTGTATTTTAGGTTTTACACCATTCAGAACTTTTTATTAAGAATCACTTTTTTTCTTAAAATTAATAATAAAAGAGTTATCAGAATTGAAATAACTGAAAATAATGTTAGTTATCCATAATTTTTCAAAAAATTTCTTTTTTCAATTAGAAGGATGTAATTGCATATTAGAATATAGTTTTAATTCCTCGACACCGTAAGGTACAAGAGGACGGCTTAAGTAAGTAAGTAAGTAAGTAAGTTTTAATTCCAAAAACATTCATAAAATTTGATATCTGATGGTTGAATCTTGGGTTTTGGACCATGCAGAACTTTTTATAAAGGATAATTTTTTTCCGTAAAATTAATAATAAAAAAGTTTTCCATATGGATACAACTTACAAGGACATACTGTAGAAAGTATTTCCAAAAATTGAAAAAAAAAAGATAGAGTCTTATCTTATAAAAAATTCAATTATTGCTATTTTATTTCAATTTGGCTCTGCTCCAAAATAAATTGTTTTAAAGTTATAAGCAAGGAAAGTAGAAAAAAACGACGTTTTAGTAATTTTTAAATATTTTAATTTGTTTATTAATATTCCCGACCTATTTGGAAGAGCGAGGATGTCAATTATGGTTATCCTGATGTTGTTCTGAAGCTATTTCCTTGTAGCATCTTTGTAATCAACTATTCTAAATGGAAAATAAGCCACAATTTAACTAAAAAAAGAGTGTGTGTACTTTGTACGCACGTAAGAAGTTATACTTCTATTATAATAATAATCTAACTTCATGTTATGATTTCAACGAAATCAATATATGTATCTACTTTAAACAGTTTTTTTGTATTGTATTTAAATATTAAACTAATTTTAGAAAAAACTAAAAGAATACCAAAAAAAGAATATGATTTTGTCCGGATTTGAACGGGGGACCTCTCGATCCGTAGGCGAATACTCTACCGATGAGCTACCACCGTTTTGTATACACACGATCATTTCTCGGACATAATTACAATCACGGTGACAGATAGATTAATTGAAAATAAACATTTTCAATAATACTTATTACGAGGAAGACAAATCCATGTGCCTGTATAAAAATTATAATAAATATATTTACTAAAAACACTAATAATATATTCTTTTCACGCACACCTTATTTGCGCTACATAACTTAAAAGATGTAGCGACTGATACCATACTGTCGGTCTGCGCATGCGCCCAGAAAAATAAAAATTCACCCTCGCGCCTAAAGAAGTATAACTTCAAAAATGATTTTATTAACGTTTCGACGTCCACATCGGATGTTGTTGTCAAAATATAATTATCCTGCATTAGGGAACCGCTCTTTAAAATCAAATTTTCTCTCTATTCGTTTGTTAGAAGCTCGAGGAACTCATATTTCTGAACGAACTCTAAGAAAAGTCCTACATGAAAGTGGTTTACGTTCTCATAAGCCAGTAGCATGCACTAAATTAACAGCATCTCGTCGAGCTAACCGGATGAGATTTACGAATGATAACAGAGACTGGACTGTTCAGCAATGGTATGGTCAGTAATGTGTTCTGACGAGTCCCGTTTTTTTTGCTTAAGATCTACAGACAGACGCGAACTTGTATGGAGGATATCTAGAGAACGATTTGCACCTTGCTGTATTTCACCCAGAACGCCGTTTGGTGGCGGAGGTGTTATAGTATGGGTGGGTATTTCTTTCAAATGACGCACTGAATTAATTTTCATCGAACATGGAACTAAAAACAGACAGATACATACGAAAGTGTCTGGAGGAGGACAATGTTGTCCCCTACGCCCCTTTCCTTGAGGATAATTTCTTATGTATGCAGGATAATGAGCTTCCACATACTCTTATTTATGCAGGATAATGCGCGTCCACACACTGCGCTGCGCGAATCGTCATGGAAAACCTAAATACTGTCGGAATTCCTGTCTTGGATTGGCCCGCTTGTAGTCCTGACATGAATACATTAGTACATTTATCCTCCTGAAATGTAGGGGAGGAATACCCGGTACTAAACCTAAAGAACAGCCAACTGTGGGAAATTAAAATTTTATTTTTTCTTTTGTTTAATTTTTCGAACAATGTTAATTTTTTTGTGTTGCTTATTACTTTTTTTAGGTTACTTATGTTTTCTATTATTACTTTTTATTGTTTTAAATAAATGATTTCTATTAATAATGTTTAAGTACTTTCTCTCCATTTAAACCACCTACAGAATTAAAAAAAAATACAAAATTCAAGTGACCGGATTTTTTTGACCCAGGACTGAATTATATCGATGTTGTAAATACCTTCTGGACATATTAGGCTGTTGAACTTCCATGGACTTATTTATATTGTTTAAAATATTATTTATATATATTTTTTGAGAAAGCGTTAAATAATTGTCACGAAGGTGTTAAAATCGGTTGTGAAATTATTAATAACATCAGATACGCAGATGCCACCGCCATAGTGGCAGAGAGACTAGAAGACCAAACCCTGTTGAACGCTGTAAACAACGGATGTACACTCAACCAAACATATTCCACATCCGTTCAAAGAGTGTCATAAGTCAAAAAAGCAAAGTTTCGAGAAAACGACGTTTAAAGTTTGTCCTACAATATTTTCGGGTTTAATTCAAAAACTGTTAAAATTAGAATAATAACTATTTTAGTCAGCTACAATGGTTTTTGAAGCTCTCTATAAAATAGCGTATTAAGTAGGTATATGTATTAAAAACATTTTTTTGAGTTATGACACTTTACAGATAAAATAACGAAAAATTTACGAAATATTATTTATCAAAAGTGACACTTGCAGTACAGAATATAATAGTATTATTATCTGATTAAGAGACTTATACTTTTTAATGATGTAACTTTAAATACAAGCAACAACATTAAACCATAAGCTCCAACCATAGAGGAAGTTCTCGAAGCTATTTAGGCCCAGAAAAGCAATAAAGCCACGGGAGTTGACGAAATACCAGCAGATGAATTGTATAAGGCAGGTGGCGACCACCTAGCAAGTCACATTCACGCGCTCATCAAAGACATATGGCAAGAAGAGAAAGTACCCGACGACTGGAAGAAAAGTATAGTATGCCTGATCTATAAAAAAGGAGACAAACTCCAGTTCAAAAAATTCCCGTGGAATTTCTCTACTATGTTAACAGCATATAAAGTCCTCACGTAGGTATATTATAAACCAGCGGCTCCAACCACTAGCAAAAAATATTATTGGAGAGTATCCAACGGGGAAGATCGACACTGGATCAAATATTTACAGTCAAACAGATCTTGAGCAAATCATGGGAACAGATGACCAATCTTAACAAATTGGAAGTGTTCGAGTTGTGGTGTTACCGTCTCATGCTCAGAATCCCGTGAACAGCACACATATCTAACGAACGTGTGCCAAAGACCATGCACAAAGAGCGAGAATTGATAAAAATGAGAAAGGTTTAATACTTGGGTCATATAATGAGAGGACCTAAATATCGCTTACTCCGGTTGATCATTCAGGGCAAAATCGAAGGAAAACGCTGGGTTGGAAGAAAACGTTAGACCTGGCTGCGTAACATTAGACAATGGACAGGTCGAGGAACTGTTTCACATATATCTGCTGACCGAGAGACATTTCATCAGCTTGTTAATACGACGATAGCCAACACTTGTAAACAAGCACGGCACACAAAGAATATTTATATTGTTGACACTACCTACTAAGAAGATTTAGCATACCTGCAAATAATAAAATTATTTTTTTAAAAATGTATTTATAACAAAACAAATTAGTTTAAAGCTTAAATATAAAATTATTTCCTGCCAGCATACTGATGTCCTACGTGGTGCCTGACTCCCCATTTGAAGTTGGCATGCTTGTCAGTTTTTACAAAGGTATGTACAGGTCCAGTAACACCATGACCATGATCCCTTTTTCTTCTGTAGGCGATCTTCCTACCTAAAAAAAGTTAATAATAATAAGTAATCCTTTACAATGATTTAGAAAAAGTATTAGCATCTATTTATAAAGAAACATGCTGAGAGATCGAAAGAAGAGTGAAGACATTAGAAGATAATGTAAACGAATGGAATTAAATAGAAAAGAAAATAGAAAAATAACATAAACATAATGGGGGAGACATTTGCTATTTGGACACGTGTGGTCAAAATAGCAAGAGATAAATCACCTTGCGGCAGAAGAAGTATTGGCCGAACGCGCAAAACATGAAGTGAGAACCTTCCATAGAGGTATCAATCCGCCAAGGAACAAGCAGAATTGCTTATAAAGACGAAGAAGGAGAACATAAAGAAACACGTGTACAATATTGTTATGGAAGATCTTAATGCTAATATTGACGAAGGGTAGTAGGAAGATACACCTAGAGGAGTGGTTGGTAACCAAATAAACTAGGTATAGTCGGTTCGCTAAACTCAGACACAACTGGCTAGTGATTTTAGTTTGTATTTTTTTTTGTTTTTGCCAATTTTGTCAAAATTGGCAAAATTACTAATTAATTAGTAAATATTAACTTTTTAGTAATAGCCAGGGAGGTAGTGTCAAATTTGACCGGAGCATTTTAGCATGTCTGCTTTCTTTTTATTTAGTTAGGTGTTCCAAAGCTTATTAACAAATGATGTGTCAGCTGGCCCAAAACCGGGGATTTTAGACAAGAAAGGGTAAAATATGAAAGATGATGGAAAAACGCTACAACTTATGTCAAATATTTATCTACCTGACTTACAAATATTAATAGCCTTGCTGACTTCGCTCCTAGCTTTCACTTAGGCAATCCGGGTTCAAATCCTGGCGTTGAATTTTTTTTTGTTTTTAAAATTGACATTTTATTTTGAAAAATAATTGTTTTTATAATACCACGTTTGTATTATTTATACGAGACAATTTAAAAAAATCTGTAGGTCTTTTATAGAATCGCAAACTATGTATTTGATCATATTATGATTAATCTTAATAAGCAAATTTGTTGTAGGACCCCTGAAGGTTCCTGAGTTGGTACGACTAACAATCTAAGTGAAAAGGAAGTTGCCCCCCCCCCCCCGACATTTTTAATTTCTTTGGACAAACTGTTTTTTCTTAATTTTATATGTTGTAGAACCGAAAGATACAACCCTAAATTTTCACTTTTCTATCATCAACCCCCATTTTTTAATAGCAATCTAAATATTTCCCTTTTCTCTATAATATATAAAAATAAATGTTTGTCTGTACCTATGTCCCTTATAAAATCGTAAACTATGCATTTGGTAGAAAAAAGTATACGCAATATTTTTGAGTATTCGTTGGCTTTCTGGTAATTTTTAGTTATTAAACTTTCAAACATAATTTAGTTCTAAGGCGGTACGAAGTTTGCCAGGTCAGCTAGTTATTAATAAAAAAATATTCTTGGACGAGTGTGGCAAAGATTAAAAAGCATAAATCAATAATTTATGAATTTTATATTGTAATAAAAAAGCGTCAGCTGCATCATGAACGTGGCAAAAAATGTTAGCTGGCCAAGTGGACATGACAGAAAAATAAGGAAACCCCGTATCATTTTGGCAAAGTCGAAAATTGTATATCAAAGTTTACAATTCAATAATTATTTTAATATATGACAGCAGGTATTTTGATGCCTGAAAACATATTAGCTGGTTTTTCAAAGGGCAGAGTAGCGCTTAAACTCACGGAATAAACACTAACCAGTTACTTTTATGATTTAGCTAATAGTTATCTTTTTTTTTCCATTCTCTCAACAAATTTTAACGCTTGTTCAACTATTTTTTTTAACAAGAGTGTGCAATATAAAATATGGTATTTTAAAAAAGTTACAAAAGCAAAAAATAATTTCACATTAGATATGTTACACCTACAACGTACAACATGGTCGTCTTCCAGGCACTCACATTGGTTTTGATGTTGTTCTTCGTTATTCCAGCCTTCTGTTGCTAAGGGTTTCTTCTACCAATCTAAAGACTCATCGTTCATCCAGTCATCGCCAAAGTGCTGTCCCAAAAGATGTTTCAGAGATTTTTTCTTTTTTTTTTTTTCAATAAGGGATTATTCAGCGGAATACTGGATTTATTGTGTTTCGCTTGATTTGTACACTTTCGATAGCTATTTTCTATTGGATATATTGCGTTTGGAAGGAATTGCTGTAACCACTGGATATATTTCATGACAAAGCTATTTAGTATTAATTTAACTTAAATTCCAAAAAACAGGATTTATTGCGTTTTGATTGATCGCTCCTCAAACATCCAATTTTATATATTATAGAGAACAGGGAAATATTTAGATTGCTATTAAAAAATGGTGGTTGGTGATAGAAAAGTGAAAAATTAGGGTTGTATGTATCTTTTGGTTCTACATCATATATAACATTAAGAAAAAACAGTTTGTCCAAAAAAATAAAAAAAAAATGTTGGGATGGGGTGGGGAGGGCAACCCCCCTTTTCACTTAGATTCGTCGTACTAACTCAAGAAGCTTCAGGGGTTCATTTAACAACAACATGCAACAACATGCATAATTCAATAAAAGACATACAGATTTTTTGTCTCGTATAAATAATAAAAACGTGGTACATATTATAAAAATACATATTTTTCAAAATAAAATGTCAATTTTAAAAACAAAAAAAATTTTAACACCAGGATTTGAACCCGAATTGTCTGATTGAAAGCTAGGAGCGAAGTTACAAGGCTATTAATAGTTGTAAGTCAGGTAGATAAATATTTAACATAAGTTGCAGCGTTTTTCCACCAAGTTTCATATTTTACCTTTTCTTGTCTAAAATCTCCGGTTTTGGGCCAGCTGACACATCATTTGTTAATAAACTTTGGAACACCTAACTAAATAAAAAGAAAGCAGCCATGCTAAAATGCTCCGGTTAAATTTGAGACTACCTCCCTGGCTATAATTATTGTTTTTGCCAATTTTACCAAATTGGCAAAATTGCTTACTAAAATCACTAGCCAGTTGTGTCTGAGTTTAGCGAACCGACTATATATAGGATTCTATGTATAATACAGAAATTCAGTATTAACAGTCAAAACATATCCAAGTGCAGATGTACCAACAGATCACAATATTTTAGTAGGAAAAATAAGAATGAGATTGAAAAGGATAATATAGGGCGAACAGTTACTATATGAGCGATATTTATCGGTGATGTATGCACTGCGTTAGAGCATGAAGCATTTCTCTTTGTTTAACCGCGTCAAATGCTTTCTCAAAGTGGACCAAGCTAAGTATAATGATACAGTTTTATGTGAATTTAACTAAATAATGTTTAATGTTAAACATATATTTACATAATACTTAAAATTCGTATGTTTTATTGTATTAACAGTAGTCAGTAATTAATAAGTAATCAACAACATTTTTTTGTATCGTTATGCTTCCGCGTCAAATAAAGTACCTACTCACTTTTTCTGCACATATAAACGATACGTATATCCTGTATACAGGGTGGCCCAAAGAAAAGGGTCTATCTCGATATTTGGCTGTAGATCTTAGATTTTAAAGAAATGTCGAAACAGGTCGATTTTTATTTTTATATTGCAATTTTTTGGCATATATTTCATACTAGTTACGTCATCCATCTGGACGTGACGACTTAATGATGATTTTTTTAAATGCGAATAGGGGTCGTGTGGTAGCTCCTTTGAAAGGTTGTTCAATTCGCTATTCATTAATATAAACAATAATATCATTATTTATACAGGGTGGCCAAAAAATCATTTTTGAATTAAATTAATTGACGCAAAAAGAAGAATGTACGTTATTTATTATTATCTATTCTATAAAATAAACATTTTTTTATTAAACATTTTCTGACAGCAGTACAATGTATTTTGAGTTAAATAAATTACATACCTACATTCTTCTTTTTGCGTCAATTAATTTGATCCAAAAAATATTTTTTGATCACCGTGTATAAATAATGATATTAATGTTTAAATTACTGAATAGATAATTGAACACCCTTTCAAATGAGCGACCACACGACCCCTATTCCCATTTAGAAAATTATCGATTACGTCATCACGCTCTGATGGATGACGTCACTAGTATGAAATATATGCCAAAAAATTGCAATATAAAAACAAAAATCGACCTGTTTCGGCATTTCCTTAAAATCTAATAACTACTGCCAAATATCGAGTTGGACTCTTTTCTTTGGCTCACCCTGTATGTAGGTACCTACTCACCGTACACATTTAATGAATATGGAATTTTTGTGAACTTTTTTTCTCGACCGTTCATTTACATTATTTGTATATTACCTCATTTATAACACACATCGTATTCACTTCGAATCAAAATCTACAAAGGCGGCATAAAACATTGTTTTAAAGCCGCTAAAACAGTGAAGTACACAAAATAGTTTTGTTGGAAAAAAATTTTTTTTTTTGATTTGTAAACGCATATTAGCGCAGTTTTTCTTATCTGAGTTTTGTAAAAAAATTATAAAAATCACGAGTTTTCTAGACCAAGTAAAAAATCAAAGAGGGTATCCTTGTTAGTCCACAAATACCTGTTTTATTTATCGTACTGTGAAAGTCCAAAGAAGTTGTTTTGCACCGGATGGAAAAAGTCACAGAAGTCGTCAGAACAGTTAAAAATCGAAAACTTGAATATTTTGGCCATGTTATGCGACACCCAGAGAGATATAATATACTCCATTTAATAATACAAGGCAAGGTAGACGGAAGAAGAGGGCCAGGTCGAAGAAGAACGTCATGGCTTAAAAACCTGAGAGAATGGTATAACAGATCCTCTGCATCCCTTTTCCGAGCTGCCGTTAACAAAATTGCTATAGCCAATTTGATAGCCAACGTTCGATAATCGAGCACGGCACATGAAGAAGAAGAAGAAAGTCCATACGCTAAATAAAATAAAAATACCTATATATACACACCGGTATTTAGGCCTAAACGCCCTTTGGGCAGGGATCTATGGGGGAGTATCACTGAGCCACAAGCCCTTATCCCTTGCCGTACTGCTCCCCCATAGGCCGATCAGACGCCCGCGTATTCCAGTCTAAGGGTGCGTCCATAGTGCACGCTGGTTTCTGAGTCAGAAAGCAGAGTTCGTGTGCGAATAATCCTAACAACAGCGTGCAGGTGCAATAATCCGCACTCAGAGCTGACTTCGGAAACCAGCCTGCACTATGGACGCGAACTAAGCCTCAGATTCATATGAATTTTAAACTGCTGCGTTAGCCTTTTTTCCGTTCACCGGGCCAGGACTTGAACTCGCATTCATCACGGCGAAATGATGTGCGGGCCACATTGTTTCCTCATGATGTTGTTTCGTATTCTATTCTTTCTTGTCTTCCCTTCTATTGGTATTAGTGTCTTCATTTCGGCTGTTTGTAGCATGCTTTTGGTTTTATTGGTGTCTTCTCTTGATTCAATACCATAGGTCATAACAGGCCTGACACAAGTGTTACAAATTCTAACTTTGATGTCGATTCTCATATATGGGTTATTCCAGACCATATCTCTCAAACATCCGGACGTGGCTGTGGACTGTGGCCTTGTTTATTTGTCCTCTTAGGTCTCTGGCTGGGTCATGATAACTTGATAAATCTACACCTAGATATTTGAACTAGTTTAGCTGTTATATGGGTTTCCCCTCTATCACGAGCTTGCATCTAGTTCTAATTATTAAATTTATTAGTATTAAAAGTATTAAAATCCGACGGTCTATATTTGGCACACGTGTAAAGTATTTCTAGCTATAAAAATTTAATGATCATGAGGAACCGATCAAAAGATTTAATAATCTGATTTTACTGCTCGCCAAATTATTTTATTCGGTATTTGAGATTCAAATGAACCAAAAATGTGTAAAAAACTTTATTGCTATTACTTTTTAGTCCTTGAAAGAAATCGACACGTTTTCGTTAAGCTATACTACACTCACCGGCACAAAATTCCGCCACTAAAAATTTTTGATTAGGTTTGACAATTTATAACTTCATTATTTGTTTCAATTTCAAGATTCTTGCATCAGTTTGTATGTGCATGTTTTGCTTATCGTTTGATATTATTCCTGTAACAAAAAATTTTTGCTTAGATGGCAATATACGGGGGTGAATGAAAGCGTTGTATTTTTTCCTAACTTTAAAAAATTCTGTGGAAAAATTGAAGGGCTGAATATCTCTATCTGAATATCTCTTTTCTTGTAAAAGCTGTAAATAAAAACACTGCCTTGAAGGCTTATTTAATTAAACATATCAAACGGACTAAAATCAACAACACAAAACAAAACAATTCAATAATTACGGGTATGTCCACCTCTCTCAGCAACTACTCGCAATCTGTTTGGCATCGAATAAATAAGATGTGTTATCCATGCCTGGTTGTCTGCAAAGTCAAGTCGAAATACTGGGCGAACAATCACAGGCGTTTGAAACGCATGTTGGGTTGCGACAGGGAGATGGGCAGGCGTGTCTCCTCTTCAACATAGCTCTGGAAAAGGCGGTCAGAGATGCCCGAGTAGACAACAGAGGAAATATTTTTAATAAATCGTCCCAAATTTTGGCGTATGCAGATGACGTGGACCTATAGTTGCCCTCACAGCATGCAAGCTAGAAGAAATGTATACCACCTTGTCAAATGCCTCAAAAAACATGGGCCTGCAAGTAAATGAGGAGAAAACTAAGATGATGGCATCAACACCCAACAATAGAGCCAGAAACATCGGTTACCAATTCACGCTTGATAACTCTACCTTTAAAGTGGTGGACAAATTCACATACTTAGGCTCTCTGATCACCAAGGAGAACGTCATGGCGGAAGAAATCAAGCGAAGGATAATCCTAGCAAATAAATGCTATTTTGGACTAAGTAAACATATGAGAAGCAGAAACTTAAGCCAAAAAACAGAAATAACCATAAACAAAACCCTTATACAACCAGTGTTGATATATGGATCGGAGACATGGACCATCTCCAAGGCAGGTGAAAACTTTCTGCTTATATTTGAACGACGGATCCTGAGAGGAATATTCGGTGGCATCTGTGAAAATGGTGTTTGGAGGAGGAGGTACAACTACGAGGTATACCACAGATATAAACATATATTTGGTGGTAGAGACGTAGTATCTCTTATAAGAATAGGAAGACTAAGATGGGCAGGACATCTAGCAAGATCACAGCAGAACAACCCCCTAGAAGAATCCTTATGTCACAACCTGTGGGAAGTAGAAAGAGGAGGATGGAAGAAAAATAGTCGCAGCAAGACCTAGGATCATGGTGAATAACTATTTTGTGTTCGATAGGATTGAGAGCTGGGCTGCATGCGGGTCATTCTAATCTTACCAATCCAACGTGACCGTTCAAGTATTACGTAGCGCAGGTTGGGGGGGGGGCGTCAAAAATCATCGCGTTACGCAATAGTTAAACTCCCTTTAGTTAAAGAGTGCGTTACGAAGGGGTGGGGGGTTAAAAATCTTCAAAAATCGCGTTACGTAATACTTGAACGCTCCCAACCTCTATTTAAGATATTTATGTTTATGTGTCAATCAGTATTTTATTTACAAAAAATTGCGCAGCCCTTGCAGCAAGAAAAGAGATATTCAGATAATTCCAAAAACAAAATCTTAGTGATGCCTCCAGGATAATACGAATGGACTATAAAGCAAAATCAGTTCTTCAATTTTTCCACAGAATTTTTTAAGGTTAGGAGAAAACACAACGCTTCCATTTAGCCCCGTATAATGCCATATAGACAATTTTTTGTTACCAGAATAATAACAAACGATAGTAAGACATGTAGGCACCTACAAAACGAGGCAAGAATTTTGAAAATCGAAGTAAAAATAATAAAATTATAGGTTGCCAAACTTAATCAAAAATTTTTAGTGGCGGTATTTTGTGCTGGTGAGTGTATTATGGTATATTAAGGAAAAATCCCAACTAGAAATAGTTAAAAAATGATTGTGAAATATTACCTTGACTTTCCGCTGATGTTAAACAAAGGACAGCTGAAGCAATGAGAAAAACTAAATAAACCTAGAAGAAAAAAAATTTGTAAGCATAATTATAATCAACCTATATTATGTATTATAAAAAAAGTTGTTCCAGTGGTTAGATATCATCGTTTTCGCAACAAAGATTTTATTTCCCATCCGACTTTCTTCTTCTTTTAGCCTGTGTTTGTCCACTGCTGGACGTAGGCCTCTTCCATTTGCTTCCATCGATTTCTACTCTTGGCAAATCTCATCCACTGCTTGCCCGCTACTTGTTTGATATCGTCTGCCCACCTCTTCTGCGGTCTGCCTACTCCTCGCCTGTTCTCTGCTCTCCGACTTAGTTTCACGAAATTGAAGTTAGCATCATCATCAATCAGCCAATCGCGTCCACTGCTAGATATAGGCTTCCCTCAGTTCTTTCCAGTGTTGTCTACACTGGGTCGCTTGTAGCCAGTTTCCCGCTAGTCTTTTTGTGTCTTCGGTCCATCTAATCGGTGGTCGTCCTCGGCTTATTTTGTAATTTCTGGGCCTCCATTCCATGATTGGTCTTGTCCACCGTCCATCTTGTGTTCTAGCTAAGTGCCCTGCCCAGTTCCATTCAAGTGTCATGATTCTTTCGATGACGTCTTGAACTCCTGTTATTTGCTTGATTTGTTGGTTTGTTATATGGTCTTGAAGGATCACGTTCAGCATTGCACGTCCAATGGCTTGTTGTGTAACTCAGTTTATTCGCGGATTTTTGCGTCAATGTTAAAGTCTCTGCTCCATAAGTTTGTACGGGCAAACACTATTGTTTGAGACAAGCGTAGCATCAAAATGTGAAAAACATATGTCTACTACCAATACTTCAAAAATTAAATTAGATTGAGGCCTCATTTATAACAAAATTTTAAAAATCCATACCTATATCTGAATAAAACTTAAGTCTACTCAGCTCAAAATCTAAATCTTGTTTCTTGATTTTATTACATGTTCATCATTATCTTGCTTTTATGCCTATGCGGGGTCGATTTCCCTAATATTCTTCCTATTCGTCTATTCTCAGGCAAGATGCGAAAATGTTTTTGGCACCTGATAATAAGAACATTGTACCCGCACCATGTCCTTGTCTTAAACTTTACAAGGAGTCTTGTACTCTAATGGCCGGTTTCACAAAGTAAAGTTAACTTGTGGTTAAGAGGTTACCCCAAAATATGCGTTTTAGTTTCAGCTCAACGGCGAAGTTGTGGTTAAATGACAGAATTTTTAAGCAGAGGTTGGAGTGGGTTACCTTATGGGTATACCCAGAAGGGTAACAATTATGAAACTGAAACGCATATTTTGGGGTAACCTCTGGTTATCTCGTAACCACAAGTTAACTTTACTTTGTGAAACCGGTCGTTAGTGAATTGGAAGTTCATCATACCAGGAACAATGGGCATATATTGTACGTGCCTCTACACTGAAGAAAATATTCAGATCTTGATAGGTCTAGGAAAAATATGGACTACCTCATAAGATGAGGTAGAAGTTACACTAACATAAATACACGAATGAATGGTTAGCTCAATATAACCTAACCTGTATCCTAATTTATTATTCAAGTCGTTCCCTTCTTCTAAAAGTGCCTATCTTCTGGAGATGTTGGCGACTACATTGACCCATCTTATTCTATTTACGGCAGCTCGAAATAGATCAGTTGACGTTATACCAGTCCACTTCCTAAGATTGGCCAGCCAGGATGTACGTTTACGTCCAGGGCCTCTCCTGCCCTCAATCTTGCCTTGTAGAATCAACTGCAGTCGTTCCCACTTCAGTCAAAGAGGAGAAAGAAACAATTGAATTTGATCAGAAAATCAACAGAATCATAGAGAAATCTGCACGACAGGAAATTCTCATCGTTATGGGAGATTTTGATGCCAAGCGTGGGGCTGGAGATCAGAAGTCCAGAATCAGAAACGAGAGATGAGACCTCCTAAAGAAATTCGCAGAAGACTCAGGAGTGCTTGTCACCACATTCTTCCTACCACCTCGAAAGCTGTACATGTAAAAGAAATTTAGAAATCAATTATTAGATTGCTAGAAACAGCTTTACATATGTCAAGACTTACCTGGTAGCAGACTTGGAGACTTGGATAAGAAGGAAAATCAGAGAAGCGAAAGAAAAATAATGTAAGGATGTAAACTATTCAATGACAGCAGCTATATATAGAAAAGTTAAAGAACTCACAGATAATATACATATAATAATATGGATATATAAAGTAAATCTAACGTATTCTGACGGAAACATCATTTTGGACAAACAGAGTAAAATGAGAACGTGGAAAGAATAGCTAGAGAAACTGTTTAAAGGCCAGAGTAGTATCACCTTTGAGCTATAAGAAGAGATAAATGATATACCAAGAATATTACAGTAGAGAATTTATCCTGCAATAACACAACTAAAGGATGTTGCGATGCTACGTCTTCTCTGTCGTTTTGTATGGTGCTGAAACATGGTCCTTGAACGAAGATACGTGTAGGAGATTGGAAGCATTTGAAGATGTTGCTATATCGGAGGATACATAAGATCCCGTGGACTGACCGCGGAGGAGATCATCAGAAGAATGAAGAAGAACATTCGTCAAGGATAGGGACATCAAGAAGACGAAAGAAGAACTTGGTAATAAGAGAAATGTTTCTGACTAAAGATATTACGGTGCGGCTAATCTTTGGAGGAACAAGTCAAGATTTCAAATTATTTCAGCAAAATTAAAAGCAGGGTTTTATGTTTACACTTTTACGTTTACCTTGGTATTCCCTTAAGAAAGAAATTTGAAGTAAAACCAAATTAAAAATTTCTATATATGTACTTACTATTTTTGAAAAATTCATTTTAAAACTATTTATTAGAATAACTAGCAGTCTTTAAAAAGATATAATTTGTACTAAAAACTTCGAAATCTAACTTGTCTTTTATAGCATAATAAAAGAAAATAATCACGGATGCGGAAAACCTATTACTTTCTTCGACTTTTTTCCTAAATGGGTGAAAGTGTCTTGCCAAAATTGTTTTAGTTCTGTGCGGTAAGTCACCGTGAAGGTTCATTAATCCTAGTAATCGACTTTTTTATTCGAATTGTCTGTTCACATTGAAAAACATTAATATACAGGGTATCCATGAACTTTCCGTAACATGCTATACAGGGTAGCGAACAAGTGTGGCAACATGGTAATTTCTCGGAAACCGCTAGAACGATTTTCATAGATTTTGGTGGGTAAGGGTATTCTAATGCGGCCGATATTATAGAGGTAATTACATTGTTGTCAAATCTTCCGTTTTTCTGCAAATCTAATGAACTTTCTTATTTCAAATGGAATACCCTGTATATTTTCTGCGTTTTGAAGTATCTAAGAAATACTGATTATTTTTCATGTTATATTCCTTATACCTAAATGCCATAATTTCGGAAGTATTGCTACATCTATTAAAAAAAATTAAAATAATTATAAAAATCAATTTTTTCGGCCCAAGTGGACATTATTTTAGGTTCTTTGGATCATTGGGAACTGGGAGCAAAAAAGGTCTTTTGTAATTTTCCTGTGAAGTTTAATCGTTTCCGAGTTATAAATAATTTAAAACTGAAAAAAATCAAAAAATGACGATTTTCAAGGTTTAAAAACAAGAAAAAAATAATAATTTTTGAAATTACGAAGCACCTAAATTTAAGCTCAAACTTTCTTCCTATCAATTCCCTATAAGAATTTTTGGCACGTTTTATTCTAAAACATTGTTTTTTAGTATTTCTTAAGGACTTCAAAACGTAAAAAATATACAGTGTGTTCCATTTGAAATAAGAAAGTTTATTACATTTAGAGAAAAATGGAAGATTTGACAACGATGTAATTACCACTATATATCGGCCGCATTAGAAGACCCTTACCAACCAAAATCTATAAAAATCGTTTTAGCGGTTTCCGAGAAATTACCGTGTTGCCATACTTTTTCGCTACCCTATATAGGGTGAAGCAGATAACTGGCCTATTAGAAATATCTCGAGAACTAAAGGCAACAGAATCATGAAAATTGGAATAAACGGGTTTTGAAGGATGATCTATTAAATGAAAATATTTTCATCTCTTTGCAACTTCCGGTTATACCGGAAGTTGCTTATAACTTCGTTTTTTTAATGGGACACCCTGTATATTTTTACATTTTTGGATTCTCTTCGATGTCCTCTTTCTTAAAATATAAGGTTTTGTAATATTATACAGGGTATTTTAAAAAATAATTACGTTTTTTTATTAATTTCGTAGCAACATTCACACCCTGTAGAATTGTAGTAGTTTGACATCTAAAATTCTACTTACGTTCAAATGATTTTTAATATACTCTACTATTGTTAAGAATCATTAGTATAGCTAAATTTTTAATTTTAGTATTGTATACAGTATTTAGTATTGTAATAGTACAGGGTTGGTCGAAACTCGGAATGAGTATTTTCTGAGTTTTCTTAAATGGAACACCCTGTATTTTTGTATTGTAGTGAAATGATATTTTATAGTACTTTTTTATTTCTTAAGCATCCCCTATACCTAACTGCTTTAATTTGTGAGTTATTGGTGATTCAAGCTAAACATTAATTGCAACAAAAAATACGTAAAATTTTATTAGGTTGGCCGTGAAAATACTCAATCCCAAATAATTTTTCAGAAATAAATACATATTAATCCAGACTGGTCCTTAAAATTACCAATAATGGTTTAGCTATCGAAATACCTACTTAGTTAAGATTGTTGGTGCGATTAACAATTAAGCACAAATTAAAGCAGTTAGGTATAGGGAATGCTTAAGAAATAAAAAAGTACCATAAAATATCATTTCATTACAATACTAAAATACAGGGTGTTCCATTTAAGAAAACTCAGAAAATATTCATTCCGAGTTTCGACCAACCCTGTATACTAAAATTAAAAATATAACTATTGGGACCGTGCAAGTTCGGCAAAACGACCTCTATTTCTACGCTCTGTACTTTTATTCGCACTTTCAATTATATTGGCCAATTATATTAGTCCTGGTTGCTGGATAATTGTCAAGGCCATAGTCCAAAAAAATAATAAGAAGAAAAAATAAGATGCAGGTTTTGTTATGGAAACGTAAAAAATTGTATGTAGTAAATAAAATTAGTTATTAAAATGCAGTACTGCAAGCAAAATACAATTAATTAAATTTACCTTTATATAATAATTGCATATCATATCAATATTGTGGAGCAATATATAATTTTTCTGCTTCAATGACAGAAGGTATGAAATATATGTCAATTTGACAATTTCAATTGACAATATGAATTATTTAAGATAGTTGCAATATTTCTCCGCGACTCGCGCACGATCGTTTCTCAATTCCCTTCCAAGTACTTGCACACCTCGAATACTAATGATTCTTAACAATAGTAGAGTATATTAAAAATCATTTGAACGTAATTAGAGTTTTAGATGTCAAACTACTACAATTCTACAGGGTGTTAATTTTGCTACGAAATTAATAAAAAAACGTAATTATCTTTTAAAATACCCTGTATAATATTACAAAACCTCATATTTTAAGAAAGAAGACATCGAAGAGAATCCAAAAATGTAAAAATATACAGGGTGTCCCATTTAAAAAACGAAGTTATAAGCAACTTCCGGTATAACCGGAAGTTACAAAGAGATGAAAATATTTTCATTTAATAGATCATCCTTCAAAACCCCTTTATTCCAATTTTCATGATTCTGTTGCCTTTAGTTCTCAAGATATTTCTAATAGGCCCTTTATTTGCCTCACCCTGTATATTCAAGTTCTTATGTTGTTTTAATGTAAATACGATTTATCTACTCTTTGCGTTGCAACGTAGCTTCTTACTTTTGTCAGTTATTATTGTCTAATGAACGTATTTCTTTTCTATCTATAAGTGTAATATGCAACTCCCTCCCTTCATTGATCTTCATGTTTGAGATTTTATCGATACATATTTCCTTTTGCAGTATTCAGACCTATGAGCTTTAACTGAAAACAGGCAGGCACTAATTAAATATCTTTGTTTGGTGATATTGTAGGAGTCTTTTGTTTTTCAATCATCACCATTTTTGGCCCGACAATCCAAAGTCTACTCTAAGATTCTTAGCTATTCTGTTCGGTTTCTGGCGACCTCTTGCCATCTTCTGATTCTTAATATCCCTAAGTCGGTCTCAACTCCATCTAACCACCTAATTCGTGATCAGCCTCTACTTCTTCCTCCTACAGATGTTTCTGTGGTAAACTTTTTAGCAATCGTGTTGTCTGGCATTCGTTTTATGTGTCCAGCCCATCTAAGTCGCTGTATTTTAATGAATGTTACGACATCTGGTTCATTAAAGAGTTGTTATAAATTAAAAGTTATATCTTTTGCGCCATAGCCATTGGTCTTTTATAACTCCAAATATTTTGCGGGGTATTTTATATTCGCATCCTTCTACGTTACATTCCATGTTTTTGCCCAATATGTGAGGACCAGCCTCAGTAGTGTTTTGTATATAATAATTTTAGTTTTTCTTTGGATCAATTACTTTTAATGGGAAATAAGCCACAATTTTACCAAAAAAATGATTTTATTAACGTTTCGTTAATTTTTCTTTGGATGTTTCTTGAGTGGAATTGTTTTTGGAGCCAGGTTCAAAGATATGAATCCCAAAGACTCATTTGCTATAGGATCCTTAGTAAGCAATATGTCGTGGTTTTAACTTCATTGATGACTAGAATGACCTGTTTTTCGCCGCCATTCTGCTTGATTTGTCTTTAGATATGCTCTATTTTCATTATCTGTTGGTTCTTGGCACTCCTTGTCAAATCTCTTGTTATTTGTAACTGGTTTGGTTTTCCCCAATATTCCCGTTGCCTTCTAAGTTATTATGTTTCTTCATTTTTGTTTTTCAATATGTAGCTCTAATGGTATTGGTATTTACGGCAAACTGATTTCTCGTTTTGTTTGACTGTTTCTATGTGCAAACGTTAATAATATTAGATTTGTTTTTATTTTAGCTACATTACATTGTTAATTGCGGATATGCTCTAAGTATCTATATCATAGGTGAGGTTATCAATATGTGATGCCTGATGATGGGGGTTCTATTCCACTGCAAACATATACCAAAAAAACTATTCGAATGTCGTTGTTCTGCAGAGTAGTGACATACTCCCAAATTGATATGACACCACAAGCACATATCGCAGATGATCCAAATATTTAAATACCTTGTCCCCCAATCTAGTTTCTCGTATCGTAAAGGAACCCAGTGTTCCATATAATCGAAAGCTTTTTTGAAGTCGACAAGCACTAGAAATAGTGGTAAGTATATCATATTCGGTAGCATGTGCTATATTCTTAAAAAAAAACTAGAAAACAACTACAACTCCAGCTATCACATGTGTGACAACTGGAGTGTCTCAGTGGTCAGTTCTAGGACCACGGTATGGATCCGAGCATACTACGAGGTTATTACTCACAACAATACGAGGAGGAAATAAACTCCTTCGCATTTGCGAATGACCTCGCTATGCTAGTGATGGCGCGGAGCAGAGAGGACCTTACCTTTGGTGCGCAGCAGTAGAAAGAAAGACACTTAAGTGCACTTTGATCTTTGATCCTTGAAGTCACCGTTCGAACAGCCTCTGATCAGCTTTTGAACAGGCCGTGAATAGCGTTAAAGAGATCTTGATCAGGTTCTCATGAAGTCTAACCAATTTGATCACTTTTTGGCGTATGCTGTTCCAGACCAGTTCAAAAGCTGATCAGAGGCTGTTCGAATGGTGACTATAACTGCCGCCGTGACTTCAAGGATCAAAGATGAACGTGTGCTCAAGTGTCTTACTTTCTGTCTACTCACAGCCTACATGTGGCCAAGTAGAGAAATGGATAATAATCCACTGGTTAGAGTTGGCTGCGGGTAAGACAAAGGGCATAATCCTCAAGAGATCACGGAAAACGGACAAACGAGAAAGCGTAGAGGAAAGCGATCCAACCTTCTCTGTTTTTAGATTTGTAATGAAGTTGAAAACCATTAAACAGCACCATACCATAAAGAAGCGCTTAGTACGTGTCTATTTTACTTTTTTCCTTGAATCGGCATTAGGTTGACCTATTTTGAGTTCTTTTCTGGAGACCTGAAGATGGACAGTAAATCGTAGTGTTCGAAACAGATTGTGAGTAAGTATGAATTTTATTTCTACACTACAACCGATTTAAATTGGACTCACATGTGCAACCAATTCATGATTTTAATTAAGTATTGTTCTTTTAATAGCGCAAATGAGTATTAAACTAAAAAGATCGGAGCAGAAAAGAAGAGCAAAACAGATAGACGTCAGTCATTTATGTAACCTGGAGGTAAAGGAGGAACTGCAAAGATGTATTAATAATAATTTGAAAACACTTGATGAAAAAGAAACATCTCAGCCAACGAACAACACAGATAAAAAATGGCAAAACGTAAAAATGGCGATAACAAGTCCTGCGAAGAAAATTCTGACTAAAGAAAAACCAAAAATAAAGCAAAGATGGATGACTGATAAAATCCTTCTTCTCATGGACAATCGGAGAATAATGAAAGGAAAAAACGAACACAAGTATAAACAAATACAGAAAGAAATCAAAAAAGAAATCAGAATAGCAAAGGAAGATTTTAATAAAAGAAAATGTGAAAAAATATAGCAATAGCAGGCAAAACATGATATTTTTAATGTACATAAAAAAGTGAAAGAACTTGCAGGTACAGAAAAACGTAAGCAGCCAAATACCTTGTATAATGTCAACGGAAACATAATACCTAACAGAACTAGAAGAACAGTTGAAGACATGGAAAAACTATGTTGAAGAACTCTTTGCAGATGATAGACAACAATCTGAACTAAGTAACATACAAGGAGACGAAGGTCCAGAAATAACGGAAGAGAAAGTAATGTAGGCACTAAAAAGAATGAATAACGGTAAAGCCCCAGGTCCAGATGAAATACCAACAGAAATCCTTAAACTGATAGAAGAAGACTCGATCCACATTTTAGTTTAACTTTTCAATAGCATTTATACATCAGGAAAAATACCACAAGAATGGCTTTTATCCAACGTTGTTATTATACCAAAAAAGATGAATGCCAAACAATGTAGTGATTACCGTACAATCAGTTTGATGAGCCATGTATTGAAAATATTCCTGAAAATTATACACACTAATAGAATTATACACACTGGAAATGGACATCAATGATACCCAGTTTGGATTCCGAAATGGACTCGGGACAAGAGAGGCGTTGTTTGCACTGAACGTTATGTCTCAAAGATGTCTTGACATAAATCAAGATCATGTGTTTCATTGATTATAACAAGACCTTTAATAAAGTGCGGCATGATCAGCTAATCAGACTCCTGACAAAAAAGAATTTAGATAAACGAGACATCCGACTAATAGTAAATATGTACTACAATCAGAAAGCAGTAGTGAGAGTAGAGAATAATACCACTGAAGAAATTGAAATAAAGCGAGGTGTGAGACAAGGGTGTATACTGTCACCAACCCTGTTTAATCTCTATTCCGAAGACGTAATGAATAGAACACTCTGAGCAATCCATAGGTATTAAAATAAATGGTGTTAGATTAAACAATCTGAGATTTGCAGACGACACCGTTCTGATCGCAGAAACACTTGAAGAGCTACAGACATTGGTGAATAAGATAGCAGACTGCAACGAAGAATATGGACTATCTTTGAACATAAAGAAAACTAAATTTATGGTAATATCGAAATCAACACGAAATGTCCAAAATTTATATTTACAGAATGAAATTATCGGTCGAGTTAGCAAATACAAATATTTAGGCACTTTTATAAATGAAGACAACGATAGCTCAGCAGAAATCAAAATAAGAATAGAAAAAGCCAGATCCATATTCACTAAAATGAAGAGAGTGTTCTGTGGAAGAGATTTGAGCCTTGAAATGAAACTTCGCCTGATGAGATGTTACGTACTTTCTGTGCTGTTCTACGGAATGGAGTCATGGACGCTGAAAAAGATTGATACCAAAAAATTAGAGGCATTTGAACTGAGGATGTACCGCAGAATATTGAGAATATCATGGGCGGAGAGAGTCACAAACGTCGAGGTCTTGAGAAGAATGAATAAAGAAAAGGAAGTCATATTTACGATCAAAAATCGAAAACTGCAATACTTGGCATGGCACACATTACAAGAAGCGAAAGATATGAACTGCTTCGAATAATTATGCAGGGGAAGATAGCAGGAAAAAGGTCCATAGGAAGAAGACGAAATTCCTAGCTAAAGAATCTACGGGAATGCCCTAGAATATCTACGTATAGCCCTGATGATCGCCAACCTTCGGAACGAAGATGGCACTTGAAGAAGAAGAATTGTTCTTTTTATAGCCAATAATTCGTAAACGTTACGCCACTGGCAAACGGTTCTTACATCATGTGACGTAAACAGTCTACTAAAACAACATGAATAGTCACTCCGTTTCTCTTTCTCGTTTTGAATAGTCAATTTCTCTGCCTTGGTCTTGTCAGGATTAACTTTGTAATTCCGCTTTAAAACTTTTATCACGTCAAGGTCGTACAAAAATCACCTTATAAAATCGATAAGGTTCTCATTATCATAGTTTATTAATCAAAATTATTAGACATTCAGTTCTGTGTGGTGTTGCTAGTTTTAGTGACATTTCAAAATAAACAGAAGAGACTTTGTGCAGGTTATGTGGATTGATTTTTGATAAAAATGACGGAACATATACGTAATGGTCACCAAAACGGTAAGTAAAAAATTTCTGGTTAATTTAAAACTGTTTTTTGTGAGAAAATGACTCGTTAATTTCTGACTCTGACAGTAGTACACGTGAACGCGTGAACTTTCTATGAATCAATAATCGACTTCCTACAGTGGCGTACTAAATATCCGTAATTTATTAATAAGTGAACAATAAAAAATTTAAATATACAGTGATGAGTGCTCTAATAACCGGCAAAATAGCACAAAAGACGGAAAACATAATACATTGCGGAACAAAAAGAGATGAAACTAGTGGAGGTGGAAATGATCTTTATAAACATAGATAAATAATATAGTATTACCAGATATGGTTATAAACGTATAAATTAACATTGCACTACATAGTTTCCCACCTTTAGACGTCTGTGACAGGAGTGTTTAATAAAATTCTACTGTCACAGTGACAGTTGTCATTTGTCATACTCCTCTGATACGTCTAAAGGTGGGAAATTATGTAATGTAATGTTAATTTATACGTTTATAACGATCATTTCCATCTCCACTAGATTCATCTCTTTTTGTTTCGCAATGTATTATGTTTTCCATCTTTTGCGCTATTTTGCCGGTTATTAGCGCGCTCATCACTGTATAACTACGATAACATTGTTACTGTTACACTTCTTTAAAATCAATCTATAGGGCTTTTCATCGATTTTCATTTGTTTCGAGCTTCTGTCATATGTTAAATCTGTATATAATATTAATATACACGGATTATATGACATTTGACAGAAGCTCGAAACAAATGACTGTGAATGAAAAGCCCCATGATCATCGATTGCCATTTGTTTCGAGCTTCCGTCAAATGTCGTATAATCCGTGTATGACATTAACATACACGATACACGGATTATACAACATTATGACAGAAGCTCGAAACAAATGACTGTGAATGAAAAGCCCTATAGGCCACTCCAACATGCTGTCAATTTTAAAATCGATCTGACAGCGGGAGGCAAACATAAATGTTATTCTATCAGCTCTTAATGTGTTTTAGATCATTTTAGTTGCATTTATTTGTAATTTTGTTTTGTACAAGGATTAATTTAAATTTTTTACTGGAATAATCGATAATATGCTTCATTTCTGTTATGTTTTGAAGGGTAGAATGCGAAGTAATCGTGATAAATTTCAGTTTAATCTGTTACCATCAGTGCTACATTTTAAGCATAAAACCAACTGAACTAAATAAGTTATGATCTAAGAGATATAAACAATGGTTAAATATAATAACAAGCTATAAAATGTACTATAAAAATGCTAAATAACTAACTACTGTACCTACAAGCAACATCTGTATTGTCTGCCAACAACTTTCGAAAATATTCACTCATCTTTATTTAGTCACTCCTTAAAACTAAATAAAGTCGTTCAATTACTTATACAACTAAAAACTACACAAAATCAACAACAAAATGTTCGTAAAATACAACTAGAACTATTAAAGTGGTAAGCAATTTAAGAAACACAATCTCAAACAATATAAACAAATAAAATATGTTCGTTCGCGGACCCTGTCGCGGACTTTTAGTCATGGAATGTTCCACTTGTCGTCAACTAGTCCCTGACTGTCTCTGCAAATACACTTATTAATAGGGCTTTTCATCGACTGTCATTTGTTTCGAGCTTCTGTCATGCGTCACATAATATTAATACAGCTACGTCATACGTGTTTGGTTTGTATCATTGGAAATACCAATAAGATTATAGGCTTCATATGCCAGCCATTTTTTAAACTTTTTGTAAGCTATTTTTTTGATAGGAACATGTTTTTCGATCAAATACTTACTTTTTGAGTTATTTTGGAAAAACCGTCCAACAGGGTTTTTGTTAAAAAATGAACATATTCACTCGCAAATAACTCGAAAAGTATTAACTTATTGAAAAAATTCTATAGAAATAAAGTTCCTTAGAATTACTCAGTTTATCCAATTCCAGGCTTATTTTAAACGTATGTTTTTCACCCCCGAGGAGTGGTGGAACCCACCCCCAGTGCAAAAGCACACATCGGCACAATATCACTTTTTTTTACTTGTTAGCTATGTGTATTATGTGTACCTATGCCAATGTGTATTTCATATCAATGCAAGCGGTTCTTTAAAATTCACAGCAAAAACCGTGAATAAATGGACTATTATTTGTAGACTAAAATATCAAAATGAAACAAACACAATAAAATCATAACAAAATAAATTAAAATGCCTGACTTCCCACATGGTCTTGCATGTAGGAATCGGCAGTAACTGGATGATATACCTACTAATAAAATTTTGTGTGTATTTATTATACCTTCGTCTTCTTTATCTAATATTTCACGACCAGGAAAGTTAATTTCAACCAAACCATCTCTTTCCCTCCACTTTTTATTGTATTATAAGGCGAAGTAGATGGAATTTAGGTCCTCTAATTATTATATGGCCGAAGTATTCTGTTTTTCTCATGTTTTTCTTCTATTTATACGTAATCCTATTTAATTTCTCAACTTTTATGTTAAAATTAATTTTTGTTTTTTTTTTGTTTTTTTTTCCAAATTTTTTGCAATTTTTTACCCTGGGTTTTGGCGCCCCTAAAGGGTGGCGCCCGTGTGCATTGCACAATTTGCACATATGGTAGCGGGGGCCCTGCCAATAACGTATGACGTAGATATATTAATACAGTTGAGTCCGCGAGTCTTTACCCGTGCGTCATCATTTAAAGCATACGAAATAAGTCGGAAATCTATTTCACGCAACAACAAGTGACAGAAAGTGGCTGCTGTTCCGATTACGGGTTTTATTATAAAATTTGACGTTATCAAATATATAGAATGTCAAATGTAAGTTTTGCTTCAAAATTTTTGTGCAGAATTACAGCTATGTTTGAAGTAGCTTAATAAATTTTTTATTATTATTGAGTAATAAATAAATAAACAATTTATAAAAAAATTCAATAACATATTTTATTTTTGTTATTTTATTCACTTTGACGGAAATCTAAACACAATCATTTCTTTACTGTGTGAATGACGTTAGCTTTGTATGTTTTAATTATTAATTGCCAAAATATAATTATTTACCTTAAAAGTTCAAAGCCCAATATAAAATTAGTTGTGAAAACAACTGTTTGTGTAATATAAAGAAACTTCAAAACGCAAAAATTCGACAAAAACCGCAAAAAATTCAACTGACTGACAGCCATAAAAGTAAACAAAGCAGAAACGTCAAACAAATTGTGCTTAAAATATGAAAACATACCGAATCGTCTTTTTTTGTACCTATCTCTTTTCAATGCACTGAGTCTAGATGGTTCATAAAAATAACATGTGTTTTTACTTAATAACAAACGGCAGCTGGTTTGTCATGAGTTTCATGCGTGGAAGAGAATGACGCTAGATAAAAAGTATGTGTTTTATCTCGCCAGGTATTAATGACGCACGGGTAAAGACTCGCGGACTCAACTGTATTAGATGATACATGACAGAAGCTCGAAACAAATGACTGTGAATAAAAGGCCCTATTGCCTCCCGGTGGTGACATATACGTCAAAGTCTTGAAATGGCCTACTCTGTTATGTGATAGATGTGTGTTTATAATATCACAAAAACTGTCAACTTCCTGTGCTTATGTATATTTTCTGACGTTCCAGACATTACTTAGACATTTCGGGATTTTTCGATGACATCTCGAATATTCTAGATTTTTTAATACTTCTTGTTTTTCGTCAAGAGACTTTTCTGTGGAATAAATCTGACGGAACTGTAGTAACATTATTTATAATACTTAATTACAGTAAAACCTGTATCAACGGCCACCTGTACTAACGGCCAGTTTCAAAATTTCCAAAACCGATTATAATATAAATAATGTAATTAGATTCCTTTATTTATGATCTGTTATCTACGGCCACCTTAGAAATTTACCTGTTAATATCAGCCAAAATATTTTTGTATATTTGTGTTGTGGATGAAAATACCCAATACTATTACGTATGGTATGTACTTAAAAAAGGATGAAATAACCTGCATAATTGAGGCCATGAGAGCCAGAGTGGCCCAACTGATTTTAACATTACTTTACATAATCAAAGAAAATGAGCAGAAGCTATCAATATCCGATTGTTTTAGTAATTATATGTTGACCAATAATGATTCTTGGTCAACATAAAACTAATAAAACAATCGGACATTGTTAGCTTCTTATCATTTTCTTTGATTATGTAAAATAATATTAAAATCAGTTCGGCCACTCTGGCTCTCATGGCCTCAATTAAGGTCGGTTATTCTGATACATGCATATGTCGTTAGTTAAAAGTTGTCTCCGTGTTCAATAGGTTCTTGTTGCTATCCACTGGGAGGGTTGATTAATATGGAGGGGATATGACATGTCGACGTGCTTCTCATGGTGGCATAATTTGTAAGTCGTCCCCCACGGGCGATAAATTATATGTTTTCTTACCTTAGTTATGAAATCCACCCCTTGTTTTCAACCAAATCCTTTGGAAACAAAAAGAATCTACATATACCTTTATCACTATAGTGTTTTCAATCCGGTGCAAAGCACATTACTTACCATTTTTATTATACGAAATCACAACTACAATGGTTCACAAAAGTTCCTAACCTTTGCTTGGGGAAAATCATTAAAAAAACTATATTTCATAGATATTAAGTCCGAATTATGGTGGTATTATCTTCAAAACACTAGAAAAGCAGCAGAGGAAGCAAAATGTCCACTTTATAGAAATTAAAAAGGCTTGAGATTGGGCCAATCGTCGCTTTTCAACCTTTGCATGTGCTTTGCATACAAATACTCTGGGCTAATTAGTAAAATACAAGGAAAAGTTATTTACCAGCAATTTTATTACTGGAATCGAATCTTATTATTGTATGTATTAATAATATAGGTATGCAAAGTCCGCAGATAGTGTGCTACTTTTTTATAAACAAAATGGCGCCCGAAAATCGTGTTTTTTTTTCAATTTTTGCTCTATAACTCCAAAGATTTTAACTTTACACCAAAAACATCCAAATAAAAATTCACCGCAATTAAATTCTACATAGAGACGTGTTTTTCCTGATTCACTTCGACGAAAACTTTCCTCGGAAAGAGCGGGTTTTTCCAACAAAATCTTTAATTTTCAACTAAAATTTTAGATAAGTAATTGTTAATCAATAATTAAATAACTTGGTAATGTAGAAGCCCTTTTCATATAGATTATAATTCCAGAAGCCGATGGAAATTGAATGAACAGTTTAGCAACAATTGAATTGTTAATTAAAAATTTACGGTCACTATAATAACGACAATAATTATGATGCATAAAAACAATTATGATTTTTTCATAAAAAGACACTATACCTATCTAATGTACTTTACAGAATTGAAATTGGACTATTTAAGCGTCCTCAGGAATATTTAATATCTCGGAAAATATTAAACTAAATTAAATTGTAAAAACGGTATTCGAAAAACAGCGGCAGGACGCTTCTTTTAAAAGAAAAAACGTTTAATTATGATGAGGAGTTCCTGAGATACAACCGGTCAAAGTTGACCGGAATTTACGGCAAAGATATAAACAATAGGATCATAATTTTCAAACCATCACCTTTTTATTTTTGTCCTCTTTCTCCACACCAATTTTCATATCTTTAAAATATTCATAACATATATTATTATAATAAAAACTATCGATAATACGTGGGAAAATTGCCAAAAATAGCAACATTCCAATCAAAAATTAGGTTGGAGAAAATGTAACCCTCAAAGTTCAAAACCGGTATACGTTAAAAAAATGCATTTTCTCGGGTTCCCATGGAGCAATTTCCTTCATTCTTTTTTTGTTCTCCAATAAATCGAGTAGAGCCATCGAACTAACTCATTATTAAATGTCAAACTTGCTTTTGTTTTGTTATAATAGATTAATTTATTTATAAGAACAGAAAACTACATATTTTTTCCAGTTGTAGGCTTTTTTTTAGATAAACTTACTACAAGTGTACCTTTTAAAGTTAAAAACATAAATATTTTTATTTGAAAGCTGTATAATTATTTAAACAATTTTTATTTAAACAAATTAAAATTTTGTGTTATAATAAATAAATTAATTTATTATAACAAAACAAAAGCAAGTCTGACATTTAATAATGTGTTAGTTCGATGGCTCTACTCGAGTTACTTGGGAACAAAAAAAGAATGAAGGAAATTGCTCCATGGAAAGCAGAGAAAATGCATTTTTTTAACGTATACCGATTTTGAACTTTGAGGGTTACATTTTCTCCAACCTAATTTTTGATTGGAATGTTGCTATTTTTGGCAATTTTCCCACGTATTATCGATAGTTTTTATTATAATAATATATGTTATGAATATTTTAAGGATATGAAAACTGGTGTGGAGAAAGAGGACAAAAATAAAAAGGTGATGGTTTGAAAATTATGATCCTATTGTTTATATCTTTGCCGTAAATTCCGGTCAAATTTGACCGGTTGTATCTCAGGAACTACTCATCATAATTAAACGTTTTTTCTTTTAAAAGAAGCGTCCTGCCGCTGTTTTTCGAATACCGTTTTTACAATTCAATTTAGTTTAATATTTTCCGAGATATTCTATTTGTTTTTAAGCCAAAAAATTCTTTATAATTTTAAAATATTCCTGAGGCCGCTTAAATAGTCCAATTTCAATTCTGTAAAGTACATTAGATAGGTATAGTGTCTTTTTATGAAAAAATCATAATTGTTTTTATGCATCATAATTATTGTCGTTATTATAGCGACCGTAAATTTTTAATTAACAATTCAATTGTTGCTAAATTGTTCATTCAATTTTAATCGACTTCTGGAATTATAATCTATACAAAAAGGGCTTTTACATTACCAAGTTATTTAATTATTTATTAACAATTACTTACTTAAAAGTTTAGTTGAAATTAAAGATTTTGTTGGAAAAACCCGCTTTTTCCGGGTTAAATTTTCGTCAAAGTAAATCGGAAAAAACACGTCTCTATGCAGAATTTAATTGCGGTGAATTTTTATTTGAGTGTTTTTGTTGTAAAGTTAAAATCTTCGGATTTATAGAGCAATAATTGAAAAAAACACGATTTTCGGGCGCCATTTTGTTTATAAAAAAAGTAGCACACTATCTGCGGACTTTGCATACCTATATTATTAATATATATAATCATAAGCTTCGATTTCAGCAATAAAATTGCTGGTAAATAACTTTTCCCAAAAATGGCCTCTTCTCCGATAATCAGCCCAGACTAAAAGTGATAATAACAATATGGCAGTCGTGACGTCACACTTCGGCTGTCAGCCTTAAATCCCTTCGTATTTAATCTTCCACCGCATTCTCCATGTCAGGGCTTCCTCCCAGATTAACTTGGCAAGACGTTTATTAAGGTGAGCGTCTATCAAGGAGTCTATAAACATGGCCAACCCATTTTAGAAGTTGGGAATCTTAGGCTATACATCTGTTTGCTGACTGAATTGTCCCTTTAATCTCTTTCGTGATACACTTATCTGCTGATTCTCACTCAGAGAATCGTTCGAAAAGAATTCTCGTTTTATCATCGTCAGTATTCGGAAAAAAGAAATTAATACTTACAAGCCATACGCAAAGACGAAGAAAATAATATTTACATTACCAGACTAAAAAATACATTCATACTGTAAATTTGAATATTGATTAAAAATTTTAAATTTTTTAAAAATTTCAATAATGTAATATTTGCTACCAGGTAGCAAGAGACAAATTAAGGGCTGTTGTTAAAAGTCTAGGGCTGTTGAAAGAAGAAGAATACTTAGAAATATTATCAATTTTTCAATAGTATGTATGATATTTCATCTTTAAAAATTTAAATTTCTAGAAAATGTCGTAAGATTACCCTCTAAAAACTTTTTTGTATGTACCTAATGTTTAAACAATATAACTTATCTCCAGACAAATTATAAACACTGCTCAACAATGCAATCGTAAGATATCTCAAAAAACTTTTTTTGTATGTAGTTTTTGAACAAAAAAACTTATCTCCAGACAAATAGAAGACAAATTACAGACACTGTTCAACAGTGCAAACTGAAACAGTAACACCAAATGAAGTAACTACTGGCGTTCAAATAAAATCTTAATACCTACTTATATTAAAATGTGACTTTCCTACAAATTAATCTCATCAGATGCGAAATACGATAACAACGAAATATGCAGCCATACTTTTTGTTTTCATTTACTTACTTTACATTCAGTTCCTTTGTTTAGCTGTCAAAGATTTGCATTAATGCTCACCTTGGTTATGTTAGACATCATAAAATTAATTTGCAATGTAAACAAGAACATTATAATAATTAAAATAGAAAAACAAATCACAGAAAATATTTTGGGTAACAGATATGTAGATGGTTTTATGTTATTAGCTCATCAGGGTTTGGTGACCTAGCTAGAGCTTAAATTTTATCTGTATATTATGAACGGATTTTTTACAACTGCCTTCATCTATCCGTCCTCATTTCCATTCTTGTCTATTTAAGGCACCATCCTTTACAAAGTTTCTTGCCGTCATAGCCTGATTAACTTCATCTCTCTAACTTCGGCATGGTCGACCTCTTGATCATGGACTTTGTCTATGGGGACAAAGGGGTGGTGCACTCCGCCCCTGGTGATTTTGCTTAGTTACGTCATGATCTACTTATTCCCAAATTTTGGTCCACTATCTCGATCATGAGCGTCACAAAAAAACCCTTATAATTTTTATATTCACCCCTACCCCCACTCCTTTGTCCCCCAAGCAGGGTTGCGCCCCTGGATATCTTGATTATTTACATCATGACCTACTTATTCCCAAATTTTGGTGCACTATGAGCGCCACAAAAAAAATAATAAAAACCACGACTTTGACCCCTTATAACTACCCTCGTCCCCCACTCTGGTTTCCGCCCTTAGGAGAACGTTATGTACACAACTAATTTAACATATCCCCGTATAGTTTGTCCATATTACTTATCACGAGCAAAATCCGCTCCCAGCTCTTGGACTATAACGGTAAGGTAATGATGACAAGCGGCAGCTTTCCTTCTGCCCTATTTAGTAGCCATCTTGAAAATTACTTCACAACTCACAATAATTTAACAATGAAACAACTGTTAGTAAATACTTAGGAGTGCAAATAATTTCAAAAGCAGGGAGTAACGACGAAATACATTCCAGGATTGGCCAAGCAAGATCAGCCACCAGACAGCTACACGGGTTATTATGGAATAATAAAATACCAAAAGAAAATAAAAGAAGAATATATAAAACAATAATAGAAAGTATTGGTTTGTACGGCGCCGAACGCTGGGAAATAAACCAAAGAAATAAATAAAAAATTAAGGCCATGGAAATGAACTATTGGAGACGATGTTACCGGTCAGACCACGAAAACGTCACATGTATTTTGTCTGACAGAATTTCCAATTGATTTGTTACCCTTTCATTAAACTCTCATGCAAAAATCAGGCTGCTATTTATCACCAAATGGGCATTATAATGAGTGGAACACGTAGAACATGTCAGATGACAGGAATTATGACAGGTGATAAATAGCAGTCTGATTTTTGCATGAGAGTTTAATGAAAGGGTAACAAATCAATTGGAAGTTCTGTCGGACAAAATACATGTGACATTTTCGTAATCTGACGTTCCAAATTTTTAACCTGTTCCACAATTAAAACTTCCCCTGTTCCAGTGTTCCCATATATCAAAGTTTGTCCGACTAGACACCCTTAAGCTATTAACAAATTTTCAGCTTGCTATTAATCAACTTTTTGTTCATACGCGGGATCCAGACCTATAATGTACGCAGATGATGTAAACTTAATAATAATGGGAAGAACCGCAGAAGAACCTTAAAGAACTTAAAGATAATGGGAAGAACCGCAAGAGACATCACAGAACTATATGTGAAGCTTGAAGAAAATCAAAACTGAGTAATCTTATATAATTTACCAATAAATGATAGTTTACTAACAACAGTAACAATTAAATTTGGTACCTAAACCAATTTTTGTTTGCATCTTTCAAGTTGCTGTGGAAACAGTGCTGTCAGAGACACATCATCTCATGTAGTAAACCCTCGAGTCACATAAATTCAGGTGTTTCAGAGAAATATCTTATATTCTGTGGAAACATCTGAAATCAATTTCTCAGAATAATACGAAGTAGAGTAATGGAGTTAAATTTGTATATACTCCATCGAATTTACTTACCGTTGCACGTCATCCGCGTCATAGCCCGAGACGTCACATGATACCAACACGAAATATTTAGGCGGTAGTTGTGTTCTTTTTTAGAATCACTTTGCCGAGTACACTGGCGTTACAGCCACTAGGCATATTTTATTATATACGCGTAGAAATAATATTTGAAGATTTCTATTAATGTTAACTTAAAGAAATATACAATAATATATTTCATTTAATTTGTATAAATGGATTATAAAGCGTTTTTATGAAGCACATTTGTTCGGAATACACTGTAACTATAATCGAACGAAGGTGATATTTTGGCATAAATTGGTAACATTTATTTGACAGTTGCGGTGATGACACTTCATATTTGTTTATATTCCTTACTATAAGTATTTGTTTCATTATATTTACTGTTTTTCTTATGTACTTTAACATAAGATTATAACTTAATTCTTGTTTTCTATTTCTAAAGTTTTTATTTATTTACATTGAATATTAATTTGTTTTGCTGTATAATCCACTTCCGCAAAAAGTGTGTGATGTATTTGATTTAAAATGAATTCAAGAATTTTTTGTAATTGGGCAACAATGTCAACTTAGATCTCTAGCGTAAATAATGACGTGCAACGGTAAGTAAATTAGACGGACTGTACTTGATAAAGAAGTGTTGAATATTGTGTGCATATAATATAGGTATTTACAACAAAAATGGTGGCATGTTTAAATTTGTAAATTAGAACACGAAATCACAAGGAAGTCCGTCTAACAGTTTTTTAACACAAAACTAAAATATTTTAAACCTATATGAGTACACTCACATTCCATGGTATTGTATTCTAATTATTTTTTACACTTATAAAATTTGCATATTTTCTTTAATAGTAACGAATATGAAATATTTAATAGTTTATTCAGTCAGAATATTTTCTAATCACGACACACCAGCCAAGTTAAGGAAAATCAGCTGGAATAACGGATATATTAAAGATAGATAACTTTGAATTGTACAGGATACAAGAACAGATGGTTGTGCAGTTTTCAAAGACATAAGAAATAAGCTACATACATCAGAAACATTATCGATTATATAATTCTCAACAAAAGTGTTCCGTGGTGTGGTGGTTGCGTGTGTGATCTTATTGTCCACGGAAACGATTAAATGAAATTAAAATAAATAATGTAAAAACAACAAACTGTCTGTCAATAATATATTTATTTTAATCGGTAAAAAGAACGTGAAAATGTCTCGAAAGAGGGTTTGTTATTCTAGCGGGGGTGTGACCGCACAGGGTGCCTGCTGTGACTCTACTGAACTACAAACATCAGTTTGTCATTATGTGGTTTTAAGAACCGTCTTCGAATGCATTTAAAAAGGGATGTATTGACATAAGGTCTGATAAGGTAATTTATTAAATGCGGAATTTTTGTTTCCCATGCATAAACTGAACAGGCCATTAACATCTGGTTTCGTATAGATATTATGAGCCGAAAGAATGTGAATTTTAAATGGCACGTATTATTTCATTTTGAAAAAGTTATTAAAAATTAAAAATTAAAATTAGCAAAATAGTAATTGAAGCGTGTCGCCACAAAAGCAATACTGTTAAAATTAGAGATACACAAGTAAAGAAAGGAGCCCAATGTGGCACTGAACACCGATTGACAATTTCAGAAATTACACGATGAACACCCAAGCTAGAAAGAAGGAACACCAAGTAGAAAATGAAGGGAAAGAAAAAGAAATGAATTTTAACATACATTGATTGCAAGACGATTTATTAAAGGGACCTTTACCCAGAGACATGTTAACAATAGACCAGGACCAGGCTATAGATATGCCACTATGGATTGATTGATATATGGATTGTCCACATGCTACGAACTTGCCCCGTGCACTAATATTTGCGGGACAAGACCAGAGTTGTGCTTTTTCCAGTAAGTTTCAAATAATCTAAAGGATTTATTTATTTAACGTAAACTTTAAGCAGTGTTCTTAATATCTACCAAAAATAACTACACAAGACGCAAAATTTGCTGTAAAATACCGCAACTTTGTTAGACAGCTCTAGTTTAGATATGTACTGCACACGTACTCACATTTTATAAATGGCAAAACAATGGAAGAATTACTTCTGAGTAAGAGACATATATGTCAATCAGTTCATACTAATCCAGAAAAGATTTCTACTCGTTAACTTGTACAATTGAATGTATCTTATGATATTTTTAGAGCAATTACGAACTTGCCCCCTTTACGATCTTACGCCACTTCACCTTATATCTCTGCACATGCATGAAATTATTTACGAATTTCTTTTTATGCTAGGTCTCTTTTTTACTCACAGAAACTAATATCGCAAAATTAAATCGCCTGTCCATAGAAACCACAATAAGGGAAATAAGGATAAACAATACGGCATGTCTTTGATACCTTGTTTACTATGAATTTTGACGTTTATCAATCTTATAAATGGGTTGTTTTTCTACTATGTATTTTAAACAAAAAAAAAACAATTAACCTGGAAGAAAGCAAAAATATCATTATGACGATCAACGTGTTAAATCTAACGGCAATATCTTAATGAGTGGAATTATTTGATAAGCTCGTTACACCGTATCGTGATCTAGTATAATAGTTTAGAAATAAAAAAACGAACTTTAAACCGGTAAATATTTTATTGCTTTATACAATAGTAATAAGTATTTTTAGGAATTATTAGATATCCTTTGTTAGGCGTTTGTAGACTTTGGACCTGATACCATACAGGTACCATATACTTTAGCGATAATAGAACAACAATGAAAATGAAAGATATTGCAATCACTAAGTATGTATTAACTATTTTAGAAACGCCGATAAGGTTCATTACTCTATGGTATCTGTAAAAATTTTTCAGTAAGTTATAGTACAATGACCGCGGGGATCTAGGAGATCTAGTTGGGTTTTTGTCATAGACATAATAAAGGGTAGACCAGGCAAGGTATGGGCTGCTCTGTGCATAAAGGTGTAACGCCAATATTAAGGATTAAGTGGTCTAGCCATCTTTGTCTGTCACATGAGCAGGATCGCTTAGTAAAAAGAGATAAACAGACCACCAATAGACTGCCCGCGCTTTACGCTATTTTGGTCAGTATGCCTTGTCTACCCTTAATATGCCTATGGTTTTAGTTCAGCTGTGGCATTTTCCCTATTTTTTTATAACTGCACCATTTGTTTGAAATTTTTACAATTGGCAGGAAATTAGTCAAACAAGTTATAATATGGCGTCGATGTGTTCTTCCACACCTGGAGTGGTTGGCGCCCCTTTTAGAGGGTTGAAATTTTTACAGTCACAATAACTCCGGGAATTGAAAGAGAATATGTTTGTTCCAACACAACGAAAAACCGTCATAAAACGATCACGAAACTGCGCAGTAAACAAAATAACCCATGGAACCTATTATTTTGCTGTCTGCGCGCAGTTTCCTGATCGTTTCATGATGGTTTTTGTTGTTGGAACAAACCTTACAGTTTTTGTTTGTAAATTGGTTGTAGTGTTGCTGTCGGAGTGGCTGTTGTAATTTAGGCCTGAATCTGGTTCTGTGGGTGGAATTGTCTAATTGGTTGCTGCCATTGCGGAGGTGGACATTTTGGCTGTTGATAAAATGGTTTTTGGATGAATACAAGAATACAGGCATCTGCTGAGTTGGTCTTTGTGGTCGACCTTCTTGATAATTGGCATTGGTTTAGCACAAATAACAGATACTAGATAAAAGGACAAACAGTTTAAAATAATTATTCTGGAAGCTACATTATCGACCATGGCAGTAGACAGAATGTCATTCTGCATCATGTCCTGCACGATTTATTAAGAGCAAACAGTAGCGATCAACAGGTAGCAACAAACACGGTCCAAGATTTCGAAAGTTCTGCGAACTTTCAAAAGTGAGGCAACAGTGCGTCGGTAATTCGACACTGACAGTGAAGTTTATACTATCAAAAACCACGGTTATTAGACTTTATTACGGTTGTCTTGACCAACGGTGGTGGGGAGACATATATTTTTGACTTTACGTCACAAGAATACACAATCCCATATTTTTAAATGATTTTCGATCATTGAATGTGTGTTAATGTGTATTATTTGTGTTATTATTAAATAATAAGACAAATAATACACATTTTATCTTATACCTGGTGGTGAATCGTAAAACGGGTCATAGAAAACTCGATGTAAAATTCTAAATTGTTGAATTCCTGCTTCGCTAATTATTTTACATCAAAAGTCATGAGAGAATACTTGTAGGGCCAGTTGTTCAATCAGTAGTTAACTCATGGATTAAGTAAACTTTAATTAAATTTAATCTAAAGATTATTTTTTTAGAAGTTGTTCAATGTTAGTTAACTTTCGGATTTATTAAACCCGAGTACTGAAGCGGCGACAACGTTGCCAGTTATTAATTAACGACTTGGAACAAACTTTATCATGAAAATTGTACATAAAAATGTGTTCTGTGTTATAAAGTTAATGATTTTTGACATGTAGTGTTTAGTACATTATTACATTAGTGTATTAGTTAATTTACATTATTAAACATATTTAAAATGGAAGAAAGTATTAAAAGTACAACTGCTAACTTTGCGTAAAAAATAGTTATTTATGATATAAGTGTTAAAAGTACACATTTAAGGCACGCATGTGAAAGTTTGCAGAATTTGCGAAGCGAGTTCTGCAATTCACATGAGTGCCTTAAAAATTTTTATTTTGTAACACGCATATCATACAATATTTTTTCTACAAACGTAATTACAGGACAATATCTACAAAAAATTTTACTTGAACTTGACTGATATTCAATTTTTATATTTTTTTGACATTGCATCAAAATTCAAATTCAAAATATCTTTTGTTAAAAAAATTGTAAACAACACACTTACAGCAAATTGTCACAATTGAATAATAAGTGTCTAATATACATACAAAATTAAAATTACAACTACTATGAGTTAAAAGTTAAAATGTGTGATTTAAAAACTCATACACGGTCTATACGGTCAATACGAACTGCAGTGCCATAAAAATTTTAAAGCACTAGTGCCTTAAGTAGCATTTTTAACGCTCGTATGGAGTGCTAAAAATTGCATTTTTAACA
The DNA here is from genome assembly GCF_917563875.1 of Diabrotica virgifera virgifera. Classification (NCBI taxonomy): domain Eukaryota; kingdom Metazoa; phylum Arthropoda; class Insecta; order Coleoptera; family Chrysomelidae; genus Diabrotica; species Diabrotica virgifera. The sequence continues at coordinate 15,293,546 of NC_065445.1, forward strand.
CGGTTGTAGAAAAACATGTTTAAATAGTAATGTTAATTTTTTAGCTTATAAAAATATTCCTATTCCTTCACAAAAATGTCATTAAAAGTTTTTCCAATTTGTTTTTACCTGATTTTTACACATAATGAAAAAAGCGAAACTTCTGGAAATATGTATTTATAAATAATTAATAATTATCATGCATAAATTTGTAGAAAGCATAAGTACTGAGATAAAAAGCATAAGCACTGAGAGATCTAATTTATTTTTGTACTAATATAAATTTTTTAAGAAACACATTTTTTTGAAGACAAAAAAATTATATTAAAAACAGCTAAGAAATATTCGTCCTCTGTCATATCTCTGTCATCAAAATAAAAGAGAAATAACCATTATTATTAGAGACACGAAATTGTAATAGATTATTACTGCATTATTACTGCAAATCTTATCTACGACTGAAAATTTATAGAAAGAACAATTCAAAATACATACATATCTAGCTAGTGCAATAACTATGGTTGTTCCAATTTGGAATGTTCTTGAAAATATTTAATTTAAAACCAGAAAGTAAGGTTACAAATCTTTAGTTAACAGCGTTAATCCTTCGTTTTTGAGCGATTAAGATAATCTCTAGTTAACAGATGGTTAAGTGTTAAACTTGCATTGAACAACGCAATATTAAGTTTAATTGAAAATTATTTTTAATCTGAAGATAATCTCCCATTGAACAATCGGCCCGTAGAGAATTAAAATCTGTATTAAAATCAAAAGTTAAAATTGTTCTACGATTTAAATGCATTCCAAAATGTTGAAAAATATGATACATTTGCCACAATAGGTATGCGTGTAAAAGTTAGGCCACACGTTACTATTTAACTGACAGTGCTCACACCATTGACTGAAATCTTTATTATTAATAGTTTCTCCGCAACTGAGGGTATCTTATCAACTGTATTGTTTTTAAACAATAAATGATAAAATAAAAATATTGACAGTTCAAAAATGTGAACATTATTGCATTGTGTGTGGCCTAATTTTGGGCTGAAAAACTGAAATGTATTACATTTTTACAAAATTTTGGAATATGTTTAATTAGTAGACCAATTTTAACAGTTGTTTTCAATACAGATTTCAATCCTCTACAAATAGTTTCTAATGTCTTTTGATGTAAAATAATTAGGGAAGCTGGAATTCAACAGTTTAGAATTTTACATTGAGTTAATGCAAAATTTTGACTTATGTCAAAATTCTCAATGTGTTTTATTTGTATTCATTTTTTCGAATCCTGAGAAAACTAATAAATATTTTTGAAAAATTTAAACTCAGAATGAAAGACTACATTGTTACCGAGGGCCGAAAGTCCATGAAAACTTCTATAATGTTTATTTTAATAAGTTACAGGGCTGAAAATAAAAGAGAAGTGTGATATTTAATTTAAAATGTTTCATTCAATAGAAACTGCTTGTTTATTCTAAGGAGCTTTCCGCCCTCGGTAATAATGTAATTTTTCATCCTGCGTTTAAATTTTTCTAAAATACTTATTAGTTTTCTCAGGATTCGAAAAAAATCATATTACGATTCAAATGACAGTACACTCGTGACGTAATCGCACCCTTAATGTTCATTGGTTAGTCGATCTGGGCAACCGTAGTAATGTCTAAGAACCGTGATCAGAAACAATAATTTTTATACACATAGGCGCGAAATGTTGCCAAGTCAGTGACGTTCTTAATGGCGGTACAGGCTCCTTTTTGCAATATTTTATTTAGTTGTAGAGTAATTTCCACATACTAACATATTTCTGAAATTGGGCTCTGTACCGCCATTCTTTATTATATTACGAATATGTGTGCCAAATATCTCGACAAAATATTCAAAATTACAGCCGCAATGTTGGAACGCGTTTGTTGCTACCTGTTACTACTGTGTGCTCTTAACTTAATATAATTATACAAAATATTACTTGATATTTAATTTGTTTCAGGAACCTCGGGTGAATACGAAGAAATCAAAGTACCCGTTCCCTGGGGACACATAACTGGTAAGATTGATTAATAATTTGTAATTGCTAATATGTTACTGATGGGATGTAAGGGATGGGGATGTAAGGGATAGTGATGCGCAATACATAGCCTCTCCTATCCAAATGTCAACCTCACCTGGCCGTGAGACGTGAGATGATCACGATTATGATCATCCGGTACATCCTGCTAGATCAAGGTCCCTATACCATAGGTTGTATGGTAACTTTGACATTGACAAATGAAATATTGTCATCGTGACGTCACCCAGACGATCAATTTTACGAATTGTTTGTAAACGTAATAGGATACGTGGTTTGGAGGCTATATTTTGTTATATGGTTAGTGTTTTAATTTGTGTTTATATCTTGAGATATAATGTATCTATAGATATCATTAAGTGTTTTTAGTATAATAACTTAAACCCAAAACTCTTTTACAAGTGTTAAGATACATTTTAATGTGGTTGTATTAAGTACCTACTTACTTACTGGATTTTCTTTCTGCTGTATTGTATAGTAAAGGACATTCTTGTATAGAGACATTACAGTTCTGTAATGTCTCTTGCAGTTCTTCACATCAAGTTTACATCTTAGACTTACTGAACAATATATCTAATTAAGTCTATAGATAATAGATCTATTATATGTAATTGTTTCATATAAAATTATAACCAATATTGCAGCCATCTGAAGATCGTTTGAATAAACAATTATAAACTAAATGAATATATAAAATGGGGAAAATTCCCTTTATTGCACTGAAATTGTATTTTTTTATAATTTACTGTTAATGTAAAACTTCACAGGTACCTATTGAATGGAATCATAATGTTTTAATAGTTTTGGATATTATAATCCAGTACCTAAGGTAATCAGATGCTCTAATGTTAAACTTAAGGGAAAAACTACTAATTTTGATACATAAATCTTTAGTTGAATCTCTTTTTCACCATGGTTTACATGTTAGGAGGAATTGATAATAATGTACTACATGCATTATCCCCAATTCAAAATTATTATATACCTACTCAAAATCATTTAAAAAAGTAAATTGTATTCAACCCATTATTAATATACCTAGGATATTTGAATGATTTAGTCCCATATATATACAAGAAAGAATCTCTTTCTGCTTTAATTAAGTAGTAATGCTATTCTACTGCATGTATTTAATTGCAATTATATTCTATGATTTTTGTAACTCTACAGGTATCTACCACATTTTTTAAAGAATATATGAAATAGTCATTAAAAATCCAAACGTATTTTTTTTTAAATATACACATTTTCAATACATTCCTACTTTCCGAGTTCATTTCAGTGAGTGAAGTGAATGAATTTGAATGCAGCATTCTGGGTGACGTCACTCCCGCCATTAGATTCTCGACGCTGATTGGTGGAAAGTTACCATGCAACCTGTCTATTTATGAACCTTGCTGCTAGATAACAAACAAGGTCCTATCGTCGGAGTGATTGCCGGTATAAGCAATCCCCCACTTACTGACCAACAGCTTCGGGTCATTCGGTGGAAGAGTCGGTAAGTGGAAGGGCACCTTCTTGCCCTAGAAATGAGAAATCATTTCTAAAGGTGGACGAACCAGACATGGTCAACGGCGTGAAAATGCATAAGGCAACGGTAAACCAATGCATTAAATGCTCATAGAGCATCCCTAGTTAATCATCATGACTAACAACATAACCAAACATCTCCCTTGCAAAGTCTCCCCGGTCGGCAACATGCGAAAACCTTGCAAAGTAGCGACTTGGAATGTTAGAAGTCTACATCAAGCTGGAAAACTACATAATGTCGTTAAAGAAATGGAAAGGCTGAATATAGATATTTTAGGAATCAGCGATGTCCAATGGCCCGACTCTGGAAAGATGAAAATCAACAATAAAACAATATACCATTCAGGAAGTCAAGACGGTTCACACAGATATGGTGTCGGGATAATACTAAACAAAAACATTGAGAAAGCTGAAGTAAATTTCATTCCATACTCCAACAGAATTATCCTCTTACAAATAAATCAGAATAATCCCAAAATAAACATAATACAAGTTTATGCTCCAACTGCGGACAAACCAGAGAGCGATACTGAAACTTTCTACGAAGACCTAGACAATATTTTAAAATTCATTAAAACGCAGGATGTTACAATTATAATGGGAGATTTTAACGCAAATTTTGGGGACGAAAAAGTAGAAGAATGTACAGGAGGATATGGTATGGGCAACAAAAACGAAAGGGGTGACAGATGTATCGAATTCTACCAAAACAATAATTTTGTCATAACTAATACATTGTTTAAAATTACCAAGAGAAGACTATAAACCTGGAAGTCACCAGCAGATCAAGAATGGAGAATTGTAAGAAACCAAATAGATTAGGTATTAATTAGACAAAGATACAAGAACGCAATTATATCTGCAAAAACCTATCCAAGTGCCGACATAGGATCAGATCACAACCCAGTAGTGAGCAAAATTAGGCTCAAAATGAAAATAATAAAACGAAGAAAAACAGATGTAAAAATCGATACAAGTAAACTAAGAAACCCACTCATAAATCAACGCCTGACAGATGAAATTAATAACCGATTAATGAATGTTAAAGAACAAATTCTGCAAAATACTGAAACGGAGACAAAATGGTTATTAATAAAGACAGAAATAGATAAAAGTCAAAAAGAAATTCTAACACCAACCAGATACAAAAAAGAAACAATGGATGAAAGAGGAAATCTTAGATTTACTGGAAGAAAGACGTCAGCATAAAAACAAAGATAATCAGATGTACGAAAATGTGGATAAACAATAAAGTCCAAAATTAAGCAAACAAAAGAACAATGGTTAAAAGAACAATGCGCAGAAATAGAAGAACACCAGAAAAGACATGATAGTTTTAACACACATAAAAAATTAAGGAATTAACTCAGAACGACAGAAAAAGAAAACCGGGAATACTAAAAGATACAAATGGGAGACTTCTGTTGAGTAGGTACTAACGAAAAATTAAAGAGATGGACACAATACATAAATGAATTGTTCAAAGACAATAAAACAGAGCAGATGGAAGTCGAAGTAGAAGATGATATGGTTTTAAAGATATTAAAGGAAGAAATTAAATCGGCATTAAAAAACAGCAAAAATGGTAAAGCAGTAGGTCCAGACCAAATCCCAGTATAAAGCTTAAAATGTATAAGGCAACAGATAGTTAGTTATACAAAAGAATTTGCACTCCGACTTACAGGAGAATTTTCTCTGTGTCCAGACAGATGTCGCTAACGCGTCCGTACGCCTTTAATATTTTATTTATGCATACTTCGACAGCTTGGGGATTCAGTTCGCTTCGGGATACCTACACCACAGGCGACTCTGAAGACGCTGAAAAGCAGAAACCTTGGCCAGCCGATGGTGGTGACCCGAATCGAATTTAATCTAGAGCTGTCTTTCCTTAAAAATTTTCTTATTCAATAACATTGTTGACTTTAGCCAGTCTGATTTTACCTGTGTCATAATATCTTATTGAATAGTGCATACAGTCGGAAAAATGAAAGAATACCCATGAACGAACGTATAAAACACGCTGTATTTTCCTGTCACCGTGCCACAAAGAAAATTGCCCAGCGCAATTACATGTAATAATAATTATTACATGTACTTGCGCTGGCCAATTTTTTGTATTACACGGTGGCAGGAAAATACAGCGTGTTTTATATGTTCGTTCATGGGTATTCTTTCATTTTTCCTACTGTAGTGCTGTTATCAAGTCTAGGATTTTACTTTCGTTATCTACAATTAATTTAAGTACTTTGTAACATTGATTGTCTGGACTGTGGCTTTTTCATTTTTCTGAGTTTTTATTGCATGATTAACTTCTTTGGTTATTTCTTGACCGTTTTCATTTGTTCAATAATCTGTAGATGGTGTAGAGCAAGGTCTGTCGGCTATCGTCGTCAAAAAGTGTCTGAATATATACTTTCCTGTGTCGAATTGTAACACAATACTCTGGGTATTGTGATTTGGAAAGAGTAAGGACTTACAAATTAAAGAAGAAATAGGAGAGCAGTATATGAAGAGACTAATTAAGAATGGCTTAGCTCAGAAGAGCAAATTAAAACGGATGGAGAGACAAAAAATCTCAAATGAGGATTCGGGCTAGCTTTACTACACTGAAGATTGACTTTGAGATATAAAACAGAGATATTGGATAATGAAATGATATAAACAATGTAGAAAATGAGACCTTTTAATATAAAACTCAATGCAACTAAATAAGACCACTGGAAATAGAATGATTGGAAAAGTACAATCTCTCTTGTTTGTCTTCTGTATCTAAAATTATTTCGTTTTTATTATTTCTTAAAATTATTGCTTGCCTCTTTCTGTGTCTATCTGTCATTTCTTTGACTGTTTTGTGGACATTAAAAGTGTCTTATCTTTCCTCAAGTTGTTCTATGCCTATATAAATCCCTATTTCTAGTCATTTTGCTGACATCCAGATTTTTTTAGCTTCTCTGCACTTTTTTCTAATAATTTTATTGATTCATTTGTATTGTGTTTGTTTTATTATTATATTTTGTTGTATATACGGTATTATATTATAGTTTTTTCAGTTCTTGTTTAAACAAAGTTACACACATTTGCTGTTATTTTTGCTAGAACAATATTTCATTACATCAATGACCTTGAGTATTTTCGTACCTATTTAATAATTTTAAGTGCTTTTTGTTTTTTTACTTAATTACAAGGTTACCTTGTTATACGTATATTTTTTACCTGATAGAGATATTAAAAACACTTTCTGCAAAAACATGTCTACATATAAGTTACCATTTCCTTTATAATTGCAGCCAGTCAATCACATATGCAGAATTAGTATTCATCAATGATGGCTCGTGCATTGTGTACAGACTAGAAAAAGGAACCCAATATTTTAGCTGTATTATATTCAAAACTTACTAAATTCACGACGTCTGTTTCTCTAAAAACTGATCGGTACACTCATATTGCAAAACTTTTTTACTTTTCTTTCTATTGTTTTATTTTTTACAATAGACAGTGGATACATTAAAGAACAACAATGTTAAACAAAGTTAGGAATAACACGCTACCTTACTGGACACCTTTTTGAATGAAAATTTTGTCTCATGTTTGTTTCTTTGCCGTCTACACCAGAATGGAAGCTACTTGATTCTAATAGATTCAGATGTTGTAAAAGTCTTAAATCTTTATCATCCATTCCAATACTTCAGAACAGGTCAATAATAGATTTAAGTACCTGGGATGTTGGATCGATAGCAGCCTAAATCCTGATTTAGAAATACGATCTAGAATAGAACAGGCCAGAAAATCTTTCGAAAAAATAAAAAAACTGCTTTGTGATTCTCAAATAAAACACGAAGTTCGACTTTATTAAAATCGTAACATTTTGTAGTTTGGTCGACTTTTCTCTATGTAGTTGAGACATGAACCCTTAAAACATCAACAGCAAATAAATTGAGGGCCTTTGAAATGTGGATCTACCGAAGAATCCTTAAAATTTCTTGAACATCCTATACGTCAAACGAAAAAATGCTGCATAGAATAGGCAAGGAACTACTTTTCAACACAGTGAAAGTTTCAACAAAACATCATTCCAGGCCACATATTGAGAAATATAAGTACCAATATGGTCAACTTATAGTGAAAGGAAAGATCGAGGGAAAGAGAGGATTAGGAAGGAAGAGACTATCGTGGCTTAGAAACATCCGACAACGGACAGGGCTAAATTTGGAGCAGCTAATAAGAACAGTTATAGACACACAAGAGTTTGCAATTGTATTAGCCAACCTCTCTCTTTATTCTTTGCCCATTTCTCGCAATACTTACGTGTTTGTTTTTTTCTGTGTCCATACTATATTTCTAAGCATCCTTCTGTAACACCACATTTCAAATGAATGTAGCTTATTTATGTGTTCTCTCTTCAATGTCGATTTTGACACGTTACATTGTTATTAATTTGTTAAAAACCTGTATGTTTGTACAGGTATTTATACTCATATTCTCTAATTAATATTTATTATGTTTTTTAGGAAAGTGGTGGGGCTCTAGAATTGTTCAACCGATCATCGCAATCCATGGCTGGCAAGACAACTCCGGAACATTCGACAACTTGGCACCACTGCTCGTAGCTAAAGGCTTTTCGATCTACTGTATAGACCTACCAGGCCACGGCTTCTCATCACACATACCAAAAGGTCTGCAGTACTATCTTTGGTACGATGGCGTCCACTTTTTAAGAAGAGTAGTCAAATACTTCAACTGGAAAAATATAACAATCATCGGCCACTCTCTTGGTGGGGGTATCGCTTTCTTATATGCCTCTATTTATCCTACCGAGGTTTCTAAATACGTATCTCTTGATATTTCCAGCCCTAGTGTAAGAAGCTCCCACAAAATGATCGCCATAGCAGGTCATAGTTTAGATAAAATGTTCGATTACGAGAGGAAATCGGTAGACGAAATGCCTTGCTACGATTATGAGAATATGCTGGACCTCATGGTACAGGCACATACCGGATCTGTCGACCGAGAAGGCTGTAAGATCTTACTAAGGCGGGGTATGACCAAGGCTCCACACAAAGAAGGCTGTTATTTATTCACCAGAGATCCAAGGTTAAAAGTAGGAGTCTTAGGATTCATGACCATGGATCTAGTGTTGAATTTTGCTAGAGAAATAACCTGTGAAGTTCTAAATATTCGAGCGAGTGACGGCTTGAAGGTAGATCCACCAGAAAACTACGACGTTCCTTTAGAATATATAGAAAAGTATGCTAAGAAATTAGTGCGAGTCAATGTTGAAGGTACTCATCACGTGCACTTAACTAACGCAGAAGCAGTAGTACCAGCTATAACAGAGTTTCTGTTGGCAAAATGAAGTGGAAGTAGCATATTTTTCATAGACTGTTCAATAAGTTTTACGGTTCGATAAGAGAAACACAATGTTATGGTTTAAAATACACTTTATTATGCAAAAATCCACAAGGAAAATAAAATTCCTGTAGCTGGCTGTATACACCATAAATCACAAAAAATACTGGATCCTTTGTAAAAGGTATATTTAAAAGACCCCAATAAGGGTTACATTACATAAGAGATTACATTTGAGATATATAGCTAGTAGATTAACGACACACGTACATTTTTGTGCTCCTAGTAATTTTCAAGATTACGCTGTAAATAATAATAATTTCGCAAAGAAATTTTGCATACCAGTTTCCATATACCAATAGTCATTAGTGGTTGTAAAAAATTTTGTGTAAAAAAAGTGCAATTACAGTGAACATAAACAACTGTGAGTACCATTTCACAATTTATTAATAATAAAACAAACTATACTAATTACATACCAGTAAAAAACCCGATCATGCCTTCTACCTCAGTTTGTTCTAACTGCTCCAAAAACATAGCAACAGCTGACCGTAAACTTCAGTGCGATGGTTGTAAGCGACAAATACATATCACATGCACGGATCTTTCTTCCGACGATCGCGTTACTCGACAGAAAATTCGTGGGATAAGTATCCTATGTAATTCTTGCAGCTCAAATATCTCTAATTTTTCGGAAATAAAAGATCTTTTGCTGGACTTTAAAATGGAAATTCGTACGAAAATTAATGATTTTGAAAGTAAAATAACTGAGTTAAATAACAAGCTCAGCCAAATTGACTTGTTTAAGTCTACCGAATTCACGGATAATATTGCAAACGAAGCTGTAGATCGCATGACATGTGCGAAGAATATTCTAATCAGAGGCGTTCCAGAATCTTCCTCTGGGGATGCACAACGCAGAAAAGATGACGACGCAAATAAGATTAACCTTGTCTTGGCAACTGTTGGCTGTCAGGAAAAGCAAATCACTTTCTACAGAGTCGGCAAAGCGAACCAACGTTTTCCCCGAATGATAAAGGTAGTAATGAGTTCGGAATACCACGTTAAAGATATTTTGAGAAATAAAGCAAAACTTTTGGAAAACAAAGCCACGGAAAAATTCTCAATAATTGACGATAAGACGCCCATCCAACAAACACGCTTAAAAGAACTCCGAAATGAACTAGAAATTCGCAAAAATAACGGTGAACATGACTTAACAATTAAATACATTAATGGCACTCCCAGAATCACGAAATTTCGTTCATAATTTTTCTACCGATAGATTTAATGATTGGCTATTTCTATATACGAATTTAGATTCACTTTCTGCAAAATTTGATGAATTTGTATGCACAGTGCAACTTCTTCAGCCACACATTATGTGTATTTCTGAATCCTGGCTTAAACCCTCAATCCCTGATTCTTCTGTTAACATCAATGGATATACAATTTATCGTAAAGACAGAGAAAATCGTGTCGGTGGTGGTGTATGCATTTATTTATCTAATATTATTACCACAACTTTCAAAATTAACATTAACCCATTAGATATTCCTGGAATAGATGCTATTCACGTGTCTATTACTAAAAATCCATTTTGCCTTAATTTAGTCTGTATATACCGTCCACCTCTTACAGTACTTGCACACGATAATATTATGTTTACTAAACTTGAAGAACTATCATCTCTCGATAATCTCATTATTACTGGAGATTTTAATTTTCCGGAGATCACCTGGCCAATAACTTCGTTATCTGACACCGAAAACTCTCATAATTTATTTAAAAGTTTTGTAGTAAATTCGAACTTAATACAGCTCATTACAGAACCTACCAGATTTAGAACTAATAACCAACCATCTACTTTAGATCTGGTGCTTATTAACGACGAACAGCTGATTTCATCTCTCGAAATCAGCTCTCCTATAGGAAAGTCAGATCATGCAGTTATAACGGCTCACATCCAATTCAATCAAATTCTACCCCGCAAAAATAATATTGTAACATACACCATAACAGATTTTTCTGAAGTCGACGCTGAATTCTCTCAAATCAACTGGAATTTGTTTTTTGCTGACTTAAACGACCCTTCATCAATGTGGACTGCATTTCTCGATACCGTCCACAATATAATTTCTAAAAATACTACCATCCGTAAGACTTATAAAAACAATCTTAAACCGTGGATTAATCAAACGGCAACAGAAAAAATTAATCACAAACGACATCTCTGGCGGAAATTTAAACAGACCGGGCTTTACAGCGATTTTCAAAACCACCGCAGATTTTCAAATAATTTACAAACATTTCTAAAAACTTTAAGACGTAATTTTGAAACAAGTGTTATTGAAAGCGGTAACATTAAAAAAGTTTACAAATACATAAGATCCTCATTGACATCTAAAGTGTCCATACCTTTACTACAAAAACCTAATCAGACTTTATGCTCTTCTGACACAGATTCTTCCGAAACTCTCTCCTTAGCATTTTCACAGGTTTTTACTAAAGAATCGAATGATGGCAATCTACCTCCTATTAGGTGTAACCGTGTCGGCGCATCCTTAGAGCAAGTCGAATTTACAGTGGATCATGTCAAACAACATTTAATGAAACTTCGCACAGTCGCTTCACCTGGTTTAGATGGTTTAACACCAAAAATGTTAAAAAGATGCGCAGACACGCTTGCAATACCTTTAACGTTAATTATGCAGACTTCTTTTATCCAGAATTCCTTACCCCCTAGTTGGAAATTAGCATCCGTCACCCCTATTTTTAAAAAAGGCAACAAACTCGATCCCAACAATTATCGTCCGATTAGCTTGCTGTCAGTAGTTGGTAAGGTCATGGAAGCCATTATTTCCGAGGAGATGACTAAATTCCTTCTCCAGGAACATGTCATTCCAACACAACAACATGGATTTGTGTCTGGCCGCTCTACTCTAACCAATCTCCTACATTGTGTTAACGACTGGACGCTATCCCTTAACAGTTCGCAGCCGGTCGACGTTGTTTATCTAGACTTCTCTAAAGCCTTTGACCGTGTCCCTAAGCGCAGACTTCTACATAAGCTAGAACATTTCGGAGTTCGCGGTACTTTACTTCGTTGGATAGATGATTTCCTGACAGATCGACATTACAAAGTTAGAGTTGGCGAATCTTTCTCACAGGACAGGTTAGTGGAAAGTGGAGTGCCTCAGGGTTCTGTCCTCGGACCTCTGCTTTTTACGGTTTATACCAGCGATGTTCCTTATTATGTTTCCAGTAAAATATCGTTCTATGCTGATGACACAAAAATATATGCCAATCCTATGACAAACCAGTTAACCCTCCAAATGGACTTGGACTCTATCTTTACTTGGTGTTCCCAATGGTTACTACCCTTAAACGCGGAAAAATGTGTAGTGCTTAGAATTGGTAAAAATAACCCACTTGTGCCGTATTTTGTTAACGGGCGACCATTAGATTCAGTGTTCTCGTATAGCGACCTTGGTGTTATCGTAAACAGCAGTCTAACGTGGTCCGACCACATTACTTCTATTTGTAAACGTGCGAACTCCAGACTATATCTTATTCGGAGGTGTTTTTCGAGAGTTTCAATGCAGTCATTCTGTAAACTTACACTATTTACGTAAGACCGATTCTTGAATACGCTGGTCCAACGTGGCATCCTGATTTGGTTCGAGACAAAACATTGTTGGAAAACGTCCAAAGAAAAGCAACTCGAATTCCATTGGGACTGAGAAGACCCTCCTATGCAGAGAGACTTAGTATGGCCAATCTAACTTCCTTCGAACTTCGTCGACAACGTGGAGACTTAATAACCACTTTTAAAATATTAAAATTCAGTTTCGGAAATCTCGACGAAATGTTTACTATAAACCAAGATGAACGCCTCAGAGGTCACCAGTTCAAACTTAAAAAAGAGAACTTTTCTACGAGATCAAGGCAGAATTTCCTACCAAATAGAGTGTTCGAGAGTTGGAATAACCTTAGTGATAACATTGTCACGGCCCCCTCTACTAACACGTTTAAAAACAGACTTGACCGTTTCTTATTATAGCTGAACTATTTTATTTTTTTTTATGTAAACAAAAATTATATCTTTTTTCTTTTGTTTTATATTGTATCTACTAGTAGGTTAGTTATGTAATTTCTTTGTTTTTGGGCATAATAGGGACTTGTCCCTCTGCCCTTGCTTATGTATAATAATAATAATAATAATAATAATAATAAACAAAACAGTGGCACATAATAGACCAGATCTCGTACTAGTTAATAAATTAACAAGACAAACAACACTAATTGATGTGGCGATACCTAACAACAATAATCTACGCAGTAAATTCACTGAAAAGATCGCCAAGTACAGAGATCTAGAAATTCAAATACGAAGGCAATGGAGAATGCAAAGTACCCAGACGATACCTATTGTTATGTCTACTACTGGAGTCATTCCGAAGAACCTCCTCGAAAGCATAAAAAGGCTGGGTCTAAATGAACATCTCTACAAGACCATGCAGAAAGCTGTACTACTCGCAACGGCCAGATGTGTACGAAAATTTTTGGGAGATACACCTGCATACCAAGTCACCTAGGGCTCGACAACACGGAAAGAGTCCCACCAGAGCTCAATCCTTTTGATACCGTAGGTATCTGGGATGAGTCAATTTTCCCCTTAGAGGGAGTGTGAGCCGTATGGCTAAATCTGGATAAACAAAACGTTTTTGGATTAACAAATAATCCATCATCAGTGTTTAAAAGCCAATAGCATGCATGCGTGCGTGAGCCACCAAAAAGTTATGGGTAAAAACCCTTTAAATGTTACAAGATCTTAAATGATACTACATATTGTAAATAAAATTAATGGATGTTGCAAATATTCCTGGATATTACCCAAGGCAATACAGGACTCACATATTCAACCTCACATATTTCAGTTGACATTCAACTCTCAATATGTGAGGTTCATCCCTTTCACATTACATCCACGTGGGTTAGAGTCCTGTGTTGCGCTGGGTAATCATCATCCACCCGTACTCGTCCACTGCTGGACATAGGTCTCCCTCAGCTCTTTCCATCTTTCTCTGTTTTGTGCGGCTTGCATCCAGTTGCCGAAAATACGCTTCAGATCGTCAGCCCATCTGGTTGGTGGTCGTCTTCTGCTCCGTAGTGCTTTTTCTCGTGGCCTCCACTCGACAATACGTTTTGTCCGTCGGTTGTCTGACAATCTGGCGACGTGTCCTGCCCAATTCCACTTGAGCGACGCGATTCTTTCGACGGCATCTGTTGTTTTTGTTCTATGACGTATTTCTTCGTTTGGGATTCGGTCCCTCAGGGAGACACCCAACATCTGGCGTTCCATAGCCCTCTGAGTTATGCGAATCTTGTTCACTACCTTTTTTGTGAGTGTTAATGTTTCCGCTCCATAAGTGAGTACAGGCAATACACACTGGTCAAAGATTTTCCTTTTCAGGCATATGGGTAAGTCCGATTGAAATACATAGCTCAGTTTACCAAACGCTGCCCAGGCTAATCCTATGCGACGTGGGAGCTCGCACGTCTGGTTATCTCTTCGCTGGGTAATATCCAGGAATATTTGCAACATCCATTAATTTTATTTACAATATGTAGTATCATTTAAGATCTTGTAACATTTAAAGGGTTTTCACCCATAACTTTTTGGTGGCTCACGCACTCATGCATGCTATTGACTTTTAAACACTGATGATGGATTATTTGGTAATCCGAAAACGTTTTGTATATGTGATGGAACCCTTATTGTGGTCTTTTAAATATACCTTTTACAAAGGATCCAGTATTTTTTTTTTACTTTATTATTCAGTATAGTCTCCCTGAACATCAATACACTTGTTCCAAAGAGATCCTAATTTATAAATTCCATCCCTCATGTGAAAATCTGGAAGAGCGGAAAAATATGCTCCCACAGCTGTTATGACCTCATTTGATGAAAAAAGCTTTCCACGCAGAATTTTTTATGTTTTAAAAGAGATAGAAGTCGCTAGGGGCCAAATCTGATGAACACTGTGAATGCTCCAACAATTCGAACTTTAATTCATGGATGTTAACTATTGTCAAAATGCTAATATGACACGGTGGGTGTCCTGATGAAAATGGATATTTCTCTTCTGCAAACCGGGGCTTTTTCACGAATTTTTTCCTTCAGCTGGTCTGAAAGGTTACAATAATATCCAGAATTTATTGCTTTGCCAGTTTGCAAGTAACCCACAAAAAAATCCTCTCGCATTCCAAAAAACTGATGCTAACACCAATCTTTAGCCTCTTATTTTGATTCAGGATCATGGTCCAAGTGACCAAGTCTCATCCATAGTGATGAATCAACGCACAAAATCTACTTTATCATTTCTAAAACGCTCTATATGTTGCTGAGAAAGTCATTTTGGAATGTGGTTTTGTTCCGTTGTTAGCGAATGCGGCACCCATTGTGAACACTGCTTCCTGAAGCTAATACTTCAGCCAAAATATTGTTTACATTGCCCAATGACCCTAGGGCTTCTACTACATATCCTTCAGTCACTTGACGATTTTACAATACCATATCCTGTAATTTTTCTACGATTTCTGGTGTTGTTTTTGGACGTCCTTGTCGCGGATCGTCATCAAAATCTTGTACGACCACGTTTAAATTCAGCAACCCATATTTCTACTGTACTAATTGAAGGCAAAGAGTCCTTATACACTTTCAACATTCGTTTATAAAAATATTCTTTGCTTTTAAACCTTCCAAAAATAAAAATTCAATCACTACACGATGCTTGATTGTTTCCATTGTAAAAAATACTGTGACACGTCGATACTAAATGGGTTGTTGAGTTGTAAACAAAGAATGGAATGAAACTTCAAATACGTTCATATGAAGAGTGTACCAACATAACAAAATCAAATTAGACTAGTAGCAACGCCCTCTCTTATCGCAAGACTTATTGAACAGACTACTAATTAGGCGGTCTACTTTAATTTACATATATGTACCAATGTGCACATAATATTTAGATTAGAAATAAATATGTGATATGTGAGTTCTACTTAAAGAAAATCCACGGGTGATATTTAGGATTCTCTACCTAAACATTATTAAGTATTCATTCGTATTTTTAAAAGATCGACCTCACGCTATGTGAAGTTATAACGAGCGATCCACAATTATTGGGATCAAAGCTAGCCGTGCAAAAAATTACGTATGTCTTGTTTTAATCTGAATTTATATCATTGGTTTATCAATTAATGTTGATTAACATTATAAAACATAAAAAATCAGTCAAAACCTTTAACACAGAACTTTAATCAAAAATAAAAAGAATTAACAAAATTATAAGTAACAATAATAAATAAAATCAAACAAGATGCTGTATATGTCCACCACCAACATCTCTATATAACCTAACTTTTCTTGTTAAGTTGACGTACACATAGAGGTATAATTAACATAGAGTGAGCTTACACTCTGTGCTTCCTGACGACAAGATATCTTCGACTGGTTTGCGGTAGCTCTTTCTACCACATTGTATCAAGAAACTAAGATGACATTAAGTGTGACTATAGGCACGGAAGGGGAGGACTACTGTCGCAGCTTTACTATGCGTAAGAATAAAACAGCACTAATCCAAAGAAAAAAGATGGTGTCGTCACTTCGCTCTGAATGACACTCCGTCTATCATTATTTAAGTCTATGGACGTACACTGCAAAGTTGACGTAAACTGGAAAGTATATTAACTGAATTGCACATGCACTGTATATCTCTGTCATGTAATTGACATGCACTGTATATCTCTGTCGTTCAGAGCCACCTATGGTGACAATAATTTTGGATCACACGTTATGTTATTCTATTGTGAACGGTTCTAAACTTGTGAAAATAAATGCTTAGTGTAGGTATCCGGTAGAATCTTTTGGCAGCAATACTATTGCTCTCAATGCTTATTGTGAATTTAACTATCCTGTATACTTGTATCTATACACAAAATCCGAGATACTTAGTTTCATTAGCGTTGTTGGCCAAAAGGAAAGCACATGGTTTTCTGGTATGATTGATTGTTTCATGTGATGTAGTGTGTGAGGTACATCGAAATTTCTTATTCGTTTGAAAGGCCCCTCGATGGCATTATATAGGGAATATAACATCGTTAAAATGTCCGTGGTGGCTAAGCTGAGCTAAGCTAATAGAAAATTGTGGGAACGATGAAATGTGTGACTGTTCTTGTGGGGTTTTCTATGAATACCCCACAAGAAAGAGTCTAATTGGGTCAAATCGTATGATATCGATGGCCAGTTCACATTACCTCTACGTAAGATGACCGTGCGTCATTGTCCAATGTGACATTGTTTACACTGTGATTAAACATCAAAAATGGAATTATCAAATCACTATATATGATAGAGCCCAAAACACATGCTCTAATGAAAAGGCATTTCAGAAAGAAAAAACCTGATAAAAAAGGTTTTAACAAAAAAGTTATTACCGATTATTGTCATTTGTAATCAAGGAATTCCACAAGAATGAAAACGTGAGCGGCCGTGGGTAACGGCGTAAACGCTGGCCTCATACGCCAGTAGACGTGGGTTCGATCCCTGCCAAAGACAAACCATTTTCATTTCCAATAATGGCACGAGCCGTCTCACCGTGCCTCGGAGAGTACGTTAAGCCGTCGGTCCCCCTGGGCTAGTGTACATCGACACTAGTTACTTGAAACAGGGTTAAAGATGTAATTGGCGCTGGAACTATCCGAAAGGATCTCCCCGGCAAAAATGCCATACGATATTATTATTATTATTATTAGAATGAAAACAACAAAATACCACAAGCAATCAAGAAACTCTCACAAGAAGAGACTCAAGGAAGACAACAATACCATGTGTAAAGGGCTTATCAGAAAAATTAAAAAGGATGGGAAACAAGTACAACATCAGAGAAACATCTACAATCATACACAATACATATTATGCAACACACAATCCACAAACATACGGAACACTGACACATACACAAAATCACACAAAGCACATAAAAATAATGGAGAATCACACAAGGCATGGCTGTTGCATACAACACCACGGCCAACCTCAGTGAGTCAACCTCAATTTTGAAAAGATATAACCTTTCAACAACTTTGGCGGTTATACCTACAATATTTTTATCACAATTCAAGAACATGATCACTATATGTATTTATAAAAGTAAAAGAGTAAAAGGTAAACGAGAAGCTTTAAGGAAAAATGAATTGTCATTAATGTGCTGTCCTTTTTCCGAGTTGCGAACCGCTAACAATATGAGTACGCCTAAAAATCAATTTACCTTTCACACCTAAAGACATTAGTTTAATCAGTGAGTTTATATCAAATTCAAATAACCAAATACGTAAAGCGAACAAATCATCGCCAGGCGTGCAATACCTACAAGAGGCTTTTCTATTACAAAAAAGTATATACGACAATGTCTGATGAGACTTTTATTAGAAAAACTCGGTAGCAATGGTCCAATTTTAGATATTGCCCGCCTGACGACAAAATGAAGAATGCTTTTGTCTTACATCTGCAGATTCTGTACAAATGTTGTATAAAACATTTAACACTTTCGCAGTGAGGTATTATCAATATTGATTTATTTATTAATTTATTTATTTTGCCCTAAAGGCTTTGATGGCTTTTGGGCATACTTTCTTGTGACGTTTTATAAAAATTTCTCCTGTTTTTAATTGAATGAATTAATATACCATTCCACTCCAAAATTATGTGTTTGTTCATTTAATTCCCGGTTTTAGCCTGTATTATCGTTGATTGAAGTATTATTAAGTGCGTTCGCAGAGCCTGTCGGCGACTTTTAGACTACGACACTTTAAAATGCGCACTTTAAAATAATATAAATAATACTGTTGATACATACATGTACAAGGTATATTTACTATTAATTAATAATTAATTAATATTAATACACTAAGCATCCAAATTAACGCACCACCTTAAAAATGGGACATTTTTGATGTCTCATATTTCCTAAACCTGTTGTCTGATTTGAGTGCTTTTTTTTGTATGTTATAGCTTTATTCTTCAAGAATATCGTTGTAATAATATTGTTCCTAAACAGATAAGTGTCATTGTATATCGGGTGTAACAATGTTAGTGTGTTTTTTTCTCAAAGTTCGGAACACCCTGTGGAATATTCCAGCGTATATAACATATTGAAATTAACACTCAACTGTAGCCTTAGACTTTCTTAACATTTTGCTTTTTGATTCATTCGCTTATGTTGGATAATAAAAAAGTTAGGTACTTTAACAACTAGCAACGTTCTTCATCAATACAGGGTGTTTCTAAATAAGTGCGACAAACTTTAAAGGGTAATTCTGCATGAAAAAATAATGACCGTTTGCTTTATAAACATATGTCCGCAAATGCTTCGTTTTCGAGATACGGGATGTTTAATTTTTTCTTACAAACTGATTATTTATTTATTGCTCTAAAACCGGTTGAGGTATGCAAATTAAATTTAGATGATTTTAAGAGGTACTTATTGCGCATTTTTTGACATACAACTAAGAATTTTATACTTACCATTGGCGTGCATACGGGTCATATTACCCGTATGCACGCCAATGGTGGATATAAAATTCTTAGTTGTAAGTCAAAAAATGCGCAATAACTAAATCTTAAAACCTACCAAATTTCATTAGTATATCTCAACCGGTTTTAGAGCAATAAATAAATCGTCAGTTTGTAAGAAAGAATTCAACATCCCGTTTCTCGGAAACGAAGCATTTGCGGACATATGTTTATAAAGCAAACAGTCATTATTTTTCATGCACAATTACCCCTTAAAGTTTGTCGCACTTATTTAGAAACACCCTGTATTGATGAAGAACGTTGCTAGTTGTTAAAGTACCTAACTTTTTTATTATCCAACATAAGCAAATGAATCAAACAGAAAAATATTAAGAAAGCCCAAGGCTACAGTTGAGTTTTAATTTCAATATTTTATATGCACTGAACTATTCCACGGATTGTTCCGAACTTTGAGGAAAAAACACACTATCATTGTTACACCCGGTATACAATGACACTCACCTGTTTAGCAACAATATTATTACATCGATATTCTTGAATAATAAAGCTATAACATATTGAAAAAATCACTCAAATCGAACAACAGGTTTAGGAAATACGACACATGAAAAATGTCCCACTTTTAAGGTGGTGCGTTAATTTTGACGCTTAGTGTATAATATACTGGTATGCTTATGAATCATCGATAATACATTAAATAAATATAGGAAACTAAAGAGCGCATGCATTGTCGTGGACTAAAAAAAGTCGCCGGCAGGCTCTGGTAACGCACTTATTAGTATCACGATATGTACAAACTAATGTAGCTCTGATCACAACCCAACTGTTGCTGAGGTTAAATCTAAAATAAACTCCATAGGCCGATCAGACACCAGTTTATTCCAGACCAAGCCGTAGATTCAATTGAATTTTATACTACGACGTTGGTCTTTTTATTAATTTCAAATGAACGGGCTGGGGCTCGAACCTCGATCGCAAATCCACTAAACTTGTCGATCGACTGCGCCTCGGTCAACTGAGCCAATAAAACATTGTAAATGCAATTTCAGATGCATTTCCTGTCACAAAAGGCTTGAGGCAAGGATGTTTTTTATCTCCGACTTTATTCAAAATCTATTATATTCAGGAAGCATTAAACAATTGGAGAAGAGAATGACAAGAATGGAAATAGAACTAGGGAACAATTACATAACAGACAGATCTTTACAGACAGAATTAATCATTACAACAGTATGCAGCTAAATCTAAACACTTCCCATCTTGTTAGGCAACCAATAGTACATATCTTTAAAACATATTATAAAATTAGAATTTTACTTTATTTACCATCCAATCCTTCCACGTCAGGTCATTAATTGTTTACTATGTAGTATATATCTCATTTTATTATACTAAATTTCACCTTATCATTTTACAACCGATGACGTCACACTTTTAACCATATATTATACCAACCTTCAATCCACCAATCCAAAAGTTTTTTCTGAAATAGAGTTGCTAATTTAGACTTTACAATAGATTCTAATTTTTTAAACAATTTTAATTACATTTTCAAACAGTTATTAACAACCATTACATTTTAATTAAAATCAACTTAAAACTACACTTTTTGAAGTTATTAACCAAAAATTGACTTTATCTTATTTTGTCATGTCATATTGAAAGTACATTTCCTATTTTATCAGTTGGTCTGTGCCCATTGAACTGGCAAGTACCTAGTTTTTCGAGCAGGGAAGCATGTTGCCCTTTAAGCATGTACTGATTTTAATCTTTTAACATCGACTGGTAGTCACCATATTTTTATTAAATCTAACATGTAAACCATATATTATGATGTTATCACTTTAATTTGTGTGCTAGTTTCAACTACTTAGCAGAATGTAAGTATTCTCAACATGTTTTTCTCATTAACAGTCACAATTTTAACCTTTTTTGCCTTAATATAACGTGGAAATACTTCATTCTAGGCACTGAAGATGTTCTGAATTAGAACGAAAACGTTTTGCACGACATTTTATGAAGTTTTTTAATAAACGATTTTATAAAACTATACAACTTGAAGTTTTTACTTCTGTATGAGTTTTTTAATTACATAACAAATATTTTCTTAGCAGACGATCAAGTGATTATGGCGAACAATAAAAAATCTGATAAGTAAAAAAACTTTATTTAATAAAAACAGTTCATTGGTACAAATTTGGTACTGGATAAATTTCATCAGTGAAAATATATTTATCTTGCAAAGTGAATACAAAAAGATTTTTAGTGTTAAATCTAATCCTGATATTTCTTATAATATAATACTTTTAGAATAGAATTATCATGGGAACAAATCTCATATTTAAGGAACAAAAATACCAACATATGCGTATAAGTGAATATCTAAGCGATTCGCTAAAAATAAGTGAATTATTCGACCGTTACTTGATACAAGTTTATTTTATCTAAGAATAAAACACTCAAAACTTTTGTTTTCTACACTTTTACAAAATTTACTACAATTTATTTTCACCACAGTCCTTTCGGCAGGAGTGCCTATATCAAATGAGTGGAGAAAACAAAAGTTTTCAGTGTTTTTTTCTTAGATTCACTAAAAATCTGAATGTTGCATATGACGTTGATAACGGTATCAGTAATATCCAAAATATATTCACTACATTTGGTCACATTTGTTGTATTTAACTTATTTCAATTGATTGGATTCCTGAATTTCTTGTGATCATTTTAATCAATTCCAAAAAATTGGCAGAATAAATGAAAATATAACTATTAAATCCATGAAAACAACTTATTTGCATTTGACAATATGATGGGAACTCCAATATGACTTAGGAACTATATATCACCGGTTTGGAGGGAGCCTCAGGGGTTATGTATTTAAACTGGTAATAAACAAATAAACATTGAATGAAGACGTTAGCTATTTTAATTTTTTAATAGAGTATACGAAAGGAGCTATTTTATTAGGAATATTATTCCTGGACTAAGAAACAAACCACAAATATAACGATACATTAAGTCAAAATGAGATCAGAAATCCACAGCCGAATCTGACTTAATTCCAGTGGCGGATCTACGGGGAGGGAAAAAAGGGGAAATTTTCCCTTCTAACAAAAGTCCAAAATTAAAGAAAAAAATTATTGAAACAAAAATATATTAGCTGACATGAAACTTACACCACAGACAGACAAATGCAATCCAATAAACACGCTAGTTAGTAAAATTAATGGAACTTAATGCATATAAGTTATTATTTATGTCTTTTATGTAGTTTGGGTTTATCTTTTTTATGTCTTTTGGTTGGTGTTTCATTGGAAGTTACCCCTAAGGCAAAATTCCCCCTCCAAAGGCAAATGTCTAGATCCGCCACTGCTTAATTCTTCCTTTTTTTTTTTACTGTATGTATTATGTATATCCAGCAAGACAGACGAGTAATTCCAAGGTTTCACATTCCATACGATAACATAATACAACATTGCCTCCAAAAAAAGGCCTTTTCTTACAGATCTATCGGAACTTAATATAAAAAATTCGAGAGAAAACGTGTGGTGTGTAAAAGTGCACTCGCCCAGCGGCTTTTGACAATGATAAACCTGTTGAACTTATAATATAAATTGTTGAAACATTCCCCTTATTTACCAGATTTAGGTCGCACTGACTTTCACCTATTTAAAAACTATGGAGAAGTGATAAAAAAGAATCTATGTGTACTTTGTACGCACGTAAGAAGATATTCTTCTATTATATAGGTAATTTAAACGAAGTAAATATACTTAACAGGTTATTTGTATTTTATTTAAAAATTAAACTAACTTTCTTATCTACCACTTTCAAAAAATTCAAAAGATTCGAACTCGCGCCCTTCCAATCTCGGAGCTAACGCCCTACCAACTACTCCAGCGAGGTCCTTGTAATTGACATGTAAGTTTCGGATATAATTATACAACACGGCGACAAATAGTGTAAAAATGTTATGTCTATATAATATTTTATTATTTTACTACAGAGAAACACAAATCCAAAAACACAAGAATTATAATAAATAATACATTTACTAAAAACACTAATATATTCTTTTAATGACTTATTTGCACGGTTCCAGATACATACATTCCTATCTTGAAAGATTAGCAACGTACATACTGTCTGTGTGCGCAGGAGGGCAGATTTATGTACAATTTTACCCTCAATCGAATCGCGCCTAAAGAAGAATATCTTCAAAAAACATTTTAGAAGACCTTCCAGGATTGTAGCTTAGGAACGGAATCTGGCTTTCAAGGAAACGTTGGACAAAACAGCTTAAACTAGAGAAAAATTTGAAGAGAATTATAGAAAACGTCTATAACGCTATCAACTCTGCTAATTTGGGTAAATATAAAAGCCAAGCCAACTTTAAAAAATAAATGCCTTTTTTAAATAAAAAAAAAACTTTAAAAGTTGGGTTCTTATGAAAACCCCTGTCTAACCTTCATTTCTTATGAAAATTACCTTTTGTGGTATATTGCCTACTTGAGAAAACCGTATAGTAATCCTATTAGAAAGTCATTTGTATTTCAGTAGTATCGTTATGGTCCAAGAGCTGTGAGACATTTTTGAGTAGGTATTTTAGGCAACCTGAAAATTTTTCAGGTGACTTTTCTATAAAAGCCTAATACAAAAATGCCGGTCTGGCTGGAGGGTAGCGGTTATTTTCCCCAAAAATCCCCCCCAAAGTTTAAAAAGGGTAAAAATTGTTATTGCAAAAAAATATCATTGATATGACTTGAAAGTAAATTTAAATATTCAAATATAAAGAAAATAAACAGGCCAGGCGATTTAGGGCGATTTTAACTCTGCAAGATACTTGCATGGGCGCCCCAGGATTATTTTAAGGGGGTGCGTCTGAACTTCAGAAGATTTCATCTGAATCTGTACACACTATTAACGAGTATAAAATATACAACTATACATGCATAGCTATGTACATTCCTTCCGGACAGGGAGGTGCAATTGTTATTTTGACAGGGTATTTTTTAATATTAAAAAAAACATTCTAAAAAGACAGGTTCTTTTTGGTGAAATTTTCCAACTGTCAGGTGATTAAACAAATTACGCGTGCATATAAATGAAAAGCGCTATAGGCAAGCAGCAGTGTGAGAAAGAGCGTGTACCGATAGCTTTTTGTGTCCTAGTTGTAGCTGAGCGAGTCCGTTCGCTCGAGAAAAATCACGTGACCTGGCGATATCCATGTTGTTGTTCCTCGGAACGTTAGAGTGTTTATTATAATATATTATAGTTTTTTAAGTAACTTTTTCTTAATTAAAGAAAAATAATACGTACTATACAATAGATTTTGGAAATATGATAGAAAAAGACAAATTTATTATTATAAATATATAGGTAGAAAAGAATAAAACTATAAACTATATTAATTCTGTGTCCGTACTTCTTCTTCAAACTCCTCAGCTGAGCTTAAATATTCATTCTCTTCTTCCTCGTCAGACTCCCCTCGAGACTCAGATTCCTCTTCTACATGATCTGTAAATAGTTGTAATATGTATTTAGAATTAATTAAAAATTAATTAGTGATTAACTAGTTGAGTTGCTACGGGCGCATCTGAAGAAAGACTTGCCGTTGTTGAGATGTGGAGTTATCGAATAATGTTAAATATATCATGGACACACGTAATAAAAGCGGAAACAATAATAAATATGAAAAAGGCAAAAGAAATACTCAACACTATAAAAGAAAGAAACATGAGCTACTTTGGTCATACCTACACTAAGAAATAAAACACGTGATGTTATTGGTTATATAAGGAAAAGTATTAAGCGTTAGTAATTTTTCACTAATTCTAAATAAGTATTACAAATATTTACAGATCAGGTAGAAGAAATTGAGTCTCGAGGGGAGTCTGACGAAGAAGAAGAGAATGAATATTTATTTTAGCTCATTTTTCTTTCCTTCATAGTGTTGAGTATTTCTTTTGCCTTTTTCATCTTTCTTAATGTTTCCGTGTTTGTTAAGTGTTGTGTCCATGATATTTTTTACATTATTCGATAACACCACATCTCAACAATGGTAAGTCATTCTTCAGGTGCGCCCGTGATTCTCCAGGCTTCGACTCCGTATAAAATTACAGATAATACGTAGCAACTCAATTAATTAATCACTGATTAATTTTTAATTAATTCTAAATACATATTCTGACGAAGTCTGACGAAGAAGAACAGAATGAACATTTAAGCTCAGATGAGGAGTTTGAAGAAAAAGTACAAGATTCGGACACCGAATTAATTTAGTTTATAGTTTTATACTTTTCTACCTGTATATTTATAATAATAAATTTGTCTTTTTCTATCATATTTGCAAAATCTATTGTATAGTACGTATTACTTTCCTTTAATTAAGAAAAATTACTTAAAAAACTATAATATATATAATAATTACTCTAACGTTTCGAGACACAACAACATGGATATCGCCAGGTCACGTGATTTTCTCGAGCGAACGGACTCGCTCAACTACAACAGAGGACGCAAACAGCTATCGGTATACGCTCTGTCTCACACTGCTGCTTACTTATAGCGGTTTTTTTTTAAAAAAACCTGTCTTTTGTAGAATATTTATTTTTAAAATTAAAAAGTACCCTGTCAAAATAACAATTGCACCTCCCTGTCCGGAAGGAATGTACATAGCTATGCATGTATAGTTGTATATTTTATACTCGTTAACAGTATGTACAGATTCAGATGAAATCTTCTGAAGTTCAGATGCACCCCCTTAAAATAATCCTGGGGCGCCCATGCAAGTATCTTGCAGAGTTAAAATCGCCCTCAAATCGCCTGGCTTGTTTATTTTCTTTATATTTGAATATTTAAATTTACTTTCAAGTCATATCAATGATATTTTTTGTAATAACAATTTTTACCCTTTTTAAACTTTGGGGGAGGATTTTTGGGGAAAATAACCGCTACCCTCCAGCCAGACCGGCATTTTTGTATTAGGCTTTTATAGAAAAGTCACCAGAAAAATTTTCAGGTTGCCTAAAATACCTACTCAAAAATGTCTCACAGCTCTTATACTATTAAATTTCGAGGTAAATGATTGAATAGCAGGTATAATAATTAAAGTACCGGGTGTCCCAATAAGAATGGCTCTCGGCCATATCTCAAGAACCGTTTATAGTACAGCTTTGAGAAAAAAATATTTATAACAAAAGTTGCCTCAAAAAATCAAAATTTTACAAAATGTACCTAATGAAAGACACTGGAAATCCAATCATCGTATTCTTCATAAAATTCTGCGCATATTTGATTTCACAAGTTTAAGTCTACCTTTGCAAATAAGAGGTGTGGGTGAGTGGGAACTTTCTTAAGGCTGTATGACACTATACATTTTCTTGTATCATTTCTAATATCGTTTCTGATATGTCAAAAAAATGCATAGTGTCATACACAGATACAAGAAACGATATCAGAAACGATACAAGAATTTGAGTCAGACACAGATTATTGTACAAGAACTGCGCCAATTTCTGCGCAAAGAGCAAAAACGTAAAACCTGCTGGTAAAACATCTAAACATCTATCTAAAATGGTAAAATGTCATAATTACTTACTCATAATGGAGGCTGAAATGAAAATGGGATCATGTATTGATGAATTTATTTGTGTTTTTGTATGTATTATTTATAAATATTTTATTGATACTTAATATACCGTTTGGTATGGACTACTGTTCTACTAATAACCATATATTTACCTCCTAGTAAAATTAAAACTATAAATTTAGGTTTCATGGTGCATAATTTTTTAATAGACGAAAATACAATAGTTCCTAATTTGGATCAAACTGAAGATAATTTTTATGAAAATATTTTAGCACAAATATCAAAACAAAATAGAAACACAAATTATCAACCTCAAACAGTCAACGTAAAATTCTGGTTAACATTAAAATGTTAATTAAAAGTTTATAAATTTTATAAAATCCTTAAAATCAACTGTAGATACAGTACTACCATAACGTGACACAGGGTGACAAACAAAATTTCGACCAATCACGTGCCGAATTTTATACAATTTTCGATACAAGAACTTACATAGTGTCATACAGGGCAAAAATGTACATACAAGAAATGATACAAGAAAATGTATACAAGAAACGATATCAGAAACGATATTAGAAATGATACAAGAAAATGCATAGTGTCATACAGCCTTTATGAAAAAATCGCTGTAAGTCCGGTTCTGCTAAATCGAATTTTACATACTGGTCTTGTTAAAAACAGCTCTTTTTCATCAATGTAAGTGTCCTATTTTCGAAATAGCCTAATAAGTAATATGCAAGCTAGGAGGCGTTATTTAATTATTTTCAGAAATCTAGTTTTCTTTGGAAAATATTAAATACAAGTAAGCATTTTTAATCGTTTATTATAAAATTAGACCAAATTAACAACATAATACCGAAAACCGCATGTCGATACCTTTTTTCTATCTCGAGATATCTTTAGAAATGTGTAAATTTTAAACATAACTGTTACTGTCACCGGTAAACGAGGTTAAGGAAAAGTAGTGTGCTATGGAAAAAACAAATAAACATTTTCCAGATGTAAACGTATATTATTATTAAAACAACAATAAGACAAGCAACACTATAAAATATAACAAAGAAATAAAAGCAAGTACTTACTTAGTCTTGGTGACTGCCTAAATGTTCAAATTGTTGCCCATCATTTTCGATGCAAGCATTTACTCTTTCAAGAGTAGATTGAATAGCAACAGATTTAACTGTTTTAGACTTTTTATGGGGATGGATTAAAGACCTTGTTTTTGCCGCTAGGCCCACTACTCGAGAAAACATGATCTAGAATCTAGGGAATGCGAAACGCCATTCAAAGCATTGCGAAAGCAGAAATTGAGACTGCTGTTCAATCTACTCTTAAAAGAGTAAATGCTTGCATCGAAAATGATGGGCAACGATTTGAACATTTAGGTCGTCACTAAGTAAGTAGTTGCTTTTATTTCTTTGTTATATTTTATTGTTGTTTTAATTAATTATATACGTTTACATCTGGAAAATGTTTATTTGTTTTTTCCATAGCACACTACTTTTCCTTAACCTCGTTTACCGGCGAGAGTAACAGTCATGTTTAAAATTTACACATTTTTTAAGATATCTCGAGATATAAAAAGGTATCGACATGCGGTTTTCGGTATTATGTTGCTAATTTGGTCTAATTATGTAATAAACGATTAAAAATGCATATTTGTATTTAATATTTTCCAAAGAAAACTAGATTTCTGAAAATAATTAAATACCGCCTCCTAGCTTGCATATTACTTAATAGGCTATTTCGAAAATAAGACACTTACATTGACGAAAAAGAGCTGTTTTCAACAAGACCAAGTATGCAAAATTCGATTTAGCAGAACCGGACTTACAGCCATTTTTTCATAAGAAGGTTCTCACTCACCCCCATCTCTTATTTGCAAAGGTAGACTTAAACTTGTGAAATCAAATATGCGCAGAATTTTATGAATAATACGATGATCAGATTTCCAGTGCCCTTTCATTAGGTAAATTTTGTAAAATTTAGATTTTTTTAATTTTTGATATTCAATTACGCCCTCTAGCGGTGGATCCACAATTATGAAAATAATTTCCAGGCTTTTCCCGAGGCAACTTTTGTTATAAATATTTTTTTCTCAAAGCTGTACTATAAACGGTTCCTGAGATATGGCCGAGAGCTATTCTTATTGGGACACCCAGTACAATAGATTAACAATGGATTGCTTTCTACCTGCACCGGAAACTTAACCACACCATTCAAATACAAATGACTTTGTAATAAGCTTAAGATTAAGGTTTTCTGAAATATCTTGATAGCAAAAACAATATAAAATAAAAAATATCAAATTTTTTTATACTTTTTGGGTCATTTTCACTTATAGGTCATTCATATGCAATATTTTTGTCCTAACGTGTATAACAATAACTTCTTTGACTAGACTAACGTGCTCAGTTCCTAAAATCTTAACTTTCCGCTGAAGTTTTACTCTCTCCCACAGAAGTCTTCGTATCAGCAAACGTGGTTATTTCCGAACCAAGAAAGGCTTGAGGTATTTCATTTCCGAAGTAGACCTTTGTGTTATGCGACAACGCCTCGTATTTCTTCAGTTCTATGTACTCCCTGGTATGCAGCATCTTATTCACTTCCGCCTGTTGCTTGTGCTTGTAAAACTCTGCGTCTGCGTGGCTTTTTTGTCTAGCAAGATGCATTTCGTCTTCGATTTGGGATATGCGCTGCAGCGATTCTTTTTCCATGATCTTCTGCTCGAATTGAATCTTGGCAACTTGGGCTTCTTTCTCGGCTTCTATTATCGCTTTCTTCCGTTCCGTTTCTGCGTCTTTTTCTACTACCTACAGTTAAAAACAGAAGTTATTTAAATATAGTAAAAACCCCTTAAGGCCGGGAAACACATTTCCGCACCGAGCCCGAGCTAACACACGGCAGAGTTAGGGACGTGCTACGCCAAGAAAGAAAAAGTAAGATACAGTGGACTCTCTCTATACCGAACACGGATATTACGAGGTTTCGCTTATAACGACGTACGCTAGATGTCCCATGAAATTCTTATTAAACTATAACACCTCTATAACGAGGCATAATTGGTTATAACGAGGAAAAATTAAATCAAGAATATGTATTTTTACCTATTTTTAACGAAGTAATGGCTATAAATAAATTCCCCAACTGCTTGTTATACAGAAATTCCCAACATCGGTGTTTCAAGGCCAGTGGTGTAATAAACACCGCCTGCAATAAACTTCTTTCTGTTTAAAAGACTAAGTTTTTCAACCTAATAAAAATATTTGTAAATTAAATATTTTTAAAAGATTTTTAATTGAAAAACTTTATTGGCCCATTTCCTGGTGACAACCTCCAAGGCTTCTACAATATGCAAGCCAAATGGATGCTGCAGTGAAGACTAAAGGGAAGGAATTCTACACTATGCAATTCACAACCCCCGTCTGCAGCGTGGTAAAGTTAGTCTTTTATTTAGCAGATGCCGCTAGGCACCTACTACCATCTCGTCAGTTGCGGTGGGAGATGGATATGTCGAAAATTTTTACCTGGGCCAGAGAAAAGCAGCCTATGCAGTCTCTGATGAACCTCTAACAAGAGGTGAAATCGTCGATAAGAGTGCTGGCTGCACTCTCTGATCTGAGTAAAAATTAAGACAGTTTTGGTTTCGCACCGCAACTGAATGAATAAAAATGGTATACATTTTTATTCTTTCTGTTTATCTATCGACCGATATTGAATACATATTGTAGGAAAGTTACAATATTTACGATGGTATTATACGAAGTATTATGTATTATGTATTATGTATTATACGAAGTTTCATTGTTCAGGTCGACCATCGACACCTAATAAACTACGTAAGGTAAGAGGCATTAAAACATTTCAATATTATTGTTGTCTGATATAACGAGATCCGCTTATAACGACGTAATTAGTCCGCCATTGCAGATCTCGTTATAGAGGGAATCTACTGTAATTTATCTGTGGAAACACATAGTATCGCACCGCGTCAGCACCAAAGATCTTATACACATATATTTGGCCAACTCCGAAAAATAGCGTAACGCGGAGCAGTTCGGGTCGGTGGTCTATCTATTTCTCTCTACTGGCGCTTGGCTTTCTCTCTCTAGCATATGATGGCTGCCGCCTCTGTGTAACTGTCGTTCCATTACTCCCACCTCTTGGTAGATACGCTCACACTTGCACGACAGACAAAGATAGCTAGACCACCGTACTTGATATCGACGTTACACCCCGATGCATTGAGTGGCATATGACTAGCCAGATCTATTCTTGACATATCTCTGGTCAGCACTGTAGCAATGCTCGGTTACCACACCGCACCGTCTGTCTCTGCTCGGTGCTGGCTCGGTGCGGATATGTGTGTTCCGGCCTTTATTCGCACAAATCAAAGAATTTAGAGAATTTAAAGCAGTTCTAGTTTTGGACAATCCACCAGGTCATCCTCGCGAACTTTAAACTATGCACCCAAATATAAAAGTGATATTTTTACCTCCCAATACGACGGCTTTACTTAAATCTATGGATCAAGGAATAATCCAGGCCTTTAAGCTCTATTCCATTAGACGAACCTTTAAAATGATACTGATATGAATGTTATGGAATTCTGGAAGAAATTTGGCATAGCAAAATGCATCGTAAACATAAAAGAATAATTTCAAGAACTGAAGCCATACACATTAAATTTTCATAATCTAACATGATTGAAATTACGTTGGAATAAATGGTTGGGGAGCCCAAGCGGGGATTTTTTGCAGTTACCGAGCGCGTCAGATTATCACATGGGGAGAAACCTTGTACCCTGAAAACGTACCTCTACCACATATTGGCTCTTAATGCAGGGAAGTTCGTTACGGGGGGGGGGGGGCGAAAAAAAATCTATCCTTAGAAAAGCTCGAAATCGTCAGATTAACCTTTAACTACCCGCGCATCAAGTTATAACACAACTACACGCGTGGCGTACTTTGTACGCCACAAGAAAATACACTTAAAAACAGCGGATTTGATTAATTTTTTTTTAAACACACTTAGTTGTTTGTTATAAACCTTATTCGGCATCAGTGAATACTTGGAGTTCCTTTTCAGTAAGCCAATTGGGATTTATAACTGGAATCATGGAATAACTGGATTCCATGATAAATAAAATTACTAATAAAAAATTTTTTAAATGTGATTTTTTACAGGAGAAAAAGTATTGTTTATAAAGATAAATATATTTTGTGCCATAATGACTAAAAAACAATTAAAATATGTACTTATATTACGACTTATAGTAATATAATTCTGGGGTATATTGTCCACCACCGGAAACAACAAATAATAAAATGTAAATTACGATCTTTCCAGCACGCCGATT
This sequence comes from Diabrotica virgifera virgifera, assembly GCF_917563875.1. Taxonomy (NCBI): domain Eukaryota; kingdom Metazoa; phylum Arthropoda; class Insecta; order Coleoptera; family Chrysomelidae; genus Diabrotica; species Diabrotica virgifera. The sequence continues at coordinate 15,326,016 of NC_065445.1, forward strand.
ATAACGAAACTAAAACCAAATTGTAAAGCACATTCCAGTTATAGGTTAGAGAGATAAGCAAGGTCAAAAATTAAATTTTTAAATATATTTCCAGTAGAATTCTTAGCGCGTGTAGTTAAAGGTTAAGATAAGGTAAGTTAAGTACATGCAAAACGGAAATGAGTGAGTGACAAAGTTTCGCAAGAAAAAATGAATATTTCGCGAAACAAACGACAGATCGAAAAACTAAAAATATGTGCTCAATATTTTTCAAAAATCTATCGAATGATATCAAACACGACGAGAGGGGTGGGGGTTAAATTTAAAATTTTAAATACAAATCCCGCGATATTTCGCAAAATGAACATCGGATCGAAAAATTGAAAAATACACTTATTCGATATTTTTGAAAAATCTATCGAATGGCACCAAATACGACCCCCACTGAGGTGGGGTGGGAGGTTACTTTAAAATCTTAAATAGGAGCCCCCATTTTTTATTGCAGATTTGGATTCCTTAAGTAAAAATAAGTAACTTTTATTCCGAGACATTTTTTCGAATTATGAATAGATGGCGCTACAATCGGAGAAAATGATTGTTGGAAATGGAAAATTAAATTAAAAAATGGAAAGTTTCCACTTAAATGGAAAACTTTACTTAACTTTTTTTGGTTTTAGGATCTACTCTTCACAACCCAATAGGTCCCAATAACGCTCGAGTGACTGCACATTTAGCATACATTCCTCCCCTACTAAAAGCTGTGCAAGTTCAAACATTGCCGAAATTGCGAGTGGAATAAGACGATGGTGTGAACAAATAGAATGAAGTGAGCTTCAGGAGTTGCTTGAATCGCAAGACGAAGATTTGACTGAAACCTACTTGGAGGAAATGAGAAATTGACAACCCATTGAAGAAGAGACTTCAACAAGCACTGAAAACGTAACACTTTTGAAAAATCTTAGTGAAAGTTTAAGAATGGCAAATGAGCTTTGTGATTTCTTTGTGAAAATCGATCCAACTATGGAATGAAGTGTTATTTTTAAGCGGCAAATTGTTAATGCCAGTGCTGAATATCAATCTGAATTGAAGGGGTTTTAAAAAACTGTCACGCAAGAGATAATTACTAAATTCTTTAAACCATTGCCTAAACCTGAAGATAATATTAATCGATACTTATGGTCAAAAATTTTAATCAAACTGATGTTTTTTGTGTATTTGCTTTTTTTATTTCATCATTAAGGAATGTGCTGTATTTATATGTACGATAACATCCAAAAATTACTTAAGCCGTTTTTGATGCTACTACTGAAAGGAGCTGAGTCGTGAACTCTCATAGACGCTACCTGCAAGAAAATTGAGGCTTTCGAAATGTGGGTTTATCATCGAATCCTGAAGATATCTTATTCCGACCACGTTACTATCAGGATGTTTTATTAAGAATGCAAAAAGAAAAGAGCTGTTAATCACAATAAAAACAGCCACAATCGAATACCTCAGTCACATCATGAGGAACAGAGAAAGATTGATATGGATTGTGTACCTAGTGACATTATTAATTGCACACAAAAAAGGTTGATGTTGAATTATACTTGTATATTTGTAAAACAAATTGTTCTAATAAGAAACAAATTCGACCCAAAAATACTGACCTTTTGATGCTGCGTGGCTATCAGCAATTTAGTTTTTTCTCCTTCCATTAATTCGTAATTTTTTCGTATCACTTCAGGGATTTTCGGCTTTGTTACTCTGACTGCTTGTATCGTTAACCCAGGCGCCATTTCCAGTAAGTCTCTTTGAAGAGCCTGCTTCAAATTTTCGTCTATTTGATCGAACAGATCAATGTAAACCTCGTGTAAGGTGTGTATGCTGCAAAATTGATTCAGTTCGTGGTGAACTTTGTTGAAAATAAGAGTTTTGTCATAATCGGCTGTGTAGTTTCTAACGATATCAAGAACTAAAAAAATAGGATTTCTTACAATTAGTTATACTATTGTTTATATGAATGCTATTGTTACACCTTTATCAACAAAATCTATAATAATGTAAAAAGAAAGGTTTTTCAAAAAACAAATACTCAGAATGTTTTTAAACAGCTAAGACAAATACTCAGAGCTTTAAAATGAGCTAAGACAAAAGTGATTCGGATACATGGATAAAAAAACAGAGCGATTATCTCATTAAAAAAAAAGAAGAAATGAAATTCATGAGTTTTTCACAAAAATGAAAATTAATTGTATTCCATATACAGGTGTCTTTATGTATCAACAATGTATCCTAAAATTTTAATCAGTTTAAAATACATAGATCTGAAAAAAACTTCAATTTACTGCTAACTGACTAACTGGGTTGACAGACTATTGCTATAGTTGACAGGCTATTGAAGTCCAAGACAGATGTAATTGCTATTTCAGGTTCATACTGTTCCTGGATCGTTATCCATTTTCAATGACTTTATATAAACTTACGTGCATAGAAATCGACCCACTTAAAAATTTGGTCATTTTTGATGTCTCATATTTTCTAAACCTGTTGGCCGATTTAAGTGATTTTTTGAACATGTTATAGCCTGATTCTTTAACAATACCACTGTAATAATATTGTTGCTAAACTGGTAAATTTTCTTTGCATACCGGGTGTTCTAATCAAACTGTGTTTTTTTCTCAAAGTTCGCATCACCCTGTGAAATATTCTAGCATTTATAAAATACTGAAATTGAAACCCAACTATAGCCTCAGGTTTTCTTAACATTCTGTTTTTAATTCATTCGTTTATGTTGGATAATAAAAAAGTTAGGTACTTTAACAACTAGACATGTTCTTCATCAATACACGGTATTTCTAAATAAGTGCGACAAACTTTAAAGGATAATTCTGCATGAAAAAATAAAGACAGTTGGCTTTATAAACGTATGTCCGCAAATGTTTCGTTTCCGAGATACGGGATGTTGAATTTTTTCTTAAAAACTGACGATTTATTTATTGATTTAAAACCAGTTGAGATATGCAAATGAAATTTGGTAGATTTTAAGAGATAGTTATTGCGGATTATTTGACGTAAAATTAAGAATTTAATATTCACCATGGGCGTACATGCAAGTAATATGATCGGTCATATTACCCGTATGCGCGCTAATGGTGAATATAAAATTCTTAATTATAAAAATGTGCAATAACTACATCTTAAAGCCCACCAAATTTCATTGGCATATCTCAACCGGTTTTAAAGCAATAAAATAAATCGTCAGTTTGTAAGAAAAAATTCAACATCCCGTATCTAGGAAACGAAAAATTTGTGGACAAACGTCTATCAAGCTAACTGTCATTATTTTTTCATGCAGAATTACCCCTTAAAGTTTGTCGCACTCATTTAGAAACACCGTGTATTGATGAAGAACATGTCTAGTTGTTAAAGCACCTAACTTTTTTATTATCCAACATAAACGAATGAATCAAGAAACAGAAAGTTAAGTAAATCTGAGGCTATAGTTGGGTTTTAATTTCAGTATTTTATATATGCTAGAATATTACACAGGGTGATGCGAACTTGAGAAAAAAACACAATTTGATTGGTACACCCAGAATACAATGAAAATTTACCTGTTTTGCAACAATATTATTACAGTGATATTGCTAAATAAGCAGGCTATAACATGTTCAAGAAATCACTTAAATCAGCCAACAGGTTTAGGAAATCCGATTCATCAAAAATTACCAAATTTTTAAGTGGGCCGATTTCTATGCACGTAAGTTTAGTTTAATTAATATTTTTAAGTATGTAGTCTTCCATTTAAACCCAACCACTGTTTGGTTTTGAGGTTGTTAGCACAAGTATGTACTTCAAAGTGTACTGAAGATGGACTGATAAGTCTGAAAACGTTTCTTCTGAACAACTATTGTAATCCATTTGGATTTTTAATTAAATACTTATACAAACTATAACAGAAGTTTTTTACTTCGATAATAAAGTTTTTCAAAACAATATTTTTCAGAATGCTAACCTTTTCAATATGCTAAGCTCTACAATAATTAATTTTGTTTGATTTTCCAATTGATTGATTGAAATTTTTATCTAGTTTACTGGAAACTGCAAGAACCAATAAAAAGGATTATGTTTCTTATAGAAAAAACAATCTGAGAATACAAGCATTTTCATAACGAAAACTTTGTTTACTGTTAGCAAGCATTATTTCTACATTACTATTTATATTTGTAAGCTGAAAGATTGAATTTTTTCTTTGAGATCGACTATATCGAATTTGGTGCAAGATATCGAACTGGCAATACGATATTCATAATCTACGTAAACACACCTAAGCCTTTAATACCATTTTCAGATTTGGATTCAGGGGACAAAGCTACATAGGAATTCATCGGTAGCTCAGCTCCAAGTATTGCAGAGTCGATCCACAAAGGAATGAACAAATGAATAGACTTTGCGAAGTTATAAACAAAAACTAAATTTTCATTGAATATTCGATGAGCTACACTTGTGAGCAAAAAAATCGGGTCACTCGATGAATTATATACGTTAGATGTCTCGAATTTCCTAAACCTGTTGTCTGATTTGAGTGATTTTTTTAGTATGTTATAGCCTTATTATTTAAGAAAATCGATGTAATAATATTGTTGCTAGACAGGTAAATGTCATTTTATACCGGGTGTAACAATCATACTGTGTTTTTTCCTTAAAGTTCTGAACACCCTGTGGAATATTCTAGCATATATAAAACATTTAAATTAAAACTCAATTGTAGTCTTAGCCTTTCTTAACATTTTGTTTTTTGATTCATTCGCTTATGTTCGATAATAAAAGAGATATGTATTTTTATATTACAAATGAGGTATGCTATTTGGTCTTCAATATCAATATCATTCCAAATCTCGAGAGCTACAGTTTCTACCTCTTGTAAAGTTCTAGGAGGTGGCAAACACTGTCGTATTCTTCTGCTAATTGTGTCCCACAAATGCTGTCTGCGGTTACAGTTTGTGAACATGAGGTCTTGCATTACCGTGCATTAGCAAAAAATTGTTACCAATATAAGGAGCCGATAGCATGGTAGCTAAGTCCTTCGCTATGTAAGATCACTGCTTGAACACACTCATCGTGGGTCAAATTCCTTGTAGCGTGTTCCATTTCCACTAAACAAAAAAATACGGACTTAATTGTAACTTTAAATAATAAATCTGCTAAATTTCACAACAAACCAGACACTTTTGCCTGTTAACAATTTGACATCCATTAGTCATAGTCACATTAAATTGTTAATTTTTCATAGCCTACTTTAGGCTTGTTTATTAAACTAAGTGGAAAATGAGGATTTATTGGTGAAAAACATGGCTATAGTATTTTTACTACAAAAACGTTATTACGTAGGTCAAAATTTTTGACGTAAGAGAACTGTCAAAACATTAGAATGTGACTTTTCATTATTGCCGTGTTTATAATAAACATAGCAATAATGAAAAGTCACATTCTAATGTTTTGACAGTTCTCTTACGTCAAAAATTTTGACCTACGTAATAACGTTTTTGTAGTAAAAATACTATTGGGACCGTGCAAGTTCGGTACTACGCTTTGTACTTTTATTCGCACTTTTAATTACTTACTTACTTAGTCCTAAGCCTTTCTACCTTTAGGTGTAAGGCCAATTATATTGGCCAATTATATTAGTCCTGGTTGCTGGATAATTGTCAAGACCATAGTCCAAAAAAATAATAAGAAGAAAAAATAAGATGCAGGTTATGTTTAGCAAACGTAAACAATTGTATGTAGTAAATAAAATCAGTTATTAAAATGCAGTACTGCAAGCAAAATACAATTAATTAAATTTACCTTTATATAATAATTGCATATCATATCAATATTATGGAGCAATATATAATTTTTCTGCGTCAATGACAGAAGGTATGAAATATACGTCAATTTGCCAATTTCAATTGACAATATGAATTATTTAAGATAGATGCAATATTTCTCCGCGACTCGCGCACGGTCGTTTCTCGTTTCCCTTTCCAAGTACTTGCACACCGCGAATAGTTGTTAATGTACTTACCTACCTTTTTTATTATCCAACATAAGCAAATGAATCAAAAAAGAAAAGGTTAATAAAGTTCAATGCTACAATTGAGTTTTAATTTCAATATTTTATATATGCCAGAAAATTCCACAGGGTGTTCCAAACTTTAAGAAAAAAACACAGTATGATTGTTACACCCGGTATAAAATGACATTTACCTGTCTAGCAACAATATTATTACATCGATTTCCTTAAATAATATGGCTATAACATACTGAAAGAATCACTCAAATCGGACAACAGGTTTAGGAAATTCGAGACATCTAACGTGTATAATTCATCGAGTAATCCGACTTTTTTGGTCGCAAGTGTATATAGACAATTTCCCTTTAACAAATACTTACCACTGTTCTGATTTAAATGATTTACTACTTCTATTCTATCAAAATAGATCATTACACCTCCACTGGTACCACAAGGTACATTCTTAACTTCATCCGTCTGCAATGTTATCTACAACCAACACAATTGATCTTAATAATCAAACACTAAAGATAATAGTTTGGTCAGCAGACGAAAGCAGACAAGTCAAAATTTGAGTTTTTTCAATGTGAAAAAAAACATCTTAAAATTAAATACATAAGTAAATGCAGCTTTTATTAAATACAATTATGTATATGAAATACATTTAATATAATACGAAATGAGAAAAACATAGTTAAATATTTTGGATTTTGATTGACTGGTATAGTTAGGTACTTACATCTTATTTTATTTTGAACAAACTACTTATAAAATAAAAATTATTTCTTCATCATTTACTATTTACAAGATTGGGATATTGCGATGCTTATTTTGAGCTGTAGAATTCGTATGCAAGCCTTGATAAAAACTATGAAAGAAATTAGGAATTACAAGTAGTATGTATGTAGCGAGATAAGGTCAGTTTTTGTTTTTGGAAATAGAAACTGCTTGATTTTTTTGGGGTTTTTAATAAATAAAATTTTTTTTCTCAAAAATTGACTTGTCTGCCGAGAGACAGAAAAATAAAAGTGTTTTTTAATTTACCTGCATAGATTTGAAGCTCGTTAATAGAGGTATCATCATATGATATCCAGGAAAGCTAACTGAAGGTAGGAGTGCACCACCCTAAAAAAATAAGTAATGAAAATCAGACTAAATCCATCTATATATTATTTATAACTTACTCTAAAATAAACCCCTACGTGTCCTTCCTCAATCCTATGAAGGGAGTAATTAAATATTAAGAAAATACAAGACAATATTGTGCCGATAATGAAATGTTCAGTTAATGAAGAAGGCCTCGGCATTTTAAATGTAATCTAAGTTTATCAAGAATTAATAAGTATTAATATAATAATTATTATTTTTATAGATACCCTATAATGATCAAAAAGCCGCAGATCTTACGTGTAAAAACGTATTATTTACTATTTGTGTGGTTCAAAATCATTTTCCCTGAAATTTAGGACTTAGGTTAAGGCATCGACCAGTTGTCAAAACAGAAAATTAGCTGAATAAATAATTAATTACGGCCACGTTTTGAACAACGATCTACAGACCGAGCTAGTCCTATAAATTCCATGGCTTCGCGCCATGCTTCACACAACCGTACTTACTTACTTGTGTTTCGAGTTGTGTGGTCGTGGGCTGGTCGAGGGTCGAGTGGAGAGAATTTGTTTGTAAATAACTACGACTAGAGCCGCTTTCTTAACCATTTTAGGCACGATGGGACCCTATAACTTAAATAGTAGAACCTAAAAGAAAACGTTTGAACACTGTGCCGTCACTTTTCAGTGGCACATGCGTCGACAGTGGCGCATCAAACTTTCCACTTATGGACGGGATAAATAAATTAAAAGTTAACAGAACTTACTAACAGAATTAAATTTTTTTTATTTTTTTACGTTCTATGTGATTAACACATAGGATTCATCGTGATTTTAACCCACCACCCGCTTCCCCCTGCCACCACCATCAAAAACTTCATTTTTCGTTTTAATTTTTTTTTTTTGGTGGGATACAATCAATTTTAAAATTTCAAAAAATTCACACGCATAGTTGAGACTTTTATAAAACATGCCTATTTTTTATAGACCCATAGGTAGAGTGTACATAACCTCAAAAAATTAAAAGAAATTTTTTTTTTTCAAAAAAGCGTATAACTTTTTTTGAGGAACAGCTGCCGGTCTAATTTTTTCTCAATCTTGTGTGTTTTATCAAACACTATATTTTAAATTTTTTTCAGATTTTTCCGTAAGTCTCTCCACCTTCAAAAATCCGAAAAACTGTTTTTTGGGGGGTTTTGGGGGATTTTCCCTATTTTATAGACTTCATAATATATCAAATCAATTTTGTTTTTATAGGTTATATGTAACTTGAAGTAACTGAGTTCTTTAGAATATTTAAAAATCAGAAAAACACGTTCAAACCCCCCAAAACCCCCTTAAAAAACAGTTTTTTGGATTTTTGGAGGTGACCAACGTTACAGAAAAATCTGAAAAAAATCAGAAATATAGTTTTTGATAAAATACACAAGACTAAGAAAAAATTAGATCTGCAGCTATCCCCAAAAAAAAGTTATATACTTTTTTTCAAAAAAAAAAAATTTAAAATTTTTTTGAGGTTATGTACACTCAACCTACAGGTCTATAAAAAATAGACGTGTTTTATAAAACCCTTAACTATGCGTGTAAATTTTTTGAAATTTTAAAATTGATTGCATCCCACCAAAAAAAAATAAAATCGAAAAATAAAGTTTTTGGTGGTGGGGGCAGGGAGAAGGGGGTGCTGGGTTAAAATTACGATGAATCTTATGTCTTAATCACATAAAACTTAAAAAAATGAAAAAAAAATAAATTCTGGTAATTAGGGAGGGTATTTTTTAATTTATGTATCCCGTCCATAAGTGGAAAGTTTGATGCGCCACTGTAGACGCATGTGCCACTTAAAAGTGACGGCACAGTGTTCAAACGTTTTCTTTTAGGTTCTACTATTTAAGTTATAGGGTCCCGTCGTGCCTAAAATGATTAAGAATTTTCACCTATAGCGGCTCTTAGTCTAATAGTAATTAGGTATCTAATATAATTATTAATAAAAAAATACATTAAAAAACAATGTTAAAAACTTTAATAATTTTATATTATATTATAATAATAATTATTATATTATAATATAATATACAGCTTTTAATACTGCTAATACATATTATTAAAGTTTTTAACATTGTTTTTTATTTACATTAAGTATGTACATACCAAGTCACCTAGGGCTCGTTAACATGGAAAGAGTCCCACCAGAGCTCAATCCTTTTAATACCTTAGGTACCTGGGATGGAGTCAATTTTCCCCTTAAAGGGAGTGTGAGTCGTATGGCTAAATCTGGATTATCAATATTAAATCTTTAATATATTATACATATTATATTATATTATATTATAATAATTATTATATTATACCGCAGTTTTTTTATATGAAAATGCAAAGCAAAATATATACAATAATTTGTAGAGTAAATTTGGTTTTTTTTAATAAAATAATAGGTACAAATTGTATGTAGAGTAGCTAAGCGTTGGGTAGTAGCAAAAGTAGCTACGCCACATTATGAGACACGAAAATGATGAAATTAATTATATTTTTTTTTCATGGAGATCTTTTTAAAATGGGTAATTACAAAATATTTTGTTATTAATACAAGTAATTGTTTGTTTTGTTATTATTTACTGAGCCTTTATAATTTTGACTAAGCCATTTTATAAGCTATTTGGAAAATATCATTTCAGAAAATACTGTATTTTTTATTTAAGTATAATACAAAATATTATTATTCATTTTCTACTTAGGTACAGCAAAAAAACTTTGAAAATAAAACAAGAGTTTAAATTATAAACACAAAACTAAATAAATAATTTCCCACAACGGTCAAAAACCACACTTAAAAAGTTTTAAAAATTCACACCACAGAATCAGTATAATACCAAATACATTATACAGGGTGTCCAGAAACTCTACCGATAAACGAAGACAGGAGATTCTTCAGATAATTTTAAGATAATTTAACCCAATTCACTTAGTCCGAAAATGCTTCCTAAGGGAGCTAGAGCTCTTTGAAGATGGCGTCTTGTAATTAGTTTTTCTTAAATACCTCCAGAACGCTTGTATTTAGAAAAACAAAAATTGGTACGCGTATTTATCTACAAGATGTAAATCTAATCCATCCATTGCAAATTTCTAGTACCGATCATAGGCGTCTGTTTTGGGTAGGGCAACGGTTACTTTATCGCATAACTTTTTTATCTTTAACTTTTATGCATTTCTGACACTGGATTATGAAATTGTGAAGTATTCTAGTACTTAAAGGTACTCTTGTTTTAAATCGGTAGGACACACCGTTTTCTAGAAAAATCGACTTGAAAATTTTTCGCTTTTTAAATTAAAAAAAAAATTTAAAAAAAAACTGTTTAGAAAGACGAAAACTGGTACATTTATTTATAGTCCAGAGATAAATCGATTTCATTAATTGCGAATTTCTAGTACTGGTCATAGGCGTCCGTTTTGGGTAGGTCAACAGTTATTTTATAGCATAACTTTTTTGTCTTGAATTTTTGAGCATTTTTGACACTAGATTATTAAATTATGAGGTATTCGAGTACTAAAAGTTACTCTTACTTTATGTTGGTAAAATACTTCGTTTTTTTGTTGAAAAGATCTTTCAATTTTTTTTCAAATTCCAAAAACGAAAAACTTTCAAATCGATTTTTCTAGAAAACGGTGTGTCCTACCGTGCGTCGTCTCCCCGGTCCCCTTTTCCTTACACTTTCCCTTGTGTAGCTAATCACATTAACCCATATTTTTCATTAGTACGTGACCAAAGTAGCTCATTTTTCTTTTCTTTATAGTGTTGAATATTTATTTTTCTTTTTTATTTTTCTTAATGTTCCCGTGTATAACCGTATCTCAAAACTGGCAAATCTTTTTTAGTTGCGACCGTAATTGTACGCAGGTTTCATCTCCACATACAAGGACAGAAAATACGTAACATCTCAATACTCTAGTTCTAATTTCAATTCCCAGTTTCTCATTCCATAATACCTACCGATTTAGCTCACATCTCAAGTATCTGGATACTTTTTCTAAAGCTTTTCCTTTAACGTAGATTGTTTCGTCTTCAATCTTGTTCTTATACTGACAATCATGATTTTTGTCTTCTTTGTGTTCAGAGCCATTCCATACATCTCACAATACTGATGCATAGTGCTTTCAACCAAAATTTGCAGCCTTTCTCTGAGTTTTCTGCTGTCCACAAGGAGTATTGTATCGTCTGCATATCTGAGATTATTCACTATAGTGTTCCGTTAATTGATGAGCACATATTAAAAAATAGAGGGGATATAGTACACATACTTGTCGTACTCCTCTTCTTGTTGGAATCCCTTTAGATTTTTGTTGGTCTACTCGAATGATGGCTTTCTGATATCAATATAAATTTGTAATGATTCTCACATCCTGATCATCTATTTTTGTGTTCCGTATTAGGTTTACAAACCTTTTGTGTTGTATTTTGTCGAAGGCTTTCTCAAAGTCAACCAGACATGTGAATACGTCACAGTTGGCATCTCGACGCCGTTCTATATGAGTAGCAGTTTCTTAAGGCACCTTTTGCTTGGTAGCATTTACGTTTGCTTGGTCATTCGTTCGCTACAAAGTAAGACCATTTACATTGTAGCGTACGAACGCATTCGTTGATGATCCGTCCACAATGTCAGATACAGATGAAGATGTATTCATTAGCGCTGCTAATTTTATAATTATTGCAAGAAATGCTGAAAAAAAAGAAAGAAGAGAGTGTGGCGTTCACACAGGAGGGAAAATGCGTTTTCAAGGGGTTAAATATCAAACATTTTTCCGGACCCCCCTTGCGCTGGGCCCCCAGATTACGTTTGCCCCGGGGCCCCCAACATTGTAGTTATGGCCCTGACACTAATAGAGAGATTTTAGACCCTCTACTTTTTGACGTACGTTAAACGGGTATTTTTATATAAATGGTTAAACGTAAAACGTTATACTAGGCCTGGATCCCGCGTATGAAAAAAAAGTTGATTAATAGCAAGCTGAAAATTTGTTAATAGCTTAAGGGTGTCTAGTCGGGTAAACTTTGATATATGGGAACACTGAAACAGGGGCAGTTTTAATTGTGGAATAGGTTAAAAATTTGGAACGGTCACACCGCGAAAACGGCACATTTATTTTGTCCGACAGAACAGACTTAAACTCTTCGAACAGAGATTAAACTCGTTTTAATGAGTGGAACATGTAGAATATGTCAAATGACAGGAATTATGACAGGTGATAAGTAGCAGTCTGATTTTTGCATGAGAGTTTAATCTCTGTTCGGGGAGTTTAAGTCTGTTCTGTCGGACAAATTAAATGTGCCGTTTTCGTGGTGTGACCATTCCAAATTTTTAATCTGTTCCACAATTAAAACTGCCCCAGTTCCAGTGTTCCCATATATCAAAGTTTATCCGACTAGACCCCTTAAACTATTAACAAATTTTCAGCTTGCTATTAATCAACTTTTTTTTCATACGCGGGATCCAGACCTATACTTGTCATGCGCATTGAGTGATAAATAAGGGATAACGTGTTTGCTTAAAATAGTTTTTGAAACCCTTCAGAAAATCCGCACTTTATTGAATTATTTGCCACAATGGAAGACAATTTATTAAGACGTTCACCAAAGACAATTTACTACTTTAGAAACACAAAACATCTATCTTAAGTTTAACAAGACAATTCAATCAAGCGTCAGATTTCTCAAGAAATGGTGTAATTTAGAATTATTCTACCAGGGTTGCCAAGCAGATTATATTCAATTATATAATATTTATGTTTTTTACCTGATAGTTTTTAAGAAAAACAAATTTTGATTACAATTATATACATCGTTACTATATTTTTTATTCTAGTTGTCTTTGGTTCAGCTCATATGACTTTTTTCGTTTTTTATTATTTAGATATATGACATTTGGCAATCTTACAAATACGTAATCCCTTAATAACGTTAACCTTATTTCTACCTAAATAAAAGGGGATACCTTATCCGCTAATAAAGTAATACGTTATTTTTCAGTTAATGCGCATGAGCAGAATAGCGTATAACATTTAACGTTGCTGAAATAAGAGGCTTAAAAACTCTCTGTTGACTGAATAAAACATCTTCGTTATTAATACTTTCTCCTCAACTGAGGGTATCTTATCAATTTTATTATTTTTTAACACGTTCAGTGCTGATGACGCACCGGTGCGTCACATACCATATCGAATATAATGTTTATTTATGTGCTAGCACTTGTAGTGTGTGTATCGTAGGAGTGATAGCACTTGTGGTAATGTGTGTACTTATTTTGTCTTGTTTTTAACTCTTATAATAACACACATATTAACGATAATGGAGATCCAAAAATTTCAAAAATATGTATCAGGCCGGCAGGAATGTTATTAATATATGAGTAGCACTGAACGTGTTAAACAAGAAATGATAAAATAAAAATTTTTGACAGTTCAAATATTTTTAATATTTATAAATTCACTGTGACCGAACTCAACCGATACACATTATGGCACTGTGTGTAGCCTAACTTTGGCGTGATTATGTGAAAAATTTATTATATTTTTAAAAAAATTTGGAATATGTTTAATTCGTAGCATATTTTTAACAGTTGTTTTTAATATAGATTTTAATCTTCTAGAAATAGTTTCTGATGTCTTTTGATGTAAAATAATTAGGAAAGCAGGAATTCAACCGTTTAAAATTTTACATTGAATTTCCTATGGCCCGTTTTCCAATTCACCACCCGGTATATCGCACCCTCAGTGCAAGACTGCAGTAAGTCAAAATAAGTAAGTTTCGAGATAAAGACGATTTTGTTTATTTTCGTGCTAATATCGGTGAAATAAGACACACATTTTAAGAAAAATTAACATTTAATTATGATTTTGGATGCTTTTCAGCCTATATTACATTAACCAAAAATAGAAATTTAAATAAAATAATATTAACGCAAAAAATTTAGGAATTTCAAAGTTACAACACTTTTGCACGGAAAAAACTGTTAATCACTACACATTTAGTATTAGAATTTCAAAGTTACAACAGTTTTGCACGGAGAAAATTGTAAAAAGCGTAGACACATTTACTTTTACAGTAAAACCGGTGTTACCGGCCACCTGCCAACAACGTCCACCTCTACTAACGGCCAGTTTAAAAATTACCCAAACCAATTATGTACAGTAAAACCTGTGTTAACGGCCACCTGTCAAAACCGGCCAGCTTCAAAGTTCACCAAACCAAAATTTTTGGACTACAAAACCTGGTATTAGCGGCCACCTTTTTATATCGGCCAAAAGTTTTTTTTAGTGACCGTTATTGACAGGTTTTACTGTATATCTAGACTACAAAAACTGGCATTACCGGCCACCTTTCTATATCGGCCAATAGTTCTTTCATTTTTAGTGGCCGTTGCTGACAGGTTTAACCGTAGTTGTTGTCCTCTTCTCGTACATCATCTTGTGCCAAAATATTTTTATAAAAACTATGGTGGGCTTCTGGTATCATACCCGAATGGCATAAGTATACCAAATCTTTTTTTGGCGTTTTGAATTTTTGGCTGTTCTTTGGCAAGTTTTCTGAGAATAGATATTTTTGACCTCTCAGTATTGTCAATACACAAGTTTTAAGATAACTGTTTTTCCTTTTAAAATCGTATGGAAAATAAATGATAATACAGTAAAACCTGTGTTAACGGCCACCTGTCAAAACCGGCCACCTGAACTAGCCGGCCAGCTTCAAAGTTCCCCAAACCAAAATTTTTGGACTACAAAACCTGGTATTAGCGGCCACCTTTTTATATCGGCCAATAGTTCTGTCATTTTTAGTGACCGTTATTGACAGGTTTTACTGTATTACACAAAGGACATAAAATTTACATGAATAGATTGGTCTCGAAAATCTTTGTTTGTTGTCTCAGCCGTTAATGGATTACGTAGATGAGCTGTATATTAAAATTAAACACCACAGATATAGATATTAAACTAACAAATATCTTACTTTTTTCATTGCTTGTTATCGAATGCGTTGCAATGTTCCGTGCAAAACTGTTGTAACTGTTACATTAGAGTTACAACAGTTTTGCACGGAACTTATGTTCAAAAACGCAAAACAGTTAAACTGTTGTTGTTGCAATATTTAGCCCATTAAGCATTTGAAAGTTACTAAAGTTTTACAGGGGATAGATATGCATGTTTACAATCGAATTCCATGATAACTTCATTTTCATAAAATTTTGAGTTACTGCAGTCTTGCACTGAGGGTGCGATATATAGTTGTATCTTTGAATGTCTGGTTAGTTGTTTACATTTTATAAGGTTTTAAAGGGCATAAAGACATAGACGTAGAAGAAAAAAAACTCAAATAATTTTAACATTCCTTTTATTCACTATCTTCTTAAGTATGTAAGTCATTGAAAATTAGAATAATAGGTTTATGACAACCAATTAGTAAAATTTCATAATCGTAATTCAATAGAAAAATATAATTGTTAAATATAAGTACCTATCTTAAAATATTAAGATCTCATTAGTTAAAATAAAAGAACTATAAAAAAATGTATTTGTTTCTGCGGGAGTTAAATGGATCAGATTATGTTCTCCTGTGATTCATTTTCGATCCTTTTGCAAACTGTCATATCAATCTGAAAGGTTTTTAATAAAATGTGTTAGGGCTGATATTTACCCTACCAATATCATGTATAAAATAGGCTGTTAAATAAGTTTTGTCGTTTGATAATAGATGGCGCTACAACGTTAAAGGCATATAAAGACACTTTGCCTTCAATTAGAATCATAAAAAGATAGGTTAGTGGGTGCAAACATGGCTCATGCAAGTCTCGAAGGCGATCTACGCGAAGAACACCTAAAAAGTGTCTCAACATCAGAAATCATAGCAAAAATACAGGATATTATTTTGTAACAGAGGGAGATCTCATTAGGTATTGTGAGTAATATTTTGGATGAAGTTTTGGTTTCAAAAAGTTATGTACCTAGCTTTTAGTGCAATATTAACTAACAAGGGTACAAAAACATCATTTAGAAAATGTTTAAAAAAGATAAACACAACTTAATTCTTGGTTTCATCGCTATGGACGAAACTTAGATCTGGTAGCATGATCCTGGATAAAAAGAGAAGACTTTTTTAATGGAAAGGGAATTGTGGCCGTGTCTAAGGCATAAAAACGCATTAAAAGAAGAGGCTAAAACGTGTTTCAGTCACGAAACGAATTAACAGGTTATGACCAGGAAGTAACGTCATGTTTTAGATATTTAAAAGAAATGTTGCTGGTGGATTACCTCCAAAATGATCAGTTTGTTATCATAACCTATTGGACCAGTTGAATGTACCTAAAAGTTTTCAGAAAAAATACGGCTTACAGAAAGCAAATAAAGAAAAAATAATATTTTCAAAGGCAACACTACATCTCAGACAGTTCAAAAAAAGATCGCGAAAATCAGTTGTTGCAACATCCATTTTATTCGTCAGATTTAGCTTCCTTTGACTTCTGGCCGTTACCACATCTCAGAAAAATTCATGTTTTCCATCGAACGAAGAGATAGTGGTAATCGTGAAACTTACTCAACAAGCTAGTACTTATATACAGAATTTTCAAACAATATCAATTTTATAAAGTAGTTTTACTTTTAATTTTGTATTGTGTAGCCAGTGCTCATGATAGCACTTTATAAAGAAATTATATAAAAGAGTTATTAAGAACAAAATTAGAAAACGGAAACGAAAAACAGCAATTTCTGTAATTTATTTTATGAAGAGTTTCATATTATAAATCTGCTTGAAAAACGACTAATAAAAAGTACTGAAGTAAAATAATTTCAGTAAAACCAAAAGAAAACGGCGATCAAAATAAAAAAATATGGCAATCAAAAGATCAATATACAAAGATGATAAAAAGTAACGTCACATATAGAGCTTTTCAACGCTTCTCATTTGTTTCGGGCTTTTGTCATATGTCATATAATATTAATATATCTACGTCATACATCTTTGGTTTGTATCATTGGTATATACAAATAACGTATGACATAGATATATTAATATTATATGACATATATTATGACAAAAGCCCGAAACAAATGAGAATGAGAATTGAAAAGCCCTATTCAGTAAAATGAAAGCAAACGGCGATCGAAATAAAAACATATGGCAATCAAAAGATCCTTATTTTAAAGAAGATGATGACACAGCTAAACATCTTATAGTTTTTTTATTACAAAAACGCACTTACTCATTTAAGGTTTCTGACGTCAGACCATTTCCAAAACGTTAGAATATGACTTTTCATCATGTTTCTTGTACAGTGGGAAGCTAGGCATCATTACTTGTCAGATATATTTGTCTTTGTTTTTGTTTACTGTAGAACTAATATCAAATACTATTGACTGTAATACATCCAACTCCCACAGAAATCTGGAAGCACGTTGCCGCTAGCGCCACTGTCGGCTTGAAGTGAAACTACGTTTTGAAAATGTAAAATTTGACGTAAACATTCAAATTTAATTTTATAAATTTTTGAATAACGAGCTATTTTGCTAAATTAAATTAAAATAAAAATAGTTCAAACACTTATACAAAAACAATAATAAAGCAATTTTATAAATGTAAGATTAGATTGCTCTGGTTATCACCGCACACCACTAGATGGTGCTATATTGTTTTCTTCCTCAAATGTAATGGGGAATGTCAAGAGTTGTATGTATTACAGTCAATAGTATTTGCTAATATCTTTAATTCTTTATTCTAATTAATGATGTCAATCGCTTTTCATTACTTTCCGAAATATATTAATAAGATGCCGAAATATATTAACTGACATCCTTAATTAGAATAAAGAATTAATAATATTATAGATATTATTTGTACAGTAAACAAAAACAAAGACAAATAAGTAATGATGCCTAGCTTCTCACTGTACAAGAAACATGGCCATGATGAAAAGACATATTCTAATGTTTTGGCAACGCTCTGACGTCAGAAATCTTGAATGACGTAAGCGTGTTTTTATAAGGTTTGTTCCAACACAACGAAGAACCGTCATGTAACGATCACGTTACTATAAAATAATACGTTCCATGCGTTCTGTGTCTGTATAACGTGCGTTCCATGGGTTATTTTGTTTACTGCGCAGGACGGTGATCGTTACATGGACGGTTTCTCGTTGTGTTGGAACAAACCTATTGTAAAAGAATATATAAAGTAAAGATGCAAGAAACTAACGTCACATTATAACAAAGAAAACAAAATCGTCGCATTTTTAACACCTCAATGATGCTATACTCCAGCAAATAAAAAACGAAATGAGTCATAAGCATGATCACTTACGTTTATCGTATAGTATAGGTATTACTATGACTTTTACCATTGGAAGAAATACAAGGTGGGCGCTTAATTGTGCCTGTGAGTGTATTAATATAAGCAAAATATGATATAATTTATTACAGATTTGATGAATCTAACTGCAAGCAAATATTCTCATTCACCGCCCCTGACTAATTGTATCTTTTCCTATAGAGTAGCCCTTGCGGGAATAAAACGTGATTATGGGCAGATTACACATTTCAACTGCGTGATAGTAAATGACTCATTTCGTTATATATTTGCTGGACTATAGTCAACAAGACACCGTGTGTTTACTTTTAAATTAGATATAGGAGTACACCCAATACACGGCAACACTGCTTCGACTCGACTCGGGCAACTGCCCGAGTCGCGTCGATTTATTCAGTTATTCGTCGATGCTACAGTGGTAATGCACCTCATTCTCATAAGCAATGTTGCCGATTTTAGCGTTTCTTTCAGTCGCCTATCTCTAATCGAAAACTAAACGTATGGTATAATCACATC